>NW_026606556.1:0-737500 GCF_029890125.1 Rhinichthys klamathensis goyatoka
TGTGACCTGACAGTTTGGTTCAGCAGATTTGTTTGGCGAAAGGGGGAGGGGTTCACGCACTTGAGCCCACACTTGCAGGTGTTGAAGTCCAGTAACGGCTCGATCGATCCAGCAGGTCTTTGCCTATTAGGAATGGATAAATGTTCATTGGTGAAAACACAGACCGGATGTACTAAACTCATCGGGCCGATTGCCAGGTGAATGGGGGCCACGTTCTCAGCTGGATGTCGTTTTGCTGTATGACTGCACATTCAGCTCACAGGTGTGGAAGTTAAGAGTTCGATTCTGTCTTTGAGCTTCAAATTTGAGTTTTTCAAAAAGTTCAGCTGATATGAGTGTGAGATCCGAGCCCGTTGTCACGAGCGCTTCGAGTCTCACCTCCTTTTCCAAAGTGATGGTTAGGTAGAGTTGCGTGCCACACCTCTCTCTATCAGATTTCCCAGAAGTTTTGGTGTGGGGTCTGTTGTGCGTTGATCGATAGGACAGTGTGGTTGTGTTAGGTGTGGCTCGCTGTGAGTGCAGATCACAAGACAGCACTGTCTGGTACTTTAGGTGAGCGCTGCTACCGTCTTGTTCAGGAAGTGCAGTGTTTTGTTCAAGAAGTGCAGTTGCAGCCGGATGTGACGAGGGGTGTTGTCAGTTGGTGATGCAACATGAGTTCACTAGTCTGTGACTGACAGCCGTGTTCTGGGCTGTCAGTTGGAGGAGTGAGTGGTGCTGTCACTGGGTGATGTGACAGCGAGTTCCATAGTCTGTGGTTTGACGGTGTCTGTGGGGCCGTCATTGGGAGAAGCGTTGGGAGTGGAGTTGGCTTCAGGCCTCAGGTTTAGTCATGCGGTGTCCTGGCTTGTCCTTGTCTTTCTTGTGAGGTTTCTTTTGAAGAAACTCCCTCAGCATGCTCAGAAGTTCTGCAGCGTCAGACGCGGCGGCATTGTCTCTGTTGGATTGAGTTCCAACTTCAGTTTACAATGTCATTTTGAGAGGGGTCTTTCAGCCGGTTCTCTGGGCTTGTTGTCCGGGGAGATGGAGGTTGGTTCCTTCTGGGTTGCCGGCCGGTTTTCCCAGGTGCCCCTCCCCTTTGGTTGTGGGAGGTGCGAGGCCAGGTCCCAGAATTCCCCAGTGCGGCTGTTCTGCTGCCTGGGCGGGCACCCCCACGACCGCGCTGACCTCTGCTGGGTTGGAATGGTCGTGTCTCTCTGTTGGCAGGCTTGTAACTGTGGTGCTGTGCGCCTCTAGGGACAGCTCTGGACGGTGCTCAGAGACAGGGCAGATTGTGCGGTTTCTCACAGTCTTTTCAGAGATAGTCTTTTGTTTGGTGTAAGCTTTGTGAGCCAAGTCACGCAGTTGTTGGATTGACATAGTCCGGTGGCTCAGCTAAAACCCCGAGGTGGTGCGATAGGGTCGGATGGAGATTCCGCAGGAACAAAGTTTTGAAGTTACAGTCTTCTTCATCCGGACTCATTGCGAGGTCCGAAGTAGCTTGTCGGAGGCGGCCCGTAGTAAGCTTGTGGGGTTTCTAGTCGGGCCTGCTTGAGGTCCATTGCGGTTACGAATCCGCTCTCAGAAGTCTGGGTCAGAGAATCACGGATCAGAGCTTGTCGCAGCTGCTGGTAGTCCGTTTTGACGATCTCAGGTTGCCTGTCTAGAAAACTCCGCACGTCACGGCTTGAAGTAATCCTGAGAAGATACAACTTATCCGATTAGTGACGTGGCCATAGTTTGTAGGTGAAAGTCAATGTCTTGTAAGTAAGAGTGAACATCGTGGCCTCCTGCTGATGGGAGTGAAGGTCGGGATGTTTCTAGCCAGCTTGTCCAGTCTTTATGGGCTGTGTGGTGACCGATGGCCTGACCCCGCCCCTCTTCAGCTGGTGGGGGCACGTAGCGGCTGGCTAGTGATGTCTTTAGCAATGGGCTTTCGCCCCCCTTTTCAGGTCTGGGTTTTTGGCTGAAAAGTGCAGGCTCGCTGTGAGGGGAAACGGGAGTGATGGTATTTCCCCCTCCAGGTCGCCTTGTAATTTGTAAGAGTGTTTGAGTTCTTTATGGACCAAGTCCAGTTCATACTTAGATCATGTCTCTGTTGGCAAGCTCGGTAATTTCAGTTCGAGCTGCGTGCAAATGTTCTCACAGGCCTTGGCTCTGGCCTCTTTGTCTTGTATTTTACTCTCTGCTCTTTCTAGAAGGGCCTCGGCGCGCTGCAGTCTGTCCTGGAGCTCCTCCGTGGTGTGTTTCTCCGACTGCATCCTCCTGTCTGTGTCGGTGCGCAGATCCTCCAGGGCCTCTTTCCACTTCCTCTTGTAGTTCTGGGGGCATTTCGTCCTTGTCTTTCTCCTCCAGAAGTAGCTGTCCAGACGCTCCTGTGTGTGGTCCTTTTGTTTGCGGGCCTCCTCCAGTTGAGTCTTTAGTCCTGCGATTTCCTTTGCCAGACTGGCGTTGTCCTCCTCCGCAGAGCATGCCTGTGCCACTAAGTTGTGAGCTAGACGTCAATGATCCGACCCCATTCCTTTGAGCTGTAGGTCTGCGTTGGTCGTTGGCCATTATCTGGTCCACCTCGGCGTCCAGTTCCTGCCGGGTCGGAGATTTCGGGGTCGCCAGAGTCCTTGGGCAGACAGCCGTTGTCATGGCTCGTAACCAAGCATCCAGATTGCTCCAATGGTCCGCGGACTGGAAGCGCGTGACATTCTGACTCCCTGAGGGCGAGAGAAACACAACACACACACAAAGGGCCGCTGCTAGCTTGTTTTGAGGCTAACGAGCTGTAGTACAGCCGTGCCGTTTATAGAAATTTGCCTAACTGTCGTAGACAATTTATGCGGGTCAACGTGGACCCGAAGTACTGCTTGGTTGTCACTATTATTTAGCTTCCTTGGGGTCTCTTGGTGAACTGAAAGAAACAAAACACAAAGACCAAAACGAAGCAAGGAAGAGAGGAGCGAGAGGGAAACAAACACAAATATTGCAGTGGCAACAACACCTAAGTGAATTGACCTGCGCTGTAGTGTAGCTGCTAATAACTCAGAGGGTGTGTCTTAGGAGAAAGAGGCAACCTTACGCTCAGAAAATATATCTGGGGAAATACCAAATGTTCTGTGGCTTCTGCTAAGTGGCAGGGTTTTTATCAAAATCCAGTCTTACTTGGGGTGAATTGAGTCAAACCAGCTGGCCTCAATGAGCGTGGTCAACTTTCCGGCGCCCCCAAACACCCGACCGCCGTGACTCCGGACTCTCTGTTGCTCTGTCACGGTTACGCCCACTCAAACAGCACGTGACTGTAAGCACAACCTGGTATTCTCCGAGGTGTCAGCCGGCGACCGCACTGCAAAAGTGGGTGGTGCACAGAACCCCGCCAGCAATGCTGACGTAGACAGTGGCGCATGCACCGGTCCTGCAATTGACTCGTGCGTCGGCTTTAGTGGTTGAGCCTTTGGAGCACAGGTTGCTGATGTCACGTTACTGCGTGCCGCAACAAATGGCAGGGACAGCAGACCCCGAGAGCCACCGCACGGTCAGCGTCAGTGACGCCAGTCAGCAGACCCGCCCACAGAGGACAACAGGGGCTCCCACAATCCACCACAGGTGCTCAGACTTTAACCTGTACACATGCACACGGAAAGAACAAGGAGCTTAAAGTAAATAAGATTTTCCTGCTTAACGGCAAATTTAACTCACTTTAAACACAACAAAAAAAACAATTATTATTATTACTTCCTTTTTTATACTCAAAGTGATTCAAGTAGGAGTAAACGGAAACTACAATAGACCTGAAAAGGGGTAAGGTAGTACACAATAGCTCTGAAGAAACTTAATTTACCTGGAAAGGAAAAACCAAATAAGAGATGAAGGCTTTTGCCAACTGAGGATAGCACAGAAAGTAATTAGTAGTAATTAGTTATTGAAAATATCCTAACCCGTTGGAAGTTATCAATAACTTAATGCAGGTGGAGGTCAGGAAGGGGAGCGGTGAGCCGCGGTAAGTGGGTCTTGGAGCCTCAAGGGGCGCACTTCCTTCCTGTGGTTCACCTGACTGTTTGGTACAATTTAAAGTTAATTCAAATAGTTTTAAACTCCAATCTAAAATAAGCCTGGGGGAGATGACAAAATTAGAATGATTTATAATAATCACAACAACCCTGTTGTTGTTAGCAATGATTATAAAATACTCATCCGGAAAACATAAATGAAAATGATTTCATACAAAGTTCAGTGAAGCTGATAGCTGACTTGAGAGGTTGTCTGCCACTAGATGGCGTCCTGCTTTTCAGGGGGCTGTCACTGACTGAACTGAGAAAAATTTATAGTGGAAATTTTAATAATAAAAAAAAAAAATAATTTTATCAAAAATTTAAAAATAAAATATTGTTCCAATCAAAATTAAATCCAGATATATTGGGGAGGAGATCAAAAGTTTTGTAAAGGAATCAGAATGGCTTCTGATAATAAATCACCACCTCACTAAAGTTATTAGTAGCGATTATAAAAATAAAACAAAACAGAACAGAGTCATCGAGACAGAGAGAAATGGGAGCAGGGTAGAGCAGAAATTAATGAGCAGAAGGATGATAGCTGACCTGGAGGGGTGCCACCGCTAGGGGCGTCTGCCTCCAAATTAACTGTCAGTGATTTGAACTGAGGAATTCTATAGCTTAAACTCTAATTCACTTCTGTGAATTGAACTTAAAATAAAATGTCTCAGTCCAAAACAGGAGGATTGTTTTACGAACTAGCAAGCTGTAATGCAAATATGTATTCAGGCAGCTTATTCACAATAATCGCGGTGGATTGGGAGGAAATACACGAGGAGGAACAGCGAGTATGGGAAGCAGATGGGTAGCAGGTCTTTCCTGCTATTGCCACGCGGTGCAGTGTCGGCGCTCACGCGGCCCAAACTCACAAGTGTGGTACTTTGAAACTGATAGCGCCTGTGCGCGCAGGTTCCTTTCAAATATGAAACAAATAACCCACATTTACAATTATACTTTTCGCAGATCACGCGGATCTCAGATGTCTTTTTAGACACGAACAAGCTACGAACATTTCCTAGTAGGCTATACCTTTTGCAGATCACAGCGGATCTCTTTGTGCTTGGTTTGCACAGAAAATGGGATTTTCTAACCGGTTTAGCTAACTTTACGCCAGCGTTTTTTTTTTTGAAAACCCGAAGTTATTCGTTGCTAACGAATTTAAAGATCTTTTACTGCATGGAGATTCTCGTCCCAACAGTTAAACCATATATACCGGTAATGTGCCTGTTTTTGAAGTTTTTCTTCGTTCAAACAGGGCTTCGGACAGTGTTAGTGTCACAGCCAGGCAAAGAGGGAACAAAGAGTTTCCTTTTCTCTCAGCTGGGCGTGCAGTCACTGTCTGTGCTGCAGTTTTTTACTCACATCCAGTCGAGCTAAAAAGATGCCCTCAGGCTTATTTTCAGCCAGATGCTGGTGTGTTACTGAAAGGCTTCTGCCTTGCTCAGTTTTCGAGTCGACTTAATTACACAATGCGCATGCGCGTACACAATATTAAATTCCCAAAACACACATGAACATGAATCTGAATATTGATCCCACCGTGAAGTTTGTAAATGCCCGCATTCTAATCCACCATAAAATGTAGCGAAATGAGTCTGTTTGGGGAAATTATTTAACTCAAATGGGGAATATTATTCATTAGATAATGAATATGTAATCGCATACATAAATTAAATTATCCCAATAGGGAATGGACTAAACATTACATATATGAATAATTAACACGATTGATCGTAGTAATTATTGATATTTGGTTTGGTTAAGTCAGATTAATTGTCAGGGTCAATTTACATGTGATTCCAAATTAGTTTGTCATGCATCCTGGTTCGTCCTGCGAATCGGAGATGAAAACTTCTTATATCACAAGATTACCTGCCTGTATACCGAGTGAATATTTTCCGCTGGCACACGGAAGTATCTGCTCGTATACGGCACTTTCAGATGTTACAATAGTTAACCGAGGTAGAGCTTTGGTAACTTACAGATCTTTGACATATTACAGAGACTTCAATCATGGGACAATGAGACAGATTCGATTCAAAGGATTATGGAATTTTAATAACACAATACTAAGGGTTATATAGACTACTAAAAATCACGCAGGAGTAAATAATATGCATATCAAAACAAACAATTAATACAGGATTGCAATATGACGTATTTAAAAGGAGACAGTTAGAGTGAGAGAGAGAGAGAGAGAGAGAGAGAGAGAGAAGAGAGAGAGAGAGAGAGAGAGAGAGAGAGAGAGAGAGAGAGAGAGAGAGAGAGAGAGAGAGAGAGAGAGAGAGAGAGAGAGAGAGAGAGAGAGAGAGAGAGAGAGAGAGAGAGAGAGAGAGAGAGAGAGAGAGAGAGAGAGAGAGAGAGAGAGAGAGAGAGAGAGAGTGTTCAAACAGTGCAACATAGACCCAAAGGATTCGAATATTAATCTAAACAACTTTAAGCAGCACTTAATTGAGATTTGTACGTTACTTGGTTTAAACACGGTCCCTTTGTGTTGAGTTGTGTTACAAAGGCAGGTTGGAGTTGTCTGGCGCGTCTTCCGGTAGGAGGCAGATGTTTGCGAGTGCTCCAGCTGCGACCGTACGAGAAACGATAAGTCTTAGGCTTGTTTCGTTCGTGAATACACTGAACTATCAACTGAGGTAGATCGAAAGAAAGCAACTTAGATTTAAAACAAAGTAGAAAAACGACGAAGAAGGAAAACTCCGGCTGGAGTTTAGCAGGAAAGTTTAGGCATCTCTCTCTGGCGTAGGAAAACTGCACAGAGGATAAGGTGGCGGTCTATTTTGAAGGGGCGAGGGACACGCCTTTTTCACGTGCCTGATCCAATCGTGCTGCCGGGGGGCGGGTCGGCAGACCTTGTGATTCCCGAGGTACAGCCTCCCGGTCATGTGCATAGCAGATAAAGACTTAGTAACACTATACTTCTTAAACTAGGTATTAATAAAATCATGCATCATATTAAATTTGAGTTGCTGATTCAATCTTCTTTGGTTATTCTGATTACAACGATATCGCGCACGATAGAGTTATACGTTAGTAAGATTTCGATACATGATTTTCGTGATTAAACACATATCAAGTCTGATTACATATTATAAACTTACAGTTATGCATTTTTGGTAACAAGGGAATCATGAAAACACAACCACAAAACATTATACATTTACAAAAGGGGATTTTTGATCCCATGTGTTCATGTATGTTCAGAGTTCATTGACAGATGGTGACGGGGGGGGGGGGGTGAACTAGCGACCAGTCCCGTGTGAGCGTGTTACAAAGGCAGCGTGGTTGGAGTTGTCTGGCGCGTCTTCCGGTAGGAGGCAGAACTAGCGACCAGTCCCGTGTGAGCGTGGGTGCTTCGAATTTGATGAGTTTAACAACGGCTACAATGGCCAGTTGTCTAATCTCACAATTCTCTTCTGTGTGTGTAAGCGGAAATACCCCAAAGGGGGATTCCACGTGTGTGCGCTTATCTGAATGGACAATGTTCGTCTTGTCACCTTCGGAGGGGTTCTTCCACGTGATTCTGATTCCAGTCAGTAATTCAATCAAATCCAAGCCCCATTTGCTTTGTGTGGCAAATTACAACAGAGAGGCTTTCTGAGTGACTCGGTAATCTAATCAGCAGTTCCAATGACCCTTTTGTCATAGTTTCTGAATTAAAAGAATGCAAAACCAGCAGTTTAAGAAAAATGGCAGATCTGACCATGGCTACAATGTGTTTAAGTTCAATATCACTGTCAAGTGCAAATCCCACACCCGAAGAAACTTACTATCAGTTGTGAGCTCCATCTATGATCCACTTGGATTTTTGAGTCCCTTTACTCTACCTGCCAAATTGCTTATTCAAGACCTCTGTAGGAGTAAATGTGGTTGGGATGAGGAAATACCACAGGCTGCAGTGGATAAGTGGACAAAGTGGATAAAGGATTTTGATGAGATAGAAGATTTCAGAGTGGCACGTTGTGTAAAGCCAACTGGTTTTGGAATGCTGAAGCAAGCAGAGCTGCATCATTTCTCTGATGCTAGTGAACAAGGATACGGCATAGTGAGTTACTTGAGATTGACTGATGATATGCACACTGTACATGTGTCTTTCATGTTGGGGAAAGCCAGAGTGGCCCCACTTAAGCACGTCACAATTCCACGTCTAGAACTTACAGCTGCAGTGCTAGCAGTCAGAGTGGACATTATGGTAAGGAAAGCTTTGGAGCTAGATCTCAAAAGCTCAACATTTTGGACTGATAGTCAGTCAGTTCTGAAATACGTTGCAAATGAGAATGCAAGATTCCGCACATTTGTAGCTAATAGGATCTCTGTAATTAGAGAAAACACAGATGTAAAACAATGGAAATTCATCAGAACAAAGCAGAACCCTGCTGACCTAGCATCAAGAGGGATGAGTGCCGGCACATTGGTGAAGTGCAAAGAGTGGATCCATGGACCAGACTTTCTATGGTAGAAAGAAGAGGAATGGCCTAAAGAGTCCCTTGGACCCGTATCTCTCTCACTTGGTGATCTTGAAGTTAAAAGGAATACCACTGTTTATAGTACTGTCATTAAAGAAAAGGAAAATCCTACCAACCAATTGCTTAACTATTTCTTAAGTTGGACAAAGCTGAAGTTGGCAGTAGCATGGTTCTTGAAGTTCAAGAATATCCTTTGCTTGCTTACTGCAAAAAGAAAAGAAATACAGGCAACCTGCGTGAATAAGGACACCCGGAGCCAAAGGTACAAGGTATGTAATGAAATTAAAGCATGCAAGGATCACTTTGTTGACAATCCGTATGCCTGGATGATCTCTTGAAAGCAGAAAAGGCCATTGTTGAGTTTTGCCAGAAACAAAGGTATTCCGAGGAAATGTCAAGAATTGAAAAGACATGCTGGAAAGCGCTTGAATAAATTCAGCAGCCTATACAAGCTAGATCCTGTGATGGATGATGGAGTTTTGAGGGTTGGAGGAAGGTTGGACAAGTCTGCAATGCCTGCGGAGACAAAGCGACCAATAATACTTCCAAAAGATCTTCACATCTCCACACTGATTCTTCAACACATACACGAACAGCTCGGACATGCTGGCAGAAACCATGTTCTCTCACACCTGAGAAAGAAATATTGGATTATAAATGCCAATTCTGCAGCTCGCAAAGTTCTGTCTAAATGTGTTGTGTGCAAGCGAGTAAGAAGAAAGATTGGGGAGTAAAAGATGGCAGATTTACCAAAGGAAAGACTACAAGCTGATCTTCCACCTTTCAGCAATGTTGGCGTTGACTACTTTGGACCTTTCATGACAAAAAGAGGAAGAAGTCAGGTAAAAAGATATGGGGTTATTTTCACTTGCATGACAAGCAGGGTAGTTCACCTAGAAATGGCTCACTCACTGAACACTGATTCCTGCATTGACGCCTTGAGAAGATTCATAGCCAGAAGGGGCCAAGTACTGCATATACGATCTGATAACGGAACTAACCTGGTTGGTGCAAAAAGAGAGTTACAGAATTCACTTTCAGAATGGAACCAAAGCAGAATTCAGAAGGCAATGCTCCAGAAAGGAATTCAGTGGACATTTAATCCTCCAACAGCCTCACATCATGGGGGAGTATGGGAGAGGCTCATTCGAATGGTGAGGCAGATCTTATGCTCTATTTTACGACAACACACACTCGACGATGAAGGACTACAAACACTCTTTTGTGAGATTGAGGCAATTTTGAATAGTCGTCCCATTACCACATTGTCTGATGACCATCATTATCTGGAACCTTTGACACCAAATCACATTCTTCTGTTAAAGTCTAGCACTACACTGCCACCTGGATTGTTTCAAAGGTCAGACGTATGCAACAGACGTCGGTGGAGGCAGGTACAATATTTAGCAGACCTGTTTTGGAAGAGGTGGTCCCAAAAATACTTACCATTACTACAGGAATGACAGAGATGGTTTACAGCAAAAAGAGGATTGCAGAAAGGAGATATTGTGCTAGTCGTGGACAGTTCAGCACCTCGTGGATCGTGGCCTATTGGAAGAGTAACAGAAGTTCTAACTGATTCCAAAGGACTCATAAGAACTGTTAAACTTAAGACAAAGACTGGTTTCTTGGAAAGACCTATTACCAAACTTTTCCTGCTATTGGAAGATGCAGAACATTAGATCTGAACCATAAAAGTGACGATCAAATAATGAATAAAGTATGAGTATTTTTTTTTCTTGTATAGACTCATTTGGCTCCATTTACATTTAATGTATTGTAATTGATGCTTAAACGCTCAATTAGGGGCCGGGTGTAGGAGCCATATGTACCACCTTATTTAATTTTTATAAATTTGTTCATTTAAATATCATTTTTTTTGTGTATTGTTTATTGTGTTTATTTCTCTGAGTGTGTTCCCTCTATAGGTGAGAGGGGAAAAGTTGTATAAAGGATAGGCCACCCCTGACAGGAGGGGGGCGCTGGTGCAAGAGCACACAGTCTTTTGACCGTGCACATGGAGCTAGGGTGGCATGGTGCAACAAACCTGCAAGCGGCCTAAAAGTTGTTTGTTTTGTTTTATGGTACAATGCATCTTTATTTTTGATTTAATAAACTTCAGTTATTTGTTTGGAACATCAACACACCTCTCTGGATCTATTCATGGTACTTTGCACGCATCAGAATCATAGCATCAGCATCTCCCACAGTGGACAAGAAACTTTTCACCACTACACCAGGTACCTTCATCATCGGAGCCAGTGGGATACGCCAGTTACGCCTGTGTCTCGTGATGAGATGGCCGCCATGCCCTTGCCGGAGGTTGTAACTCCTTCGGAGGCGTTGGGCTCGATGCCGTCAGTGTCTGTGCCTGAGTCGGTGGATGCTCCGGTGACTGTTCCTGTGCCTGAGCCTGTGTCTCTTCCTGTTCCTATGTCATAGTGTCTGGTTGGTGTTTCCTTGTTGTCCACTTGAGGTCTCTTTTCCCTTACCGTCACTATATCAGTATGAACTACAAGTCCCATCTTCCTGTGTTGTCACTGATTGTTCACTGTCCTCAGCTGTTTCTCGTCACCTTGTTTGTATCTGTGTATTTATACCCTGTCTGGTTCAGTGTTGTGCACGGAGTCCTTGTATTATGTCACCACACTTCCGTAATCTGTTCTGCCTTGTTTCCCGTGTGTTTCTTATGTTTTTGGATTGCCTTATTGGACTTTTGACCCTGGCCTGGACTGTTTGTGAGTATGGATTACCCCTTAATAAATATTGCTTTTGGATCTCTCATTTTCTGTGTGTGTGTCGTGACACACATCTGCTTGTCAAGAAATGACACGTTGTCATGTCTTTATTATTTGTGAATGATGTCTAAGCCACTGGAGCTGATGGTGCTTGTGTGTTTGCTTCTTGAGTGTTGCGCACACCCTTTTGAGGTTTGGATTAGTTTATTCATCATCACTCTCCAAGCTATATCAACAATGTTTTCTGAAGAAATTGGGTGGGGCAAAGCTTCAGCAGAAATATGATAGAGAATGAAAGAGAAAGCAAGGAATAGACCTACTAAACCACGATCGAGACAAATGTGACTACAATAAGATGGCAAAAAAAAGTAAGTAAATTGGTTTAAAAGATGTGAATGCAAACAAACTGAGGTTTAACAGACTCCCCTCAGATTGGACATTCTGGGGTCAGGTATGCCAGCGTCAGGTCAGAGCCCTCCATACACAACACTATCCACCAGGACACTACGATCTGTTGGAAGAAACAAAATAGCCATAATAGACAGTACATGATGCAATACTCTAGAGCGTTAATTGAGTTCTTAGTTGTTTCATTTAAGTAGCTCAGATATTTCTCCTCAAATTCTCTATAAAGAATATAAACCAACAACAATTAAACAATCATTAATAAAAAGCATAGATCTATACATTCAAGTGGGTAGCATAGCTCAGGTCAGCTCAGTTGGGAAATTAAATATATCAGACATTTAAGCATCTTGGCAAATGTGAGCACACTGTGAGACATTGTTGAGATCTTTTATGAAACTCTAGGATATACATGTGAGATTGCAAACCTGTCGAAAAAAATGGAAAGTTTTGCATGCTTGGACCAGCAAGAGATGGTTGCTGGTTTTCTGGTCACCCGCAAGGGGAGCGGGAGTGTTAGTGGACCAGCTACACCAGCTCAGTTTTGCTTGAGAACAGCACGACCATGCTGATCCATCAGCTCAACATGACATCATGACTTTGCGTAAACATACACGCCACTTTCAATTCAAGTGGCGTGTTATCTATACGCATTTTGAGGTATCCGCGTGTATGTCCACGCCGAAATCTTTTGCGTGTATGTCTACGCCATTAAATGTCCGAGTGATTCCGCGTGTATGTGTACGCCGTTAAATGTCCGAGCGAAACGAAGCAAAATCTATATCTACATCTGTGGAGCGATATTTCTTTTCCTAGGATGGTAGGAGAAGACTCATAAATGGTATTAACCCCAGTGACGGGTAGGTTTAGGGACGGGGTTGGGGTAGGTCATATATTTATATATACATAATACAGTAATATAACGTTAAGTCAAAGGCGTTGATAAACAGGCTGAAAAGCGATTATGCGTGTTGATAGCACGCCAAAAATGAAAATACGAATTGGCGTGTCATACATACGCCATTTCATGAGATCAGTCTGATCAGCTAGACAATGCTATATACCAGCACTATACCAGGTCTAACCAATACAAACCAGCCTGGACCAACATGGAATTTTTTTTAATGAATTATTAGCAGGGCAGAAGCCTTTTCTCAAGATATTAAAGAGATTTGACATATACTGTACAGTGGTGGAAATAATGTCGGTTTAATAATGCGTTTCAGCCAGGCGTTTTCTAGGAGAGATGAACTACCTTTATAAATACAGAAATCATTCATACAAACAGTTGAATTTTTAATGTTACATACTAGCAAAACACTGCAACAATATTTTTACCATGCATATAGCTGAGGAGATATAGATTTTAACAAATCAAAATTACCATTCATGACCTCTAATGCAAACATTAGCCATTAAAGACATAATTGATAACTAATTGGTAGCAAACAAGTGTCTCTGGAACAATTTTATATTTGATCATTTATATATCTATAATGGATTATGAGCAATTGCATTATAAAACATAATATAAATGTAAATATAATTGTTCTTATAATGCAGTAAAGGTCTTACTGAGTCTTTGTAAATATATTTATAGAATAGTAATACTTATAAATAAGTATAAATATGGCTATAATTCAATATAAGCATGGGCTACATAGAAAGTGATACCAAAATGGTATATAAATGTGGTATAGACAAGTGTGATCATGCTTCATTTTTAAATCTGAGGATTATATCTCTAAACCTATGCATTTTATTAACAATTTCATAAGACCATGTTATATGTGTGTTTAGAGAAGGCTAATAAAAATGCTAATGAAATTATTTATGGGCCCTATAATGCCCCTGCACTCTAATGTCTGGCGCGGAGAACTGCCCATTAATGACTCTATAATTGTCCTCTCTCAACAAATGGTAGCACCTCTGCTGGTTTGAGACTTAATCTACATTCATCTTTTATCACTATTCTTTTGTTTTTATTCAGCCATTATTAGGCTTTATTCTGGCATTACATGGCTTGCACATCAACAACACTTTCATTCCATATTCGGTAATCCACATATTACCTGTAGTCTTTCTAAAATAACAAATAAAAATAAAAAAGGAAAAAAAGGCATATTCCTGGGACCTTATGTGAATTCTTGTAGCAAAATAGATTATGAAATAGATAGCTCCTGGCGCAACAGGTGCATTTTAGTGGTTCTCAAACGTTTTCAGCGTGAGGCCCCCGTTGTGTAGGGTGCATCGCTTTGGGGCCCCCCAAAAGAAAATTCATGACTCAAAACAGCCTCAAACTTACATGCAAAAGCATATTAAGCACATATAAGCATATATTAAATTATACAATGATGGAACATCAATTCTGTTGGTTGGTAGTTCCCTTTCAGTCGAGAACGTCAGACGTCGAATGGAGCCTGGGGGATCACGCTAGGGAGCCAATCGTCTTTGAGTACTATTGAACGAGCCAATGGAATTGGCATGCATGATGACATCACACACTCCGGCCCCGCAGCGCAGGTATAAATAAGGAAGTGGATGCACGCACTAGTTGTCTTTCGCCTCGGAGCCGATCGTTTGATGTCTCTGAAGAGTGCTGTTGTTTACAACGAGCGAGTGTGTCGGTGTTCTTCTGGAAGACTCTCCCAGTGCTGGTGGTTTCTACAGCGCGAGTGCAGCGGTGATTGCGAGCTTTGAGCTCTCAACTGCTGTTTTAACAGCAACAAATTTCTAAATGTTTGTGTGTTGACGGCTGGTTAGAGGGCGGAAAAGTGAGTGCTTCACTGTTTCAGTTCACTGTTCAGTGTTGCCGCGGTCATTCCTCTGTGTGTTCCGGCACTGGTGATGGGTCCTATTTCCCGAAAGAGCAACACGGGTGCGTTTGCGTCTTTTTCAAGATGTCATTCCACCCGTGCGTTTCTGGATGCGGTCGTTCCCTTTTCCTCTCTGACGGTCACAATTGTTGCATCACATGTTTGGGCTTACAGCACGCTGAAGCAGCTTTTGTGGACGGTTCATGTTCCCATTGCGGGAATATGACTGTCGCGGTGTTGAGATCGAGACTCGCCTTCGTCCGCGAAGCACGAGTCCCCATTACCATGCCCCACACCCGTGTGGGATGGGTGATCGGAGGATAATGATGGATGTCTCGCCCGGTAACCATTCCCTGTGGGCTCCTCACTCCTCTATCACACCGCAGCCGATGGAATTCCTGTTGAACGTGCTGATCCGTCTGTAATGGACCGATCAGCCATTTCAATTGGGGTTCCCCCAGAGGATAAGATGTCGATAGCATCATCGGAGGGTGAGCTGGCCTCTGGAGATGACGACTCGGCTGTGTTGTCTCCCTCTGGGAGTGTAACATTGCCCGAGCCAGATCCAGAAATGTCAGCTATGCTGAAACAGGCCGCCGAGGCTGCCGGCCTTGAGTGGAACCCTCCACCGTGTCCCGTTAAGTCTCGGTTGGAGGATTGGTATCTCGGGGCGGGCCGCGCTGGTTCTCAGCTTGCCGCCCAGTGCCTTTCTTTACCGAAGTGCATGGAGAGCTTACCAGGTTGTGGACGGCACCTTTCTCTGCCAGAAACTGCCTGAATAGCTTTTCCCCCTCTACCCTTGAGGGAGGAGCGGTGAAGGGTTATGAGGCTGTCCCTCCAGTGGAGCGGTCTGTCGCGACACAGGTGCACCTCCCAGCTGGCCCGGGGGAGAAATGCGGAGAAATGCATTCCCCAGTGAGCCTTCTAAGAAGAGCCTTCATTATCGTTCAGTGATTCTCATAAGTTCAGTGATTTTCGTCACACTCACGTGTTGAGCTGAAATGCTCCTGAAGCTCAGTGAATTTCATCACACTCACGTGTTGAGCAGAAACGCTCCTGAAGCTCAGTGATCTTCACATGTAGTGTTGAGCAGTGCTCCTGTCTTGAGCGTGCATGTCGCTTGCACCTACTGTGCTAAAGTCAGGAGTGGAACAGGTCTTGATACCAACCAGACCTAGTTCCCCTCGACAGCCTTCCTGACTTCCCCTGAGTACATTTCAGGGACGGGGCATGATGGCACCCGCGTTCAAACCCCTGGAGAGATTCCAGGCCGGTCCTAATTGGACGCGGAGGTTCAGGTAGCTACCGCAGGAAAATATGTGGTAGTTACCATCACTTCGGCGAGCACTCCCTGAAAAGAGGAAGTTGTGCTTACGCCCAAATAGAAGTGGAACCTATTCGTTGAGTGAGTCTTCTCTCCATTGAGAAGATCCTGAGGGCATTCAGTCACTTCAGTGCTCTCTTTCCTGCAAGATGGGTTTGAGTAGGCTGTTTTCCTCCACCCTCAAAGTGATGTGCCTCTGTTATTACTTGACGCACATCATGATGCAGAAGCATGGGAAGCACGCCCCTCTTTATCCTCTTGGGCCTTATCTCTGGTGCCATTGCACTGCAGAGACCGCCCCTGAGCCACTGCAGGCAGTGAGTTAAAAATTCTGTTTTTACAGTTCTCCTGCTCGCATGGTCTCTACTAGAGGGTAGGGACTTGCTCGCTTTCGGTCAACGAGTTGTGCCTGGAATTTGGGCCGGCTACTCTCACAAGTTGAGACCCCGGCCTGGATATGTGCCAAAGGTTCCTACCTCTCCCTTTAACTGGGACCAGGTGGTGAGCCTGCAAGCGCTGCCCCGGAGGAGGCAGACCCAGCCCTGGCTTTCTCTGTCCGTCTGCTTAGTTGCGGTTATACGTGTACAGAACGCAAGCCATAGGACCTCAGACCAACTCTTATCTGTTAAGGAAGTCAGCAGAGAGGGAAGGCTGTTTCCAAGCGAGCTTGGCCCACTGAAAATGTGGCTGCCTTCATCTTGGTGAAAATCTCGAGATGCACATGTCCACTTAGGTGGTGAGCTCCTCTTCAATGAGTGTGTGCTCCCGCCTAGGCGTTGACACAGAGTGCTTCGCTGACAGATATTCTAGAGTTGGGGGCTGGGCGAATCCCTTAGTCGAACCACGGCATCCGTGGGCTCCCTTCTCATGAAGCCAGTTCACCGTGAGCCCGGTTTGAAGTGTCGGCTTGCTGCGCCACTCCCCTCCTACGGACTGGATACGTGCGCCATTTTGCTCCAGTAGAGTTCCCTTAACCGAACCCTGTTGAGTTCCTCCGCACCCCTCCGACATCGGACGTGGCGGAACGCGTTAGGCCTACCACTCGTAAACAGTATGGAACCTGTGTTAGGCAGGGTCCATATGTTGTGATCCTTACGGTGATCCCATATGTGTATTCTTCCACGGTGCGGCTCCCTAGGTGAGCCCGTGTCTTCCCCAGGCTCTGCCGTCATTGGCCGGTTGAATCTCCCCTCTGTCATATGCTGGAGCCACCCCAGTGACCTTCCATATGTTGTACTGCCTGGTCTCCGCCCCGTTCATATGTGTATTCTCCACGTTACCTCGCTTCGGGCAGAATGTGGCTTCCGCAACGTCCCTTCCTTCCATGTACAGGGAACGCTTTCCCAGTGAGCCTGTAGGAACAGCAGTGACTTCCCTGGCCTAAGCCCTGTCCCTTCTTCGCCTTAAATTGCGGGGGGATCAGGAGGCTTTTGTCTAGGCACTGGAAGGTGGCAGCTTTAGTGGCGTGTTCAATGGTTGATCCCCATTCAGTCGACGTCGACTACGTCTGACGTTCTCGACTGAAAGGGAACGTCCTGGTTGCGTATGCAACCCACCTTTCCCTGAAGGAGGGAACGGAGGACGTAGTCCCCTTGCCACTACCGCTGGACCACCGCTGACTCCGATTTACACTCGGCTCCTCAGCGAAAAAGCAACTAGTGCTTGCATCCACTTCCTTATTTATACCCGCGCTGCGGGGGCGGAGTGTGTGATATCATCACGCATACCAATTCCATTGGCTTGTTCAATAGTACTCGAAGACGATTGGCACCCTAGCGTGATCCCCCAGGCTCCATTCAGTCGACGTTGACTACGTCCTCCGTTCTCCGTTGCATACGCAACCAGGACGTTTTATTTCTCTAATGCTTGACCACACAATTTATGATGAATTCTATATTTTCGTAAAATATGTCATGAAACGGTTTTGAGCAAAAAAGCTTTCCAGCACTTGAGAGACCTACGCGGGAAGGCCTGAAAATGGACAGAGTTTATGTTGTTGTTGCTCCATACGTGAGTAACATTGGTTTTGCGGTTTCACAGAACCAATATAAGCTGTTGTTGTAATGTTAGCCATAGTTACAGGACAGTTTTAAGTGTCATTGTTTGTTTGGAGCTGCTGTGCTGCTGGCGACTAACAACCAACTCTTTCTTGTATTTACTCTTGTATACTGTATGTACATTTTTTATGCTTCCTTCTCGTTTGTTCATCATCTTTGCTTTATTTTTCGTGAAGCAATATTTCACTTCGCTTCTAATATGATAAATAGACATCCACACTTGAATTGCATGTGTAATGGACGCCAGCTAGTGACGCTAGACTAGAGATTCTGGCCTCACATGGTGGTGATCAGGGTTCGAGACCAGCTCGTAGCGAGGCGGTTAGATGCTGGCTGTAAAATGTTTGTGAATTTTGGAGGTGGAGCAATGAAGAGAGGGGTTTGGGTTTGTTTGGGTTGATTTCAAATATGAACACTGTTGATATTTGAAATCAACCCAAACAAACCCAAGCCCCTCTCTTTAACAACAATTCTGGGAGATCGCATACTGCACCTTTAATCCATTTAGCAGATTAAAAAAATAAAAAAAATTATCCAGAGCATTTTACATTACATTGAAGGTGTAAATTGTTACTAGGAGGCCTATGCATGTTCTCCTGGAAAATAGAACCCAAACTGCTCATGATTTTTAAGTCAGTGATTTTTAAGTCAGTTGTTTTCATCTCTACCATCTGCAGTCATCCATCAGCGGGTCTGTCACTGCGGCTGGGGTGGCCAGAGGATGTGAGTAATCCTCTAAAATGACTCCACAGAACGACTTGGCTGAACTTTCATATAGAAGTCACTCTGTCTGAACCCTGCAGACATTGCCAATACCACAGCCAGGCTGCTATTATTGGTTAGGCTCTACCTGACTGAGTGGATGGAAATAGGACGAGAAAAAAAGTGTTTTGACTCGATTGTAGCGAGGACTAGGTGCATTCTGGGAACTGAGGTGCCCTAAGGGGGCCCCTAAAGGAGAGTTGAAGGGCGTGGCCCCTCCTGCTGTGGTTTACAGCTCACTTGTCATTTCTGAAGACATGTTGGCACAGCAACCGGCACTTTCCCTTGGGGCTGGTGTTCGTACAGAACATAATCCTGGTGGAGGCTGTCATTTCGGCAACCTCCATCTTTTTTTAAGCACTTGTTTTAAGTTGTCATTTGGACTGTTTGTGTGACTTTATGCGTGCCTGTTCAGTTTCAAGTATGGCCCAAAAACCGCAGCATCTTTTTTTAGCCCACACCGTTTGTGTGTGCATGTGCGAGAGTTTGCATGTTTGCTCAACTATACCCACATGATACTCTCTGGTATGTCCTTGGGAGTCTGAAAAGTCTTTCGTCAGGCCTGATTCGCTCTCTTTGCCAGAGGCCTATAATGAATCAGTCGGAAAGAGGATTCCAAAGTGCTTTTCTTTGACTCAGATAAACACGTTTTTTCCATTCAGCCTCTCAAGGAAGCACAAAGCTTGTGAGTAACTTGACCTGCATTTCAAAGACATTGTTTGTTATATTGTAGTTGGCTGTCAATTGGCATGGAACACATTTCTAAACTTCCTCGGGCAAACTCAAAGCCTATTGAAAAGATAACAAGAGGGGGAGAGTGTTTGGAGCAATAAATCTTGACATGATAATAAATGGTAATCAAGTGTACTCTTAAAATTGTGCCAACAACCAAAGATGTTTATTGATGTCTGTCTTAATGCTTTCATCTGTATTACATGAGGACATGGGTTTGTGAACATCAATTTAGCCAGATGTTCTCAGTGATGATGGCTATAGTTATGTGATGTGTGCATGCCAAAATGAATTTTAACATTTTAAAGTTTAGTCTTGACAAACATGATGGAATTCTTTGAACCGAGTTGAATAAGTAAAATGCTAAGATGGTCCCAAAGTTCCGACACATAACAGTAAATAAAGTTTATTAAAACAAATCATATTACAAGCATCATATTACAATAATCAGAACGGTGTCATATCAAATTAATTGAATTCAAATTCGTAACTTTTAGATCTGAGACTTGGTCTTCATCACAGCCAGAACAAGTGTCCTCCACTGAGGGAGATAGAAATTCATAAGATAAGATAAAATAAGTTAAAATTATAATAATTTAATAATAATAATCATAATTGAAACCTACAAATAATTCTATTAATACAATTATACTGAAAACAACCAGGCACATGCACATCTTACTGTTTGTCAGCATCGGATCCATTCAGCTGATGTCTAAACTTTTCTCTTCAGATGACTACGTGATAGAGTTGACCAATGAAATCGAGGTATAGACGTAAGTCAACGCTGCAGGGCGTGGTTTGCAATTAACTGGTTTGGGGGAAAATCACGCAGCTTGTTGCTAGCATGATTAGCACATTGCTAACATGATTGAGCACGTTGCTAGCATGTTGTTAGCAAATTTTAACATGTTGGTAACATGATTTCACATCTTGCTAACATGATTTAACAC
Source organism: Rhinichthys klamathensis goyatoka (assembly GCF_029890125.1). Classification (NCBI taxonomy): domain Eukaryota; kingdom Metazoa; phylum Chordata; class Actinopteri; order Cypriniformes; family Leuciscidae; genus Rhinichthys; species Rhinichthys klamathensis. The sequence continues at coordinate 20,279 of NW_026606556.1, forward strand.
TTTGCTAGCTTGATTATCACAATGCTAGCATTTTGCTACATGATTTAGCACATTGCTAGCTTGATTAACCCTCTGGGGTCGGCGGTATCGCCGGCGATACCAGCTCACTTTTTCTCTTATAAGTGCAAAAGAGACTCAAAATACTCTGCTGATTTTGATCTTACATATACACTCACCGGCCACTTTATTAGGTACCCCATGCTAGTAACGGGTTGGACCCCCTTTTGCCTTCAGAACTGCCTCAATTCTTCGTGGCATAGATTCAACAAGGTGCTGGAAGCATTCCTCAGGGAGTTTGGTCCATATTGACATGATGGCATCACACAGTTGCCGCAGATTTGTCGGCTGCACATCCATGATGCGAATCTCCCGTTCCACCACATCCCAAAGATGCTCTATTGGGTTGAGATCTGGTGACTGTGGAGGCCATTTTAGTACAGTGAACTCATTGTCATGTTCAAGAAACCAATTTGAAATGATTAGAGCTTTGTGACATGGTGGAAGTAGCCATCAGAGGATGGGTACATGGTGGCCATAAAGGGATGGACATGGTCAGAAACAATGCTCAGGTAGGCCGTGGCATTTAAACGATGCCCAATTGGCACTAAGGGGCCTAAAGTGTGCCAGGAAAACATCCCCCACACCATTACACCACCACCACCAGCCTGCACAGTGGTAACAAGGCATGATGGTTCCATGTTCTCATTCTGTTTACGCCAAATTCTGACTCTAACATCTGAATGTCTCAACAGAAATCGAGACTCATCAGACCAGGCAACATTTTTCCAGTCTTCAACTGTTCAATTTTGGTGAGCTCTTGCAAATTGTAGCCTCTTTTTCCTATTTGTAGTGGAGATGAGTGGTACTCGGTGGAGTCTTCTGCTGTTGTAGCCCATCCGCCTCAAGGTTGTGCGTGTTGTGGCTTCACAAATGCTTTGCTGCATACCTCGGTTGTAACGAGTGGTTATTTCAGTCACTGTTGCCCTTCTATCAGCTCGAACCAGTCTGGCCATTCTCCTCTGACCTCTGGCATCAACAAGGCATTTCCGCCCACAGAACTGCCGCTCACTGGATGTTTTTTCTTTTTCGGACCATTCTCTGTAAACCCTAGAGATGGTTGTGCGTGAAAATCCCAGTAGATTAGCAGTTTCTGAAATACTCAGACCAGCCCTTCTGGCACCAACAATCATGCCACGTTCAAAGTCACTCAAATCAACTTTCTTCCCCATACTGATGCTCGGTTTGAACTGCAGGAGATTGTCTTGACCATGTCTACATGCCTAAATGCACTGAGTTGCCGCCATGTGATTGGCTGCTTAGAAATTAAGTGTTAACGAGCAGTTGGACAGGTGTACCTAATAAAGTGGCCGGTGAGTTTAAGTGTTATACATCATTTGATCCTGTTAAGTGTCTATTTTTTTGTGTATACTCACAATAAAAACAAAGTGTCTTTTTGTCAAATAAAGAAAAATAAACATGATGCAAATTTTGCCTTCTCTCTGTCAGTGAAGTCCATTCTGAAACGCGTCCGAAAATTGACTGTAACTCAGTCAATACTTGTCACAGGGACACGAAAGATTTCTCTTTATGAAGCTGAAATTCTCTTCTTTTAAAAGTAATTTGTAATTAAGTAATTTATATAAAAAACAAATATTCTCAGTTTATGTAATCTGTATAAAAAGAGAGAGATGTCAGTCTTTTTCCTTTCAGCTAATTATAGTTTATTACGTGTTAATGTGACACGCCCACCGCGAGCGCGCTATTCAAACGCAAATGTTGAGGCAAGCCATGCCAACACCCACATCAGCTGGATAAAACATCAAGTATAATAAGAATCTTGTACTTTACCTCATCTTGCTGCGCTGTGAGGAATAATACTATCGTAATATTCCTGGAAAAGTTACCTCAGAAGTGCTGGTAGTTTCATTTCGAGGAGCACAGATTCAGCTGATGTAGTACGTTATTTATTCTTAAGTACTTTGTTCTAATCGTGTTATTGAATAGTGTCTGTAAACTGCACAAAGACTGTTTAAATATGAATTGCGTGTCTGTGTGTGAATGAATGAATGGCACAGACGCGCGCGATGATGTTTACTACAGATGTACATCGCATCTGTGCGTTCATTCACTCTCGCTCCTACATAAGTAAACGTTATTTTTACATTAACACATCGATATAGAATAGTGTTTGTAATGACAACATTTCGTTGACTAGTTTTGGATAGATTATAAAGTTTTTACTATAAAATAGGGATGCACCGAATCCAGGATTCGGATTCGGATTCGGCCGAATATTGGGCTTTTTAACGGGGTTCGGTTTCTGCCGAACCTCAGAATTTTTTTCCACCGAACCGAACCCTAGGCTTGCACTACGCGCGCTACGTCGAAGTCACCGATCAGTGAATGACATCAAAGTACCGCGTGAACGAATAGAGAGCAGACAGCTCCATGCTTTTGAATTGCTCTCGCGGTAGTTTGATGTCATAAACTGATCTGTGTCTGTGCAGCGCCGGTTCAAGTCGAACAAGCCTGTAGTGTAACGCGTTGTGTCAGGAAGAAAAATAGGGATAGCTCACAGCTAAAGTATTGCAGAGGCCAGACAGACTCACGGAGGCGATTGGCATCACACAACTCGCACTTTATTACACAATCGAACTTGTGTAACTGTCTGTCACACGTTCTACCGTCCACAGCGTTACTTAACAAAATAAGGTAAAAATGAGCATCAAACAGAAATAACCCGCATACATGGGCATGTGTTCGAGGCGCACGGCACATACAATACGGACTGCAGACAGTTCAACAGGGAGCGCGCAGTTCTTAAAGGGGCCACACCTTATTTCCACTCGTTACAGTAGGTGGACCGTTCGAATGCAGTAGGTAACTTGTGAGAAAGTGAAAATGGAACTCGTGAGCAGAAAAAGTGTTGTTTGGCAGTACTTTCAGTGAAAAGAAGGCAATTCAAGTCGAGCTACATGTTCAATTTGCAATGCCGATTTGTCTCATGGTGGTAAGGACTCTAAACAATAGGCTACACAACATCGCCACTGTTAAAATGCATAATGTTGCTTATTCTTTTTTCTTTTTTTTACAGTTATAAAAGTAAAAGTAGTGTTTATTATTTACAGTAATAAAATAAAATGAAAAATCCACTTTGTTTACTTCATTAATGTGTTTACTGTGTTAATGGAGTGAGGATGAGAGTAGGATTCGGTATTCGGTTTCGGATTCGGCAGAATCTTAACCAGTGGATTCGGTTTTCGGCCGAACCCCACAAATCTGGATTCGGTGCATCCCTACTTTAAAATAGACATCAAATAAGATTTTGTTAGACAGTTTCTGCTCATATGTTAAATATATAGTATGTTTTGTCAAAAATAAACTAATCAACTGTTATAGTGTTTGTTCCAATGCAAGCTATATCAAAATAATGAATCCTTAACTTTGAAATATGTATGATAAAATGTATTGGCCTACTTTAAAAAATAATACTTTACAAAGACATTTATGGAAAAAGACAATTTTCTTTTCAAGATGTTTCCAACTCTAACTTTGAACCAATTCTATAGTATGGCCCATATAGCCTATTTGAACAGGATTTGTTTCCAGGTATGACTAAAAATGTGCTTTTGACTTTCATTTATATTTTGATTATATATACAGTATATATATATATATATATATATATACATACACATATTTGTGTGTATGTATGTATATATATATATATATATATATATATTATGTATAGTCCTTGCATTCTTTCTTGTGTGACACACCTGAATGAAAGGCTCATTATCATGCGGGTCTTTGTCTTCTCAGGTGTGAACCACCTACTTATTCATGACAAGGGGTTGGGCCGTTCACGCCCCCACGCATATTGCCTTTCCAAAAAAAATAAAATGTTTTTCACAATTTAAAACAATCTATTTTTTTATGTGAATGATTAGGCAGGATGATTTTCAGATAATTTTGAAGCAAAAACTCTAGGCGACAACATCCATTAGTAAAAAGTCTTGTGGACAGATATTTAGTATGTGTTTTGTGGCCTTATTTCAGACACTTTAATGTTTAGTTTTTTCAATAACCATGCATAAACAATATTCTCTCAAAAATACAAACTTGTACATACATGTTGCTCACATATTATGGTAGCCCTGTTTGTGCTAAATAGAGTGTAATTTCACCTGTGCCATTAATATGTTTATAAGCAACTGACAAAAGCACAAATGTCAGGGCATGCCAAAACATCACAAGGACCCCAAAAACACCGTAAACCCCAGAGGGTTAACACTTTGTTAACATGATTTAACTCATTGCTAGCATGTTGCTAACATGATTTAGCACATTGCTAGCATGTTTTAACACATTGGTAGCATGTTGCTAATGATTTAGCACTTTGCTAGCATGTTGCTGGCATGATTTAACATGTTGCTAACTAGATAGATAGATAGATAGATAGATAGATAGATAGATAGATAGATAGATAATTAGAAATATTAGATAGATCGATAGATGATTAGAAATATTAGATAGATAAATATATACATAGATAGATAGATAGACAGATAGAGAGATACAAATTATTAGATAGATAGATCATTAGAAATATTAGATAGATAGATAGATAGATAGATAGATAAATAAATAGATATAAATTGTAAGTAGATATATAGATAGATAGATAGATGTTTAGAAAAATTAGATTGATTGATAGATAGATAGATAGATATAAATTGTAAGTAGATAGATAGATAGATAAAAAATATTAGATAGATGGCTTGACAGCTGTCAATAATGATACTCCAAAGGCTGCCTGACAGTATGAATGACATAAAACAAACCCAATGGCTCTATGACATTCAGAATTGAAGATATCCCTCTCTGTGTTTGAGTTACTAGGGTGCTCTAAATGGTTGCTAGGGCGTGGCTTGATAGTTTCACGGTGATTCTGAGAGACTTGTTGTTTGCCTGAGCAACATTGAGCTGACCCCCTTGTCTCTACTATGGCAGGATAAACATGTACAATACCTGTTTTATGGGCATTTCCTTCACCATACTATGTCTATGGGGCAATTTCGGGCACCTCTTACGCCCCAGGGGTACAACTTACACCCCATTGTGAGGTATGGTCTTATAGATATGGTCTCTCCTTAAGCCAACTTAATTAGGCAAATGTGTTAAAAATATGATGGCATTAAACATAGTGAATTTTTTAGATTGTTTAAATGTATTAAAATCAACCTACTTATTTTCATGAGTTCAATATTCAAAAAGAAAAGAAATGTAAACAACATTTATATGCCTCTAGTTGTTCATAATGTAAAATGGTTACATTTTAGATCCTGCCAGTGTATTTATAATGTACGCATCTGTGTGTATGTAAATGTACAAAAATGTATGTGTGCAAGAATGTCCTGGTTGCGTATGCAACCCACCTTTCCCTGAAGGAGGGAATGGAGGACGTAGTCCACATTGACTGAATGGGGATCACGCTTAGGGAGCCTGACTTCATCGTACTACTATTTAATCAAGCTAATTCAACATTGGTGTGGGTGATTACAAGCTCTGCCCTGCAGCGCGGGTATAAACACGGAAGTGGACTCACGCACCAGTTGCTTTTTTGCTGAGGAGCCGAGCGGCCCCCGGAGTCAGCAGTGGTCCAGCAGTAATGGCGAGAGGACTATGTCCTCCGTTCTCTCCTTCAGGGAAAAGCCGACACTTTGAACCGGGCTCACAGTGAAACTGGCTTCATGAGAAAGGAGCCCACGGGAAGTAGCGGTTCACCTATAGGTGTCGCCCAGCCTCCAACTCTAGAATATCTGTCAGCGAAGCACTCTTTGTCAACACCTAGGCGGGAGCACACACTCACTTCAGAGGAGCTCACCACCTAAATGGACACGTGCATCTCGGGATTTTCACCAAGATGAAGGCAGCCACCATTCAGTGGTGTTTCCAGGGCCAACCTCGCTTGGAAACAGCCTTCCCTTTCTGCTGATTTCCTTTACAGACAAGAGCTGGTCTGAGGTCCTAAGGCTTGCATTCTGTGCACGTATAACCGCAATGTAGTGGACAGACAGAGAAAGCCTGTTTCTGTTTCATGAATTCTGTTTCTTTAAAAACTGAATTTTTTACTCATTGCCTGCAGTGGCTCAGGGGCGGTCTCTGAGTGCAGTAGCACCAGAGAAAAGGCCCAGGAGGATAAAGAGGGTTGCAAGGCAGATTCCCTTGCTCCCTCAGGAACCAGACTATCGGGACGTGCTTCCCAATGCTACTGCATCATGATGTGCATCAAAAAAATATATAGGCAACATCATTTTGAGGGTGGAGGAAACAGCCCTACTCCAACCCATCTTGCAGGAAAGAGAGCACTGAAATGACCGAACGCCTTCAGGGTCTCCTCACGGAGAGAAGACTCATTCAATGAATAGGTTCCACTTGTATTTGGTGTAAGCAACACTTCCTCTTAGGGGGTGCTCTCGCAGAAGTGATGGTGACTACCACATAGTCCTGCGGTAGCCACCTGAACCTCCGCATCCATTTTTAGGACCGGTCTGGAATCTCTCCAGGGGTCTGAACGCGGGTGCCATCATGCCCCGTCCCTGAGAATGTATTCAGGGGAAAGTCAGGAAGGGCTGTCGAGGGTAACTAGGTCTGGTTGGACCAATAAGGGGCAACTATCAAGACCTGCTCCACTCCTGACCTAGCACAGTAGGTGCAAGCGACATGCGCACACAAGACAGGAGCACTGCTTAACACTAGGTGTGAAGAAATTACTGAGCTTCAGGAGCATCTCTGTTCAACACCTGAGTGTGATGAAAATCACTGAACTTGAGTGGGCGCCAAGCGACAATGAATCGCAAAGCCGCTTTTTTAGAAGGCTCACTGGGGAACGCATTTCTGCGTTCTAGGAGTGGTTGGCACGGATAAACGAAAGGTCTTATCACGGGCTGAGGGTTTGGCGGCAGGCCGGGGTGATCTGTTGTCACACAGGGCGTGCCGCTCTGCCACGGTCACCTCGGGACTCGACCTTAAGCCAGTGCTGAAGTGGTCTTCATATGGAGGAAGCCATGCGGCTGTGTCTGTCATATGCCTCAGGAGCCTCTGAAAATTCTTTCAATGGGACCCTTTCTCACTTTTGAATAGCACCGACCGGACACACTCTCTTCTTGATGAGGCATGTTGGACCGAGTCCATCTCCATACCGGAAAAGAGATACTCTGTACTGATACTTCGAACCCTCAAACGCAACACGCAGGATAGCCTGTGGTGTGGAAAGCTAGAGATCTGAAGTACATGTCATTCAGGTCAAACGCTGCAGACCAAGCTTGGGGGCGGGGCATTCTGAAAAATGCCTCTCTGTGTAGCAACTTGGACAGAGGCTTTCGAGAAAGGGCCCTTTGTCACTTGAAACGGGCCCAAGATGGTCACGACCCACCACATACTAGGTACATGAAGAACGAGTTTTTAAAATCTGGCCTTCATATCGACTGGAGGGAGCGGCTATATCGCGTCCTTCGCCAGTAGGACAGCGACATGCAAGTCTGGAGCACTGCTCAACACTAGGTGTGATGAATATCACTGAGCTTTTAGGAGCATATCTGCTCAACACCTAGTGTGATGATTATCACTGAACCTGAGCGGGTGCCGAACGATAATGAATCGTATAGCCGACTGGTCACAGTCTGTTCCGGAATGGTTGGGAAGCTCGTTCCACTTCTACGAACCAGGCCCAGAAGACCACAGACATACCCGAGGTGGGGCAGCGAGGTGGAGGACAGGGACACGGCTCGGAAGGCTCGAAGTGGGGTCTGAGTGTGTGGTGCAACACTTATCTGTCTCCACGAGGCAACAGGGGATGAGTGAGAAGGCGGATGGCCGGGTCCTGGAACGCACCATGCTGCCAGCTGGCGAACAAGAGGGGGCTGAGGGGTGCAAGGCTCTCCTAGAGGGTCGCACACCGCCAGCCCTCTTTGGACCCAGGGACGGAGGAATTTACTCTCTTGACAATTCGGGTACCACTGGACTCCGGGGAGCCAGTGGCGGAACAGTAACCGTCTGAAGAGCTCGTCCCCCCATCCCTGGGTGGCCTGTCTCAGGGACGCTATGTTTGACACTTGCCCCCTGGCTTGGCTGTGCCTGAGACAGACCTTGCGGCCTGCCTGCTGCTGGCTCTACGCTGGGGCCTGGGTGGAGGCTGCTGTGGGGGCCCCACGGAACCGGAGGCAGTGGCAGGGGACGTCTTCGGCGACGAGCTGGCGGAGGCAACAGCAGAGAGCTGTTGGGTGCAGTTCTCCACCGCATCGCCGAAGAACCCAACCTGGGAATTTAGGGAGTCCAGGAACCGAACCATGTCCACATCCGCCATCTCAACCAGGCTGAGCCAACGATGGCGCTCCTGGATCACTAGGGTGGACATCGCTAGACCGACCGCGCACGCTGCAACGCTTGTGCCCATGAGGGCAAGGTCAGCAGCAGTGCAGAGCTCACTCATGACCTCATGGTCTCTAGACTACCCTCGTGCATGAACACCGACACACTCGCTTGTTGTGTAAACAATAGAACTCTTCAGAGACATCCGATCGGCTCCGAAGTGAAAGGCAACTGGTGCGTGCGTCCACTTCCGTGTTTATACCTGCGCGGCGGGGCGGAGCGTGTAATCACGCACGCCAATGTTGAATTGGCTTGATTAACCCTCTGAGGTCTAAGGTGTTTTTGAGGTCCTTGAGATGTTTTGACATTCCCTGACATTTGTGCTTTTTTCAGTTGCTTATAAACATATTAATGGCACAGGTGAAATTACACTCTATTTAGCACAAACAGGGCTACCATAATATGTGAGCAACATGTATGTACATGTTTGTATTTTTGAGAGAATATTGTTTATGCATGGTTATTGAAAAAACTAAAAATTAAAGTTTCTGAAATAAGGCCACAAAACACATACTAAATATGTGTCCACAAGACAATATGTTGTCACCTTGAGTTTTTGCTTCAAAATTATCTGAAAATCATCCTGCCTAATCATTTACATAAAACAATAGATTGTTTTAAATTGTGAAAAATATTTTTTTGTTTGGAAAGGCAATATGCGAATGGGGGGAACTGCCCAACCCCCTCATGAATAATAAGGTGGTTCTCACCTGAGAAGACAAAGACCCGCATAATAATGAGCCTTTCATTCAGGTGTGTCACACAAGAAAGAATGTGAGGACAATATACATATATACACACACACACACACACACACACATATATATATATATATATATATATAATCAAAATATAAATGAGAGTCAAAAGCACATTTTTAGTCATACCTGTTCAAATAGGTTATATGGGCCATTCTATAGAATTGGTTCAAAGTTAGAGTTGGAAACATCTTGAAAAGAAAATTGTCTTTTTCCATAAATCTCTTATAAAGTATTATTTTTTCAAGTAGGCCAATACATTTTATCATACATATTTCAAAGTTAAGGATTCATTATTTTGATATAGCCTAGCTTGCATTGGAACAAACACTATAACAATTGATTAGTTTATTTTTGACAAAACATACTATATATTTAGCAGAAACGGTCTAACAAAAGCTTATTTGATGTCTATTTTAGAGTAAAAACTTTGTAATCTATCCAAAACTAATCGAAATGTTAGTCATTACAGACACTATTCTATATCGCGATTAGAACAAATCTCAGTAGGCTATAGCAATATAGTTTTAGTTTGGATGTGTTCATGTAAAAATAACGTTTACTAATGTAGGAGCGAGAGTGAATGAACGCACAGATGCGATGTACATCTGTAGTAACATCGCGCACGCGTCTGTGCCATTCATTCATTCACACACAGACACGCAATTCATATTTAAACAGTCTTTGTGCAGTTTACAGACACTATTCAATAACGCGATTAGAACAAAGCACTTAAGAATAAATGACTTACTACGTCAGCTGAATCTGTGCTCCTCGAAATGAAACTACAAGCACTTCTGAGGTAACTTTTCCAGGATTATTACGATAGTATTATTCCTCACAGCGCAGCAAGACGAGGTAAAGTACAAGATTCTTATTAAACTGGATGTTTTATCCAGCTGATGTGGGCATTTTCATGGCTTGCCTCAACATTTGCGTTTGAATAGCGCGCGCTCTCAGTGGGCATGGTCACATTAACACGTCATACGCTATAATTAGCTGACTGACATCTCTCTATTTTCATACAGATTACATAAACTGAGAATATTTGTTTTTTATATAAATTACTTAATTTAAAAGAAGAGAATTTCAGCTTCATACCGAAAAATCTTTCGTGCCTGTGTGACAAGTATTGACTGAGTTACAGTTCATTTTTGGACGCGTTTCAGAATGAACTTCACTGACAGAGAGAAGTCAAAATTCGCATCATGTTTATTTTTCTTTATTTGACAAAAAGCAGAACACTTTGTTTTTATTGTGAGTATCCACAAAAAAAATAGACACTTAACAGGATCTAATGATGTAAAACACTTATGATTTCCATTACACGAGAGTAGATGTTAAACCTCATGCTGATTTGTACTCGGCTTTCGCCAAGATAAGCACAAACTAAGACGTAGCTTTACAGTAACCTATGCTTCTCTCTCTCCATCTCTCCATCCATTTACGCTTCTATCCATATGGTGATGTGAATCTCCTTCTGTCTGGCGTTAACGGCTGCAGTATACTTGGCACGTCAGTACACACAACGGCTGCAACAACAGTGTGGTCTCCCCAGTGGACCAGCACGACAACCGTCTGGATTGAGCCGAGTAGGGGACATCTCTAGGGTCTTCAAGTGGGCACCTTCCGTCCTCAGTGTTTCGTCGACTAGCCCACGACACCTCAAGAGGGCTCGACAGTGACTCTGGCGTCCCAGAGTCACCCGTCTCTGTCCCCCACTCAACTCAGCCCAGCTTACTGACCTTAACATCCCTCCTGCTGCTGAGGTTGCTCCTTCCTCGTAGTTCACGTGTGACCTAACCGCAATCTCACAATCTCCGCAACCCAACCATACGCGCCAACCCGTTTGACTAAGGCTGTCGAGCCCCACTGTCGTCGTTAACCCTCTGGGGTCCAAGGTGTTTTTGGGGTCCTTGAGATGTTTTGACATACTCTGACATTTGTGCTTTTTTCAGTTGCTTATAAACAAATTACTGGCAAAGGTGTAATTACACTCTATTTAGCACAAACAGGGCTACCATAATATGTTATCAACATGTATGTACATGTTTGTATTTTTGAGAGAATATTGTTTATGCGTGGTTATTGAAAAAACTAAAACTTAAAGTTTCTGAAATAAGGCCACAAAACACATACTAAATATGTGTCCACAAGACTTTTGACTAATGGATGTTGTTGCCTAGAGTTTTTTCTTCAAAATGATCTGAAAATCATCCTGCCTTATCATTCACATAAAACAATAGATTGGTTTAAATTTAAAAATGACACTTTTTGTTTGGAAAGGCAATATGTGCAGGGGTGTGACCTGCTGTGATTCACACCTGAGAAGACAATGGGCCCGCATAATGAGCGCATAATGAGGCTGCATACTAATGACCCTTTCATTCAGGTGTGTCACTGAGCCACAAGAATGCAATGACAATATATATATATTGTGACGGGCGGAAGTATCACGCGACAAGGAGAGCTCAGATTAATTGTTTATTTACAAGTGGAATAAGTGCAGAGTGCAAGTTGAAGAGTGCAGAGTGAAGAGCGGCTTTCTTGAGGTGAGGCGGTATTCTCTATTCGAGGTTTCCTTGGTGCGGTGAATCGGTGCTGTGCTCGTAACGGGTCTAGCTCGGTCACACGCTGGTTTCTGGAAAAAGAACAAGAGACGACACATTAGTTCTCAGCTTTCAAGAAGCCTATTCCTTCCCGTTGTTCAGCCTCATGTCGCTTATATGGCCGTGTGGGAATTGATGACAGGTGTGGCCGAGCGAGCCATGATGAGCGAGCACAGGTGTTTCGCGTCTTTCTCCAGGGCAACGCTGATGAGTGCATAGGACGATCGTCACAAAATATATATATATATATATATATATATATATATATATATATATATATATATATATATATATATATATATATATATATATATATATATATATGCCTATATAATACAAAATTGGTTCACAGTTCCAATTATTTATTTATTTTTCAAATTGTGCTTGCAAATTGTATAATATCAAATGTAAACATTTCTAGTAATTGTGCAGTTAATTCTCATACTGTTTTTACAGAAAGTTTGGGAATATATCCCAAATGTGTCACTAATAAAACACAATACAAATAATTTAAAGAGGAGGCTTATATTGAGCTTTTAAGATTTACCTAAGATTTATTTATATGTAGCCTACATATATTTTTGCTATTTTAATAAAAAGGTTACAATTACAACAACAATTAAAATTTTAACTATATTTCAAATGTAATCTTTCTTTGTATATACTAAAGTATACATTTTATCATACATATTTCACAGTTGCGGATTAATTAGTTTGAATATAGCCTACAATCGAACAAACACTATAATAACATCTTAGCAAACAAGCTTATTTGATGTGGCAGTATTTTACAGTAAAAACGACATCTTGTCTTTCATATGTAACATATCGTTTTTATGATTAGGACATATAAATGTTAATTTGCAGTTTAATACGTTGCTTATACAAAAATATTTTATTTCAAAATATTTCAGTCGATTTTTACTCATCTCAGTATTGGAATATAGTTAGGTAAAAGCTGTTCATTCATTCACACACAAAAATGCGATTATATTCAAACAGTCTTTTTGTTTACAGACACTATTCCGATTAGAACAAAGCACTTGAAAATAAAGAATGTACTGTGATGGATCACGGGGTGTAGTATTTTATTCTGTCCAGTAGGTGTCTCTGGGTAACACTATTTGTGTCCTCAGGTTAATTGCTGTGAAACAGGTGTGGAGAATTGACGGTGATTAACCATGCTGCTCATAAGAAGCTGGAGAATAGCTGTTGGCTGCTAGGAGCTTGGTCTTGCTGTTTGGTTGTCATGCTGACTTTCTCACCCTCTCCAGTCCAAGGCTTGATGTTGTTGTTTTTGTATCTTTATATTTTATGCTATACTTTAATGTAGTTATGTTTGTTTTCTTGATTAAATACACATTTGTGCAAATTTGATTGTTGTATGGCCTCTCCATTCATGTTGCTACTCCTTGAGCCAAGGGGTCGTAACATATGGGGGCTCGTCCGAGATTCAGACTAAATTGGCTTAAGGTTTGGGTAATTCTTTAATTAGAATTATGATTTGGTTAATTCTTTAATTAGAATTATGATTTGGTTAATTCTTTAATTAGAATTATGATTTGGTTAATTCTTTAATTAAAATTGCGATTTGGGTAATTCTTTCATTAGAATTGCGATTTGGGTAGTTCTTTAAGTAGAATAATTGGTTTGAGAAATTTGGATTGGATCATTTGGGTAAAATAAGTTGGGGAGTGTCATATAAAAGGATTGGTTTTGTTTATTTATTTTGATTAGTGGTTTTTGGACTGGAGAGAGAGAGATAAAACCAACCGACAGTCACACTAAATTGTTTAGATGTTGCGGTTTAGACTGCAATAAGCCATATAACCCTGTGTTAGGCTGAAGAGCGCTTAACGCTTTTTTTTTATTTTAGTTTGTTGTGTTTGGTGCGTCGGACGCGGGTAGACTGGTTGGCAGTTGAGCTGCATGTGGGCGTACTGAAGACTAGGGTTGAGTATAATTAGTTGTGTATGTATTAGTTAGATACAGGGTGGCTTTTCTTCCTACAGTTGAAGTGTGATCTGTTGGATCTGGTGAGTTATCTATTTGTTTGTTCAAATGTTCTTTTAGTAACAACAAAATAAGGCAAAAAAATTGAATTGTTACAGGATTTTTTAATTGCTCCTACGATGGGAAAATTAGGGTGTCTTTCAAAAGAGCAATTATTTAAAGTAGCTGAACATTTTGATCTTGAATTAGCTTTAACAAAAAGTACTAAGGTACAACCGCTCCGAGAGGCTGTAGAGGAGAAATTAAGAGAGATACTAATTTTAACTTCCGAGACACATCCTGAAGAAGAATTGACACCTGCAGGTATTTCGACGCCTCGTGCGTTGTTAGCGCCTGTCGGGTTAACATTCGAGCAACAGTTGGAAATCCTTAGTATACAAAATAAAGAACGTGAATTGGATAGACAATTTGAACTACAGAAATTGAAAATCCAAGAGTGAGAACAAGAACGAAAATTTGAAACAGTTAGAATGCAACAAAAAATGGAAGAAGCTAAATTAGAACAGGATGCAGAACGGTTACGATTGATCGGACAAGGAAAGCTTTCTGGTGGTAATGTTGATTCCTTAAATGAGCAAGAACTTGCGGGGGCGAGTGGAAATCGAATGACAGGTTTAGTACAGATGATTAAACTCTTGCCTAAATTCAATGACCGGGATCCGGATGTGTTTTTTTCTCTGTTCGAAAGCTTGGCTGAGGATCGGGGTTGGAACGATGCTGAACGTACACTCTTACTACAAAGTGTTTTGGAAGGTAAAGCTCAAGAAGCCTTCATCTCACTTTCTTCTGAACACCGAAAGAACTATAAGGTAGTAAAAGAGGCTGTGTTAAAAGCATATGAACTTGTCCCTGAAGCGTATCAGCGACGTTTTAGGGGATGGAAAAAAGACGAGCGTAAAACACACGTTGAGGTGGCAAGGGAATTGGCAAGTCTTTTTAATCGTTGGCGTACATCATTGTGTGTTAGTACATTTGAAGAGCTTTCTAATCTAATAGTTTTGGAGCAGTTTAAAAACATTTTCCCAGAGCGTGTCGCGATGTATGTAAATGAACATAAGGTGACAACGGCTGCTGAGGCTGCCATTCTTGCGGACGAATATGTACTAATTCATAAAAGTGCCGGTGATTATTTGTATAAAAAGCCAAATAACAGCGCAAGTACAGTGAGGATGAGTCCAAACAAATCAGAGCATGCTAGAAAAGTGGATCCAGATTCGAGTTGCAGGTATTGTTTGGAAAAGGGTCATTGGAAAAAAGAGTGCCCTATATTAAGAAATAAGTTCAAGTCCGTGGTTCCAAAAGCCGTTGGTCTCGTGTCTACTACCGGAATGAGTTTAAAATCAGATGCAGGAGAAGTAAAGACTTACGGAAGGAATAAGGATCTTTTGCAAGCAGGATATGAACCGTTCATAACTATGGGGACTGTGTCTTTGAAAGATTTGATGAAGGTACCTGTTAAGATATTACGTGACACGGGATCTTCTGAATCTTTCTTATTGGATTCGAAACTGCCGTTTTCTTCTGAAACAAATACGGGTAAAAGCGTTCTAATTCAAGGTATAGGATTAGACATATTTTCGGCTCCTCTGCATCGAGTTCAGCTAGATTCTGAGGTTGTGAAAGGAGAGGTAGAAATTGCATTGAGGTCAGTTTTGCCTATCGATGGGGTGGATTTGATTTTGGGAAATAATTTGGCTGGCAGTAAAATATGGGGTACGGAAGTGTTTCCCGTTGTTAAAACCACTCCGATCTGCTCGGTAGAATCAGACAAATGTGTGCAAGGACTGCCTGAAGTTTTCTCTTCCTGTGCCATAACACGAGCGATGAGTAAGAACAATGATATGGATGAGTATGAAGGCCTAGAGGAATCTTCTAATGATCTTTCTAAGAATTTGTCTTTGCTTGTTCCGTCGATTTCCCGGCAGGATTTGATTATAGAGCAGAAAAATGATGCGCAGCTAAAAACACTGTTTGAATCTGTTAAAACAGAATATGAGATGAAAAGTTTGGCTAGTGGATATTTCACACAGAACGGGTTATTACTTCGTAAATGGACGCCGTGTTATGATAAGATTCTGGGTGAACCGGTGTTTCAAATAGTGATACCGAAGGGATTACGGGAGTTAATTTTGAGAACTGCTCACGGTGACATAGCTGGTCATTTTGGAGTGAAGAAAACCTATCACAGCGTGATGCGTTATTTCTTTTGGCCTCGATTAAAGAGAGACGTGGCTGCTTTTATAAAAACTTGTCATGTCTGTCAGTTGGTCGGAAAGCCGAACGAAGTGATCTCTCCTGCTCCGTTGTATCCTATACCTGTGGTGAAAAATCCCTTTGAGCATCTAACTATTGATTGTGTGGGGCCATTACCTCCTTCTAAAACTGGTTCCATCTATATATTGACCGTGATGTGCCAAACTACGCGATACCCTGCTGCGTATCCGTTGCGAAATATTACTACAAAGTCTGTAGTGAAAGCTTTGACTCAATTTATTTCCATATTTGGAATTCCTCTAGTTATTCAGTCTGACAGGGGAACAAATTTCACATCTCGTATGTTTGCCCAAATATTAAAACAGCTGCGTGTAGATCATCAAAAAAGCAGTGCTTACCATCCTGAGAGTCAGGGTGCCCTCGAGCGCTTTCATCAAACACTAAAACAGTTGTTGAGAACGTACTGTACTGAGTTGATGAAAGACTGGGAGGAGGGACTACCTTGGTTGATGCTCGCTGCTCGTGAGGTCACTCAAGAAAGTTTGGGTTTCAGCCCCAATGATCTAGTATTTGGACATAAAGTAAGGGGACCGCTCGCGCTTTTGCGTGATGATTTATTGGAAACTGAACCGACTGTAAATCTTTTGGATTACGTAAACGGGTTCCGATATAGGTTGTATTGGGCTGGTACAGTAGCCCGTGAAAATCTAGGTAAGGCACAATCTAAAATGAAATCCTGGTTTGATCAAAAGGCAGAAAAAAGGGAATTCAATTCTGGAGATCAGGTTTTGGTGATGCTTTCAATGACTAGTTCCACTTTTGCTGCAAAATTTTCTGGACCCTATACTGTGCTTGAACAACTTTCTGAACAAAATTATATGATTTCCACTCCGGATAGGAAGAAGAAGTCCCAGCTGTGCCATGTAAATCTATTGAAGGCTTATTTGTTCCGTGCAACTGGATCAAATGTCGCTGTCGGAGGTGCTGAAATTAAATCTGTTGCGTTTGCTGTAGGGGGTGAAAGTGGTTCTTTGTTAGTTGGAGTTGAGAAGGATATTTTTGACGAATATTTAATTCAACCTAGACTCCGTAATTCTGAGCAGTTAAAGAAATTGGAGATTATGCTTGGGCATTTATCTCAAGATAATGGTAAGGAATTAATACATCTGATAACAGAGTTTTAAGTGCTTTTTTCTGATACTCCTTCGTGCACTGACATGATTCAGCATGATATTGATGTCGGTGACTCCCAACCTATTCGACAGCGATTTTATCGTGTGTCTCCTGAAAAACAAAAACTTTTGGAATCGGAGGTTAAGTATCTTTTGGAGAATGGCCTTGCGGAACGATCTAGTTCAAGTTGGGCTTCTCCTTGTCTTCTAGTTACGAAACCGGATGGAACATTTAGGTTTTGTACCGATTATAGAAGATTAAATGCTGTTACTAAATCCGACTCTTTTCCACTTCCACGAATTGAAGACTGCATTGATTCGGTGGGGTCAGCTGAGTTTGTTACGAAGATTGATTTACTTCAGGGATATTATCAGGTACCCCTAACTTCTCGTGCTCAAGAAGTTTGTGCTTTCACAACGTCTTCTGGATTATATTCTTATAAACGTATGAGTTTTGGTCTTCGAAATGCTCCAGCTACATTCCAGCGCCTGATGAATCTGGTAATCTCTGGGCTTGAGGGATGTGCTGTATATCTGGATGATGTGGTGGTGTATAGCCAGACATGGGAGGAACATCTTTGCAAATTGCGCGCTTTATTTATTCGTCTTGAGAGAGCAAAGTTGACGATAAATTTAGCGAAATGTGAATTTGCACGTGCCACTGTGGTCTATTTGGGAAATGTGGTAGGACAAGGTAAAGTGTGTCCTGTTCGGGCAAAAGTCAAGGCCATTGATAATTTCCCAGTTCCTTCTACGAAGAAAGAGCTAATGAGATTTCTTGGAATGATTGGGTACTATAGGAAATTCTGTGAAAATTTCTCAACAGTGGTTGCTCCTTTAACGGATTTGTTAAAAGGCAAACAGAAATATGAATGGTCCTCAAATTGTCAAAACGCTTTTGATAATGCCAAACTTTTGCTGAGTTCTGCTCCCGTGTTAACAGCACCTCGTTGGGACCGTTCTTTCCATTTAAAAGTGGATGCGAGTGGGTTGGGTGCTGGAGCTGCATTATTGCAGAAGTCATGACAACGGCATTGATCGACCAATTGGCTTCTTTTCTAAGAAGTTTAATTTGTGTCAGAGAAATTATTCAACCATTGAAAAGGAGTTGTTGGCATTAATTTGGGCTTTACAACATTTCGATGTGTATGTGGGGGGAGGTTCTGTCTCGCTGGTAGTATTTACAGACCACAACCCGCTTACTTTCTTACAGTCCTTGCATAGTCCAAATCAACGACTTATTCGCTGGGCTTTATTCTTGCAGTCTTACAGCTTGGATATTCGTCATATTAGAGGGGTAGATAATATTATGGCGGATACCTTGTCACGAGCTCCATTGAACTAGTGCTCCATTACATTTTTGTTGGTTCTTCTCTTTATCTTTCACCTCATCTTCGTGCTCTCAAGGCGCCTGAGAGCATTAGGAGATGGATTAATAAGGGGTAGGTGGTGAAGGAGAGAGGGTAAGTGGAACCAATAATTTTGTTTGATTTCTAAATCTGGTTAAATCTTGTCCTGTGCTATATCTGTTCGGTGTATGTGTTTTTCTGTATTATGTTACAGAGTACCTTTGTATAAGGGCCTCTGTCTTTAGGAGGGAGGTGTGATGGATCACGGGGTGTAGTATTTTATTCTGTCCAGTAGGTGTCTCTGGGTAACACTATTTGTGTCCTCAGGTTAATTGCTGTGAAACAGGTGTGGAGAATTGACGGTGATTAACCATGCTGCTCATAAGAAGCTGGAGAATAGCTGTTGGCTGCTAGGAGCTTGGTCTTGCTGTTTGGTTGTCATGCTGACTTTCTCACCCTCTCCAGTCCAAGGCTTGATGTTGTTGTTTTTGTATCTTTATATTTTATGTTATACTTTAATGTAGTTATGTTTGTTTTCTTGATTAAATACACATTTGTGCAAATTTGATTGTTGTATGGCCTCTCCATTCATGTTGCTACTCCTTGAGCCAAGGGGTCGTAACAGTACCTATTCCTCAGCTGGATCCGTTGCTCCTCCAAATGAAACTACCTGCACTTCTGAGGTAATTTTTTCCAGGATTATTATTAAGATAGTATTATTCCTCACAGCGTCGTAAATATGAGTCTCTTTCGGTGGGTTATCCAGCTGATGTGGGCGTGGATCGCCTCAGAGCATTTGTGTTTGAATAGAGCGCGCGCTGCGTGGGTGTGGTCAAATTAACTTCAATGACCTGAGACGAGAACGACTATCATCTCTCTCTTTTCGTACAGATTACATAAAATGAGAAAATTTGTTTTTTTTGTATAAATTACTTCATTTAAAAGAAGATAATTCAGGCTTCATGCCTGTGTGCCTGTATACCTGTTTGACTGAGTATTTGCAGAGTTACAGTTCATTTTTCGGACGCGTTTCAGAATGGACTTCACTGACAGAGAGAACGCAGAACGCGCATCATGTTCATTTTTCGAAAAGCACAACACTTTGTTTTTATTGTGAGGTTCCACAAAAAAAATACAAACTTAACAGGATCGAATGATGTACAACACTTATATGTAAGATCAAAATCAACAGAGTAATTTGAGTCTCTTTTGCACTGATAAGGAAAAAAGTGAGCTGGTATCGCCGGCGAGACCGCCGACCCCAGAGGGTTAAAGCGTTCAGTGGCAACGGTTCCGTATGGCATACTACCTACCGCAAAACACAATATCTGCCCAAACACCAACCCTCATTCACGCAATATACACAGGAACGTAATAACTGTAATTACTATGCAAACCATACAAAGAAACCAACAGGCTCTTCGAGTTTTTCAAGAATTCTACAAAACCGTAGCGTGGCGGCCTGTACACAGCCAGCTAGAATCTTTCCGTCTCAACCACAGCCAGTTGCTGCTCCTCTCTGCTGCTTCAGATAAGTTCTTTACTGTGCGACGCAACTCTTGGCCACTGAATCCGACGTCTCTGAGGAACCGGGTTGTAGAGTGTGCCACAAATCCTCGACAGCCCACTTCCACTGGATAAACCTGGACTCTCCATCCTCGCTGTTCTGCTTCAGTGGCCAGATGAGCATACCGCAGTTTCTTCCTCTCATATGCCTCATCTACAGCATCCTCCCATGGCACTGTTAACTCTATCAGTTGAACAATGCGTGCTGATCCAGACCACAAAACAATATCTGGTCGGAGGTTAGTGGTGGCAATCTCAGGTGGAAAAATAAGCCGTTGATCAAGATCAGCCAGCATTTTCCAGTCCCTAGCAGCTTCCAGTTGTCCTGGGCGAGAATTGGTTTTAACACCTTTTCTTGGTGGTTGCTCGCCTGGGCGGAGGAATATTGTCTTCTGTGTGTAATGTTTTGCTAGAACAGGTGGCAACTTATTGGTCATGTTGCGCTTGCCTTCCAATGCTAAAGCCAAACATCGCAGTACTTGGTCATGGCCCAAGTAAACCGACCTTGGCTAAGAGCCACCTTACATCCTGTCAAAATGGGCCTTAATGTGGCAGGTGATGAACACAAAGGACAAGAGGGATCCTTTCCTACCCAGAGGTTTAGGTTCTGTGGTGATGGGAGAACATCATATGTTGACCTGATAAGGAAACTGATCCTACTCTCTTCCATTGACCAAAGGTCTTGTCAGCCCATCTTGCGTTGTTCCACACTCTCCCATCTCATCCACTCTCCCTGCTTGGCCTGGGAAATGGCCTTTATACACCTCATCCTCTCCTCCTACTTTCGCACCTCGTTAACTACCAACTTCCTCCTTTGAGCTGGGCCTGCCTTGTGCCATTTAGGAGGAGCTAAATTGAGCCCAAAACCCCCTCTTCCATGCTGTACCTGTCCCACGATATCACCAATTTCAAGGGCAGCCTTTGCCTCTACCACAGATTTCTTTGCTGACCACTTCCTACCAGTTTTTAACACAGATGCTGCCTCCCTTACACATTTGTCGCGTGACTCTACTAGGGTCATTTCCAGTCTGACCTTGGCGCACTTAAACTCCTCGGTTAAAGCATAGACTGGCAGCTGCAATATTCCTTTACTATAAAGTCCCACTCTGCTGAGGCAGCGTGGATCTCCCAACCATTTCCTGATGTATTAACTTATTAATGCTTCCAGCTTATCCACTGTTGTCAAAGAAACCTCGTACACAGTCAGTGGCCACAGCCACCTCGGCAGTAGACCAAACTGAAAGCACCAGAGTTTTAGTTTGCCTGGTAGCACAGCTGTTTATGCTCTTCAACCCTTCCACTGCTTGTCGTCTAACTTCTCCCACTCGAACTGTGTCCTTTAGATCCCCATCGTACCATCTCCCAAGACTCTTCACTGGCTTCTCAGAAACTGTTGGTATTGCCTCACCATTAATGAAGAATGTTTTATCTACTACCTTTCCTTTAACTATCGAGATGCTCCTTGATTTAGAGGGCTTAAATTGCATTCTTGCCCATTCAATATTATCGGTTAACTTACCCAATAACCGATTAGTGCAGGCTACTGTTGTAGTCATTGTTGTCATGTCATCCATGTAGTCTAGGTGTTGATTGGTGGTAGTCGCAACCCAGAAGCCAAGCGCTCTCCTCCTACTAACCATCTCGATGCCCTAATGATTACTTTCATTGCCATGGTAAAAGCCAGTGGAGAAATGGTGCATCCTGCCATTATTCCAACCTCTAAGCATTGCCATGTAGTGCTGAATTCTGGAGTTGAGAAACTAAATTGCAAATCTCCAAAATAGGCTTTCACTAAATTTGTTATTGACATTGGTACTCTGAAAAATCAAATGCTGCCCAAAGAAGCTCATGCGGCACTGAACCATATGCATTAGCCAAATCCAGGAATGTCACATGGAGCTCCTTCCTCTCCTTTTTAGCTGATTGAATTCGTTGCCAGATAACATTGATGTGTTCTAAGCATCCTGAGAAGCCTGGAATGCCCGCTTTTTGAACTGAAGTGTCAATGAAGCCATTCTTTAACCCTTTGAGCGCCAAAGTCGCAAAATTGCGACAAGACGTCTTACTTAATAAAACAGGCTGTAGCTCCTAATATGGTGTAATATCTATCTTTTATTCCCTACCACTAGATGGCAGACATGTAATACTTCGATTCAAGATCAAAATGACGTCATGTTCCTATTCAAAGTGTTGGAGGAAACAGCAGAGCAAGTGAGCGATCGTGTCATTGATGCGGAAGCAGTTCAGTTCAGAGCGTCTGAGTAAATTGTGAGATTTGTGAGAGAAAATCATCAAATGGCTAATAAAAACTTGTACCGTGAGGATGTGTTGCAAATGTTATTCGCCGATTCTGACTCTGAAGGGGAATATTTGCCTTTTGTAAATAACGATCGGCCGTCTAATGATCGCGCTTCTCCCGGTACATCTTTGCCGCGCAATGGTGCCGCCCGCGCGTCTCCCGGTACATCTTTGCCGCGCAATAGTGCCGCGCGCGCTTCTCCCGGTACATCTTTGACGCGCAATGGTGCCACGTGCGCTTCTCCCGGTACATCTTTGCCGCGCAATGGTGCCGCGCGCTTCTCCCGGTACATCTTTGCCGCGCAATGGTGCCGCCGCGCAAGGCGCGAGTGTTCACGAAGCACAAACAGACAATTTCGACCATTTGCCCAACGGGGATGGAGGTGGCAGGGGTGGACGTGGTCTTAGTGTACATAGGAGAGCTGTTGCTAGAGGTAAAGGCAGCAGGGGTAGAAGAAATAGGGCTGGAAGTAGCGATAGATCTTTGGATCCAGTCAGAGCGGCTCGAGGTGGGAGTGGCCGAGGTAGACGTGGCCGTGCTGTGCGTGGGAGAGCCGGGAGATGTGATAGAGGCAGCAGGGGTGATATGGCTCTAAATAGGGATGGAAATAGCGATGACAATGGTGGCTGGGTTTTTTTGAGAAATGAAGAAGTGTATCAGGACTGGATCAAACACTTTGATGAGCCTGTTGGTTATCTAGGAGAGAAAGTTTTACCAGTGCTGCACCCTTAGACTTTCTGTCCCTTTTTCTGACTGATGACTTCTGGAACCTCATTACAAATGAAACCAACAGATATGCTCATCAGTTTCTAAACTCCCAGCAGCTGAAACCCAATTCCAGATTTCATAATTGGTATGATGTGTCTGGCTCAGAGATAAAGGCCTTCCTAGCACTGCATTTGTGTATGGGGCTGGTAGAGAAGGCAGAAATTGAGGATAACTGGGCAGAATTTTGGCCAACTTACACACCTGGGTTTGGCAAAGTAATGTCTAGGAACAGATTTGAGATCATTCTGTCTTTCCTTCATTTCACAAACAATAGTGAGTATGTGGGGAGGGGTCAGCCAGGTCATGACAGGCTGTTCAAGGTGTGTCCAGTAATTGACCTGATAATTCCGCTTTTCTCAGCAGTTTATGGTCCACTCAAGGAGCTTTCTCTGGATGAAATGACCATAGCATTCAAGGGAAAGTCCACCTTGAAACAATACAACCCTAAAAAACCTGACAAATATGGCTACAAGGTGTATGTTTTGAGTGAGGCCAGCTCAGGTTATGTTTTGCAGTGGTCCATGTACACTGGCTAAAATGCTGATGCTGATTTAGGTGCCACCCATCTAATTGTTCGTCAGCTGATGGCCCAATACACAGGGAAAGGGCATGAGGTGTACATGGATAGTTACTACATATCACCAGCCATAGCAAATGAGCTGGCACATAATGACACTGGTATGTGTGGGACAGTGAACTGCAAAAGGCGTGGTATGCCGAGGTGTCTGAGACAAACTGAGTTGCCTTTGAGGAAAGGAGATGACCCAGTGTTCATGAGAAATGGCAAACTGTTAGCTTGTGCATGGCATGACACAAAGCGTCTCACTATGCTCTCGTCTCTTCATGGGAACTCATGTGTTCGGAAACGTATCAGGTCAAAGCAAAGCGACACAGGTTTTCGTGAGATAAACAGACCTGTGTGCGTTGACAGGTACAACACCTCCATGGGAGGAGTAGACACCTCTGATCAGAGGATGAAAACCTACCTCTTTCCACACCGTTCAAGGAAATGGTACAATCGCATCTTCAATGCGATTCTGAGCATCAGTGTAGTTAACTCCCATATAATTTACTCCAAGTGTGCACCTGGTCCGCACAAGCCACTGAAGGCCTTCGTCCAGGACATTATTACTGCTTTGCTTGAGGGCTATTCCAAGAGGGAAAGCAAATCACTGAGCGCCACTGGCTCCGCGTTGCAGATGATCGGCCAGATTGTGTCGTTTGTTCTGATCGCACACGCTCTAAGGGCCGCCGGCAGACAAAGTACAGGTGCAGTCAGTGTGGTGTAGGTCTTTGCGCTGTGCCATGCAATGATAGGTACCATACTCTCAAAAACTATAAACTGTGTCACCTAGATACCTGATTTAGCAGATAGCTGGTCAACTGATCAAAAAATAGGCACATGCATTTTACTGCTACTGTGTATGTGTTTTACTAAAGTGTGTTTTACTAAAGTATTGTAATATAGTAATAATTTAGTACTTTCTCCTATTTTATTGTTGGTTTCCTCTTTTCCGATCATTTAGAATGAGGATAAAAAATAAATAAAAAAAAACATGTAAATAAATTCCAACATCAATTCAATATCTACTATTTCCTGAATATTACTGATGAACTGATAAAAAATTAGGCTACTGTTCACATGTGTTTTACTACTAAAGTATTGTAATATAGTAATAATTTAGTACTTTCTCCTATTTTATTGTTGGTTTCCTCTTTTCCGATCATTTGGAATGAGGATTAAAAAAAAAGCAAAAAAAAGCATGTAAATAAATTCCAACATCAATTCAATATCTACTATTTCCTGAATATTACTGATGAACTGATCAAAAAGTAGGCTACTGTTCACATGCGTTTTACTACTATATAGTATAATAATAATTTAGTACTTTCTCCTGTTATTGTTGGTTTCCTCTTTTCTCATCATTTGGAATGAGGATAAATAAAAAATAAAAAAAAACATGCAAATAAGTTCAAACCCCTGATGATGTCATAATATGCAAATTAGATGAGTATATTTACACCCCACATTAACTTTCAGTCATCCCCAACATTTTTCTAATTCACAGTAGATCTCTATCTTTAATCCCTTTCAAGCCACAAGCTTTTGAAATGTTGATGTCAAAATCCAGCATTTTTTCAAAAAAACCTTGGCGCCTAAAGGGTTAATAGGTAGGTGGACAATCTCTGAGCAATAATGCTGAAGAAAATCTTACCTTCAACGTTTAATAGCGAAATAGGACGAAACTGATTGATGCTTGTAGCATCTTTTTCTTTAGGTATAAAGACTCCACCTGCTCTGCGCCATGCTCTAGGTACAATCTGTTTTCCCCATGCCACTTTTATCAATTTCCACAGAATTCGTAGAACTCCTGAAGCACTCTTGTACACTCTGTACGGAACTCCATTAGGCCCTGGAGATGATGAAGCCCTTGCCCTTGCCTTTCTCACAGCCTGCTCTACCTCTTTCCACTTAGGTGCACAGACCTCCATTTGGTATTCTGGTGGATTGATAGGTGGGATGTCTGATGGAATTGACATAGGCTCATGCTAGGGATGCATGATATAGGATTTTGGCCGATATTCGATATGCCGATATTTTCAAACTAATTTTGCCCGATACCGATACCGATATATTTCAATTTTTTTTAAGTGCAAAAAAAGCTTATTAAAGCTTCTATTAATGTTCTCAGTCAAGAGCAGTGAGTGATTTCCTCTGTGTTTTGTTGTTTTATTAACATTAACGGGATAGTTCTCCCAAAAATTTAAATTGTCATCATTTACTCTCTCAAGTTTCTTTCTTCTGTTGAAATTATAAAAGTTATTTGGAAGAATGTGGCTAACCAAACAGTTGCTGGACTCCAGTGACTTCCATAGTATATTTAAGCACAAGAAAGAAATGAATCCAGGTTTGAAACAACATTAGATAGACAGAATTTTTATTTCTGGGTGCAGTATCTCTTTAAAGACAAGCGGCAGAATATTATTACTGTCTCTTTAAGAACTGCACGCGAGTAACGCGACGCGTCTAATATACACGCATTTGACAAGCAGATTTTCTCTGTTTGCTTTCACTTTAGACATAACCAACTTTGTTTATGTAAACCTTGTGTGTATTTGACAGTATCAGCGCAATAAGACTCGAAAGATTAGTCCAGTATGCAGGCGCTGTGACAGGCTTTAGTTCCTGTGAGCGTCGCGTGTACGCGCTCAGAAAAGCGGATGTTAGAACAGCGCATCAGCACGTGAATGACATGTTTACCTAGCAAGACTTTGACGCACATGCAAACAATGAACTTTTGTGAATTGCGATGTCCCGTGACCGTGAGTGTAACTCTACCTCTGCGTTTACATGTGATGTGATGTGAATGTACGTCGCGTTGTACAGTATGTTGAGATGAAGGCGCCAGAATTGAACTGATAGAATGCACGATACTATGATTTTTCACCAAAAGCAGATAGTGGAGACATTTTAATCGTCCACGATCAAAAACCGTGAGACGCACGGCACACCCCTAGTTGGAAGTTTAAGTTGCTGGTGCTCATGCTTCGTTCACGGTCGTCACGTGCGTATAGGAAACACGCCACCCTATCGGCAAGACTCATCGGCAGAAATATTCATATCGGCCGATGCCGATGATGGTCATTTTAAGCTTTTATCGGCCGATACCGATGTTGTCCCGATATCATCGTGCATCCCTAGCTCATGCCTTTTTGCATCTATATGCGTTTCCTCCAAATATCTCTCTAGCTCAACCCTAGATGCTTTTAAGATGCCATTCTTCTCACTGGTGAATAACTTCTTTACGAATTTGAATGGGTCTTTATAGAAATTAGCCCTCGCACGTTCCTTCTTTTTGTAGCGTTTCCGTAGGTGCTCAGCTCTGTGTAATGTTGCCAGCTTATCTTTTATGGCCCTTTGTAAGAGATTGAGTCCCTCCTTCTGACTTTGTTCTGCTCTTTTCCATTGCTTCCTCAGCTGTCTCCTGTCTCTAACTAAGCCTTCAATTTTCTGCTGCCGTCTAGACATTCCAGGAGTAGTTTGTACTTTTTCCTTCCTTTTATATGTAAGATCAAAATCAACAGAGTAATTTGAGTCTCTTTTGCACTGATAAGGAAAAAGGTGAGCTTGTCGCGCCGGCGCGATTGCCGACCCCAGAGGGTTAAATAGTAGTACGAAGAAGACAGGCTCCCTAAGAGTGATCCCCATTCAGTCGACATATATGAGCTGTTTGTTCATATTCAATATCAAATTACTTTTGAAATGTGATTTATTCTATTATTGGTTGTATAAATAATTTGTTTATAATACTTCTATGATTATTAGAATGTCTGTAAAATATAAAATAGAACCATTGTCTTGTTGAAAAGATTGGTTGAACAGTTTCTTTCTCAGGATCATCAGCTGCATGAACATTGATTAACATTTTGTTTTTAATAATGTCATTCTTTCTAATGACACCAGGTTCTTCATACAAGGACGAGCCTAGATCTCATAGGTTTGATCATATGTTTGAGATGGTAAATTTTGACCTTCTGCCTCTTCCATGTGATCTGTTTCTCTTGCAAACATGATTTACTTATTCATAAAAGAGGAATGTGCTTTTCATGGCAAATCTCTGTTAGTCTTGTCCTCTCTCTTCTCTTCATCTCCATTCATTATTTGCTGTTATCATTATTTCATTCCACCTCTGTCGTTCTTGTTTCTGATTTCCTCTTTCTTTCAGACACTCTCTGGTGTTCTTTTTGTCACCCATTTTCAGAGAAAAATGAGGGTCTGCCAATCAAATCAGGTGATCCATCCTTTCTGGGGAAAGTCCGTCCCCCAAAACTCTGTCCATACACTCAATCAAGGTTAACTTAGTAGCTTTGTAGTTATGAAAAAAGCCTTAGTAAAATAAATTATCAATAAAATAAATTGATAAAGGCTCCACATACACTTTTGAACTATTTACCCTTTGATGAGCAGTCATCATAAGTTATACCAATTGCATGATTTGTGAGTTCACACAACGGAACAGAATTCAGAGATAATAAAACATTTCAGTCTATGAACTTTATTTAAATATATTGTACTAAGCTGAAATAAAATAAAATAAATATTAGATGAAAATCTTAATCTTAAAAACCTAAAATTAGAAATGCTGTCAGGTGTATATTCTGTTTTATGGACTTTTAGTTTGTTTCACCTTGTTTTCCTGTTTCATTTGTTCTCCATATTTCCACTCTTCATTTGTTTCCGTAGCAACCCAATGTATTCACCTGTGTCTAGTTTAGCTGCATTGTTTGGTCTGTGTATTTAAACCCTCTGTTCAGTTCTACCAGAAAGACTCGGGAGAATAATACTGTAACAATTAACCATTTATTAACAGCCCAGCAAGCAATATTATGATATAAAGTTCTTTGGCGTAGACCCCTTCCATATCTGGCAATCCGAGGGTCCGGACTCTGCATTTCCTGCCTGAAGTCGAAGGCAGGGGCGCAGTCGACCCCCTGTGAGGTACGGGAAGGGACCATCCTGGTGGTGGTGGGGGGGATGGATGGGGAAGGAACCATCTTGGTGGTGGTGGGGAGGATGGAGGTGAATGGAACCTATCAGCATATGCGAACTCAGACATGAGTAAGTACCTATCTTTTATACCTCAAGTATTAGAACACAATTGGATAGATGAGAAGGTAATGAGTGACGTAACAATTGAGTCTTCCCAGCAGAACTTATGCTAAAGTTTTCATTCAGTGCTTTGTCTGGTGTTTTCAATGTTAAGGTTGGTTTGTTACTTCTGTGTAGTTCTCCTGTGCCTTCCTGACAGAGTTTTTGTTGTTGTTTGTTTTATTTAGTTTAATAAAATACGACCGTTGCAAATAGATCCTCTGTTTCAGGGGTGTCCAAACTCTTTCCTGCAGAGTTTATCTCCAAATCGCCTCGATACAGCTGCCTTGAAATTTCTAGTATGCTTAGTAAGAACTGCTGGTTCAGGTGTGTTTAATTGAGGTTGGATCTGAACTCTGCTGGACAGTGGCCCTCCAGAAGCAGGATTAAACACCCCTTCTCTGTTTGCTTCAGTGTGGAAACAAATGTTTCAGGGCACCAGACCTTAAAATATGGATCTAGAAACAGGACTTTCACCTGTCACCCCCAAACACCTTCTTCCCATCCATCTCACAAGATGGCAATCCACTGGGAGACTGTGGAGGAGTTTCTGGAGCTCAGCCACCTGGTGTTTTGTGGCGACGGTGCTCTTAAGATCGTTTTTTTTAGAATGGGTTGGATGATTATCTGTTTCAACTGTTGCCAGTGGGAGTGACCACCTTGTACCGTGGCACAGTATATGGACTATGTATTGTGGCTAAATGACTCATTCCCCACCGTAGGCGAAGTGGATAAAGACAACAGCACCATTCAATCATAGCCTCCCCAGCCCACTCCAGTCATCCAGCTGCTGTCACTCATCATTGCCTCATTGCCATCTCAGAACTCCTCCCTAGTTCTTCCCCACTCCCCCTCACTACTGTCACACCCTAAGCCCATCTAAAACGGACACAAAGCCAGAGCTTACTTTAGACCCAGATCAAGAGCCTGTGCTTACCACGAGACCAGAGCCAAAGCCTGCCAAGGACTCTCCACTGGTGAAGAGCATTGCCCTGGAGCTAGAGGCTGCAGTTCCCTTGTCCCGGAGCCCGAGCCAGTGCAAGAGTCTGACCAGTTGAGAGAGCTGGCACCCATGTTCATCCTAGTGGATATATTGGTTGAGTTGTTTGGAGTTGGATCATGCCCTTACTTCTGCCCCCACCCCTGATGTAGAGTTGCTCCCTAAGAGCTCATTTAATATATTGTACTCGCTGATTTCACCCAGTCTTCTCTCTCCTTCATCGCAACTGGTTCCACCCAGTCCCAAGTCTCCTCCATTGCTGCTGGTTCTACCCTGTCTCCTGTCTCTTTCGTTGCCACTGGTCCCACCCAGTCTCCCTCTCCCTCCTTCCCTGCCAACTCTCTCCAGCTCTTCACTTTCTTCTCAGCTGGCTCCCTTCAGCTCCTTGGCTCCGCCTTGGGCTTCCCAGTCACCAGTCCCACCTTGGTTTATGGACCCCCTGACTTCAGGCCTCCGAGCACGACTCCACCTCGGCCTGTTGATTCATTAGCCTCACCTTGGATCCATGCTCCCTCGTCTCCAGCGTGGACCGTCATCCCACTGGCTCTGCCAGGGTCCCTCGTCCTTCATATCCTTCATCGCCATCAGTGAACTACGCTGATGTTGAGGGGATGCGCAAACACGGGTATGTGTCGATGCCCCGATTGACGAGATGTTCGCGAGATGTTCTCCGGGCCTGCCTCTTAAGCCACTAAAATATGACACCACGCTTAAATGGCAGGGCATACGCGGTGGCGGGTCTGGCTGGTGATGCCTTGCACACAATGACGGTGTTGCAAGCATACCAGGCTGATTGGCTGACATATTTGAAGCATTTAAATCTCTCACCCCAAGCGCTTCTTGCATCAGCCTGAGGCTGGACCTATTATAAGTTATTCCTTCAATTTGGAACCCTTCTGTAGGTCTGGCGTCGGGTTTGGTAGTAAGTGTGCTCTTTCGTGCTCTTATGGTGATAGGCCTCCATTTTGTGAATGTCGTTTTTTAGGCCATTGCTCTATGGGCAACAGGTTGAGCTTTGTAGGTCTTCTCCCTTTACGTGAGTTTTTGTAAGGTTGAATAATAGGCCACGGTTCCCTGTTAGGAAGTATTAAGGGGGTGTTAAATATGATTTTCACAGCCTCCTCTTATGTTAGAGTCATCAGGCTTATATAACGGGTAGTACCAATCTGTAGTAGTGAACAGGTTGGCTGTATGGAAAATTCTCTAGTGAGACCACCGTTCATCCGAGCACCTAATAGACATTTTTTGTGTGTTTTTTCTGTGCTTCCTCCCTATCAGGAGTTATTCTACTGAGGCCACCGCTCTGTCAAGCTACAGATAGAACTACAAAGTCAAGCATTGGCCCTCTTCGGGCCACCTTGATAGCCACCTTATACTAGAGCAAGCAGTTCTCCTCTCACTTTAGAGAGTCGTTGAGATTATAGCTCTGAACTTCAGTCACTTTATGCCTCGATTTCTGTCGTCTAGCCAAGGCCCACCTTTTGCACTAGGCGTAAAAAATGCTAGTGGTGTTACAGGGTAGATAGCAGCATAGGTAGCAGGCTATCTTCAAAAAGCCTCCCATGCAGATATCTCATTCCCATGGGTTGTCAGGCCTTTTCTCTCTAGAAATTTAGAAGCAGAATGATCAGGCCTCCGCCCTTTAGAGCTGAGTATTGTAGCTAGTTTATCCAGCTAGGCCTTAAAATTGAAAAAAGATTTTTTTCCGCTGAGCCCATTGAATAAAATAATTCAAGTTATAAGGTTGAATGTCGTCAGCCGCTTATTGTGACCTCCATTTCCTTGGGTTTAGTAGAGAATGTAAAATCTGTCTTGTAAAAAATACAAGATAATAGGCCTCGACCCTGATACATTACTCAGGGTCACGCTGATAGTACTCCCTTTGTTATGGTCTTTATTTAGAGTACTTTGGTACCCATAGCTTGTATGATATCACCCTTCACCACCCAGGCTCAGGTAGAGACAGATTAGTTACTCCCTCCCACTTGGGATGGTTGAGTATGCTTCCTTAAAGCCGAAGCACTGCCTGGGCTGACGCCCGTGACATTTGAAGCTGTAGGCCTTACAGTAGGCCTCCTCAATAGTCCGGTAGCGTAAGATTGTACTCCCCTTGCTTTAAAGGGTCGATAGCACTTCTGCTGAGTACACTGCCTGTTGGAAATGTAAACCTTAGAGCTGGAGGCGCTCCCCTATTAGGGTCCCTTTCAGAGTGCCCAGCCTCCACATGGCTTTGAAGCACTGTGTAGATCCAGGATTGGGTTGAGTTATTCCCCTCGTTCGCAAGGGTTAGAAAGCGCTATGCTGAGTTCTACTCTACAGGATGCCCATCTCTATGATCCGGTCTGTGAGCGATCACTGCCACTATCTGCAGTCCTCCCTATCGGATGCCTCCACAAGTGAGGCAAACAAAATATGTTAGAGACTCTGTTTCGGAAACAGACAGGTTGTTGCCAAGACTAGGTCATTAAATTAGACCAGGTCAGTCTCCCTGGTGGCCTATGGGGTTGACTTCATGTCCCCCTCAGAAAGTGACCGGACGAGACTCCTTTGGCCATATTTCCTTAAAGGAACACCTTCCACGGAAGTTGTTGGTTCCAAAGCCTTTGAGCAGCCTTGGGAGGCCTTCTTTGTATCGGTGGCCTCTTTGAGACTTATAGCTTGGGCAGTGGCCATAGGGAATACTATCCCCATAGCGTTCTTACGCAGTGTCTCGTTCCCTGTTCTCAAAGAACATAGATTACAGTCGTAACCTGAGATGTTTTCCGCTTACAGACGACACCATTGTCAAAACGATCCCCATTCACACTGATCCGCGAAAACGACTAAAAACGCTGTATTCTGCTGTCAGGCCATTAGATGGCAATGAAACACTATAGGCTAAACATGTAATACGCATGTGCATGACATCATCGTTTCCACAGATTCACGATTTTTGTTGTTTACACGGAAACTTGCACTTTGAAACCCGTTTTCAAAAGTTTGCGTTTTCAGGCACCCAAAGCGCAGTTGTTGTGTAAATGAACGGCCAAAACGCATAAAAAGTTTAAATTTTTATTTGAAAATGTTGTCGTGTAAACAGTCCTTTAGGCTATGTCTACATTAATATGGATACATTTTAAAACGGCGTTTTAGTTTCAAAGGTCCACACTAGCGTTTTTAAGAGTTTTCCAAAAGTTTCTCATCCACACTGACACCTTGGAAAATGCAAAATTCCCCTTACTGCACATGCGTAAATTCTCATAAAAGCTCACTGAGATGATACAGATGCAACAATAATAAAGTTGTCATGCAATTCTTCAGGCAGGATCATTTTATTTAGCAAAATATCTCACCATTCACTAATGCATCCAGGTCGCATTTTATGTGCCGCAGGACAGCAAATGCGAGTAAATTATCTGTCATCTTTGCAGGACTGTGATACGAAGAGTGTGCAAAGTAGCATACTATTTTAGCAACTGTGTGAAAGGGAATAGCACATAACAGGCTCAATACTGGTATAAACATGAATACCTCCGTTTTCAGAATCTACACTACAACGCGAAAACTTTTTTAAATTGATCCACTTTGGAGAGTTTTCAAAAAGCTTTGTTTTCATTAATAAAAACACCATCTCAGTGTGGACGCAAGGCCAAAACGGAGAGAAAAAGATTAGTGTGGACAAGGCCTAAAATGTGCAGTGCTGGGGATACTACACCAGAACCAGGTATGGGGACCACTGACTGACACTGCGTCTCAATGTCCATACTATCCATCATAAACAGTATGTGAGATTAAAATAAGTGTGTCCCAAAGCATAGTATGTTGAAAAGAGTATGCCAGAAGTCCCCGGATGGTCTACTATTTCCAGTCGATTTTCGAAGTGTGGATCCGTGCACACTATAATGGCCAATATTGCCCACAACCCATTGCGCTTTGGAAGAGGATTCAGTTCAGAACTACTAACACGAGTTAAAGGTGTTCAGAAAACTACAAAACATGACGGATGTGTGCGACCGACGGTTAAGTAGAGAGGTAAGATAAAGGGGTTTGAGTGACTAATAATCAACATTTAAGCTGATTAAAATATTTATGTAAAGTTATCCGTGGTATATTATATCTGCAACAACAATGTGAACTTTTATAAAGATCCGTTTGGCCATTAACTTTTAAATGCATCGTTATGCATGAATATGAGGAGAGTCTCTGCATGAAAGACCTGCGACTGGCAGATCAACATGCTTCTGTATTTCTCTCCGATACAATACAGTGTCTGCACTGTACAAATGTTACATCATGGCAGGCCCTGAGTTTCCTCATTATGTGAGGTAAATCAGTTCCTCCCTAATGAATGGAGACAGTAGGGTGTTTCTGTTGATTCAAGGTTTGTTTGCTCTGGCTGAAGTTATGAACATCTAAGCACTCCATGCCATTCAGAGTGTAGGCCAGTGCACTCATGTAGAGAGCTAACTTCAGATTCCTTCAGGCTTTCGAATCTAAGCCCTGTCTTGATTAATGCTCTCTCTCTGAGTAATGGGATGGTCTACACATTAGTCATAAGTTGAAACTCTCCATTCGAGAGCTCTCGTTACCTCTTGTCATGGAACAGATACCTCCAGAAGAGCTTTCTGGACTAATGTGGTGACTTTGATGTATTAGAAGTTAATTCCAAGACATCGCTGTCTCTTGAATACTGTGAAATTTTTCTGCCTCATTCCTGAAAGCATACAGTACAAGACACAAACATAAACACAAGGCTCATTGTTAATACTCAGCGTTCTATGCCAATGGGGACAATAGTGGACATTTGGAGCTGTATAAAAGCCTGCTTCTGCTTATGCTGTTGATGACATAAGCAAGTGGTAAGCTATCACATTTTCTCAGTAGTCATTAACCACCTAAAGCTGCCTCATGCTAGTTGACCAGACAACTTTCCTTCTCTCCTGTTGGGCTTGATCTAATCAGCCGGTAGTCACACCTTACATAAAACACAGGCTTCTTTTGTTGCCTTAAAGAAATGATTCTTTCATAGCTGACAGCTATGTTGCACACAAGTAATGTCATTGCAGTGCAGGTGTCTGAGTGTGTTCTACACATATCTAGCCATCCGAATGTGGAACATGTTCTAAAATAAAGATTCTAATATCTTAAAACCCATAAAAGCAGCTCTTAATGAAGTGTTTTGAAAACTTAGAAAAACACTTAGAAAATAAATAATTTTTAGTTTAAGCTAGTTCCTTTTTTTTGTAAAAGGCGATTTGTATACTTTTTTTAAATGTTAAAATATGTTCTCTTATCCAACCTAATATGGAAAGACAAGTAAGCTATTCACGAGTTGATTCAACTGAAAAGTGTAAACACATCAGTATTGTCATGTATTTGTCTCTTGTTTTGTGTGCAAACACATGGCCGTTTGTTTGGGCTATGTGTTTGCATTGTCTTGTTTTACCTCGTTTCCTTGTTAGTTAATGTTGTATCAGTGTCACCTGTGATTGTGATCATGTCCTTACCACGCCCCTTGTTCCCTCGGTAGTATTGATGGTCATCAGTGTCACCTGTACCTTTGTGATTATGTGTTCTATGTAAGCTTTCGGTGTTTGTTCCTCAGTGCTGGTTCGTCTGGTTAACAGTCGGTTCTGTGAGTATTGTGATCTGTCTGTGAATGTTCCAGTTCCGTTTTATTGTCAAGTCTAGTTATTGTTTGTTTGCCCCATCGTGGGTCTTTGTTTCTGGTTGTAAATAAACCGTGTTTTGGGAAAGTTACTGTCTGCGCTTGGGTTCTATTTAGCATAACTTGACAAGTATGTTTACATGTGCAGTCATAATCATGCTAGTGTTTTTGCATTGACGGTTAGTCTTCATTTCTCTGTCCAAGTACACAACACAGTGCATAATCAAATATTTGAAACATTATAATACATGTTGCACTTCACATCTGTCTTCTGTCACTTCTAATGTCATCTAAATGTTTTAGTCAGACTGAAATTGTAGCAAAGAGTAGCAAAGACCAATTATTTTTTTAGTCAGATTACTGTCTATTTAATATCAAACTATTAAAGTGAATGTGAACATACTAACTGTGGTTCTATATTACTATAAAAACATAGCACACCAATATTTTTTTTTATGCAGAACCTTTAAAATAACTTTTTGGACAGATTTATGGTTTTCGGTGTAACTTCATAACTGTAAGATATATATATATATTTCAGACTCAAATAAATTACTGAAGCATGTACAATTGCGTCATTAACGTAATGTGTGTCACACAGTTAGTCACGATTTTATCACATTGAGTGTCTGTGGCGCAAGCACCTAAGGTAGGTGGAAATTTCTAGTCAAACCCTTCGCTTCTCTGTTTGCGATAAGATCATTTTAAGCCGCTGAACTCCGGGAAAGTTTTCAGTCCAATGATCCAATAATGCCGAGTTCAGACTGCACGATTTTAGCCCCGATTTTGGCTCGCCGACAGGTTTTGAGAAATCGCCGACAAATGCCCGAAATCACAGGCAAATCGGTGCTCGTTCACGCGAGTGACAATCACGCAGTGTGAATGAGCAAAGACGCGATCTGGGAGAGTCGCCGACGAGTCGCCGACGCCCGTGAGATATTTGGCATGCTAAATATCTGGACCTGTCGGCGATTCACAATCCTGCTGTGTGAATGTATTCTGACTGAAAACTACATCGGCGATGACCGACAGCCAACGAGAGAGCAAGATACAGGACAGCAGGCTGTTCGGGGAGGAGTTATAGACCAGAATATCAGTATTTTAATAGATACAATTATATCAAACAGAAACAAAGCACAAACATTTGCGTGACCAGCAGCAACAGCAGGACGTCATTTGCAAAATTATTTATTTACCCCCAACTCTCTTTGCAAAACACAGTCCTTGCTCCCCTCGTCTTCCCAACCATTTCCTGCATAAACTGTTTATTATTTTTTTTCATTTTCGCTACAAATCAGTGCACAGACAATTTGGATCGCAATCTTCTTGTAGGCTATCATTTTTAATAACAAATTCAGTGTCGCGCGACACGCATGATCTTCCGTTATTTCCTTATCACTTCTCGCGTTTGTTTGGTTGTGAAACGTAGTTTGCGGACCAGGCAGAAGTTGTCGGCGATTCTTTCTTTTGTAAAGTCATGCAGTGTGAAACCTCCTGTCGCCGATCCATCGTGCAGTGTGAACACAGCAGCAACTGAATGTTACCCCAGATAGTCATGCAGTGTGAAAACAACAGTGACCCCATTATTTTGAAAATCGTGCAGTCTGAACTCGGCATTAGCGAATTCATTCAAACAATCAGTCCAAAACAGCGCTAATGTAATGAAAACCAGGCTGATTACATAAAGAGATGACAGAGAGAATAGACTCACGTTGCGTTTTCAGTGAATTATTCATTCCTTCAGTGTGTTTTGCTTGAAAACATGAGCTCTGTCATATTCTGTTATTATTTCTGAAGAGCACCAGCCCACCGTGATTGCAGTGACTTGCAAGAATCGTACAGTAAGCAGTGAGTCCGTTATTTTAATGCACAAACAAACAATGCACTTGATGTATTGTATTTATGCACAGATATATTTCAGTACGTTCTGTTTCCACACACATTTAGTATAATATTTTGGATTTGTCAAGTGTATGTTGCTGTGTGTAGCATTTCTGAATGGATCCGTGTTCTGCAGTAGTAGGTATATGCAGTCAGCTCAGATCCATGGGTTGAGTGTGAAGTCTAGCTCCCCCACTCTTAATGTAATTTGGGCCTAATGGGTGGAGTTAGAATATCCAACCACACCCTAACCCTATCATAACTCTTTCCGTCCACCCATCAGACATCCAGAGAGGTGGAGCTGGATGTCATTTCACTCTGCACTTGTTTTTTGGGATCTACATGTGGTCCTGTTCGTTATCACAACTTGACTTGTCTAAAATGTAAACAAGCTATTTGCTGTTGCACTGTACACATAATGTATACTGTGAATTCTGAAAACTTTTTTTTCTGTAATGTGTGCTTTGATGTGCATAAATGTATTAATTATATGGATATCATTTCAGATTTGTTTACTCGCATATCTTCTGGGCAAATATTGAAACAAGATTTTTAGTATTCCCTCAAAGCTTTAGCCTAATGCACTGAGAGTGAGTCTTCTTCTGCCTGGTCTTCTCCTGCCACTTAGCCCTTTACTGAACCAGATTGAAGTTGCCTAAACATTCCTATCAAATTGAACAAAATGGGTAATTACCTGTGACAAGTACCTTCCCACATCTCTCTCTCTCTCCCTTATTTTATCTTTTCTCATTCCATTCTTTGATGGATTATTGGCCTCCTCTCAAGGGTTATGTAAGAGAGAACCAGAGAACAAGCAGCTTCTGCAAACAGGCTTGCACACTGCAGCATATATGACCTGCAGTCTGATCAGAGCCAAACCACACTTAACTAAAACTCACCAGGAAGGAGGAACTGACCTGGAGTCTGCCCTTAAATGCCTGTGTCATGTCTAAGGTCCACAGAGGGGTGGAGGGGTTGATTGATTACCAACCCTGGACTCAAGAGTATGTAGCCAATTGATAAGGAAATGGTTTAAGAGGGATAGAAAGTTACAGAGTAATGAAGGAGATCTTAGTTTTATCAGGAATTTAGACTATTTTAGTTCCCAAGATGAATTGATTAAATTATTATAATCCCTTTACAGCAATATTTCACCTGAAATGGAGACTTATTAAACTTTTTATTGAATCCTCAAAGTATTTCAAGTAACATTCCAAAATATGTGTCACGTGACGCTCTTCGTTTTCCGGAATATCTGCATTGGTTTCTATGGCAATGACGTTATGTTAGTAGGCATACGTACTGTACATCTATGAGGTGTAGGCTACAGCACATCTATGAGACCACAACGCAAAGCATGGGATGGGGAGCCTCCCACCAGCTGTGATGTCATGTATACAAATTTGTTGAGCACCTGCTGTAACAAACTATTGATACCGACTTCTTAATTTACATACAATGACTGATTTAACGGTTAAAAAAAATCAGATTTTGCATGCGGTGAATCATCATTGTATTAATTGCATTTAATGTTATTATTAATACCTACTGTATATATAAATGTAGTGATTTTGACAGGCTATGTATGAAGCCTATAAAATCCCGGCAGGAATAAAATTCATCAACGTGCAGGCAAATGTGCCGCTCCTCAGATATTATAGCAATAGAAGGAGGTTCCTTAAAAATAATCCACGAGTATCTGTTGTGCAGGTCTAAATTTTATTTTAATTGTAACTTACTGTCAGTAAGGGCAATAAAGTTAATGTAATGGCGAGAATAACCAACTCAGCATCTTGAAATTAAATACTGGGCCGAAACTAGGATGCATAACTGAAATAGAACATGACTTCGAAAATGAATCAAAATTATTTAAATCGTATTTTGGTGTAATATTATTAATATATAACAATCATTGTATTATTAGGCTAATACTTTTTAATGATTTCATGCATTTTGTGGCACTGTTCTTTTTACCCAAATATTTTTTGTTAAAGTAACACACATATATTTCTTTTACCACCAAAACACTATTGTATTGCGTTTAATTAACCCTTACCTGTATAATTTTCCACTATATTAATTATCAATCGTTAAACTAATGTAAAGGGTTTAATTTCGCGATTCAAATCCCGGATGTGACGATTTCCAACGTATTGGATGAAGATGGCATGTGAAGAAGGTGGCAAGGTGCATGGCCTCAGAGAAAATATAAAGTTAATCTTAAGGCAAAGTCTTTCATTTCTGTTAGTATTTCAGAAAGTCTGTTCTGGAATGCTTTAAATATAATGCAATGAAAAAAAATATTTTGGCTGCTTGTTCAAATTGCTTCAAATGAGCTTAAGCAACACAATTGCTATACATTTTGTCCAAACTTAATTTGATTGTGTTCAATCTGCTTAATATGAAAAATTAAAGTTTACTTAATTCGTTTGTGGATTACATGAATGATTTGTGTTGCATTAACTGAAACTGGGTGGTGCTTGTTAGTTCCCAGCATGCTTTGCATATAGCTGAATTAAGAGACATAAAATAACACTTAATTTCAACATTTATTCTGTTTTTGAGAAAATGAGGAAAGGGGAAGACTTTATAGTGTGTAATTGTCAATTACATTGCAATTATTAGAACCATTTAAATTACAGTGGGTTATCATTGTGGAGAAGAGTGGAGCATTTGGTTAGGATGTGGACTGATTCAATTGAGTGTAACTGTTGTAGCAGAGAGAGCATATAAATCTTAGTGTTTTATATATTTATTCTGTTTTTGAGAAAATGAGGAAAGGGGAAGACTTTATAGTGTGTAATTGTCAATTACATTGCAATTATTAGAACCATTTAAATTACAGTGGGTTATCATTGTGGAGAAGAGTGGAGCATTTGGTTAGGATGTGGACTGATTCAATTGAGTGTAACTGTTGTAGCAGAGAGAGCATATAAATCTTAGTGTTTTATATATTGATAAGTGCTATTATTAACAGACAGCTATAGTCTAGAAATTCATTAGAGAAATCATGTAAATCCTACATACATTTTATTTTTCCATTGCAGTTTTAAATAAACTAAAGCATGTTCACTGAACTTAATCGGTTTAAGTTACATGGAAGCAATTCCATTGATTTGTTTGGACGTTACTATTTCACATAGATTATTTCTCATTCAGTTCTATTGTCACAACACAAGGAGATGACATTAATGTTATTAAAAAATAATTTGCTTGTTTGGAACCACTGTCCATAATTGAATTAAGTTAGTTTAAAGAGTAAATTTTTTGAGTGTGATAATGATAATTTAGCCAAAAACCAAAATGGAAAACGAAATATTTTAAATATTTTATTTGAATAAATTTAAAATAAATATTTTAATTCGATAAATTAAAATCAAATAAATATAGCCTATCATCTTTTAAGGCCTAAAATATTTCTTCTCCGATATGAAATTAACATTTAAACGATGGCTAACTTTTCATGACATTTTTTATGAAAGATTTATTCAAACATATAACCTACATTAAATCATGAACACATCACTAAGGTTATATAAAAACATAGTGAATATGTACAGAGAGTATAATTAGACTATCGAGCAATGGACATTGCTTAACTGAATGGCAAGTGATTATTGATGTCTTTTCCCAGTTGAAATGATTGAGAAACTAGCACTGTAAAAAAAAAAAGTTTTTTCACAGAAATATACTGTATTATTTTACAGATATTTTCTGTTTTTTTAACATTACGTGTAAATGTCATTAAAATACAGAAATAAACTTTTATTAAAAACATTAACCATAAAATAAAAGTAATAATCTGTAAATTCATATAAGGAGAAATTATAGTTTTTTTACAGGATTATTCTTTTGTTTAATTGGCTTGAATGTTAAATTACATTAAATTCTATGTAAAAATACAAAAAAAATCGCTTATTTAAAATTAAGACAAGTATGTGTTTTTTTACTGTGAAACCTTAAATTTAAGGTAAATACATGTAAAAAAACAATCGTAAAAAAACGGTAAAAAGTCTGGCAGCAAAGTTGCCAAACACTTACCGTCAAATTACAGTAAAAAACCTTAAGTTATTCTACGGAATAATTCTGTTTTTTAAAATACAGATATTTACTGTAAACATTTTCTGTATTTTTACAGTTCCACTGCTGTAGAATGAAAAGAAAATCTTATTAAAAAAATGTCTGTAGAACATTAAACAAATGAATAAATCTGCATATAAACTGGAAATTATTGCAGGAATACCTTACAATTATACAATTAAAGAAGTCTTCTGTTTTTACACAGTATTCTTTGGTAAATTCATAACATTATCAATTACATCCACAAGAACTCCCCGTCAAAGTACAGATTTTTAGATGTAAAACACGTACTTTTCACATTAATGTATAGGTTTACTTTGAATAAACTTACTTTTATAGTAATTAAACGCAACTGTCCAATATATCTACATACTTTTAATTCAAGGAGTTCACTTTATATAAACATTGTTTTATAGTAAATAAAAGCAACTATCCAATATATCTACATTACTTTACCATTAATGTATAGGGTTAGGGTTAGGTTAGCACCTCACACCTATCAAATACAGGGTAAATGTAAAACTTCCAAGTCCCCTGCCACCAATGCAGATATTTTTCAGAAGCAAAGATAAACTTTGCTGGCCACATCAGCTTAAGATTTAACAAGTGCAGATACAAGAGTGATAGATAAAAAATATATACATAAAATAAAAATAAAAAAAACAGCTATGTAGGCTATACCTTTCATGCAGATATGCTGTAAATAAAAATTGAACATAATAATTACTGTGTGTTATACTACAGAAACAGATCTAAAAATATTGCCTTGAAAGATGGATGAATACAGTAGGAGATATTGTTGCACAGTGTAACTAAATATACAGTTATTGTACATGAAATAATTGAGCTTAAGTTTAATATAAAATTAAATCAAGAATAGCCAGTGATT
Source organism: Rhinichthys klamathensis goyatoka (assembly GCF_029890125.1). Taxonomy (NCBI): domain Eukaryota; kingdom Metazoa; phylum Chordata; class Actinopteri; order Cypriniformes; family Leuciscidae; genus Rhinichthys; species Rhinichthys klamathensis. The sequence continues at coordinate 62,607 of NW_026606556.1, forward strand.
GTTTATGCATCCTATATCCAGTGTTTCTACTGTCAGGTACCACTGACTCAGTGTTTACAATTCTGAAGTTTTCTGTAACAATTTCATAAGTGGCAGAGAAAAAATTGAGTGGCAACATTTCCAGACCCCACCCCGTGCACTGTAGCTGCCTGCTGCTGTCTGGTGCTGCAGCCTCAAGTCTCGGACCATCATGCTTTGGGACAGTTTTTCCGCAAGACAACCAGGCTCAAAAATGCTGGACACTAACCGCCTGTCTGCCTGTTGGTGTGAAAGGACTCTTGAATCTTGTGTGCTGATATGTCCTCTTTTGGCTTGGCTTTTAAGGGTGACATTGTCCTTTTTGTCTGTTTGAAATGCTGCCCTGACAGTGATTTTCTGACCATATACTATATTGACACGTATCTCATATGCTTATTTGAGAAGAAAATATGTGATTCAATTTAAAAGTAAAGGCTGTAAATCCACTTTAAAAACGTTGAAGCATTAAGACACAAAGTCAATCTATATTCAACAAAATTCAAGGCCCTCACTGCAGTGAAATCATTAGGCCACTCCACAATTTTCTCGGTTGATGGGAACAAACCGCCACACTATGAACAAAGCTTTACAATGGGGTGCTATATATTTTTAATTTACAATAGGTGAGCAATGTGTGAAAGACAAGGAATTTATTCTGGGGCTCGAGTTCAACCAAGGCTCTTGTAACATAAACTTGAGCTTTGGTAAACTGGGGGTGAAGGAATTGAAGACATTAAAATGGTTGAAACATTACACAACGTGTAAACAAACATCCTAATTGTTTTTCTAGTCTCTGTGCTTTAGATATCAAGAAAGTGCGCGCAGATTCAAATAATTGAATGTTGTACAATCATTGGACGAATCATACGCCAGAGCCAATCTCGACCAATGATATTGTTTGACTTTGGGAGGGGGATACGTCATAACTTCGCGCGAAGCAGAGAGCCTGGATAAAGTATGGAACATTTCCACGATATCGGCATTCAGCTTTCACTAAAGGTAGATTAATATACCCAGCCGGCACATGACCGACCTTCAACGTTGAAATATGATTGAAATAATGCCAGTCGTTGAAACAACGTTTAATGCTAAATGGTTGAAAAAGGTTAACAAAAAAGTTTTCTAAATCAACGTTTAATTTTTTACAAGATCTGTACGTTGAAACAACGTAATGTTTTCAACAACATACATACCTGCCTTTTAACATATTATTATGATAATTCATTAGCATTTAATGATTTTTCTGATTTTCATAACAGTTCTTCAATGTAGGCTATATGTTAAAATATAAGTATTATCATTAACAATAATAGTTTCACCCTCAACAGAGCAGTGCAGCAGAAACCTTTTGCTTTATGTGATTTTGTGTGAATTGACAATTTTGTATGCTTGCCAATTTTGTCTGCTTGCCTAACAGTTTACATTGCATTATTACATATTCATACACTGTCATGTCATTTGACCAATTAATTAAATAATAATACAGACTGCAACTCGCGCAAACTATTGCTATTGTTATTGGTTGTTTCTCCGTTTTACTTTGAGCATGATTGGTTAATCTGTCTGTCTTCCAGGAAACTGTCCAATGAGAATGTGCGCGGCTCTGCGCGCCTATTTTAAGTTTGAAAATACGTCCGTTACTCTCGGTTGGTGTGAGCAGCTGCTGTTTGCGTTGATTACTCGGTCAGACCTGGATTATTTTATATCTGCCTGTTGAATTCTTAAATTCTGAGCGAATTTTAGTTGCTATGTCAATGAAGAACAAAAGCTGGAATATGAACAGAGGAAGGGGTCGTACGTGGTCTGTTGGCGATATCAGGTAAGAAAACATTTTTTTTCAGTCCTTAACAGTCTAACGTTTAGGGACACGGGTAATTTACCTGTCATAGGCTTACTGCAACCTCATAAATAAGTTATCTCTGTGTGTGTTTTTGTACTGCTTCACTATTAACGTAGCGATATTAGCACGTATTTCAATGTGTTAGTACCATCTAACATTGCTGTGTTTTGTTGTTGGTAAGTTAACATGAGAGGTAAAAAAGCGTGGGAATGAGTAAAGTGATAAAACCGTCATTTATTCGTTAGAAGTATGTTTACATAACCTCTTCAAACACTGATAACATATTGAAAAGATATTTGTTTACTTTATTTTTTAGATCAAGCATTGGAATAAGATGTTTATCGGGGGAGAACACCCAACAGAAAGACCCATTCACCAACTAACGTTAACGTTACAGTAAGTCAATTTACCCACGTAACGTTACTGTTCGAAAACCTACACTGGGATAGTATTAAGTGTGATTTTCATACTGTTACTGATGGAAAGTCTGAGTAACAATAGGTTACTATCGTAACCCCGGTTCTCTGAAACATCGAGTGGAGAGATCCACCTATGGGAAGGGCATCCGTACCTGACCTCTGCAGAAGCATCCAATTGCACCAAGTCTGGCTAGACAGACAGAAGCGCGCAGCCAATGCCAGGTGAGGCCACACCCCCTCACCTAAGGGCATATAACATCTGGGCGCGCTGCTATTCCTCAGTAAGTATATTCGCTTCTCGTGCAGCAAGCGGGGCAAAGCTGGTGGATCTCTCCACTCGATGTTTCAGAGAACCGGGGTTACGATAGTAACCTATTGTTCTCTTTCATCATCTCGTGTTCGAGATCCACCTATGGGAGAGACATGGACAGCTCCCCGATTGCCCAATACACTCACAGTGAGGTTCTGAAAGCCAGAGAAAGACGGTCACCTCGGGGAGGCGGTGCCTGACACGTCCATTAATCATGAACCTGCAAAGGTGACGCCACACCGACCGCTGTGGACAAGCAGGACATGAAGCATGCATGAGACACATACATGATAGTACCCCCAACCCACCAAGGCACATAAACTAAACCCATAACGGGAAGTAAATGTTTGGTGGCAAGAATGAACATGACCAGCCGGCCCATTCACTCTTATTGGTTTCAACAGGGTACAGGGAAGAGCTAAGAAGACCCAACCCCTAAAACCGAATGTGCTACCGAGGTTCTGGTGACATCCAGCCGGTAGTAACGCACAAAGGTATGAGGAGAAGCCCAACTGGCAGCGGAGCAGATGTCCTGCAGTGACACTCCCCTAAACAAAGCCCAAGAGGCGGCTAAGCCCCTTGTGGAATGAGCTCTGATGCCCCTTGGGGGCTGCACTCCCTTTGCTTCATAAGCCCTAGTTATAGCGCCCACAACCCAATGCGAGAGGCGTTGCTTCGATATGGGACTCCCTCTGTGCGGAGGGGCCCATGAAACAAAGAGCTGGTCGCTCTTCCGGAAAGCGCTGGTCCTGGTCATATAAGCCTGTAAAGCACGGACTGGACACAAAGCATTCAGCCTCTGATCCTCCAGAGAGGTAAAAGGTGGCGGGTGAAAAGCGGACAGCTCCAACACCTCCGAAGTGAACGCAGGGAAGCACTTCGGCATGAAGGCCGGGTTAGGCTTAAGGGAAACCTTATCTCCACTGAGGGAGAACTTAGTGCACGAGGGGTGAACCGAGAGTGCATGTAGCTCACTGACACGTTTGGCAGATGCCAAGGCCAAGAGCAAAGCTGTCTTGAAGGACAGCAGCTTAAGGGAAATACTCCCCAGGGGCTCAAAAGGATGTTGAGACAGTGCTTCCAGCACCATGGAGAGGTCCCATTCCGGAACAGTTCTCCTGATGACTGGCAACGAGCGGCGTGCACCCTTCATAAATCTGCGGATTAGAGGGTGCTGCCCGACAGTAGAGCCCTCAAAACCCACATGACAGGCTGAAATCGCAGCCAAATAGACCTTAATGGTGGAAAAAGACCTCCCTTTTTCCATGAGGTCCTGAAGGAAACACAAAATATCAGGAACTGAGCACTGATAAGATGTGAGACCGCGCCCATCGCACCACCCTTCGAACACGTGCCACTTACAGCCATATAAGGACCGTGTAGAGACGGCCCTGGCATTCTGAATAGTGGCGACCACACGCGGCGAAAGCCCAAGTGCGTTTAGGTTCGTCCTCTCACGGGCCAGGCCCAGAGAGCCACCCTGTCCGGGTGGGGGTGGTAAATCTCCCCGTTGGCTTGGGACAATAGATCCGTGCGAACGGGAAGGCGCCACGGCTCGGCGTATAACAGAGGAATTATCTCCGCCAGCCATGGTGCCTTGGGCCACCTGGGTGCTATCAGAATGAGAGACAGGCCCTGCTCTCTCACCCTGGCCAATGAGGGAATTATCAGGCACAGGGGAGGAAAAGCATACAGGAGCACTCTGGGCCATGGGTGGGCCAGTGCGTCTACCCCGAGGGGCGCGTCCATGTCCCTTAGAGAGAAGAACATAGGACAATGGTAGTTTTCGCGCGAGGCGAATAGATCTACGCTCGCCCGTCCGAATCTCATCCATAGCATTTCCACTATCTGAGGGTGAAGACGCCAATCTCCGTAGATTGGGTTTCCCCTTGATAGCAGATCCGCACCTCTGTTCAGAATGCCCGGAACGTGAGTTGCGCGTAACGACAGGAAAACCCGTCTGCTCCACACCAAAAGCTTGTAAGCTAGAGCGTGGAGTTTCGACGAGCGCATGCCGCCCTGACGGTTGATATAAGCCACAGCCGTGGTATTGTCGCACCGTACTAGAACGTGATGTCCCTGCAGGCGAGGCAGAAAATGATTCAGAGCTTTCCAAATGGTTAAAAGCTCTAAATAGTTTATGTGCACTGAACGTAGTCTGTTTGGCCACAGACCGTTCACCGTTCTGCCCTCCTGGGTGGCACCCCAGCCTGTCAAGGACGCATCTGTCGTCACAACTTTCCGCATCGTAACCGCCCCCAGAGGGGTTCCCCGTGCGTAAAAGTTCTCGCTCTCCCAGTGGCGCAAGGTCGCCGAGCAGGCGCGTGTCACTGTTACCGAGCGGCAAAGGTCGCGAATCGGGCTGAAATGTAGTGACAAGACCCATTTCATGAACGCCCTCATCCTCAGAAGTCCCAATGGCACAACTTGGGTGGATGAAGCCATGAGACCCTGTAGCCTGAGACATGTGCGATATTGCACTTTCGCCCCTTCTCTGAACTGCGTCAGACAGTTCATCAGAGAGCGAACGCGCTCTTGAGAGAGGCGCGCTCGCATGGAGACCGAATTCAACTCCAAGCCCAAGAAAATGACATTCTGACTGGGCGTGAAATTGCTCTAGCTCACATTCACTTGAAACCCGAGCGATGTGATGTGCGCGAGCACACGGTCGGTGTCCTGCAACACCTTCTCCTTTGATTCGGCTATGATGAGCCAATCGTCTATATAAGTCAGGATTCTCAGACCTGATATTCTCAGAGGTGCTAAGCCCGCCTCCGCGCACAGACAGAAAGACCGGGGACTCAAACTGAGTCCAAACGGAAGAACTGTGAATTCGTAACATATGCCCTGGTAGGCGAAACGAAGAAACTTCCTGTGCGGAGGATAGATGCTTATGTGAAAGAAAGCATCTTTCAGATCGACTGATGTGAACCAGTCGTTCTGTTTTATGGCACGGGCGAGTGCGCCTTGTGTCAGCATTCTGAAATTGTATTTCCTCAGATGTTTGTTCAACACTCGAAGGTCCAAGATAGGGCGGAGAGAGCCGCCTTTTTTCGGGACCAGAACATAACGGGAATAAAAACCCTGGTTCATCAGATTGGGAGGTACCACCTGAATCGCTCCCTTGTTTAAGAGAGATGAAATTTCCTCTTTCAGAATGTGAGAGGCGTTCTCTTCCGTGTGAGAAAAGAGAATGCCGTTGAAATGCGGGGGTTTTACTGCGAATTGCAATCTGTAACCCTGCATTACTGTACGCATCACCCACTCGGGAGCTGAAACGGTTCGCCAAGCCGCTTCGTGACTCGCGAGAGCTCCCGCTCGGGCCAGAGCGGAGCTGTGTGAGACCGACAGGTTTATTTGTGATGCAATGGCGCCATCTAGTGGGCACACTAGAGGCGACATGCAGGGGTTCGGAGGGATTTCCTCTCTCTGCAGTGAGATGAATTCTCTCTGCGGAGAGAGGTTTTCCCTCCGAAACGAATTCATTTGATTCGTATTTTTTTGTGTTTTGTGTGTTTTGTGTTGGGCAAACACTGGGGCCGAAGCCTTTATTGAGAGAGTGAGGGGAACAGAGTGTGGGCAGTGTGGTGTCACTGAGCTTAAACTTTCCCTTACAAAGGGCCCCCTGAACGTGGGGGGAAAACACACATTTCTCGAACACACGAGCTGGGCAGTCTCGTTTACACACGGAGAGCTGACCCATCCGCGGGACCCCCTGGGTTTTTTGGACGGGGGTCCTAGAAGAGGAGGGGAGTCCGAAGGGCTTGCGGCCCGTGAACATGGACTCGAAGCCCCCATCGGCTGAACATCAGGCAGGCCGCTTGCGTTTCGAGTCGGTGGGGTTGGAATTCGCAGGTCTCCCGGCCGCGGCCGCGGCGGGAGCGGGCTTACCCCAGTGCTTGTGTGTAGGTGCTGGGTTATGTTGCCGAGGGGGTGGTTTGTTGCGGGGCTTTTCTCTGCCCTGATGAAACTGTCGTCCCGTGGCCGGTGGGTTAGGCAAACGCACAGGGGGCGCCTGGCGTGGGACTGACTTCCTAGGAAGGCAAAGCTTGAAGGCCTCATCCGCCTTTTTCTTATCGTCACACCGTTGTTGCATCAGTGCGACGGCGGGGCCGAAGAGAGCCCGGCCGGGCTCCACCGGCGCGCCCGCGATGCGCCGTTTCTCACTGTCAGGGAGTCCCGACAGGTTCAGCCAGAGCGCGCGCTCTCCGACCACGGAAAGCGCCATGGAGCGCCCGCAAGCTTGGACGGCCTGCCGAGCGTTGCGGAGGACGAGGTCGTTCACCGTGAGGATCTCCTTCCACAGGGTTTCAGAAGGATTTCCCTTTTCCAATTGTTGCCCTAACTCTTCAAGGATCTCCGCCTGGTAGGCGGAGAGGAGCGAAGAAACGTTAAGGGCCCTGACAGCCACGGCCGAGGACTTATAAGCTGCCTGGTGAACGGAGGCAGCAAAACGGTCCATCTTGTTGGGCAAGACCGGCTTGGGGGGAGCGAGCAGCCCGCCCTGAGCGGGGTTAAGGTGCCTGGCGATGGAAGGTTCGACGGTGGGAGGTTCGCCCATACCGTGCGCCGCCATGTCCTTAACCTCGAGTCCCGTGAGACCGTGTTTGAAGTCGAGCGGGTCGCTCCAATAATTTCTCATGTGCTTAGCGCACGCCGGGAGGATGGGGAAGAGTTGTTTCCTCGGGCCGGGAGGGGGTCCCAGCACTTTCCCATCATAAATATCCCTCTCCTGGTCGGTGGCGCTCTGCGGTGCCGGCCATTCGATGTTGAGACGAGCGGCCGCTCGCTCACACACTTCCAGGAGGATGGCTTGAGGCAGAACCGCGTGGGCCGTAGCCTGGGGAACACCAGAGGGCGGGATGGCCTCCTCGTCCTCTGAAACCCCAAGAATGGCCGCATCCTCCTCTTCGCCAGAACCGGGCAGGTCGTGGACGAGAGTGAGGTTGTCCCCGAAGATGTCCTCCTCGGGGAAGGCGGGATTGGGCTGGTCAGCCCAGACGAGAGACGTTGCGCCCCGGGAGGCCCCCGGTAGCGCGTCGTCATCACCGTGTCCCCCGTCCGAGTCAGAAGGGCTGAGCCCGGTGCACTGTGTCACTGCCACCTTAAGACGGCGTTTTAGCAGCTTCCTAGGCAGCATGAGGCAGAAACTGCAATTCTCCGGGTTTTCAAGGGCTTCCCGAGCGTGCTTAAGACCCAAACAGACCACGCAAAGCTGATGAAGATCCTTAGCTGCGATAAGGGCACCACACGCGGCCGGGCAGGCCCGTGACATGCTATCCCCTGGAGAGGCTGCAGGCTTAGACAGTGACATACCAGCGAAGAAAACGGAGAAATCCGTGGCGGGCAGCCGTGAGGAGAAACGGTGAAAATAGCGAGAGCGTGGGCGGCTCCGAATGCAAAGCAGCAGTAGTTGAAAAATAAACAACTGTCACGTCCGGCGGAGGCTGATCTTGTCGATATGTCCTCCTGAAGACACGAGGTGAGCAGTGTAAAAATCCAACCGAGCTGTGAGATGCAGAGATCGCGAGAAGCGAATGTCAACTGAGGAATAGCAGCGCGCCCAGATGTTATATGCCCTTAGGTGAGGGGGTGTGGCCTCACCTGGCATTGGCTGCGCGCTTCTGTCTGTCTAGCCAGACTTGGTGCAATTGGATGCTTCTGCAGAGGTCAGGTACGGATGCCCTTCCCATAGGTGGATCTCGAACACGAGATAATGAAAGAGAACTTTCTGTCCTTTTGTCTTTCTTCTGCTGAAGTGGCGCACTGAAAGGGGAGATTCGTGTCACCTTCATCAGTCCTTTCTTTAATCACTGGAAACATTAAGGGAAATACCCTCAGATGCAGGTAAAATTATTTGATGGGGTTAGGGTTATTTGATTTTGGTGTACCAACTGGCATTTTTTGTGTGTGTGCTTCCCTTTCTATGATACACATTTCTGACGGGATTGCCATGCTTTATGTGTATGTTTACATTTTTAATCATGTAACAACTAACAGTCTCAAAGATGACATTACTCAAAGATAACATTTTTACAATTGAAATAAATTTCATATACATAATATATATAAATATATTTATGTTTCCTCACAATGTCAAATGTGCTTGTTAAGTGAGGCAGCTTTTATACATTTTACAATTTTAATATGCAAGTTAACATTATGTCGAGTCAGCAGGGCTAACATTAAAACTCGCCGTTTGTTACATTATGTATTAACATTATAAAAGTCTGTCTAGCTTTAGCATGTAACATGCTGGTCCTAATAAAGTTAAACCGTTATTAATGTTAGCCCTGAATGTGAAACATGCATCAGCCATCATAACATTAACGTTAAATACCTTTGGTTGACTAAAATTAATTTAATAACGTTAGCTGTTGTTAACTTAACGTTACATCTTACAAGTTACTGTTGCCTCTTGCAAACACGTAACAGTAGGGGTGTGAAGGTTATTATATTAACCGTCATTAGAACTCTATAACCGCCAAAACCGTTATTCAAATATTTTTTACAAAAAAAAATTATCATAGAGAATGTTTAAATACTATTATCAGCTTACGAGGGAAACAGAGGTGGAGAGTTAGTGGTGCTTCGGAGGCTGAGTGCTGGAGATGATTCGGGAGAGGTCTGTGCACCTTTACCGATCAGAGCGCGCGCTGACACGGAGTAAAGCCTTGTTTATACTCGACGCGTCCGTTTCTTTTACTGTCTATGGTCCGCGCGCACCTTGCAAAAATGACGCGTTGGGTGCGCAAGACCCCATTTCGCTTGGCTGTGTGCACAGGGTTTTTTGTAACAGTGCGCACGGCGACGCATCCGAGGATGAACGAGTTCATTGCAAAGTTTTTTTTGTTAAGGTTTTGTTTACTGTGCAATGAACGTGCTTTGTTTTACATAAATCACACAAAGTTTTTTTTTTTCTTAAGGATTTGTTTACTGTGTGTGATTCATTTAATGGAAAGCACATTCACTTCTAGTCGTCTTGCTGTTAATTTTAAATAAACGTAGAGCAAGTAGCTAATCAGTGTCTGCTCGTTTATTCAAACTAAGTTGTCCTATAACAGACGAACGTCGCAACGCATACAGTTCAATTTTCATTCAAGCTCCAAACTGCAATTATTGTTAAGGGGCAACCTAATGGCTCTGCTCTGGCGATTTTTACAAGCATGAAACATCTTATCTATTTTTCAGGACAATGCCTGGTGAGAGCCACTACAGAGGATCATAGCCATCGTTGGAATTTTGAAAGGACGTGGGTGAATATCAATCTGCCAAATGAACTTTTTTAGCATGCACATTCACATCTGTATATTAATACTGATTATATATTAACTTTGTTTGTTACTGGAAAGAACTTAGCTTCTGAACTAAGAACAAAGAACTTTTTGACTGAAGGACTTGACCGTATTTTATGTGCATTTTAGCCTATGTGCATTTTAAAGTAAACCCCATGTCGTAATGGAAAAAGTATGTACATATATTGGACAGTTGCTTGTAATTGCTATCAAATATTGTTTACATAAAATAAACATGTGTATTTTTACATATATTGGAGAAATGCTTGTAATTACTGTCTATTAATGTGTATATAAAGTGAACCCATACATTGAGTAAATGTCATGTTGATATATTGGAAAGTTGATTTTAATTAGTATAAAGCAATGTTTATATAAATTGTACCTCATACATTGATGTTAAAAGTATATAGAAAGTAAAGCCCCATACATTAAAGGTACAAATATGTAGAAATATTGGAGAGTTGCCTGTAATTATTGTCAAATAATGTTTATATAAAGTAAACCCCCTTATTTAAATGGTAAACATGTAGAAATATTGGAGAGTTGCTTGTTATTACTGTCAAATAATCTTTATATAAAGTAGCACACTGTATTTAAATGGTAGAAATATGTAGAAATATTGGAGAGTTGCTTGTTATTACTGTCAAATAATGTTTATATAAAGTAAACCTGCATACATTAATGGTAAAAGCTTGTACATTTATTGGAGATGTGTCTGTAATTACTGTCAAATAATGTTTTAATAAAGCAATAACTGTTAAAAATATGTTTCTGAAACTTAATATCACAAGATCTTGTTTTTTTGTACAGGATAAAACCAATATTTAACAGGAATTTACTGTAAATAGATTGAATAATGACATAAAATAAAAGTTTAAATCGATCAATATACTGGTATTAGGCTTTAAATTAGGGTATCTGAAGGTAATTATACAACATTTTCTGTGTGTTTTACATAGAAAAGTCTTTACTTTGACAAGGAGTTCTTGTAGATGGATTGGATTATCCTAAAAATATACCAAATAATACTGTATTAAAACAGAAGTCTTTGTTTTAATTATGTAATTTTAAGGTATTTCTGCAATATTTGTAAGTTTTTATACAGATTTATACATTCGTTTAACATTCAACAGACATTTTTTTATGAGATTATTTTTTCTTTCTACAGCAGTTTGACTGTAAAAATACAGAAAATGTTTACGGTAAATATCCGTTTTCAAAAAACAACATTTTTCTGTAAAATAATTTAAGTTTTTTTACTGTAATTTGACGGTAAGTGGTTGGCAACTTTGCTGCCAGACTTTTTACCGTTATTTTACGAAAAACATTTTTACAGTGGGGACATGATATGGATCTCAGTAAGTTGTACTGTAGCCTATCTTTCAACATAATTTCTGATATTCATTCATGTTTATTTATTGCTGCAACTAGTTGAGTGTTGTAGTCGAGACCAGCTCACTCGAGTCCGAGTCAAGACCGAGTTCAGAGTATGTTGAGTCCGAGTCGAGACCAAGACCAGAGAGGGTTGATTACCTAATTTACTTTTATTTACTTAGAGTGATATTGGTTTAAAAATATTATCAGTTAAGGGTAAAAAGGCCACATAGTAGGTGGTGTTAAGGTAATTTTATTACAATTATGACTTGTCAGTATTAAGTGCTCTTGTCCACATAACATCATTGTACCACAACATTAGAACTCAATCTGATTAACATTTAGTTACGGAGGGGGTGCACAAGAGTCATCAGTCATCATCGTATCTGTATTCATTTTATTATTTAATTAAACGAGATTTGGTTTTCTCTGTGACACTTTTGTCCTACGTTGTAAACAGTAAATATTAAAATAACACAGTTGAGACAAATGTAGCATGTGACTTTCTGGAAAGCAGGATCACTACAGGCGGATGGCAGGTGGACACAGCGTAAAACAGTAGCGAGTGCGGGCGGGTCACAGGTGTGGGAGAACACATGGCAGGAGCGCGGGACGAAAAAAGTAGTCCCTTGCAGACTTCTACACCGAACTAACTAAGCATTAGCTGTCAAAATGCTGAAATTTTATGCATACCCCTATATACAGAAATTATGAGTTCTTAATCTTACTTTATCTTAATCTTTCTTTGTGCTTTCGCTCCACATGACGATGAAAATTGGAAGTTGTTCCCTTTGTTTCGTTAATTGAAGTACTGCAGAATGTAAATGTCGCAGAGTGTTTCCTTTTTAAAGTCTTACTGCATATGAATTCTTTGTGGCTCTTATATGCAAACTGAATAATGTATGATTTAGCAGACATTTTCGGTAACACTTTATTTTATGGTGTCCGTTATACAGAGTAATTACTTAATTAATTACTTAGTAGTAGACGTTGTAATAACATGTAACAAAATGTAATTAACATGTAACTAAGTTATGGAACAGCCTGTACTTACAGATTGTAATTACACACATGTAATAGGCAGCTACTGTTACGCATATGTAACAGGCCGAGTCGGTTACATAAGTGTCACCAACTTGGTACAATGTAATTATATAAGAAAGTACTTTGTACTACACAATGTAACAACAAGTACTTAATATGGTCATACTTCCTGGTTCTGGTAAGAACTCGAGCTGCTGCGTTTTGGACCAGCTGTAGTTTGTTTATTAAGCATGCAGGGCAACCACCCATAATAGCATTACAATAATCTTGCCTTGATGTCATGAACGCATTAACTAATTGTTCTGCATTTGTCATTGAGAGCATATGACGTAATTTAAATAAATTTTTTAAGATGGAAACACCCAGGTTCCTAACCGACGACGAAGACTTGACAGAGCAGCCATCAATTGTTAGACAGTATTCTAGGTTATTACATGAGGAAGTTTTTTGTCCAATAATTAGAATCTCTGTTTTTTTCAGAATTAAGTAGTAGGAAATTACTAGTCATCCAGTTTTTTTATATCAGCTATGCATTCCGTTAATTTTGTGAATTGGTAAGTTTTGTCAGGGTGTGAAGAAATATAGAGCTGAGTATTGTCAGCATAACAGTGAAAACTAATGCCATGCTTAATGATATCTCCTAAGGGTAGCATGTACAGAGTAAACAGCAACGGTCCTAGTATTGAACCTTGTGGTATGCTATACTGAACTTTTGATCGTTAAGACATCTCTTCATTTACTGCTACAAACTGATAACGAATGGAGAACTTACAGAATCTATGAAACAGGGAGTTATTACACTACTTCCAAAATCTAATAAAGACGTGTTGCACTTAGATAACTGGCGCCCAATTTCGCTACTTAACTCAGATTACAAATTATTAGAGTCTCTGTATGCAAATAGGTTGAAACCATGTTTGGAGGAAATTATATCTGTCACCCAGTCTGGATTTATGAAAGGAAGAAATATTTTAAATAACATCAGACTGGTGTTAGATCTTCTAGATTATTCATATCTGGTAAATGAGGAAGCTCTTTTTTTTTTTTACTTTTTTTTTTTTTATAAGGCTTTCGATACCGTGGAGCACAATTGCATGCATCAAGCCCTACGTCAGTTTGGTTTTGCCCCAACTTTTACAAATATAAGCCACACATTTTATAATAATATCTCAAGTAGTGTTTCTTTATGCAGTACATCCTCTTGTTTCGTTATCCAAAGAGGCATTAGACAGGGTTGCCCTATTTCCCCGTTTTTATTATTATTAGTATCTGAAACTTTAAATATTTACACTGTACATTGCTCTCAAATTAAAGGTATTGAGATAGGAGATTTCACTTTCAACTCGCCGACGACACTTGTTTATTTCTGAATAAAAAAGATCAGGGCCCGTATGTATAAAGCCACTCAGAGTAAAATTTTAGTCTCAAGTCTGTCAAAATTCTAAGAATTACATAATTTGACTCTTATTCCTAAACTTAAGAATAAGTGTGATTCATAAAAGTTCCTAAGTGCTAAGACTTGGTCTCAGCTCCTAAATTATTTAAGAGAGCTGGAGAGGTCTCCTAACCTAGTTAGGAGTAACAAAATGGCAGCAGAGAGGTTAGGCCATGCACTTTTCAACGAAAATATGATGAATTGTAGTTAAATGAGTTGATCAAACAATAAAAAAAAAAGTTTAATCATCAAGGTATTCTTTTTGTAACTTACCTTTAAAAAGTTTCATAGCAATGAAATTAAAGTAATAATTATATTTTTGGCGACTGGAGAAATGCAGCAGTGCACCTGTGATGATATATTTATTTGAATGGCTGGTGAGCCAAAGACAATTTTCCACCTTGGTGGACAATACAGATATTACAATTAAAAAGCTCACAGGAGAAAAAAAAATCATATATTGTCTGCAACATAATCATTTATTAATATTTGATTTTCCTCTCTAGTTTTTTCACCTGTTCATAATTTATTTGTATGACAGCTTAGCTAAAAATTATGTCAATTTGGAATGTTTCATTGTGTTATCACAAATAAACAATTGACTCCAGGCACAACTACAAAATACGCTTACAAAATATTGAACACATTTTTAATACTATTTGAATAAAGGGTGAATCTGACAATTTTCCTTCAATACTAAGTTGTGATAATTTTGCACAATGCAAAGCCATTTAAAAAAATACATTTAAATATTAAAGTTTCAGTGTCTTAATTAAATTATTTTATTATAATTACATTAAATAATTGGTGTCATGCTGCTGTGACCTCACCCTTGCAGGCTCACTATTGGCTGATTCAGAGGTTGAGGGCGGCCATTTTGGGTTAACATCATTGTAGTCCTTAGTTTGCAGCACTTAAGTCCCACTTCAGTCAGCACTTAAGAATCAGTCTTATACTTTACTGAAAGTTGCTTTTAGCTGCTTTATAAAAGTCTCCTACTCTTAGAAAAGTCCTACTCTTTACTAAGTATTTTTTTACACTTAAGTCAAAGCTTAAGACTATTCTTAAGATCATTTCTTAGAAGTTTTATACATACGGGCCCAGGGCCCGTATGTATAAAGCCACTCAGAGTAAAATTTTAGTCTCAAGTCTGTCAAAATTCTAAGAATTACATAATTTTACTCTTATTCCTAAACTTAAGAATAAGTGTGATTCATAAAAGTTCCTAAGTGCTAAGACTTGGTCTCAGCTCCTAAATTATTTAAGAGAGCTGGAGAGGTCTCCTAACCTAGTTAGGAGTAACAAAATGGCAGCAGAGAGGTTAGGCCATGCACTTTTCAACGAAAATATGATGAATTGTAGTTAAATGAGTTGATCAAACAATAAAAAAAAAAGTTTAATCATCAAGATATTCTTTTTGTAACTTACCTTTAAAAAGTTTCATAGCAATGAAATTAAAGTAATAATTATATTTTTGGCGAATGGAGAAATGCAGCAGTGCACCTGTGATGATATATTTATTTGAATGGCTGGTGAGCCAAAGACAATTTTCCACCTTGGTGGACAATACAGATATTACAATTATTACAATTAAAAAGCTCACAGGAGAAAGAAAAAAACATATATTGTCTGCAACATAATCATTTATTAATATTTGATTTTCCTCTCTTGTTTTTTCACCTGTTCATAATTTATTTGTATGACAGCTTAGCTAAAAATTATGTCAATTTGGAATGTTTCATTGTGTTATCACAAATAAACAATTGACTCCAGGCACAACTACACAATACGCTTACAAAATATTGAACACATTTTTAATACTATTTGAATAAAGGGTGAATTTGACAATTTTCCTTCAATACTAAGTTGTGATAATTTTGCACAATGCAAAGCCATTTAAAAAAAATACATTTAAATATTAAAGTTTCAGTGTCTTCATTAAATTATTTTATTATAATTACATTAAATAATTGGTGTCATGCTGCTGTGACCTCACCCTTGCAGGCTCACTATTGGCTGATTCAGAGGTTGAGGGCGGCCATTTTGGGTTAACATCATTGTAGTCCTTAGTTTGCAGCACTTAAGTCCCACTTCAGTCAGCACTTAAGAATCAGTCTTATACTTTACTGAAAGTTGCTTTTAGCTGCTTTATAAAAGTCTCCTACTCTTAGAAAAGTCCTACTCTTTACTAAGTATTTTTTTACACTTAAGTCAAAGCTTAAGACTATTCTTAAGATCATTTCTTAGAAGTTTTATACATACGGGCCCTGGGCCCGTATTCATAAAGAATCTTAATGCAAAGAGTAGCTCCTAGTAACAACATTCTAAGAAAATTCTTAGAAATGTGGGCGTTTACTCTTAAAATTAAAGAAAAATTCCTAGTAAAGAAAAAAGTAATTCAGAAAGTATCTTAACCCTTAAAAGAGGTCTTAAGGTCAAAATTGTTAGGATTACGGACGAGGACTTTTAAGAGGCTTAAGAGTTTCTTTAGCAGAGGAGAAATGGCAGAAAGACGAAGAGGGAGAAGAAATGTGTTGCAGACAATGGATGACAGTGAGTTAGTAAGACGCTATAGATTAACACACGGCCCGAATCTTCCTTTAAGGATGGCCTTGTGTTCATCCACTAACTGGGCTAACAGTAAACACTGTTTCTCTGTCCAGTCGGGCTTTCTCGTCCTTCTTGGTTTTGATTCCATGTTTGTTACATTAAAACCAACATTCAAACCAACACTTAAATAGACATGCCAGCAATCAGTGTAATTGGAAAGAGTGGAACAATTGTTATCATTCTAAGCCAATCAAATACCTTATACAGGAAATTAACAGCATGGTAAATAAAAAAAAAGGATTTACACATATATAATGTGTGCGTGTGTGTGTGTGTGAGAACGGTCAAATAGGAAAAATTACGCATGTAATTTCAAAGTGAAGGCTTAGAATAGACACTATACTTAAAATCACTCTTTTTTCCTTCTTGGACAACCAACCAATCACAGTCTTTAGAAGATTGTGTCATACATAGCAACTGAAGATTGGGTCAGCACCGCCTCCTCACTAAGATGAGAGTTTTTGTCTTTTCCTTACTCAGAGTTGCTCTCAGATCGGTCCCGAATCGCTCTTAAGCTAAGACTCCTACATAAAAGTTTTTAAGCTAAATTAAGAGTTTTCTGAGAGGATTCTTAGAATCTTTATGAATACGGGCCCAGGGGCCATATGTATAAAGCCACTCAGAGTAAAATTTTAGTCTTAAGTCTGTTAAAATTCTAAGAATTACATAATTTTACTCTTCCTAAACTTAAGAATAAGTGTGATTCATAAAGGTTCCTAAGTGTCAAGACTTGGTCTCAGCTCCTAAATTATTTAAGAGTGCTGGAGAGGTATCCTAACCTAGTTAGGAGTAACAAGATGGCAGCAGAGAGGACAAGGCCGTGCACTTTTCAACGAAAATATGATTTATCGGAGTTAAATGATGACAGAGTTGATCAAACGATAAAAGTTTGATCATCAAGGTATTCTTTTTGTAACTGACCTTTAAGAAATTTTATAGCAACGAAATGAAATGAAATGAAAGTAATAATAACATTTTTGGCGACTTGAAAATTGCAGCAGTGCACCGGTGATGGACTTGAGCTCATCAGTCCACAGTAAGCAGGGTCTTAAATAGCACTATTGTGGCACTGACCACACCAAACATAGGAAATAAATGCAACAAAGTTAGGTTTGGCTGTACAACAGCTTTAGAAGAAAATAGTGTCATTGTAAGCATTCAATGCTTATGTAAGTTCAGTATTGATTCATTTCCATTGTAAAAATCATTAGTTATCTATTTAGTTCATTTATCTATACAGCCGCTCTGGAGAAAATAGTGATGTCATAGTCCAGCTCAGTTCAGTTCTCATATAATGGTGTCAATGCAGGCAGATCAATAATATTGTTGAATATTAAGTGACAAAAAAGGCAAACTACAGCTAGAGGTTTTAGAAAAGCTAAAAAGCTCACAGGAGAAAAATATATATCATACATTATGCAACATAGTCAGGTATTAATATTTCATTTTCCTCTCTTGTTTTTTCATGTGTTTATAATTTATTTGTATGACAGCCTGGCTAAAAATTATGTCTGTACAATTTGGCATGTTTCATTGTGTTATCACAAATAAACAATTGACTCCAATCACAACTACACAATATGCTTACAAAATCTTTAACACAGTTTTAATATAATTTGAATAAAGGGTGAATCTGTAAATTTTCCTTTGCCTCACTTTTGGCCACTACTGTATGGCAGTTCATTGACTTTCCAACTGATCTTCAAATCTTTCCGCAAAATCAAGCCACTTTTTATGAGGATTGCAAGCTTCCCTGAGTTGTTGGATCCATAGATGGAACGTCTCAGTTACGTATGTAACCCTCGTTCCCTGAGTAGGGAACAGAGACGTTCCGTCGTGATGACGAATGGGGTTTTTGAGTATACAAAGTTGAGTGTACAAAACGAGCCAATGGCAAAGAAATGCCATGGGTCTGCTGAATTTGCATGGCGCAACTCTGCCCCACCTCGTGGGTATAAAAGGAGGACGCCGGCAATATGCAGATATGTTTCTTCGCTGAGGAGCCACGGCTGAACTCAGGTGGTCCCCGCGGTACAGCGGAAGTGGCAGGAAGACGGAACGTCTCCGTTCCCTACTCAGGGAACGAGGGTTACATACGTAACCGAGACGTTCCCTTTCGTTTTCACTACGAGTTCCGTCGTGACGACGAATGGGGTTTCAGTCTAATCACGCCACCTTCACAGCTTTCTTCCAGTGCCCTGAGTAAGTCTGAGCTCCCTGTCGTGAGACTAGCACGGACGAAGGACTCCTACTTAACACAGGAATACCAAGGTACACTGGCAAGCATATCTCAGTGGAAATATGCAATCAGTGCCTGCCCGAAGGGAGGACTTACAGAATACACATATGACCCGGGAGGGGGGTGCATATGGGGAACACTGGGGTGTCCAGCCCGAAGGGTGGAATATTTCAACCCCAGGGGTGGCAAGGTGGCTTGCCAAGGGAAAGACACATGCTCAGAGAGGCTTACAGTGGAAATACACATGTGGGGGTCGCCCAGAGGGGAGACCTTGTACACGGAGGCACCTAGCCAACGCGCAGGCAATAGACACTGGCGTCGACGTCAGCAGTGCTGGAGGAACTCAGGGCTTGTCGGGGAAGCTCACCCGAGGAAATATTGCACGTATCCAGTCCAGGGAGTGGAATGGCGAGCAAGCGAAGACACCTGAGCGGCTCTAGCTGGTTGAAGCGAGTACACGAGAGGACACAGGCTCCACTCGGAGATTGTAGAATCTGGCGAATGTGTTGGGTGTCGCCTAGCCTGCAGCTCTGCAGATGTCTGTTAGCGAGGCGCTATGCGCTGAAGCCCAAGAGGAAGCCACACTCCGGGTGGAGTAGGCTGTCACACCAAGGGGGCATGGTCGACCTTGCTGCTGGTAAGCCAAAGCAATGGCGTCCACTATCCAGTGAGACAACCTTTGCTTGGAGAGACCCTTTCCCTTCAGCTTTTCACCATAACAGACAAAGAGCTGGTCCGAGGTCCTGAAACACTGCATTCTGTCTACATAAACGTGGAGAGTGCGTACTGGACAGAGCAGTGCCAAGGCTGGGTCTTCCTCCTCCAGGGGCAGCGCTTGCAGGTTCACCACCTGGTCCCGAAAGGGTGTGGTGGGAACCTTGGTCACATATCCAGGCCGGGGTCTCAGGATCACGTGAGAGTCGGCCGGCCCGAACTCCAGGCACGCTTCGTCAACAGAGAATGCGTGCAGGTCCCCTACCCTCTTGATGGAGGCCAATGCAACCAGGAGCGCTGTCTTCATAGATAGGAAGTTAAGCTCCACTGATTGCAAAGGCTCAAAGGGAGCACTCTGCAGGGCAGTTAGAACCACTGAGAGTTCCCAAGAGGGAACGAGAAGAGGGCGAGGAGGATTTAGTCTCCTCGCTCCTCTCAGGAACCTGATGATCAGGTCGTGCTTTCTCACGGACTTACCTTCAACTGCGTCATGATGTGCGGCAATAGCGGCAACATACACTTTCAGGGTGGAGGGAGACAGCCTTCGCTCCAACCCATCTTGCAGGAAGGAAAACACGACACTGATCGGGCATCTCCGGGGGTCTTCTCGGTGAGAAGAGCACCAGTTGACGAAGAGGTTCCACTTCAACGCAAAGACATGTCTCTGGTAGCCACCACCGCTGGTGGTAGGGTACTCAAACCTACCTCACCCCGTCCAGGAGCCACACGTGGAGGTTCCAAAGATCGGTACAAGGGTGCCATAGGGTGCCCTGTCCCTGAGAAAGGAGGTCCTTCCTCAGAGTATTTGGCCAGGGAGGTGCTGTCGCGAGGAGTACAAGTTTGGAAACGCATATTTGCTGTGCACCAGTGCGTCCGTGCCGAGCGTGCCCTCGGTCAGGGAGTAAAACAGGGCGCAATGGGTCGAGTCGTGGGAGGCAAACAGATCTACCTGAGCGTCCCAGAACTGGTCTCAAATCAGCTGAACCGACTGGGGATGGAGTCGCCATTCTCCAGGGAGGGGCTGAAGCCTTGAGAGCTTGTCGGCTGCACAGTTCAGGGCTCTGGGAATGTAAATGGTTCGAAGCGACCTCAGATGCTTCTGACTCCATAAGAGGAGGTGGCGGGCGAGTTGCGACATACGGCGAGAGCGTAGACCACCTTGATGGTGGATGTACGCTACTGTGGCGGTATTGTCTGATCAGACTAGTACGTGTTGACCCTTGAGCAGCGTCCGAAAGCGGTGCAGAGCAAGGCCTACTGCCAGCAACTCGAGGCAATTGACATGCCATAGGCGCTGGGGTCCTGTCCAGGAGCCCGCGGCAGCATGTCCATTGCAAATGGCACCCCAGCCCGTGGTGGAGGCATCTGTTGAGACAACTACATGCCTGTAAACTCATTCTAAGGGCACTGCAGCCCATATTAAGCTGAGGTTTGACCACCGGGTGAAGGTCTGATGGCAGGTCGGAGTAACTGGCACTCGGAGCATGCCGTGTTGCCATGCCCACCTCGGGACTCGGTCGCGAAGCCAGCGGTCTCATATGAAGCAATCCGAGTGGCGTTGCCGCGGCTGCAGATGCTATATGCCCCAGGAGCCTCTGAAATAACTTCAGTGGAACCGCGCTCTTGCCCTCGAATTGTCTCAGGCAAGTCAGTAGTGACTGCGCGAGCTCGCTCGTAAGCTGCGCGGACATGGCGACCGAGTCGATTTCCATACCGAGAAAAGAGATCCTCTGCACGGCAATGGCGCCACCAGGGGGTAGCCGTGGCCACCCCTGGCCGACTCCTGGCCACCCCAATGGCCAGTATAAATTTTAGTAGCATCAGTTATGCATTTCATAAATAAGTCAAAAATATTCTTTAGTAAAAGAAGACGGGGCATTATGTGTCGTGACGTGCTTTTTAAGTGCCAAATGGTTACAGTATACTGTTACAGCAGCTTTTTGATGTGTCTTTTTGACAAGCAGGGATGCAAACAGCGCGCTTTTCGGCGCCTCCCGCTTTTTTCACGTCAGTTTGGGTGACAAAGTCATCTGAAGTCATTCCATAGCTTAATGTGAGAGACAGAAGTCTAGTTACATCATTAAAGTATACGGAAACTCGTTTTCCCTCCTCTGCGGCTGTCAATCATTCTCCATTCATATTCAAACAGCGCGCGCGCCTCTTGGATGCACGGTAAAACTCTCTCCAATATGATATATTCACATTATAATGCATGATCTGTAGATAAAAGGCTGTAGATTTGCATAAAATTACTTTATTTTGTTGGAGTTTGTTGTTGTTTTTAAACGACTCACTACCGTGTGCTTGCTAGATCATCACACACACATCACAAGGACTATGAATCGGCATCAAATGCACAATAACTGGAATATAAAACTGAAACAAAGGAACAAATCACACTAGGATTTGTGCGCTCGACATTTCTTCGCTTTGTGACGTGAACTTTTAAATGCGCACTTATGCAGCGCAGCGCTGCACACATAGAGTCACCATGTTGCTTTGAGCACATCATTCTGCACCCGAGATGCGCATACACGCTGTGTGCGCTCTGTTTTTCATGTTATCATGGGTTTGCGCACTGAAATATTATTAAAAGCCAATATATTTTGTTATACCTAGCCTGCTCAATACATTTAAAATAAGCATAATTTAATTGTAGGCCCTATATGCACTTCTGAATTCTTGACAATAATATATAAATATAAAATTGTGAAATGTATGATTGCCTGATTGAATTTTATAAGAGAACTAATAGTAATTTGTTTTTATTAACATATTTAGATTTTATTAAAATTACTGTGGAGATTTTTTCAAGAATTACTTTTTGCTGCTGATTTATACACTCATTAAGTTTATTAACAACTCATAGTACATTTATGTAATATTTAAAGGTGTTAACTGTAATCTTACACTGCAAAATAATAACTTAAAAAGGATTACATTCATCACAAATATGTAAGTATCTGGAAATTTGCCGTGGGGCGAGGGCCCTTATATATATATATCATATATATATATATATATATATAGATATATATATATATAATATATATATCATTATATATCATATAATATATATTAGTAGGGCCCTACTAATATCATTAGTAGGCTAACATTAAATATAACACAATAAACCAAAGTATATCAGTAGGAGTTTCCTTAAGTCTTTCTGATAGTTCTCTTACGAGAGTATCTCTCGTACTGCGTAAATAGCTTTACGCTACGGGGGAAAACCTCTTTTCCACGAGATATTGAAGCCAAAAATTATCCTTAATTTTTTATTAATGTAAAAGGCTTTGCAGCAGCAAGCAAACATAGGCGAGACAGCTCGCGCGCCTATAGGCTGCTCATGCGGCAAATGCAGCAGCCTATCGAGAGAGACTCTGCGTGACGTAATGACCAATGGGGGCAATTCGCGCCCATATCGTCACGTCCCGCCAGAAAAGGCGTGGTCTCGCCCTATAAATAAGCTCGGTAGGCTGGTACAAGCTGATTTTCATCTCTTCAGCGAAGCATATGCATCGCTGGATCCGGAGTGAGAAGCCGCGCCGTCGACGCAAGCCTTTCGCTGGCCTCGCCGCCTTCAACTGACGTACCTGCTGCGCTTTCCGGCGTTCTATATCCTTTGTATCCTTACTCTGCTGAGAGTGTTAGCTCGCTTACTTGACGCGACTAGCACTTCTCATCACAAAAAGAGCTGCGTCTTTTTAAAGATGCCATCCTGTGGCTCGTGCCGCGCCCCACTCAGCGACGAGGACCGTCATGTCATCTGCGTGTCCTGCCTGGGTGAGGATCACGCGGCTATCGCGCTCGCAGACGGCGGATGCCCTCATTGCGAGCTTCTGTCTATGGTGACTCTGAGGACTCGCCTGGCGTCATTCTCCGAGCCTTCACAGCCCGCCGTGGCGCCGCGCCGCAAGAAGCGCCGCGCCCAGCGCGCTCCCGAGCTCTCGCCAGCCCGCCAAAGCTCGCCGGTTCGCCCGCCAGCTTCGCCGGTTTCGCTCGAGTCGCTCACTGACGGACAACGGCCGCCGTCTGCGGCCGTGTCCGTCCACGAGTTCGACGAACCCACCGAGGCGTGTTCTCTTCTGGCATCTGATAGCGAGGATTGGGCGAGCTCCGTGGACCTCCCCTCCGCTAGCGTTTCCCGCCAATCCACTGGGAAGAGAGCCGGCATTGAGACTGAGCTGATGCGTCTGCTCTCTCAGGCCGTTGAAAGCATCGGCCTCGACTGGGAGGCGCCCGCGCAACCGCCGCGCAACAGACTGGACGGACGCTTTCTCGGGAAAGACGAAGCGCCGTCAAAGTCAAGGCCCGCGCCCTTCCTCCCCGAACTACACGAGGAAGTGACTAAGTCGTGGAACGCCCCCTTCTCCGCCAGGCTGCGTACCTCTGCCTCTGCTGCATTCTCCACGGTGGATGGGGCGAGGGACAGAGGGTACCTCTCCGTTCCTCCTGTGGAACCAGCTGTAGCGTCTCATCTCTGCCCTCCCTCCGCTGGACGGCGCGCTCAGACGAGCCGCCGGGCAAGCAGTTTCAGCGCTGCACACTATGGCTATCCTGCAGATCTTCCAGGCCGACCTTCACCTTAAACTGGACGAGGAAGGGCCCGAAGCGATCTGCGTGGCGGACCTGAGAAGCGCTACAGACCTCGCTCTACGCGCTGCTAAAGCCGCTGCACAGGCCATAGGACGGAATATGGCCTCTCTCACCGTGGCTGAGAGACACTTATGGCTGACGCTCTCCGAGATGACGGAAGCCGAGCGCTCTGTGTTCCTCGACGCGCCCATTTCGTCAGCGGGCCTCTTCGGATCTGCCGTCAAGGATTTCGCGGACAGATTTATGGAAGTGCAGAAGACTTCGCAGGCTATGAAGCACTTCCTTCCGAAGCCCCTGGGACGTCTCTTAGCCAATATTTGCCTTTATTACCCTTGTTAGAAAATGCAATAACGAAAGGTTTGTGTCGTGGAAAAAAACACTGTTAAGTTATTTTTTTGTTGTTGTTGTTGGTTGTTTTTTGTTTTTTTTCCCTAAGGTTTGTTTGGGAAAGGATTGTAAAATTTAAAAAAGAAAAGAAAATCGTGTTTTGTTCATATTTAAGATACGTAGGCATACTGTATGCTGTAGTTTAATAATTTTAGTTTAAGCTTGCCACTTGTGTTCTTTTCCCCCCGCCTCTACTATAAGGTCTGTTTGGACTTGTTCGTGAATAACGTCTCAAAAAATTAAAGTGTTTTTCAAGAAAGCGATGCTGTTTGTTTGTACATTACATAGCCTACCTGTGCTGTATTGTGTGGTATCCTTTTAAACTATGGGTGTTTACATTTACATGAATTACATTTACTGTTACTTTTATCAAATATAATTTTATCAAGTATAATTTTAGCATAAATGAGGCAGAAAATGCTACTGATAACACAGTAATAGTGTACTTGACTACTTTTTAAATAAACCATTATTTAATTGTTTTATAAAGGTACTGTTAACATAGTTAAAATATATTTGAAATAAATTATTTACTATATAAAAAATATGTGAGCAATACATAAATATGATTTGTATATATTATATATTCTTATATTTTAAATAATTTATGTGTATTTAAAAATGCATTAAAGATGGGTTCAATTGTACTAAAAGGGATAACAAAATAAAAAAAAATTAAAGCTGAAATAGTATGTTAAAAGCATATTTTAGTTAATCTTCAGTGTGTGTCAAAATAGCACAGTTGAGTACACTTAGTTGATCTTAAGTTTATCTTAAGAAGTACTAAAGTTAAGCTTTTAGTATATTAAGTACAAAATTAGTGCGCGAAAATAGAGCACTTAAAGTACTACATTATGGAAGTGTACTAAGTGCACTTAAATAATGTATTTTAGTGTACTTTTTTGACAAAGAAATACACCTTAAGTATAATATATATATATATATATTTATAATATATCATTATTATATTTTAAATAATTTATTAGTACAATTAAAATGCATTAAAAATGGGTTTTAGATATACTAAAAGTGGTAACAAAATACATTTTTTTAAAGGTTGAAATAGTATATTAAAAATATATTTAAGTTCATCTTCAGTGTGTGTCAAAATAGCACAGTTGAGTACACTTAGTTGATCTTAAGTTTATCTTAAGAAGTACTAAAGTTAAGCTTTTAGTATATTAAGTACAAAATTAGTGCGCGAAAATAGAGCACTTTAAGTACATTATGGAAGTGTACTAAGTGCACTTAAATAATGTATTTTAGTGTACTTTTTTTGACAAAGAAATACACCTTAAGTATAATATATATATATTTATAATATATCATTATTATATTTTAAATAATTTATTAGTACAATTAAAATTCATTAAAAATGGGGTTTAGATATACTAAAAGTGGTAACAAAATACATTTTTTTAAAGGTTGAAATAGTATATTAAAAATATATTTAAGTTCATCTTCAGTGTGTGTCAAAATAGCACAGTTGAGTACACTTAGTTGATCTTAAGTTTATCTTAAGAAGTACTAAAGTTCAGCTTTTAGTATATTAAGTACAAAATTAGTGCGCGAAAATAGAGCACTTTAAGTACATTATGGAAGTGTACTAAGTGCACTTAAATAATGTATTTTAGTGTACTTTTTTTGACAAAGAAATACACCTTAAGTATAATATATATATATTTATAATATATCAATATTATATTTTAAATAATTTATTAGTACAATTAAAATTCATTAAAAATGGGGTTTAGATATACTAAAAGTGGTAACAAAATACATTTTTTTAAAGGTTGAAATAGTATATTAAAAATATATTTAAGTTCATCTTCAGTGTGTGTCAAAATAGCACAGTTGAGTACACTTAGTTGATCTTAAGTTTATCTTAAGAAGTACTAAAGTTAAGCTTTTAGTATATTAAGTACAAAATTAGTGCGCGAAAATAGAGCACTTTACGTACATTATGGAAGTGTACTAAGTGTACTTAAAATGTATTTTAGTGAACTTTTTTTTCACCTGGGCCCATAAGGTATAAAACATTTACAGTATTTACTGTATATATTTTTCTCCAGCGCCTATGGTCATAATTATTAACATCTTAATGTTATGATACATTCACATAAACCTGCACAACGCCATTAAATATATATATATATATATATATATATATATATATATATATATACACACATATATATACACACACATATTCGCGCGCGCACACACACACACACACATATATATCGTCGCTGTCCGATGAAAACCGCGTATGTCCATTTTGCCGATTTTGAGATTTTTCGACGGATAGAATGTCCAGGTTCATTTCCGTATACAGTATGCTTCACATTATCTAAATGACCAATGAAAAGTTGTGAAATCATGTCATCTGATTTTCACGTATATATCCATTTGGTGCTATATGGGGGGAAGCACAGGCGAAGCACTGCTACTTGGGCGCAGAGATATCACGCAACACATGAAATAAAGCTTGCCACAAAGAACCGGCGAAAGTAATGATTATGCATGAAACATTTTTATTGTTGATAAAGTTGATAAATTGATAAAGTTGACGATGCAGACTCGCCATCTTCGCAGTAGTGAACGCGCCTATAGAGAGAAATGCACACTTCATATGAAGTGTGCACGCGTTGGCGCCTCCGTGTCCTGATTATATTGTCCACTATATTTGCTTCTTATTTATTAATCCAGGCAAATTTGTTGATGAAACATTGATTAAAATGAAGATACAATTTATACAAAACGAAATAAAATTTAAAGAAAGGCTTTCTTCAAAACAAAACTTAATTATCATGTCTGACCTATTCCAAATGTTTTCCGATATATTGGTCATCTTATGATCCTATCTGACTCATCTCATGCGGTTCCGTTTTCATATAATCAACATAGATGAAAAATAACATTATATTATTTAAACATAAATATGAAACGTATGTTTAAGTTTTTTAACTTATAAGCGTCACACCGCTCCGCTTTGCTCACATGCTCTGGTGTGTATATTATACATGCATGTGTGCGTGCATGTGGTGGAGGGGTGCGATTTTCGAATAATAATCAAATAATACCCAGCGATCTTCGAATATTATTTTTGCTTAAAATTTCATTTTGTATAAATTGTATCTTCATTTTAATCAATGTTTCATCAACAAATTTGCCTGGATTAATAAATAAGAAGCTAATATAGTTGGCAATATAATCAGGACACGGAGGCGCCGGCGCGTGAACTGGAGCGCGTAAATGAACCAAAACTCAGCGTATAAGCTTGCCTCAAAGACCTGTATATCTATAGAAAGCTTGAAATGTGTACTTTTAAACAAAACAATTAAAAACTAAAAGAAATTGGCTACTCTTATGTAGGCTAATTCATATGAAGTGTGCATTTCTCTCTATAGGCGCGTTCACGGCTACTGCGAAGATGGCGAGTCTGCATCGTTAACTTAAGACATTTAATAAACTGAGCGTATTTAATAAACTGAGACGTAGGCTATTTAATAAACTGAGCGTAGCCTATTCATCTCAGTATGAAACGCGACTGGGTCATTCTAATTAATGACTGGAAGAACGCGTATCGACCACCGTTACTGTAAAATATGCACGTATGTCCATTTAAACTCGATTTTGGTCAAATGTGGATTATATCATTACACTGGCAAGAATATGGTTACATTTAAAGATGCCGTACCAAGTATGACAACGCTACGTTCAATTGCTTTTGAAATTACAGTGTTTTTTTCACTTCCTGAAAAGTGAAGTTTTGGACATACGTGAGTTTCATCGGGCAGCGACGATATATATATATATATATATATTCTATATTCTATGTTATGGGAGCAGCCAATTTCCCTCCAAAATTAAACACAAAAACGTATTAATGCAGTGTTTCTGCTAGGCTACTCCCCAGAAAAAAAAGCTATTATATGCAAGTCATTTTAGTGGCAACGTAAGCAATGTACATTATGCGTCAATACTTACCAATAATTGCTGCAATAATAGCTGCTGCTCTCTGTCCCGCTTAAAATCATTGTCAACCTTCGTAAAGACACGAGGAGACAGGGCTAGCCCGAAAGCAAACCACAGGAATGGTCTGTGTCGAGGGAGAATGGAGACATGGAAGTAGGCGTCCTTCACGTCGATCGCTGCAAACCAATCCTGGGGCCGCACACACTCGAAGATGTGTTTGGCCGTGAGCATTTTGAACGGCAGCCTGTGAAGGGGGGGGGTTCAGGATGTGCAGGTCCAGGATTGGCCGTAACCCACCGGATTTCTTCGGAACAATGAAGTAGGGGCTGTAGAACCCGGACCTCATTTCGGCTGGAAGGACAGTCTCGATCGCACCCTTCGCCAGTAGGGTAGCAACCTCTGCTCTCATGATAGGGGCATTGCCACCGACCATAGTAGAGCGGACTCCCCTGAAGCAGGGAGGAGACCATGCGAACTGAATCGCATAGCCGAGCCTGATGGTTCGTGCAACCCAGCGGGACAGGTTTGGAAGCTCTAGCCAAGCTCCCAAGTACTGTGCCAGCGGGGTCATGCGAACCACAGACGTCCCCTCTGTGGTGCAGCAAAGCGGAATGACCGGCCCGGACGTGGACGGCATAGCGGCCCGGTGTGGGGGCATGGTCATAAACTGCCCCCTTACAGAGGAGGCCAGGGAAGAATGAGCGTTCCGCGGGGGCCTGCTCTGCCAGGGGTCTGGCGACAGAGGGGGATGAGAGTGGTACGGCCCAGGGACGGCACACACTGTCCTCCGAGAACTCTGGGCAGAGGGGGATGAGAGTGGCGAGGCCCGTGGGCGGCGCGCACTGCCATCCGAGAACTCTGTGTGCTCAGGGATGGGGATGTCAGTTCTTTCTTTAACCACATTAGGGTGCTGCCCACCCGAGGGTGAGCAGCGGGGAGTGGAGAACAAAAGATTCTCCCCCGGCCCTCCACCGGGGGAAGGAGTGGTCCTGCTACCACCTCCTGGCAAGAACTGACAGCCATCCCTGAGCTGCCCGTCTCAGGAGCGCCGCTTGGCCTGGCATTTAGCGGGGTGCGGGGCTGGAGAGGGCGGTGGCGCCTTCCTGCGGCTTCCTCCACGACCGGGCCCGGGTGAAGGCTGCTGCTTGGGCCGGGTGGGAGGGGCGGAAGTCGCAAGAGGGCGCCCTCGGCGGCAAACAGACTTTTACATTTGATGGTTTAAGCTAACTTGTAGGGTCATTTAAAAAAAAAAAAACTCTGCACATCACTTTTGGCCACTGTTTGGTGTGGTCAGTGCCACAATAGTGCTATTTAAGACCCTGCTTACTGGGACTGATAAGCTCAAGTCATCACCGGTGCACTGCTGCAATTTTCCAGTCGCCAAAAATTGTATTATTACTTTCTGTAACTGTCAAAGGACATGCTTTTTTTGTTGATGTGTATTTATGTTTTTGTTATAAATGAATGTCAATTTGAGTTCATTCAATTTAAAAACAATTGTGATATTCAGAAGCCGATATTTATAATGTAGGCCCTTTGAGGTGTTTAAAGTTAGGGGTTCTTTAAGGAGGATTTACGTAGGAAACGTCATGTCACATGACCCGGTTCAGTTTGGAGCGGGTCTGTGTCATTTTGGGTCAGAACGAACATGGATGCAGAGAAACGACATGTAGTCTGAAAAAGAATTGCCTAATCTGCATGGTTTGAGAGGCGCACACGTTTTCACGGTGTCTATGGTGTCTACTAAAGAGAGAGATACAAAAATAAACAACAAAAGACATCTGTATGAAGCGTGGCCTTTATTTCGTCAGACCAGTGCAGCTATAGTGAAAACGTGACGCCATTACAGCAGACAGCTGAAAGAGTGGAACGGCATCGGCTGGATGAGAAGAGGAAACGAGATCGCGGGCGCATCGCGAACAGAAGAGACGTCGGATACGAAAAGAAAGCACGATCGCGGGACTATCGCGTGGAGAGAGAAAGCGTCAGAGACGAGGCTTGCCGTTATGCACGCAGTTGAGGGCAACATTTAACAGCGTAGACTACAGCTTTGCAAGTATCCTTTCTACAGGCTTCAGAGAACAGTGTTTGTTTACTCCATCACTGTTACAAGCAGAAGAGTGCTGCTCCACAATTAACAGCAGGGTAGACTATGCTGCTTTTACATCTTTAAGGACATCAAAAGAGAAAGAAAAGAAAAAAGAAGAAGAAAAAAGTAAAGATAAATTATTTGTATTTATATTGTTTGATTTTTACAGCCTAATTGGTGTGTATGCTTTACAATTGACGTAGTGGTGAATAGTTAGAAGGTTAGTGTTTTGCTAAAAAAAACTTTGCAATGTCAGTTCATGGAGAAAAATCACAATATGATGAATCAAGTGAGCAAACTGAGTCCCTTCAGGCAGAGTTGACTAGCTTAACTGAACAGTTAAGACTTCAAACTGATGATGCTGAAAGGGAAAGATTAGAGTCACTCATAGCTGATATTCATGCTAAAATACAGTCACTTCAAATAGCAAAACCTACTGCTTCCACTTCAAGAAGAGATGAACCCAGGAGATCTTCACGAGAGAGAAAATTAACTCCAAAAATGCAAGAGCTTAAGCAGCAAGAAGTTTCTCAGAAGGAGAGTAAATTCATCAAGTTGTATGAAAGCTGGAAAGAACAAGTAAGAACTACACGTACCAAACTTAACCCTCTGGGGTCTGAGGTGTTTTTGGGACCCTTGAGATGTTTTGACATGCCCTGACATTTGTGCTTATTTCAGCTACTTAAAACATACCATTTGCCAACATATAAATTTGCTGTATTCAGCACAATCTCTGCTACAATAATATGTGAGCAAAATGGATGTACATGTTTGCATTTTATAGAAAAAGAATATTATGCGTGGTTAGTACGTTTTGGGAAAAAAAAATGTCACCGCAATAAGGCCATTTAACACACACTGAGTAGTTGTCCACAAGACTTTTGAGTTACTATTCTTGTAGGCTAGAATTTTTACTTCAAAATGAAGTGAAAATCATTCTGACCACTCTTTCACAAACAACAATATAACGATTTAAATTTCTTACGTCAGTTTTTGGTCAGCACTGCTGTATGCATGGTAGTGTGAATGGCCATGAATATTAATGTGATTTACACCTGGGAAGACTAAAGACACTCCCCCAATGGGTAATGGCCCAAGGTGCAGTGAGGCAGCCTGAACTAAGAATGATTAACTGATGAATAAAAAGTTAAAAAGAACAGCATTTATTCAAAATAGAAATCTTTCCTAAGAACGTAAAGACTTAAAGTCATTCTTTCTTAACACTTAACACATCCTTTCAAAAAAACAAACGTAAAAAGACCAAACTTGTTTTTTTTTTTATAAAAAAAAAAATGTATTCAAAGAATCCTAAAAAAACTATTACAGGTTAAAAAAAAATTAAGCAGCACAACAACTGTTTCCAACATTGATTAAAAAAAAATCATATCAGAATGATTTCTGAAGGCTGATGGTTAGTTAGGTAGCGGTACATCTCACTGATGCTGACATCTGTCCATTTATATTTGCAGCCTTTTGCAGTTGCCTTGGCAGCCTGGGTAATAGACTAACCAAAACTGAACATTTATATATAAAACATATATTGTATTTAGACAGTATCATATATTTGCATAGGCGTCGATTTCGGTGGGGGCGCAGATTTCGTCATGAGTCATTTTGTACCCACCACTTTTGGAAACATTGAGGCACGGATGTACCTAATACAAATAAAACATCTCCAGTTAACTAGCAGAGCATTCATTTAGTCCGCTCTTAAATAAGAGATCTAGCGCTAAAATGTTTTGTTTTTGAACTCAAGCTGAGAGCTCGTGTCCGCTGCTATCAGTGTCATGGATACAGTGTTCTCTTGTGGCGGCGCGCGCGCAGTCTTCACTTGGACGCGCTCTTCAATCTATCGCCGTTGCGGCGGACACTATTCATTCCGGTGAAATCACAAAATAAAATGCACACAAACGTGTGTCCCTGCTTGATATAGACTGTAACCACAGAGGAACATGTTCGGTTTTGATGAGAGAAAAAAAACTATACCGAGGGCGGATTAGAACCCGTAACCTCCGACACGCTTGGCAAAAGATCTGCCACTAGACCACTGAAGTACTCAAGCAAAACCTGCGGATTGATATATTTCACTAAATCATGATAACCTAAGCAGTTATTCAAAAAGTTTACACGAGCGTAAAGGCCTACACGAATGTTTGGGATATTGTGAGGTAATATTTCCTATGTCAAAAGCTAGCCAAAACTAGGCAAAATATAGTCTGAAAATTCATTTGAGCTCTATGATCAGAAAAGGAATTATATAACATTAAACAACTTACTCCGAGCTTGTATCATCGGCGGGGTCAATTCGTTCTTCAAAATGCAGCCGTTCGTCGTCCGAGTTTCAAATTCCTCTGAGGAAAAGGTGAATTTTTCCCCGCTGTCCATAATCCTCTGAAGGAGTAGCGTGCTGCCATCCTCAAAACGCGATGAACTATCAGTGATTCTGATGAAGAAACTTCGTGTTGTTATGGCATTGATCGGGGGGCGTGCCGCGTGTACGATGCATAGATCACCTATTTACCATGTGAAAAGCTCTGGGGGCGTGGCGGCCTCAACTCATTAAAGGTAATGAAGGGAGAACGAAAAAACTGTAACTCTCCTTGGTTTCAAACGGATTACATAAACTGGAAATATTTTTTTTTAAAATAAATTACTTCATTTAAAAGAAGAGAATTTCAGCTTCATAAAGATACATCTCTCGTATCTCTGTGACAAGTATTGACAGAGTTACAGTTCATTTTTCGGACGCGTTTCAGAATGGACCTCACTGACAGAGAGAAGGCAAAACGCGCATCATGTTTATTTTTCTTTATTTGACGAAAAGCACAACACTTTGTTTTTATTGTGAGTACCCACAAACAAAATAGACACTTAACAGGATCTAATGATGTATAACACTTATATGTAAGATCAAAATCAACAGAGTAATTTGATTCTCTTTTGCACTGATAAGGAAAAAATCGAGCTCGTCGTGCCGGCGCGACGGCCGAGCCCAGAGGGTTAAGGATGAGTGCTCTGACCAAGACTTGGGTGACATGATGGATAGTGTTGAAGGGCTGGAAACTCAAGTGAAAAATGTGTATAAACTTATACGATCTCAATCAGTACCTTCAACTGAGATTAGAAGAACAATTGATGGACTGTACAGCAGTAACAACAGATTTGATGGGGCTGATGAAAGTACGTGTGAGTGAAGTGGGGCAAGAGGAATTTGATGCTAGTGCAGAAGATGCCAGAATTCGTATGGTGCTTGACAAAGAGTATGCTAAGTCAATATTTTCAGCTACAAGCTCCAAGTCTACTATTCGTAGTCACCGTTCAAGCTGCTCATCAGAACAGCAAAGCATCTCCGCAAAAAGAGCAGAGTTTGCCGCACAGTTGGCTGCAAAGCAGGCAGAGATAAAGATGGAGGAGGCTATTGCTGTTCAAAGACAAGAACTTAAAAGATTGGAAAATGAGCAAGATCTTCAAGTAATAGCTGCAAAGCTCAAAGCATACTCTGAAGCTGACTCAGGTGAGTCCAATAACGAAAGTAGAACAGCACGCAGTGAGGTAGTTAATTGTCCTCCAGTATCTTTTAAGGAGATTAAAGAGGAAAAAACAACCCATTCTGATAGGGAAGCCTCAGTAGTACAAGCCCTACATGACACAATGGTTATCAGCAGACTTCCTGCACCTGAGCCCTCAGTTTTCTCAGGGGACCCACTTAAGTTCTTAGAGTGGAGAACAAGTTTCAAGGCATTGATAGAACAGTGATGCACAAATTTAGCTGATAAGTTGTTCTATTTACAAAAATATGTCAGTGGTGAGGCACGATCTGTATTGGAAGGAAGCTTCTACAGAAAGGACGATAAAGCCTATGATCAAGCATGGGAAGCATTGAATTCTCGGTACGGCCATCCATTTGTAATTCAGCGTGCTTTTAGAGAAAAACTGAATAACTGGCCAAAGATTGGTTCAAGAGAATCAGTTAAACTGAGAGAGTTAAGTGACTTTTTGACTGCCTGCAGCAATGCCATGCCACACATCAAAAGGCTTCAGGTGTTAAATATGTTACTAAGGTGTGAAAAACGGCTGCAGTTACACATGGTCATTTTGTACCTTCTGTAGGCTGTTACACGTATGTAACATAAAATAAAGTGAATCAAGGTTGTACTTAAGTGCACTTCATATGTACCTACATACCTTATCCATCTGAATTAACCCACTAGTTCACAGCTTAAATACATGCAGTAGTTTCTTAATTACATTAAATGTACAGAATATTACACAGGTATAAGTTACGTAAAATAAAGTGTAGCAAGATTGCACTTACACTACCGTTCAAAAGTTTGGGGTCAGTGAGAATTTTATTTTATTTTTTTGGAGGAAAGAAATCAATACTTTTATTTATCAAGGAATAATTAATTTGATCGAAAGTGGCAGTAAAGACATTTATAATGTTACAAAAGTCTTTTGAACTTCCTATTCATCAAAGAATCCTAAAAAAAAAAAAAAAAACTGTACAACTGACAGACCAACAACTGTTTCAACATTGATAATAATAATAAATGTTTCTTGAGCATCAAATCCTCATATTATACTGATTTGTGAAGGATCATTTGACACTGAAGACACTGACACTGGTGATGCTGAAAATTCAGCTTTGATCACAGGAATAAATTACACTTTACTATATATTCACACAGAAAACAGCTGATTTACACTGGAATAATATTTAATACTATAACTGATTTTTGTGGTATTTTTAATCAAATAAGCGCAGCCATGGTTAGCAGAAGAGAATTCTTTTAAAAGTATTTAAAATCATACCGACCCCAAACTTTTGAACGGTAGTGTAAGTGTACTACATATGTATCTACATACCTTATCCATATATGTACTTTAGTTTGAATTAACTCACTAGTTCACAGCTTAAATGCATGCGGTAGCTTCCTAATTACATTGCAATTACATAATATTACACAGGGATAAGCTACGTAAAATAAAGTGTATCAAGCTTGTACTTAAGTGTACTTCATGTGTATCTACATAGCTTCTCCATCTGTACCTTAGTTTGAATTAACTCACTAGTTCACAGCTTAAATACATGCGGCTCTTCCTAATTACTGTTACATCTGTCAGCTGCAGGTGCCATCATGTGCCAACTGATGGCATCCTAGTCCCTCACCGTTTACATTAGACTCTGTTTTTCCTGGACCTAATTTCCCAGAATCCTTTGCTCATTATTAGTTTATCTGTTTCAGCTGTCTTGTTTCATTTGATCTTCACCCTGTCTATTTAAATGCCCTTTGCCTTCAATCAGGATGAAGTCTTGTTTGTTTGTTTGTTTGGTTTGGTTTACACTCTGTCAGTATTTTGAGGAGTTACCTGTTTCTTGATATTTATCTCTTCCCGTGTTTTGGATTTCTTGTTCCTGTCATCCTCTGTGGATTGGATTTGTATTTCGGACTGGATACATGTGCTTGACCCTCTGCCTGGTATGGACTATGACCTTGGATTACATTTGATAATAAACTGCGTTTGGATTTTCACTCTGTCTGCTGAATGCTGTCTCACCACCACAACCAAATCATTACAGAAGACTTCATCGTCATGAATCCAGCAGTTGAACTAGTTATGCGTCAAGGTAACCGCACACTCAAAGAACATGTACACATTTTCCTTGACGTGGCAAATACTTCTGATCTACCGGACTGTGCTCTCATAGACTTTTTCTGTTACGGACTTAACCCTCTTCTCAAGGATAAGCTTATTCATGATGCACCTCGAAGTTCGTTCATTGACTTTCGGGACTATGCATTATTGTGGAGCAGGTCCCAGTTTACTGTGGGAGTGGTAGATGGTGGCGCTTCGCCTAAACATTTTTTGGGTGGGGGCTACGTGATACAAGCTCCGATGGCCACGGAGCTTGACCAGCAATTTCCATCCGTACCCACTCTAGTGCTGAATACCCCAGTGCTTACAACGTTAGCCAGAACTGTCATGCCAGAGCCATCAGTAGCCATTGCAGTCATGTCAGAGCTGCCAGTCACTAGTATAATCACGACAGAGCCACCAGTAGCCATTGCAGTCATGTCAGAGCCGCCAGTCACCAGTATAATCACGTCAGAGCAGCCAACTGCCAGCACAACCTTGCCTAATTTTTCAGTGGTCAAGATGAATAATCCAAGGCCTCCTATTGTGAAAGAAACCTTTCAGTCTTCAGCCATCATGGACACCATTCCTGTGTTCCCAGGTGTCGTTGACGCAGCGATTGAGGATGCCAAAGCTTTTTATTGATATCTTGATATCCAAGTTGGCAGATCTACCTCTGAGAATGGTCAGAACAACAGGCTTATCAAAGCCACCATATCGTCGAATATTTCTGCTGACGCTTGTCTAATCCCAGAGTTCATCCCATCTTCCTCTGTGCTTTCAGTGATGGCAGTGGCGCTGTGGTGTGTTTGGTCGACGTTCGTTGAAATTACTTTGAATATGACAGTTGCACATAATTCAGAGGGTGTTCCAGTCCATGAATCTGTTCCTGAGTTTCTTCCTGAACCAGTCCTAGTTTGCAGATCTTTCCCTGATTCGGTTCCTGAGCCTGAGCCCCACGTCAGTCCTGCCGAGCCTGAGCTTCACGTCAGTCCTGCCGAACCTGAGCTTCATGTCAGTCCTGCCGAGCCTGAGCTTCACGTCAGTCCTGCCGAGCCTGAGCTTCACGTCAGTCCTGCCGATCCAGAGACTGTTCTCGTCACTTCTGCCGAGCCAGTGTCTCCGGATAAGATGGCCGCCGCCACGCTGTCTGTTCCTGTTCCCGAGCCAGTGTCTGTTCCTGTTCCCGAACTGTCTGGACCGCCCTGGCTCCACCTCCCACCTGTTTTTGAGCGTCTGGAAGCCACTCCTTCGAGGGGGGGCTATGTTACATCTGTCAGCTGCAGGTGCCATCATGTGCCAACTGATGGCATCCTAGTCCCTCACCGTTTACATTAGACTCTGTTTTTCCTGGACTTCATTTCCCCAAATCCTTTGCTCATTATTAGTTTATCTGTTTCAGCTGTCTTGTTTCATTTGATCATCACCCTGTCTATTTAAATGCCTTCATTCAGGATGAAGTCTTGTTTGTTTGCTTGTTTGGTTTGGTTTACACTCTGTCAGTATTTTGAATTGGACTCGAGTGGACTCGGGAATAAGTCCGAGTCCTAATATGTTCGAGTATGAGTCGATACCAAGTCAAAATGCACACGAGTCCATGACATTTACATTTTTTACATTTACATTTATTCATTTAGCAGACGCTTTTATCCAAAGCGACTTACAAATGAGAACAATAGAAGCAGTTAAACTAACAGTAGGACAACAATACGTAAGTGCTATAACCCCTCTCAGTTTAATTTTAGTGCAGTTTTTTTTTTTTTTTTTTTTTTTTTATAGAATAGAAGAGAAGAGAAAGTGTTAATTCTACTGAATCAAGTGCTGCCGAAAAAGATATGTCTTCAGCAGTTTCTTGAAAGTGGCTACTGACTCAGAAGCTCTGGTTGAGTTAGGCAGATCATTCCACCAACAGGGAACAGCCATGGTAAAGGTCTGAGAAAGAGATTTTGTGCCTCTTTGAGATGGTACCACAAGACGACATTCGCTAGCAGAGCGCAGGTTTCTAGATGGCACATAAGTCTGAAGTAATGAGTTTAGGTAAGAGGGAGCAGTGCCAGTGGTTGTTCTGTAGGCAAACGTCAGTGCCTTGAATTTAATGCGAGCGGCAACTGGCAACCAGTGCAATTGTGTGAGGAGAGGAGTGACGTGTGCTCTCTTCGGCTCATTGAAGACTACTCTGGCTGCAGCATTCTGGATCAATTGTAGAGGTTTGACAGAGCAAGCTGGAAGACCAGCCAGGAGAGCATTACAATAGTCCAGTCTGGATAAAACAAGTGCTTGGACAAGGAGTTGTGTGGCATGCTCTGTAAGGAAAGGCCTGATCCTCCTAATGTTGTGCAAGGCAAATCTGCAGGACCGGGCAGTTCTAGCAATGTGGTCTGTGAATTTCAACTGATTATCAATTACAACCCCAAGGTTCTTAGCTGACCTTGATGGAGTTATGGATGACGAGCCTAGCTGAATGGAGAAGTTGTGATGAAGTGTTGGGTTGGCCGGGACCACAAGTAGCTCTGTCTTCGCAAGGTTTAGTTGAAGGTGGTGGTCCTTCATCCAGCCAGAAATGTCTGTCAGGCAGGCTGAGATACGAGCAGCTACCGTCGGATCGTCAGGCTGGAATGAGAGGTAGAGTTGCGTGTCATCAGCGTAGCAATGATAGGAAAAGCCATGTTTCTGAATCACAGATCCTAGTGATGTCATGTAGATGGAGAAGAGGAGTGGTCCAAGCACTGAGCCCTGAGGCACCCCAGTAGCTAGATGTTGGGTCTTAGATGCCACACCTCTCCACGACACCCTAAAGGACCTACCTGAGAGGTAAGACTCGAACCATTGGAGTGCAGTTCCCGAGATGCCCTTCATCTTTAGGATTGACAGGAGGATCTGGTGGTTAACTGTGTCAAAAGCAGCAGACAGATCCAGCAGGATGAGGACTGAGGATTTGGAAGCTGCTCTTGCCAGTCTCAGAGCTTCAATTACTGAGAGCAGGGCAGTCTCAGTTGAGTGTCCACTTTTAAAACCAGACTGATTGTCGTCCAAGAGGTTGTTCTGTGTAAGAAAGGAGGAGATCTGGTTGAAAACAACTCGTTCAAGTGTTTTCGCGACAAATGGAAGAAGAGATACCGGTCTGTAACTTGTTAGATGTGCTGGATTTAGATTGGGTTTCTTAAGCAGTGGGGTTACTCGAGCCTGCTTAAAAGCTGTGGGAAAGGTACCAGTGTGAAGAGAGGTGTTTATGATGTGCGTGAGTGTGGGTACAACTGAGGAAGAAATGGCTTGAAGTAGATTAGTGGGGATAGGATCAAGCGGACAGGTAGTAGGGCGATTGGAAAGGAGGAGTTTAGAGACTCCCGCCTCTGAAAGTAGAGAGAAGGAGGGTAGAATGTGTGCGTTTGTTGGTAAAATGTGTGTGTCAGTTTGTGGATTGGTAAATTGGCCGCTGATGGTGGTTGTTTTTTCTATGAAGAATGTGGCAAAATCGTCAGCTGTTAGGGTTGATGAAGGAGGAGGAGGAGGAGGGTTAAGAAGAGAGGAGAAGGTTTTGAACCTTGTTTTGAAGGTTTTGAAGGTTTTGACAAGACCAAGACCATTAAAATATGGTCTCGAGACCGCAGAGTAAGAGATGATCGGTTTACGTCTGGTTGATCCTTTCTGCCGCTTGAAAGGCGCGATCACAAAGAGCGCCAAAGCGGTATAATATTGTTTTAATGTCATGATGAAATCAAAAGAATTTGAAAGCTGAGACTTTGTTTCATATTAAAAGTAACAAAGTATAAACTGTAAACTGTTATGGCAGACGTGCTCCAAATGTTTAGTGAAGTCTTGTTCACACATCAACAGAAAACAGCATAGCTAGATCTCAATCCAATCCAGAGCTAGTGTCCACACAGCTAAAACTTACATTTTGAAAAGACTGTGGGAGCTGACCATTAGGGCTACTAGCTGTGCTGGGGTATAAAGGTAAAATTAGCAGTTTGTGGGGGATAAAAAATGTTAATTTAAAAAAACAGCCTTTAGACTGCACAATTTATATGTTCAATTTATTTGTCTGCATCAGCTAAGGGAATTAACTCTTCTAAAAAAATCTAAATCAAAGGGTAGTAAATAGGTGAATTTACGATTGGGCCCTCCATAGGGGCAAGGCGGGGTGTCCCGTATGCCCATGCATACCCCACAAACAACAACAGCAACATAGAGGGGTTTGTGATACAGATGTTGTCTTATTTACATCATGGCAATAGGTAGCTGCCATGCTAGACTACTGCATCTTCTGAGGCAGCGGCAGAAATGACTTTCAGTATGTTTCCCATAACAATGTCTGACATGTTTATGTTTTACGTGGTCTGAGAAAGTGACAAACCACGCAAAATCCGATTAGAGTAACATATGAATAGCTCAAAACGGATTTGTAAAATTTCATTTCATGTGATTTTTTGGCTGAGTTGACACCCTGAGATGGGAAACTCTGAGTTTTCCGTTCCTGAACAGCTGAACTGAGTTAGTTAAATCAGATCTGAGTAGGTTGACACTGAAGCTGTGTCCCAATTCAAGGGCTGCATCCTTCAAAGGCCGCATTTGAAGGCCGATTGCATCACCGCGATGTGACAGTAGCTGTGTCCCAATGTGAAGGCTGCATCCTTCGAAGGCCATGGACTGGCCGTATTACACTTTAAACTATTCAAGTATTGGGTGTTAACTTACGTAAATAATGTAATGAAATATGAAAAGAAAACATACATAGGCATATATATATATATATTTAAGGTTCAAATGTTCACTTATATCTCACCTAGATGCGATTTTGTAGGCTAGTGTATTCTTTTTATTATGTACAGAAATGGACCGTGGTGAATATATTTACACAGGTTTTCAACCCTATTTGAATATAAAAC
Source organism: Rhinichthys klamathensis goyatoka (assembly GCF_029890125.1). NCBI lineage: Eukaryota > Metazoa > Chordata > Actinopteri > Cypriniformes > Leuciscidae > Rhinichthys > Rhinichthys klamathensis. Next base: position 103,484 of record NW_026606556.1, read on the forward strand.
CCAGTTGAATATAAAAAAGTCCAGTGCAAACGTTACTCCCACTCGTCATCGGCAGCTGTCAGTCACAGTTTCTAGGCGACAAGAACAATCCTTCGTAGGCTAGACCGGTCCGAGTGCTTCAGATTCGCCCTTTGATATGGGACGCAGCTGTAGTTAGCAACAATTTGTTAGTATTGTGACAAAAGGCCTACATTTTGCTACTTTAATTTTCAAAATAACCAGTGGTGAAATGTAAGGAACTACTTCGTTAATATTCACGTACAAATGTGAAGTACTTTTTTCCCCACACAGGACTGCAACACTACAAAATTGTTATTTTACAATATAATGCATTGTTTTACATTAAGCTACACAAAAGTATATACGTAGTTTAAATGTATCTACCTTGAAAATATTCAGAAGTAAAATGCAACATAGTAATATAAATGCAAAACCATCATAAAAACCCTGACAAGGAGTCTTTTCCTGCAGAATACATAGCCTACCTTTACTTTTACTCTTGATACCTTAAGTACATTAGAGTATGCAAGATAATTTTGCTGTAGGTAACTTTTGTAAAAAAAATATTTTTTACATATTTGTTAAAACTGTCATTATGTCCTGACAGTAGAATATGAGACAGATAATCTGTGAAAAAATCAAGCTCCTCTGGCTCCTCCCAGTGGTCCTATTGCCATTTGCAGAAATACATCGCTCCCGGTCAGAAACAACCAATCGGAGCCAGGAGGAATGTCTTAGCAGTGTCAATCACGCTCGTGTACGCGCTGATTACACCCCTCTCTTGCACAGCGCGTACCGTCGTTCAAAATCAAGATTGCCGGTGTGCCGCAGCTGTGCTAATGGCGGAGAAACAACCTAAACTGGCAATTTCTCGAGTGGCACCTGCTCATAAAACAAAGACGGGTAAAAGGAAAAAGACTGATGACGATAAACAAGCGAAAAAGAAAGAATTAGACAGAGCCCATTGACTCGGTCTCAAAACTCTAGCTGCGTAACATGTAGATAAAATGTCACGCACTGTGCAAAGCAACAATTGAAACCTGCTAATTCACTGGCTTGTCATGTTGTTGAAATAATGTTGTGGCGAGCAGGACGAGGCCGAGGGATGTGAGAGCGGCGCGAGGCCGGTGGCGTGAGTCATAATGAACGACACCTGTGAGACGCACCGGTCTCGCATCTCTCACGGAGGAGCGGAAGCATAAAGGAGGAGCGACGACAGTGAAGATCGAGAGAGGAACAGGCCTGATTTTATGTTCTGTTTTGTGTGCCAGCAGTCGTCCGTGAGGGGCTGCTGGCTTATACTTTCATTTTGTATTTGTTTATTTATTATTAAACTTGTTGAACGTTCGCCGGTTCCCGCCTCCTTCTTCCCATAACAACTGAACCCTGTTACAAATGTACTAGCAAACCTTATCTAGCATTAGGCCTACATATCGCTAGAATAATTACTTACATACTGTTACGTTAGTTACCGTCATATTATCTTACTAGCTATTTATAACTTATAGAAAGGGTGCAACGTTATAAAGTTACATTACATGTATTGCAAAATACGTAATGATTTGAGGACCAAGTTTGTAGTCAAAGTATGGGCAGGCCTTAGTCAATGTAAAGCATATTGTTGATGTTTCGTCCACTATCCAACTTAGTGGATAGTGGAAATATGCAGTCAAACACTCAGAGACTATCCCAGATGATGTCCCATCAGCAGGAGGCCTTACCAGGGTCTATATTGTGGAGCCCATCCCGGTCCAGCACCACCACCAGGCTCTCCCTGCTCAGCTGAATCAAAGTCTACATCACATGGTGGAGTGGCTCTGTCCCAACACCTCATCCATGAGGACAAACCAGGGCCGAGTTCAGCAGTGGGTTTCCCACTCACACCCTCACCTGTCCCAGGACACTTGCAATCCTAAGGCAGAGCAAATTAACCATGGCTTGTAAACAACAACAGCACAATAAATCTTAGCAAAGATGTGTGTATTAACTTTCTTACTTTGTTGTTTTTTTATTAAGTTGTCCCATTTTTTTTGCCTGCATGGGAGTTGCCTTCCCCAGCCGACCCATTTTCTCCAGAATTGCTCTAAAAAAGCAGAAAAGGGTACTTATGAAAAATATTAACACAGGGGTGAAATCTTAACACTAGTGCATTAACACTGCAAAATATGACACATCAGGACATACATACAAAATACTTCAGAAATCATATTTCTGGATACTCAAATTTGGTTAAAACCTTTGTAGACATAGCTTGCATGACAACACTACAAAAACACATAAAAGTTAAACCCCATTGCCTTATCTACTGCTTTTCTTATTGTTGTGGGCTTTATAGGGTGAATGATATTTCTTATAATACACAAGTGAGACAGACTACTGCAAATATTACAATAAAATGTAATTTATTTAGTTTAGTTTATTTATTTATTTAATCCCAATTTAATAAATTTAGCTGTCTGCTCCTTGCTCCCTGAAACAATTATTAAAGTAATATTAGCACAAGTTTTGCCTCAAACTACCTGACAATGGTGACGAAGGAGTTAAGATGAAGTTTATAAGAAAGAAAAACTTGTGGCTTTTAACTCTGGTTCCCTTTCGTTGTCACTCCGAGTTACGTCAGATAACGACGAATGGGGTTTCGCTTAGAAAGCCTATCAACTTTGAATCTTACAAAACTAGCCAATGGCAAAGAAATGCCATGGGTCTGCGGAATTTGCATGGCGCAACTCCGCCCCACCTCGTGGGTATAAAAGGAGAACGGCGGCAATATGCAGATATGTTTTCGCTTCGGAGCCAAGTGTATGCTTCACTCCCAAAGCCATTTTAAAATCTTCTTCCTCTTCGAGACGAGCTTCTCTCCAGGTGTTGGTGTGACGGCAATTCCCAGTGCGTGATCTGCCAGTGTGTGTGTTTCTCCCTGGTCGCTTCAACACTCTGCGGAGTTTGATCCTCTCTAAAAGAGCAGAGTGTGGCACGTCTTTTTAAAGATGCATCGCCCGTGCACTTCTGGTTGCGGTCGACTTATATCCGACTCTGATGTGTGTTTGGGCTTAGAGCACGCTAAAGCAGCGCTTGTGGATGACTCATGTTTTCATTGCGGAAACATGGCCATCGTAACACTTCGGTCGAGACTGAATGATCTTGTAAAAGGGAGAGTCCCCTCATCCACACCCCGATCTACCGTTCCCATGGGAGCTGGTACTTCGGCTGGTGGCCAGGGTGACGGTGTGGCACAACCAACCGACGATTCGTCCTCGGGCCACATCCCCCTCTCCAGTGTTACAACCCGCGAGCCGTCCGGATGATGTCCCGCGGTCGTCCCGGTCACATGACGCAGGCGGGCCGCGGGTGTCATTTGGCGCTCCAGAGGAGGATGCAATGTCGATTGCAGCATCACAAGGTGGGCAGGAGTCCTCAGGAGATGATGATTTGGCTGTGCTGCCACATTCAGGTGCGCCAGCATTGCCTGAGTCAGATCCCGAGCTGACAGCCATGCTTTCCCGGGCTGCCGCGAGCATTGGGTTAGAGCTGCCGGGCTGCCTCCACCCTGTCCCGAGCGCTCGCGGCTTGATGATTGTTTTTTGGGTGCAGCCGCTGACACCCCAATACCTTTCTTCCCGGATGTGCATGAGGAGGTCACGAGGTCCTGGAAGACACCCCTGACTTTCCGTGATCACTCGGCGACCTCCTCCGCCTTTCCTCACCTCGATCAGGCCGCTGCCAAAGGGTACACTGGGGTCCCCATGGTAGATCGCTCTGTTGCGATGCAACTGTGTCCGCAGAGTGCTTCTTCCCGTGGTGACCCAAAGCACCCCTCCAAAGTCTGTAGGTTTTCGTCTACTCTGGTGGTGAAATCCTATAGAGCCGCGGGGCAGGCAGCCACCTCTCTGCATGCCATGGCCACTCTGCAGGTCTACCAGGCCCAGATGCTCAGGGACATGCACGAGGGGAGGACTGACCCAGGGCTCTTTGATGAGCTGCGTGCCACCACTGACCTCGCTCTCCGGGCGACGAAAGTGACCGCACGCTCCCTGGGCCAGGTGATGTCCACTAACGTGGTCCAGGAGAGACACCTGTGGCTCAACCTGGCTGATATGCTCGACGCTCCCATTTCCCAGGCTGGCCTCTTCGGCGGCGCGGTTGAGGACTTCGCCCAACAGTTCTCAACCGCCCAGAAGCAGACTAAGGCTATTAAGTATATTCTGCCTCGGCGGCCCGCTGCTGCTTCTTCGCTTGCTCGCCATTCCACTCCACGGACTGGATACGTGCGATATTCTCCTCAGGTGAGCTTCCCTCAAGCCCTGAGTTCCTCCAGCACTCCTGACGTCGGCGCCCAGTGTCTTTTGCCTGTGCGTCGGCTAGGTGCCTCCCGTGTGCATGGTCCCTCCCCTGAGCGACCCCCACATGTGTATTTCCACTGTAAGCCTCTCTGGGCATGTGTCTTTCCCTTGGCAAGCCACCTTGCCACCCCTGGGGTTGAAATATTCCACCTGCGGCTGGACACCCCAGTGTTCTCCATATGCATTCCTTCGGGTCATATGTGCATTCTTGAAGTCCCCCCCTCTGGGCTGGCATTAATTGCATATTTCTCTGAGATATGCTCCCCAGTGTACCTTGGTATTCCTGTGTTAAATAGGAGTCCTTCGTCCGTGCTAGTCTCACGACAGGGATCTCAAATTTACGCAGGGCACTGGAAGACAGCTGTCCGACGTAACTCGGTGTGACAACGAAAGGGAACGTCTCGGTTACGTATGTAACCCTCGTTCCCTGAGTAGGTAACGGAGACGTTACGTCTGCCTGCCACTTCCGCTGTACCGCGGGGATCGCCTGAGCTCAGTCTTGGCTCCTCAGCGAAGAAACATTTCTGCATATTGCCGGCGTTCTCCTTTTATACACACGAGGTGGGGCGGAGTTGCGCCATGCAAATTCCGCAGACCCATGGCATTTCTTTGCCATTGGCTCGTTTTGTAAGAATCGAAGTTGATAGGCTTTCTAAGCGAAACCCCATTCGTCGTCATCCGACGTAACGTCTCCGTTCCCTACTCAGGGAACGAGGGTTACATACGTAACTGAGACATTTCTCTAGCTATTTGAGTAAATGAAAACATAATACTTACATTTAAATGTGAATTTGCTGTGCATCACCGAACTCTCGGCCGTCATTTAAAAAAAAAAAAAAATGCTGTCGTCACCGCCACCGACTTATGGGGTAGGATAGACCGCTAAGTATCCTTTTATGTATCCTTCCTTTCACAGGGAAACGAAGGGTGCATTTGGCGTCGCTTTAGCCTTCGTCGCGCTGCGATGACGCAACCGGCCTTCGAAGGATGCAGAATTGAATTGGGACAGCCTTCATCGCGCCGCGGTGACGCAATCCGCTTTCAAATGTGACCTTCAAAGTGTGCAGCCTTTGAATTGGGACGTCCTTCGTCACACCGCTGTGACGCAATCGGCCTTCAAATGCGGCCAATCGGCCTTCAAATACGGCCTTCGGAGGATGCAGCCTTCACATTGGGACACAGCTAGTGGCTGTCCATATTCAAAGGCTCCTTCGAATCCGGCCTACATCCTGATTTCCCCGTGCCGCTAAGGACAGAATGAGTGGATCCTTCGCAGCCTAACCTATCCGCGCCAGTGACGACAGGATTTGAAAATGGCAGGTGATAGTTCTGTGTCCGCGTAGGAATAGGCTACACTTATAAATGTAAGTATTGTGTTTTTATTTATTCAACTAGCTAGTGAAACAAGTGTTAAAACATACAGAACATTATACATTTATATTATTCAAATCAGTTAAATGATTATTAGGTTGCATAAACTAGGTCAGCCGGAACTGGGAACACTTCCTATAACACCTGATATACTCGTTACATCATAAGAAGAATGGCATCTACGCTAATGTTAGTCTCTCTGTTTATCCCGAGGTTTACTGTAGTCAGCCGTGTCCGGGCTGTATCCCGATCAGATGGTGGATCTGCGGCCAGACACGACCACAACGATCAGCAGAGATTGTGTTCATTCATGTTAAGTTGAGCTTCTGTTTATGTTCGCTGATCAATGTTTATATTAAAATTTTTGAAGCGTCAAGTTTCAGTTGTATAGGCTGTCAATGGAGAGTACAGAAATCTCTCAGATTTCATCAAAAATATCTTAATTTGTGTTCCGAAGATGAACGAAAGTCTTACGGGTTTGGAATGGCATAAGGGTGAGTAATTAATGACAGAATTTCCATTTTTGGCTGAACTAACCCTTTAAAATCAACCCGCCCGACCCACCCACAATTAATTGCAAGATTATTTTTTTTGCCTAGCAATCATTGTATTGTAGATACAATTATTTGACGTGCATAACCTAAAGTACCCATTTCTCTAGTTTAACCCTCTGGGGACCAGAGTGTTTTTGGGGCCCTTTGGATGTTTTGACATGCTCTGACATTTGTGCTTTTTTCAGTTGCTTATAAACATATTAATGGCACAGGTGAAATTAAACTCTATTTAGCACAAACAGGTCTACCATAATGTGTGAGCAACATGTATGTACATGTTTGTATTTTTGAGAGAATATTGTTTATGCGTGGTTATTGAAAAAACTAAAAAATAAAGTTTTTGAAATAAGGACACAAAAAACATACTAAATATGAGTCCACAAGACTTTTGACTAATGTACGTTGTTGCCTAGAGTTTTTGCTTCAAAATGATCTGAAAATCATCCTTCCTAATCATTCACATAAAACAATAGATTGTTTTAAATTGTGAAAAACATTTTTTTGTTTGCCAAGGCAATATGCGGATGGGCGGAACGGCCCAACCCCTATCATGAATAATTAAGTGGTTCTCAGACAGTGACCCTGCATAATAATGAGCCTTTCATTCAGGGGTGTCACACAAGAAAGAATGTAAGGACAATATATATATATATATATATATATATATATATATATATATATATATATATATATATATATATATATTGTCATTGCATTCTTTCTTGTATATATATATATAGCCTACATGTATATATATATATATATATATATTTTGTCATTGCATTCTTTCTTGTATATATATATAACCTACATGTGTATATATATATATATATATATATATATATACACACACACACACACACACAAACACACACATATATATATATATATATACAAACAATCAAAATATAAATGAAAGCCAAAAGCACATTTTTAGTCATACCTGGAAACAAATCCTGGTCAAATGCTATATGGGCCATTCTACAGAATTGGTTCAAAGTTACAGTTGGAAACATCTTGAAAAGAAAATAGTCTTTTCCCATAAATGTCTTATAAAGTATTATTTTTTAAAGTAGACCAATACAATAAAAATAAACCAGTCGCATTTCAAAGTCGCTCGCGAAATGACCGCCAGGTGGCGCAAAGGGACATTTATCAAAACGTAAGTGGGGCTAATGTCAATTAACAACAGTAAGGATGAAATTCTACAAGTTATGGTAATTTACAAATAAGCCTACAACAAACATTTATTTTTAAACAAATATTTTTAAATATGCAACATGCACGTTTAAACAACAAACAATACAATCTGAACCAGCGCTCCTGTATTGAGACATGCAGCGCGTTTCAGTTACGATCCTGGTTCCAGTGGCCTTAATACATTCACGGCTTTTTAAAATGTCACAAAGCGTTTTGAGATGGTTTTGAATGAAATATTGAAGTTTATAATTAGGGTATTTTGGCACACCACGCCGAGTGGCTATGCATTATTCTAAAATCTGGCTTTATTCTGGCATGTTGAATTAGAGTTTGACAAACGCGGCGGCGCGTTCATTTGGATTTATTTTTCTCATAACAGCTAAAAGAACTTACTGCGTAATTGTTGGTCATACAGATAAGATATCATCTTTTAAAACTGTAAAAGGTCTACTTTTATTCATGTAGGCTAAAGTAGGCCTACACTCACACAGGCTAACGACAAAACGTTTTCTCGCTCATGTGAGAAACAAACGTTTGGGCATTTCTCAGTGAGGAAATTAATAGCCGAGCGGTAGAACTTACGGTTCATCATCAAGATGACACGGGTTCAAATCCCGATCAAACATGGTCTACTGCAAATTTTATATTTATTAATGCAGAGAGATTTGTCTAGCTCTAAAACTCTGTTACGCCATACAGTTTTTTGGTTATATTTATAAAATAAAATTACCATGCATTTCCATTTTACACTAGGAACAATAGTATCGAACACAACGACGTTGCATCTGTACCAATCGTACGAGGCTACCAATCGTAATTTCAAAAGCAGTTCTGTAAAAAAAGTAATTTTACATATATAGCCTATATATATATATTTTTTTTTATTAGGCCTATTATTATCATTATTATTTTGATTCCCTACAACCTAGAGTTTTTAAAAACATGGTTTTAAGTAAAGTGTGATTTGCCAGGGGGGACGGGGATTTCCTTCTGGTCTAAACATCCCTGCTTCTGCTGAATTATTTGAATCCCCACACCCCTCCCTCCACAGTAATCAATGCTATAGGCTACTTCACCAATAGACCATATCAAATATAAAATAGAGATATGCAACAAGCACGTTTAAACAACGACAAACAATAAAATCAAAACCAGCGTTTCAGTTGTTCATTAGTTCAAGTGGCCTTAATGCATGCACGGCTTTTCAAAATTTTACAAAGCGTGTTGAGATTATTTTGAATGAAATATTGAAGTTTATAATTAAGTGTTTTGGCAGACCACGCCGAGTGGCCCTATGCATTTTTCTAAAGTCGGGTTTTATTCGAACTTTTGCTAACGACAAAAACAGTTTATCTGTCGTCTCTGTCTCCGGGAACTGCGCGTCACAAAAATGAACCGAAGCCACTTCAGCTCAGTCACTATAAGAAATCGGCTCTGTCTAAAGCCTTTAAATGTCTAAATATTCTGGCTAATAAATGTTATCTGATTATGTAATCCATATGAAAACGAGAGGTACAGAGGATGTACTCAAACATGTAGCCTGTAAGCGCTTCCCAATGAGAAAATGACAAGGGTGAAAATCTCGCTCTAATTAAATGTAGCAGGCTAAATCGCCCTGAATTAAAATGTAAAAACAGATCAAATAATGTATTTGTCGAAATGTTGCGATATTGTTTCATTTAAGTTCATAATTATTCAATACATGTTATTTAATTTAGCAGCATTACCACAAAGCACCGTGGTTCGATATTTATTTGAATAAAAAAATAAAAAATAAAAAACTTAATTCACAAATTGCATGCCTGGTTGAAAGGATCCAAAGATCCATGTAGACTTTAATATTGAGTTGAACATTTTGTTCATGAAAACAAATTAACATGCGTTTTTTTCAGATTATATTTAGTTTTGCTTGGAAAAAGCTGGCCCAAACCAGTTTTATTTCATCAATTACTGAAATAATGAAATATTTAGTAATAAACTTTTATGATAGAAATATCACTAGGCTACATGTAACTAAATCATTTAATTCCTTCATTATCAACACTGTCTAGAATAGCGATTTAAGTGTGAATTGCGACTTCTCTTTGTGTTAAGTCAGCCTCAGACTCCGATAGCCTGTGGGGGGTTGGAGGGACAGTTCAGTGCTGTATCGAGCGCGCAGGACAATAGGCATAGGTGTTAATGTTCCTCTTTCATATGGAGAGCGAGGGAGACTAAATAAACTTGTTAAAAAGAGATTCAGCGCGAGAGAGGCAAAGAAAAACGCATGTTTTAATTTAATTATGTTGCTTTGGACAATTTTCGTTTTGTAGGCCTACTGTTTTAATTGTTTAATATAGCTGTCATTTCTTTGGCAATACAAATTTAAAATGTCGCAAGAATAAGATTAGCCTAGTGTTTCTTATTTTGCATCGCAAAAGAAATAAACTCTAAACCCGATGCAACCCTGTTTTAAATTAAAAAAACTGTCCCGACACTTTATTTAAACCTTGAAATGTTCGAACTTGGTTTCAAACTTAAGTAATTTTAGTGTTCTTTTACATTACACAATAATTTAGCAGACTAAAGACGAGCTTCTTCATTTTCATTTTCTGATGCAATCGGCTGACAATCTTCCTTCATCAGTTTTTGTCGTTTGTGCAGCGGCTGCGGTTCTACAGGAATGTAGCAAATTTATGTTGTAATAATAATTAAACAAAACTCTTGACTTTAAATAAGTAAACAGTTATAAACAGTTAGCTATTTAAGCATCAAGAAGGTTAAATATAAACGCTGTTGGCCAACATCAGTTAACAACATGTATGCTACATTGAGATTCGATCTCGAGTCGATTGAAGCTCCTCGAAGCTCGTGTTGTTGCGTTAACCACTGAGCTATCGTCTGTACGTCTGTAAATGTTTTTATTGCAATGTTTTACTTTTTCATTATTTATTCAATTTCATTTCAGTAGCCTAATTTCAGTATTGTGATTATGAATTATTTTAACTATACGTTTCACTTGTTGAATTCATCTGCTACCAGCTTTCAATCGCTCTGAATCAGTGCGGTGCGGCAGCAGATTACGCATTAGAGAGAATAAACAAACACTTTTCAGAGTCTATGATTGTAGCGCCTCTTGGCGGTAAAAGGCAGCAAATACACCACACATTTTACCGCCGCGGTGAGTAGCCTCTCGCTGCAGCCTGCGGTGGACATCCAACCCGGCCCACATCCAAGTGTGACGTCAGAAGCCACGCCCATGCCCAAATTGGACACATTCTCATTAACATTTAAAAACAGGAAGAAGCATCGAGAAGAGAAGACTAGAAGACGAAGGTAACTGCGAAACAAAATGCACAAAACACACTTGCGGTTTTAGTATAAACACTGTTCAACATAATACGAATGAGTTGTATAAGAATGAGATGTTACCTGTTGAAAGCAGCTCTTATCACTTTATTAATAGTTTGTAATGAGGTCAGTGCGGTTGATCACTTGACTAGCATTGTCAAAATATCGATGTAATTCAAATCAATAAGGTTTGATGATGTTGTTTTAGAGCTATGAATTATCTTCAACTTACATATTTGGTCATTTAACTCCCCTGTAATGTCTCAACTGAGTTGTGTGTTAGATTTGGCTGAGTGAATTTCGTAACAGTAACTACGTTAGATTCTCAACTGAGAATTTTGTTTTGTATACTATTACTATTATACTATACTAACTGCATTATTATATCACCAATTTCATGTTGTTATTTGGATTAAGGGTAAATATGAAAAAAATATTATTTCAGTGCTTATGTGTGACGTTACATCCTGTAAATCTTATTCTGCTTGTAAAGAATATGAGATTTGATTGTCACTTTGTCAGTTGTAAATACTCCATATTGAAAAAGTTTGAAGTTGTTCAGTCATTGCTATGCAAACATGTTTAGATAATGTAATGTGATGATAAACTGTTGTAATATGAATAAGTTTTATTATTGATTCATAGTAAATACAGTGACAGCAAGCCAGCCATCACATCAGCAGTCTTTCCTAACTATATTATACTTCTTTTCAGGAGTACTACAATTTTGAAAGCAAGTGATTGTTTGCCATGTCGGTAAGTACAAATAAACTTTGGTTTGTATCCTAATCAAGTTAGCGTACTGTTAACTGTCGGGCCAAAGGTTTGTCTGAATTGGAATTAACAACTTAACGATAGCTAGGTTAAAACGTTTTGGTCTGATCACTTATCCCTTACAACCCTTGCAAAGTAACTTGGTTGAGCAACCGAATCATTTCACTACATCTTACTTGATAACTCTGTGTATGTGCCAAATTATCTATCTATTCTAGATTAATGGAAAGATCACATAATTATTGTCATTGTCATGTTTTACAGCATCCTACACATTTTCAGTTCAAGCCTGATGCAGATCAATTCTGCCTGGATGGCTGGTTCGAATGTCCCTGCTGCAGTTTTATGACTAAAGAGAAATTCTCATTTTCTATTCATCCATTGCAGCTCAGAGTAGATTATTAATTATTTTTGCACAATGCCCAGTGCACCCTTTTGTTACTGATATTTCTGTTAACACAACAGTGACTGTTCTCTGAAAACTATTTCAGTGAAGTGGAAGATTTTAACCGACAAATTGACAAACAATTGAGGAAAGAAGGGAGACCATTCAATTGATGGGTGTTGCTCTTACATTTACACATTTGGAGTTTGGAATTAGACGTCAGTAACATGAATATTCTATTTGACTTTCTCTCTCTACAACTCCAACATTTCATAAGTGTTAAATCAGAAATAGACATTTGTTTAACATGTTCAACTGAAATATATATTTCTCTCTCTCTCTCTCTCTCTCTCTCTCTCTCTCTCTCTCTCTCTCTCTCTCTCTCTCTCTCTCTCTCTCTCTCTCTCTCTCTCTCTCTCTCTCTCTCTCTCTCTCTCTCTCAGAGTTGAAGCCATTCTTGCAGCAACTGGTGGAAAAGGGGATCTTTTTGGTGCTTTTGTTCTAGCACAAATAATTTTGTTCTTTCATATAATATAAATAAATACATGTGTATATATAAATAAATGCATGCTTGAATCATTCTCGAGTTTTGCCTTCTGATATCTGGCCATATCCTTTAGTGACTGCATATGCTGATTCCATTGTTATTTTACCTGATAATGAGCAAATTAGTTAAACTTAAGGAGGTTAATCAATATACAGTATAATTCAAGAAACTAAGACTCACTCCACTTTTTCAGTTGTGTTGATATACATTTTTAATTTGTTTTGTGTAAATTTAAAATTTTCAAAATGCCTCTGATACATTTTGAATAAAAAAAACACATTTTATAAAAATACTCCTGAGATTAAATGTCTTTCAAACTATGTATGTACAAACTAAAAAACTAGGGTCCTGTACCCGGGGTCCTAAAGCTGCAGCCTTTCGATTGTGCAGGAATATACTATTGATTTTAAGTAGTATAGTGAATGTGTTGCTCTGAACAACTGTGACATTGGTTATTTTAACAAAAAGTTATCACACTTGCATAGATGGGTCATTTTAGATGATGTATTAACACAAAATATTAAATAAAAAAATAATTTGTGACCAAGATATTTTAAACTATGATGATATTTTGATATGTTAAACTCATAAAACCTGTACAGTAGGTGAAGCGAGAGATTAACTGTTTTTTATGTATTAGAATATTGTCCAAACGTTCATTTATTTCAGTAATTCAACATAGCTGTAAACCATAATCATCAAATTTATAACACATAAAGGCTTGAAATGAGCATGTAATGAGTCTATATTATATATTAGTATCAGCTTTTAGTTGAATTACTGAAATAAATTAACTTTTGCACGATATTCTAATTTTTCGAGTTTCACCATATTGGTTCTTTAAGGTTTACATAAATTCCGTTCTGCTGTTTTATTATTTGATTTCAAAGTCATTTGCTATAACAGGCATTAACTAATAAGTGAATCCTTAATTTGGTTGTAAAAATGCAATATTTCTATAACCACATAGAAAGAAATGTACAAAAAAAGTTTACATTTATTTATTTTTATTTAGAAGGGGTAACCATAAGTGCAGTTTGGATCCCATATAATTAAGAAAGTGACAAAAACTCGTTTTAGTTTAAGTATAGATGCTCCCTTATACGTTTATAATAGCAAAACCATGATTATTGATTACCATTTGTGTAACAGAAATACAAGAGAAATACAAAAATATCGTTTTAAGGTACATTGTTTACTTGTACTACCATGTCATTAACTTACAAAACCAGTGAGCAATGCTCACTGTTAAGGGAGTGATTGTGATTTAGACCATTCCAAGCCTGCCAAAGCGTCACAATTTAACTGCATCAATAATCTGTAGCGTCACACGTCTATACAAATAACCTCATCTTTATTATAAACCAATAACTATGATAACAGCCGTAAACATATTTCCGACCTTTCCGACAGGAAGCAGCGCCATTTGCGCATGCGTACAACAAATCGAGTCACGTGCCGTATTTGGACATGGGCGAGGCTTCCGACGTCACACTTGGATGGGCGTGGCTTCTGACGTCACACATGGATGTGGGCCGGGTTGGATATCCACCGCAGGATGCAGCGAGCTGTACTTGGCCGCGGTGGAACGGCTGATGTGGGCGTTGTCATGGCTTGCCTCAACATTTGCGTTTGAATAGCGCGCGTCCTCCGTGGGCGTGTCAGATTAACGCGTAATGAAGTGTAATGAGCTGGGGAAAAAAAATCTGACAGCACTCTCTTTTCGTACAGATTACATAAACTGAGAATATTTGTTTTTTATATAAATTACATCATTGAAAAGAAGAGAATTCAAGCTTCATAAAGAAAAATCTCTCGTGCCTGTATGACAAGTATTTGCAGAGTTAGAGTTAATTTTTCGGACGTGTTTCAGAATGGACTGCACTGACAGAGAGAAGGCAAAACTCGCATCATGTTTATTTTTCTTTATTTGACAAAAAGCACAAAACTTTGTTTTTATTGTGAGTATACAGAAAAATAATAGACAATTAACAAGATCGATTGATGTATAACACTTATATGTACGATCAAAATCAACAGAGTATTTTAAGTCTATTTTTCTGCTATGTGAAAAAAAAACGGCAAAACGCGCGGGCGCGTTTCTGGTCCCCAGAGGGTTAATTTGATGCCTTGCAATAATGCTAACTTCAAACCCACATGCTAAAACACTTAGCTATGTTATGGCTGTTTGGGGTGGAGTAACAGTTCATTAAAAATGTTACAACCAACCATTTATTCTTGGGGCTGGTCTTGGGCATTAAAAAGCCGGGCTGAAAATGGCCCCCACTTTGGCCTTGGAACTAGAAGTGAATTTGTGAAGTGTGATCTATATATTTTGCATTCTGATAAATGTCTTGGGAATTCTGAAGTTTATATCTGATCATACTGAATTCTTATGTTTAGCCAGCTACTGATTCAGTTGCTTTTTTCCATGACTCGCTCATATTTTTGTTTGAAACTTGTCTAGTCATCTTCTTCTCCAACCATCACCTCTGCTCTGGTTTCCCTTCCATGACTCAAAATGGGAGTTTTTACACTGTCTCCAAGAAGATCTTAAGGAGTCCTTAGAGAGGTTGTCCACTTTTATTTTTGTGTCTGCTCTTTCCTGTGCTGCCCTTTGAGGGACAATAGAAGGAACCACAGACAGAGGCCGTCCAAAACAACCCCCTTGACCTCATTTCTGGATAAGATGGAGAGAGTTGAGGAGGCTAGAGGACAGAAGGAAGTGCAGGTTCCTGTTCGAACTGGATTTTACATGCAGATCCTTGAAATCAGAGAAGAGAGTAGCTTTTGTGTTTCCTTCAGACACCGTCTGTTATTGGAAGCAGTCTTACATGTTTTCCTCCAGTTCTGTTCCCAGACATAGTGACATTGCAAGTTTGATTACTCTCAGACTGTGAGAGTGCATTCACTATGGTGTGAAAGAGGTGGTTTCTGTCTTCATGAAGAGTGGTTGTCCTTGTTGAACAGACAGGTATAAATGCTGGTTGGTGCTCGTTTTGGTGATGGTGTTGCTGGCGAAGTTGGTCGAGTTCTGCTAATGCTTGTTGACCATGAAAGACCATGGTGCAGACCAGAATCAAACCACAGTGCATGCTGAAAACTAGCAATGCTAGTCTTTTCAGTAGGCATATGTGTGTTCATGTAAACAGAGGAAAGAGTGCAATTGTGAGTATTAGAAAAAAATTCTACCTCAACTTCCTTATTTAACACGCAAGAACTGGAAAACCAAGAATTTGTTTTTAATTTGACAACAAAACGACTTTGACGGGCAGACAGTGGGGTGCGGGCCTAGGCTCTGCGGGCAGCTCACAGGAGATCTGATGAGTGACAGGCCTTTTAAATAGCTTAGATTAGCTCTAATCTCCAAGAGCCCTACCTGGAGCTCCATCTGAACCCCCACACCCCCACACACCCCCCCACACACACAACCAACCCTGTATGCTCAAAACTAAATCATTTATATGCTGTGCATGCTTTGAATAAAACCCACATGCTCCAGAATTACCAAATCAGCACCCTGCCAGCCTCAGAAAACTGAAAAATTTTACCCCCATGGCTAGTTCTGAAACACAACTGTCTCTTTGTCGATGAAGACATTTATTTCCCCAAAAGACGGGCAGTGGAACTTCAGAGTGTCACTTCTCATGTCTTTCTGAAAGGCCTGGGACAGGCCTCAAAGAGAAAGCACCGTGGAAAGAGCTCTTGAGGCTTTTCACTGATTCTTCTTGTGCTTGCTCTTGCTGGGCACATTGAGAGCTTCACAATGCCAGGAGCCAGTGCATTACAGTAAAGGGGGGGGGGGGGGGGGGGGGGGGAGAGGGGGGGAGGGGGGGTTGTCCTTACAGGGCGCCTCTGAAACAGAGGGGCTGAGAGGGAGGGCAGATTTCTTTGGACCCCAATAGAGGTATATGCAATCTGCCACCCAACAGTCAGCCTCTCCTCCATCTTGCCATTGACAGCTAACTGTTCCATAAACAAGGACAAATCCAGCATGAATTCCACAGCGCCTGGCAGACATTGCCCTCTCTCTGGTCTTTTCATGATTTTGCTCTGTCTCCCTCCCTCCACTTTGTCTTTTGTTGCAGGGATCTCTGAAAGGCTGTTTTTTCCCTCGTTCTTTCTCACTAGCCTTCTGTCCATCTTTCAGTCATCTCTCTCTCTTTCTGATTTCTGTCATTCCAGGAGAGGGAACAAAACTCAGTGGTTGCACTCCAACGAACAGCATTCCAATAAAGGCTCTTTTGCACTGATGCTGAATAAAACTCTGGGATTACAGCCATCCTTAGGGTGCCTTAAAACAGACAACCCATTCTCTTCCACAAAACAACATAGATCCACACTTTTGCCTTGATTTAGTGACCTTTCCCAATAGAACACATGAGCACAGAAGAGGAGTTAGTGTGGGCAGCTGCAAGGTTTAAATCCCCAGAACAGAAAGATACAACCCAACCTCACAACTGAACCCACAAACTAATTTCAGTTAGCAACAAATGCTATCCATCATTGGGCCCAGTGTGACATTAGTTGGTGATTATTGGCAAAAAATCTGGAGGTTCCCTTTCGAGGGAACTCGCGATGCGTCATCGACGCTTTGGGAACGCCCCCAGCGTGAATGCGTCTGAGCATCAATGTCAACTAGTCCAATGGAAAGAATGAGCGTCACGGGCGGGTGACGTCATGACCAAGAAGGCATAAGAGCACATCCGGTGAAACGCGGCATTAGCTTCTGTGTCTCAGCAAGCGATCTGTGTTACTCTGTCTCTGTCTATTTATTGTTGTCTGTTCGATATTATTGGGAAGAGTTATGGCGAAACAACTTTACAAACTCTGTGCTTCTCCCTGCCCGCGTTATTTAACGGGTGGGGACACACACGAGCTTTGTGTAGTTTGTTTGGGAGTGGAGCATGCGGTGTCAGCCTTCGAGGGGGCTGATCGCGGCATTGCGAGATGCTTCCGCTCCGCATGCTCCGCTCTCGCCTGGCGCTTTTCGAGGAAAGTGGCCAGGCTCGCGATCCTCAGGGGATGCAGGACCCGCGTCTGCCGAGGCAGCGCGGAGAATGCATTCCTGTGGATCGCGAATAGGATCTCTTTACGGGGTTGGAGACGGGTCCGCGGATCTTATCTCCTCCCTTTCCACGAGGGATCCAGTGCTCTCTCGCCGGTCTCGGAAGCCCGCGCTGCGGTCTCTTCCGCCCGGGGAGAGAAATCAATGCTTCAGTGCTCTACCTCCGAGGAGGTAGATGTGCTGGGCATTGAAAGTGACACAATCATGGGGGAAGTGGATTTGCCATCTCTTCCCCAGCGTATGAGAAATATATATAGCCTATATATATATATATATACATGATAGTTTATATATTATATATAAAATAAAATGAATATATATATAAAGAATGTATATATAAAAAATAATAAGCTGGTGGAGGTGTTTACTAAGGCTGTAGATAAATTAAATATTTAATGGCCAGCAGAAATAAGGGGGCACTCGTCCTTAAAATAAATTGAACGAGTTTCCTTCCCTCTATTTTTCCACCTCCATCACGGGGCCTTCCATTTTTCCCGCACAGCGAGCTGTCTAGATCATGGAAAAAGCCTTACTCATTTTTTAGCCCCACATTCATGTATATTCAGATATTTGGGGGTTAAGAGAGTATGGCTATCGGGCAATACCCTGGGTAGAACAGACACTTGCGAGCTATCTGTCTCCCGGTTCAGTATCGTCCCTGAAGGCGTCGGCTTCTCTCACTAAACCATTAAAGAAAACTATTTTTTAATCTAGTGGGAAAAGCATATATGGCAGTGGGTCTAGCATGAGCCTGCTTGCACACTATAGCAGTGCTGCAAGCATATCAGGCTGACCTGCTATGGTATTTGGACAGAAGTGAGGGAGTTTGGCCCGATGGGGTTTGAGAACTCCGTCGGGCCTCAGATTTATCTCTCAGGGATGGTAGCCCTTGTGGTCACTGAGAGACACCTCTGGCTCAATTTGATGGGAATCATGGAGAAAGATACAAGATAATCTCTCCCTCGCTATGTCCAACCCCCTGGGGCTGCTGGGCGTGAGCAGCTCCAGCCGGCTAGTTTCTCATACACAACACAGCAGCCAAAGCCTTCAAAGCAGAAGCCGGATCCGAGGACCGTTCTTCATGCTGAGAAGGCTGCGGCTCAAAAGAAAAGGTCTGGCGCCACCGGCGTCAGACCGGTGAGGGCAGCCCCAACCGGGGTGGAATGGTGTACACCTCATTATACGGTGCCCTTTCCATCTCTGTGCCCTTAGGGGACCGTTCTGCCAACCCCGCCACCCTTGGTGCTTCGGGGCGCAGCGTTCTCCAGCGAGCTTCTGGCGCAGCGTCAACTCGACGTTGCGTCGGACTCGCACCCTCTGAGGGGGGTTCGAAAACAGTCAGTTCGGGTGGTTCCTGCCAGTATGTTTCAGGTCCCCGAACTGGCTGTCTTTATTACACCAGAGGCCAGCCTCGAGGGGCTGGTTCCCTTGGTAGATTTTCTGGCAGCGCGGAAGCTACTGCCAAATATATCTCTATGGGTAATGGTAATCTCTCTGGTAATGGAGCAAGGGGTAAAGGCCCTGTTAGCAAAGAAAGCTATAGAGCAGGTGTACTCACCCGACATTGCGTCGGGTCTTTACAGTCGTTATCTCATTGTTCCAAAAAAGGATGGAGAGCTGCGTCACATACTAGATCTTCGTCTGTTGGAGTGTTTGGTGCTGGAACTCAAGTCCAAGATGCTGACACTCAAACAGATCGTGACTCAAATCAGATCCGAGGACTGGTTTGTCACGATAGATCTAAAAGACGTATACTTCCATATCTCCATCCTCCCTCAGCACAGGAGGTTCCTGAGGTTTTCTTTGGGGCAAAGAACACCAGTATCAGGCACTTCCTTTCGGTCTAGCTCTATCACCCCGCACATTCACGAAGTGTGTAGACGCAGCTCTGGCCCGCCAGGCTGCAGTGTATACGCATTCTGAATGGCATAGATGACTGGCTGATTCTAGCGGAATCAGAACAGTTAGCGGTTCGGCACCGAGGTGTCGTTCTCGCTCATATGCAGATGTTGGGGTTGAGGCTCAATGCCAAGAAGAGTGTGCTTTCTCCAGTACAGAGAACCACTTTCCTTGGTGTGGTATGGGATTCAGTGACGATGCGGGCCACTCTGTCGCCCGTTCGTGTAGCTGCTATCCTAACAGCCACAAAAGAGCTGAGGCTAGGCCAGTCACGCACTGTAAAACAGTTCGAGAGACTGTTGGGTCTTGTGGCAGTAGCGTCCAACGGGATACCTTTTGGCCTGCTGTACATGAGACCTTTGCAGTGGTGGCTCAGGACCAGAGGGTTCTCCCCGAGGGGAAACCCACTTCGTATGATCAAGATCACGCGGCGGTGCCTTCGTGCCTTGGTTATATGGAGGAAACACTGGTTCTTAACCCAGGGTCCGGTGTTCGGAGCTCTTTGCCATCGAGTTGCTATCTCGACAGATGCTTCCCTCACCGGCTGGGGACCGGTATTGGAAGGCCGCTCAGCTCAGGGCTTGGGAGGAGTCATCATCTCGCTTGGCACATGAATTGCCTAGAGATGATGGTCGTCTTCAATGCGTTGAGACATCTCCTCCCAGACCTGAGGGGCCATCATGTGTTGTTCTGAAACAGTGACTGTTGGGCCTCAGGGCAGCAGCGTTCAATGTGATACCCTTTGACCTGCTGTACGTGAGACCTTTACAGTGGTGGCTCAGGACCAGAGGGTTCTCCCTGAGGGGAAACCCACTCCGTACGATCAAGATCACGCGGCAGTATCCCTGCGCCTTGGTTATATGGAGGAAACTCTGGTTCTTGACCCACATACAACACGTTGGTGGCCTATTATTTTGGTCCCTCAGGAAATTACGCTGTCTGAGGGCAGTGTATATTCCAGGGGGGCCAGAATATTGGAGCAGACACCCTGTCGAGGCAGGGGCTGAGGCCAGGGGACTCCACCCCGAGGCGGTGGAGCAAATATGGGAGTTTAATGGCCAGGCAGAAGTGGATTTGTTCTCGTCTCAGCATACGACGCACTGTCCACTCTGGTTATCCCTCACTCAACCAGTCCCCTCGGGGCTGGTTGCTATGGTGCAGACGTGGCTGAGGCTACGTCTGTACGCATTTCCCCCTGTTGCTCTGCTCCCAGGAGTTCTGGAGTGATTCCGCCAGGATGGAATAAGCCTATTTAGTAGCACCACCCTGGCCGAGCTGAATTTGGTTTGCGGACCTAATTTTTCTCCTCGACGGACCTCCCTTGGAGGTCCCGATCAGGAGAGACCTTCAGTCTCAGGCAGGGGATGCAATATTGCACCCCCGGCAGGGGATTTGGAAACTGTGGGTTTGGCCTCTGAGGGGGCCCAACTCATAGAGAGTGGTCTCTCAACCGAGGTTGTTGAGACCATTCTAAGCTTCAGAGCTCCCGCTACGAGGAAACTATATTCACTATTTCGAGAGTTTTTCACTTCTTGGTGTTACCAGCGTCAGTGGGATCCGGTTAACTGTTCAGTAAACACAGTATTCGAGTTTCTGCAAGAACGCTTTGTATCAGGTCTATGTCCTTCCACGCTTAAGGTATATGTGGCGGCTTTCCACGCCCTGGTGGGTAGTACATTTTTGGGTCGAGACCCCCTGATCACTCGTTTCCTTCGTGGCACTTTGAGGCTGAGGCCTGCAACTTGCACTAGGGTGCTGGCTTGGGACCTTGCAATAGTTCTAGAAGGCCTATCTGGGGCTCCCTTCGAGCCCTTAGATTTGGTCTCAGAGAAGTTCCTTTCTTTTAAGACTATTTTCTGCTAGCTATTTTGTCCCTATTAGAGTCAGACCTTCAGGCCCTTTCGGTCCCCACCTGCCTTGAGTGCACCGGGGATGGCCAAGGCAATCTTACCCGAAACATGGATATGTTCCAAAGGTGCCTACCATTATTCCAAGGCCTTTTGTGCTGCAGGTTTCTGTCCTCCTTTTACATCTGCGGACCAGGAAAGGCTGAACCTCTTGTGTCCAGTGCGAGCACTGGATACTTATGTTCATCGGACATCTTCAATGAGGAAGTCCGACCAGTTATTTATTTGCTTTGGATCACCTAAGAAGGGTCTTCCTGCTTTTAAACAGACGGTTAGTAAGTGGATAGTTGAGGCTATTTCACTTGCATATGAGTACTCTGACCAGCCGTGTCCTTGGGCGGTCAGAGCTCACTCTACGAGGGGTATGGCGGCCTCTAAAGCCTTACTATTTGGAGTTTCTCTTCAAAACGTGTGTGATGCGGCAGGCTGGTCCTCACCGCTCACATTCGTTAGGTTTTACAGCTTGGACCTGGATGCTGCCCCAGGTTCTCAGGTGCTTAGTGCTTAGTTTCAACAGACTGACACTCAGGTACTTGGAATTCTGGCGTTTTGGGTATTCTCGTTCCCAAAGCGTCGATGACGCATCGCGAGTTCCCTCGAAAGGGAACGTCTCAGGTTATGACTGTAACCATAGTTCCCTGAGAAAGGGAACGAGACGATGCGTCACCCTGCCATACTTCCTGCATCCCTGTGATCGGCTTGCTTCGACTTTTTGAAGCTAATGCCGCGTTTCACCGGATGTGCTCTTATGCCTTCCTGGTCATGACGTCACCCGCCCGTGACGCTCATTCTTTCCATTGGACTAGTTGACATTGATGCTCAGACGCATTCACGCTGGGGGCGTTCCCAAAGCGCCGATGACGCATCGTCTCGTTCCCTTTCTCAGGGAACTATGGTTACAGTCGTAACCTGAGACGTTTTGTTGCATGGGGGGTGGGAGATGGGGCGGGGGAGTTGGGGTGGTCAGAGCAAATTTTCATCTGAGGAATAATTCTGCGATATCAAAATCAAAAGCAGTCGGATCCTTGATTTGACTGCACTGACACTATTGGATGAGAAGTAAACATCTCGGTTACGTATGTAACCCTAGTTCCCTGAATAGGGAACGAGACGCTGCGTGAAACGCTGTGGGAACGCCCCTGCGTGAGTGCGTCATGAAGCACGTATGGAATCAGTCCAATGGCGAGACGGAACGTCATAGGCGGGTGACGTCATCGACCAGGAAACTATAAAGCACTCCAAAATCAAAACCGCGACAGCTTCTGATAGGCCTGAATGAAGCAAGACGGTCACGGGCATGCCGGGAGTATGGCAGAACGACGCAGCGTCTCGTTCCCTATTCAGGGACTAGGGTTACATACGTAACCGAGACGTTCCCTTTCAAGGGAACTCGAGCTGCGCCAAATGCTGTGGGAACGCTAATACCCACGTCGCCATAAGAGCAAGTGCCCAACTGTGTGAAGTCAAAGCGCACATTCAGACGAAAGCACCCGCGCCCCAGGAGTGGAGCTAAGGTCTAGGTCGTAAAACCTGACAAATGTATGCGGTGAGGACCAGCCTGCCGCATCACAAACATCATGAAGGGAAACTCCTGACAAAAGAGCTTTGGAAGCAGCCATACTCCTAGTAGAGTGAGCTCGAACAGCCAAAGGTGAAGGCTGACCAGCCGACTCGTAAGCAAGTGAGTTGGCCTCGACCACCCACTTGCTCATCCTCTGTTTAGATGCCGGACACCCCTTCCTGGGTGGTCCAAAGCAGACGAACAACTGTTCAGATTTCCTCCACAGGGCAGCTCTGTGGACATAAGCATCTAAGGCCCTAACAGGGCAGAGTAAGTTAAGTTTCTCCTGGTCTGACAAAATAAATGGAGGAGGACAGATAGCCTGCAGAACTATAGGTCTAGCAACATTAGGACCTTAGGAACATAACCTGGCCTAGGATGGAGGAAGGCCTTCACCATACCAGGCGAAAATTCCAGACATGAGGGAGCAACCGAGAGTGCTTGAACGTCTCCAATTCTCTTAACCCTCTGGGGACCAAGGGTTTTTTGGGGCCCTTGGGATGTTTTGACATACACTGACATTTGTGCTTTTTTCAGTTATTTATAAACATGTTAATGGCAAAGGTGTAAATTCACTCTATATAGCACAAACGGGGCTACCATAATATGTGAGCAACATGTATGTACATGTTTGTATTTTTGAGAGAATATTATTTATGCATGGTTATTGAAAAACTTAAAAATAAAAGTTTCTGAAATAAGGCCACAAAACACATATTGATTATTTCTTCACAAGACTTTTGAAAATTGTATCACATAGTCTAGAATATTTGCTCCAAAACTATGTGAGAATCATCCTGACTACTCATTCAGATAAGTCAATAAAGTCTTTTAGAATGTGTATGACGTGTTTTGTTTGAGAAAGCTTTATGCGAGGAGGCGTGATCTCTCATTAATATGTATGCATTTCACACCTGAGAAAGACAAAGACCCTCCCATAATGGCCCTATTAGGTGCTATCAGGCCATATCATTATGAGGAGCCTTGCACAAAGAATGAGGAGATTTAAAAAAGAATGGCTTTTAGATTGTTTGGATTTATTTACAACACAACATAATCCAAAGATACACAACAAAGGACAAAAAAGCACATTAGTAAACACACTGATCTAAAGACAGAGGCTTGCACAGTCACACAGCATTGTCCCATTCCTGAAACATAGTACATACCTGTCATTTCCAAGGTGTTTGATTTTTCATTTTACCGTGTTCATGTACAGTCTCCTGTGAATGTTGAAGTCAGCAGGACTCATCAGTGGCATCTTGTCGCTGTAAAAAAATAAATAAACACCTGTGAAGATGCTGATATCAAGAGAAACTATATGGCTGCACGACTTTGGGCATGCATTGTAGATTTTTCTGGTTAAAATTGCTTTTTAATTATATACACACACACACACACACACACACACACACACACACTGCTTAGAATAAGTGAACACACCCATGCTAAAGTTGACTAAAAAGAGGAATAAAAAATCTTAATGCCTTAATTAAAAAAATGAGGAAAACTCCAACCTTTAGGGACATGAATAGTCAAGTCAAGTCAAGTCAAATATATTTATATAGCGCTTTTCACAATACAGATTGTATCAAAGCTGCTTCACAGTATCAATCAAAACAACTTAACAGTGTTTGTTTATTACTGAAAAAAGACATCCAAGTTTGGTAGAGCTGATCAGTGGTATGATGGGTCATTTAATTTGAATATCCCCAACTGAGCAAGCCAAAGGCAACAGTGGCAAGGAACCGAAAAACTCCATCAAGTGACCCGATGGTGTCCTAAAACTCCATCAGATGACCCAATGGAGAAAAAAAAAAAAACCTTGGGAGAACCCAGTCTCAGTCGGGGCCAGTTCTCCTCTGGCGTTTAAGAAGTAGAGGCCGAATTTACAGTAACTGTAAGATAAAAAAATTATATGAATGCCTGGCTAAATAGATGCGTCTTTAGTCTAGTTTTAAACTGGGAGAACGAGTCTGAGCAACGAACAATATCAGAAAGGCTATTCCAGAGCTTCGGAGCTAAATGTGAAAATGCTCTCCCTCCTTTGGTGGATCTGGATATCCTAGGAATGACCAGAAGCATCGAATTTAGTGATCTTAAAGAGCGCGATGGATTATAGGGCGATAGAAGATTCGTTAAATAGACTGGAGCTAAACCATTTCGAGCTTTATAAGTCAAAAGCAATACCTTGTAATTAATACGGAACTTTATAGGTAACCAATGAAGTGATGATAGAATCGGTGTTATATGATCATATTTTCTTGATCTAGTAAGAACTCTAGCGGCTGCATTTTGGACTAACTGTAGCTTGTTTATTGAAGATGCAGGACAACCAGCTAATAAAGCATTCAGTAATCTAGTCTCGAGAACTAACTTTTCTGCATCAGAGACTGATAGCATATTACGTAGCTTAGCAATGTTTCTAAGGTGGAAAAAGGCTGTTTTTGTAACATATGAA
The DNA here is from genome assembly GCF_029890125.1 of Rhinichthys klamathensis goyatoka. Taxonomy (NCBI): domain Eukaryota; kingdom Metazoa; phylum Chordata; class Actinopteri; order Cypriniformes; family Leuciscidae; genus Rhinichthys; species Rhinichthys klamathensis. The sequence continues at coordinate 128,881 of NW_026606556.1, forward strand.
ATATGCTTTTCAAAAGACAGGTTGCAGTCTAATGTAACACCCAGGTCTTTTACTGTAGTGGATAAAGTAACAGGGCATCCTAATATGTTAAAGTCGTGCTGTGAAAGGTTTTGTGGACGGTTTTTAGAACCGATAAGTATTACCTCTGTCTTGTCTGGATTTAATAAAAGAAAATTACGCGTCATCCAATCTTTTATATCTTTAACCCTCTGGGGTCTGAGGTGTTTTCGGGGTCCTTGAGATGTTCTGACATGCTCTGACATTTGTGCTTTTTTCAGTTGCTTATAAACATATTAATGGCACAGGTGAAATTACACTCTATATAGCACACACAGGGCTACCATAATATGTGAACAACATGTTAATACATGTTTGTATTTTTGAGAGAATATTGTTTATGCGTGGTTATTGAAAAAACTAAAAAATAAAGTTTCTAATATAAGGCCACAAATAACATACTAAATATTTGTCCACAAGACTTTTGACTAGTGGATGTTGTTGCCTAGAGTTTTTGCTTCGAATTGATCTGAAAATCATTCTGCCTAATCATTCACATAAAACAATAGATTGTTTTAAATTGTGAAAAACATTTTTTTGTTTGCAAAGGCAATATGCGGATGGGAGGAACGGCCCAACCCCCTCATGAATAATTAGGCAGTTCTCACCTGAGCAGACTGCATACTAATGAGCCTTTCATTCAGGGGTGTCACACAAGAAAGAATGCAAGGACAATATATATATATAAATAAATAAATATTTATACACACACACACACACACACATATACACTCACCGGCCACTTTATTAGGTACCCCATGCTAGTAACGGGTTGGACCCCCTTTTGCCTTCAGAACTGCCTCAATTCTTCATGGCATAGATTCAACAAGGTGCTGGAAGCATTCCTCAGGGAGTTTGGTCCATATTGACATGATGGCATCACACAGTTGCCGCAGATTTGTCGGCTGCACATCCATGATGCGAATCTCCCGTTCCACCACATCCCAAAGATGCTCTATTGGGTTGAGATCTGGTGACTGTGGAGGCCATTTTAGTACAGTGAACTCATTGTCATGTTCAAGAAACCAATTTGAAATGATTAGAGCTTTGTGACATGGTGGAAGTAGCCATCAGAGGATGGGTACATGGTGGCCATAAAGGGATGGACATGGTCAGAAACAATGCTCAGGTAGGCCGTGGCATTTAAACGATGCCCAATAGGCACTAAGGGGCCTAAAGTGTGCCAGGAAAACATCCCCCACACCATTACACCACCACCACCAGCCTGCACAGTGGTAACAAGGCATGATGGTTCCATGTTCTCATTCTGTTTACGCCAAATTCTGACTCTAACATCTGAATGTCTCAACAGAAATCGAGACTCATCAGACCAGGCAACATTTTTCCAGTCTTCAACTGTTCAATTTTGGTGAGCTCTTGCAAATTGTAGCCTCTTTTTCCTATTTGTAGTGGAGATGAGTGGTACCCGGTGGAGTCTTCTGCTGTTGTAGCCCATCCGCCTCAAGGTTGTGCGTGTTGTGGCTTCACAAATGCTTTGCTGCATACCTCGGTTGTAACGAGTGGTTATTTCAGTCACTGTTGCCCTTCTATCAGATCAAACCAGTCTGGCCATTCTCCTCTGACCTCTGGCATCAACAAGGCATTTCCGCCCACAGAACTGCCGCTCACTGGATGTTTTTTCTTTTTCGGACCATTCTCTGTAAACCCTAGAGATGGTTGTGCGTGAAAATCCCAGTAGATTAGCAGTTTCTGAAATACTCAGACCAGCCCTTCTGGCACCAACAATCATGCCACGTTCAAAGTCACTCAAATCACCTTTCTTCCCCATACTGATGCTCGGTTTGAACTGCAGGAGATTGTCTTGACCATGTCTACATGCCTAAATGCACTGAGTTGCCGCCATGTGATTGGCTGCTTAGAATTTAAGTGTTAACGAGCAGTTGGACAGGTGTACCTAATAAAGTGGCCGGTGAGTGTATATATATATACACACTACCGTTCAAAAGTTGGGGTCAGTGAGAATTTTATTTTTATTTTTTGGAGGAAAGAAATCAATACTTTTATTTATCAAGGAATAATTCATTTGATCGAAAGTGACAGTAAAGACATTTATAATGTTACAAAAGATTCTAACCCTAACCCAATTCATCAAAGAATCCAAAAAAAAAAAAAAAGAATGTACAACTGACAGACCAACAACTGTTTCAACATTGATAATAATAATAAATGTTTCTTGAGCATCAAATCCTCATATTATACTGATTTGTGAAGGATCATTTGACACTGAAGACACTGACACTGGTGATGCTGAAAATTCAGCTTTGATCACAGGAATAAATTACACTTTACTATATATTCACACAGAAAACAGCTGATTTACACTGGAATAATATTTAATACTATAACTGATTTTTGTTGTATTTTTAATCAAATAAGCGCAGCCATGGTTAGCAGAAGAGAATTCTTTTAAAAGTATTTAAAATCGTACCGACCCCAAACTTTTGAACGGTAGTGTGTATATATATATACAAACAATCAAAATATAAATGAAAGCCAAAAGCACATTTTTAGTCACACCTTTTAGCCATCCACATCCCATTTTTAGCCATCCACCGCAGTAAAAATAAACCAGTCGCATTTCAAAGTCGTTCGCGAAACGACCGCCAGGTGGCGCAAAGGGACATTTAGCAAAACGTAAGTGGGGCTAATGTCTGTAGCCTATAAGGATGAAATACTACAAGTTATGGTAATTTCCAAATAAGCCTACAACAAACATTTATAGCCTACTCCATAATTGTTGGTCATACAGATAAGATATAATCTTTTAAAACTGTAAAAGGCTAAAGTATAGGCCTACACTCACAGGCTAAATGAAAAAATCGCTCATGTGAGAAACAGACGTTTGGGTATTTCTCAGTCAGAAAATTCATAGCCGAGCGGCAGTGGCGGTTCTAGCCCATTTCAACTGGGGGGGCCAAGCTGGGGCCAGTTGTACTGTTAAAGGGGCCAGTTACATTTAGACCTTATTGTTGTCATATCATTTTCTGCACTGCTGCAGGCATTAACAGGGAAAATACCGTGTTTATAATCATTCAACAATGTATTTGCATTTCCATTATATTTTTACATTTGCATTACATATTCAGTATTAGTCACAGTAACTGTAATAGACATGATGTCCTTCTTTCTCTTCATTTTGAGAACTATAGAGCAAAAGCAATGGGGACCAAGAAGCTTATTAATTCATTTACTGAAAATAACTGACTTGATATGTCTAACCGTTTACAGGGTTCCTGCACACTTTTTAGAGTCCAATTTAAGGCTTTTTAAGACCTAAAAAAGAAATCAAAATTAATACCGTACATTAGAGGTGTGCAATATTGACAAAAATATATTTCAACATTTTCAACATTTTGTTAATAATTAGATAATATTTTACTGATTGTGTTTTTGTGCTGGTGCCATGGCTGGTTTAGGCCTGTTGTTGACAGCTGACTCACGAAGATATTCCTATTTTTCATATTCTATGCAGTGGTCGATTCACAGCAGTGACAGAAATACATTTTTTAATTAAGGGGCAATATTTGCCACCTTAAATTGATTTCCAGGGGCATTTTCACCTATATATGGACATTTTTTCTAAACTTATTTAGAGTTATGCATCACCTTTTATGTCAAATACTAACATTCAAATTATACAGTAATTATACTTATTTATACAATAATACTTAATTATACAATAATTATACAGTACCACTGTTACCAGTCAAATTAATTAATTCAATCAAAATCCATCTTTGCAGTGCAGAGGTGACACAGAAGTGGCATTAATATATTTACACTCCATTTACAATTGCATAAATAAAGCTATGAGATTTTTTTCAAATCAATATTTAAATATGAAATTATTTCTAAGTTTAACGTTTTAATTAAAGGATACTTTAAATATGAAACTAAAACCGCCAGTAGGCGGCGGCAAGTCCCTGTAAGAGGGATTCATTCATTCAAACGATTTGTTCAAACGGCCGATTTATTCGGGAAAGAAGCAAGTGATTCGTTCAAAACGCGGATTTCAGTCAAGAAATCATCGCTGTGTTGCATTGAGACTCACTACGGTTTCATTATGAAATTCTAGTCGGCGAAATAAAGGGAAAACAAACAATATTGACAATATTGTGTCTAAAAAGTAACTCCCAATGTTAACTTATTGTTAATTTAACTGTTGTATAACATAAATATCACAGTTGCAATTGTGCACGGGAAAACGGCACTCTTGCTGATGTGATATTCTAATATAAGAACATAATATGATATAAATATAAGACAAAAACTAATTTGGGGACATAGCCTACCTATGAACTGCACACAGTAGTGAAAGGACGATAGACAAATGCTATGTCAGCTCACAGTGCCTCGTACATACCGTGAAACTTCAAATAATAGCCGAGTCCCGAATAGACGCCTGTCTCTTTTACACGCCTGGTGTGGCGACAGGTTTGGGTACATAAAGGCCGGTCTCAAATAGAAGCCGGGTCTGTTTTTAGTTTCGGGTTGTATTTTATCTTCTAAAACCCGTCAGAGCGTCCGCTTGCTGCGCTTGACAGTGCATAACGAGCAGAGAGAGAGAGAGAGCGCCCCGGCCGCGCGCGCGCACTCACCTCTTCAAACATTCTGCCGCGATTCCCGCGAATGTGATGCGAATTGTCACGTGAAAATGCAAATCCACAAAGATAGAAAAATAAAAAAATAATACACATACAACGATAGCAAAAAACAGTTTTGTAAAAATTATTTCAAACTCCACATTTAGGGGGGCCACAAGGGGGGCCAAGCTTTTTGTCACAGGGGCACTGGCCCCCCTGGCCCCCCCTCTAGAACCGCCACTGCCGAGCGGTAGAACTTACGGTTCATCATCAAGATGACACGGGTTCAAATCCCGCACAAACATGGTCTGCTGTAAATTTTATATTTATTTAGATTTGTCTAGCTCTAAAACTCTGTTACACCATACAGTTTTTTTTGCTTATATTTATAAAATACAATTATCATGCATTTCCATTTTACACTATAAGGAACAAAATAGTATCCAACAGAACGACTTTGCATCTGTATAATAATAGGCTACCAATCGTAATTTCAAAAGCAGTTCTGTAAAAAAATTAATTATATATAGCCTATATATATATATATATATATATATATTTTTTTTTTTTCAGGGCTGCCAACTCTCACGCATTGAGCGTGAGAGTAGGCTACTCACGCAATTGACCCAAATCTCACGCTCTCACGCCACACCCCCGATTTCTACGCTGAAGTGTCAACCCGGTCGGTCAAATTCCTAAAAGATATAGTTTATCTATAGATCTACCTGTTGAGCCACTCGTGATCGACTAGTTATACCGCAAATTAGTTAAAATATCCCGTAATCTATCTAGAGCGAGCGTGCATGCGAGACAGATATTGTGCTCAAAACCATGCGCGCGCATGACAGAGAGGTCTGTTCCCTACAACCTAGAGTTTTTTAAAAACATGGTTTTAAGTAAAGTGTGATTTGCCAGGGGGGACTAGGATTTCCTTCTGGTCTAAACATCCCTGCTTCTGCTGAATTATTTTAATCCCCCCCGTAATTTTTTGGTCATACAGATAAGAGTAGAGTAGGCTTACATCGTTCAAAACTGTAAACTTGTATTCATATAGGCTAACGAGAGGTACAGAGGATCTACTCAAACATGCAATGTAAGCGCTTCCCAATGAGAAAATGACAAGACAAGGGTGAAAATCTCGCTCTATGTAGGCTAAATCGCCCTGAATTAAAATGTAAAAACAGATCAAATAATGTATTTGTCGAAATGTTGTGATATTGTTTCATTTAAGTTCATAATTATTCTATAAATGTTATTTAATTTAGCAGCATTACCACGAAGCACCGTGTTTCGATATTTATTTGAATAATACAAAATAAAATAAAAACTTAATTCACAAATTGCATGCCTTGTAAGGATCCAAAGATCCCTGTAGAATTTAATATTGAGTTGAACATTTTGTTCATGACAACAAATTAACATGCGTTTTTTCAGATTATATTTAGTTTTGCTTGGAAAAAGCTGGCCCAAACCAGTTTTATTTCATCAATTATTGAAATAATGAAATATTTAGTAATACACTTTTATGACACAAATATCACTAGGCTACATGTAACTTAAATCATTTAATTCCTTCATTATCAACACTGTCTAGAATAGCGATTTAAGTGTGAATTGCGACTTCTCTTTGTGTTAAGTCAGCCTCAGACTCCGATAGCCTGTGGGGGGTTGGAGAGACAGTTGCTGGACAAAGGTGTTAATGTTCCTCTTTCATATGGAGAGTGTCGGATAGCCAGCCTGATGAGCAGGCAAAATTATTGTAAGGATAAATCTGTGTCCAAATGTAGACCCCATATCTTATTAAATTATAAATATTGTAGTTTATTTATTGTAGCCTATTTAAAGTTTTTTTCACACAAAATTTCAATTGAAGTTATTGTAAGGTGAATTCAACAAGGCATGCTGTGTCTTTGAAGCAACAATTAAAGGTTAAATAATTTTTTCGTGATTTGTATGGCTGACACGCAGCGACATATACAGTATTATCAGCTGTATGATGTGCTTTTACCCTGAAATGTTTAATTTCGAGAGAGACCCGGCGCGCGCAGCGAGGGAGACTAAATAAACTTGTTAAAAAGAGATCCAGCGCGAGAGAGGCAAAGAGAAACGCATGTTTTTAATTTAATTATGTTTCTTTGGACAATTTTCGTTTTGTACTGTTTTAATTGTTTAATTTAGCTTTAATTTCTTTGGCAATACAAATTTAAAATGTCGCAAGAATAAGATTAGCCTAGTGTTTCTTATTTTGCATCGCAAAAGAAATAAACTCTAAACCCGATGCAACCCTGTTTTAAATGAAAAAATTTAAACCTTGAAATGTTCGAACTTGGTTTCAAACTTAAGTAATTTTAGTGTTCTTTTACATTACACAATAATTTAGCAGACTAAAGACGAGCTTCTTCATTTTCATTTTCTGATGCAATCGGCTGACAATCTTCCTTCATCAGTTTTTGTCGTTTCTGCAGCGGCTGCGGTTCTACAGGAATGTAGCAAATTTATGTTGTAATGATAATTAAACAAAACTCTTGACTTTAAATAAGTAAACAGTTATAAACAGTTACCTATTTAAGCATCAAGGTGGGAAAATATAAACGCTGTAGGACAACATCGGTTAACATCATGTAGGCCTATGCTACATTGAGATTCGATCTCGGGTCTATTGAAGCTCCTCGAAGCTCGTGTTGTTGCGTTGATCACTTTTCATTATTTATTCAATTACATTTCAGTAGCCTAATTTCAGTATTGTGATTATGAATTATTTTAACTACGTTTCACTTGTTGAATTCTTGGTGCGGCAGCAGATTACGCATTAGAGAGAATAAACCGGAATAAACGAACACTTTTCAGAGTCTATGATTGTAGCGCCTCTTAGCGGTAAAAGGCAGCAAATACACCACACATTTTACCGCCGCGGTGGAACGGCTGATGTGGGCATTGTCATGGCTTGCCTCGACATTTGCGTTTGAATAGCGCGCGTCCTCCGTGGGCGTGTCAGATTAACGCGTAATGAAGTGTAATGAGCTGGGAAAAAAAATACTGACAGCACTCTCTTTTCATACAGATTGCATAAACTGAGAATATTTGTTTTTTATATAAATTACTTCATTTCAAAGAAGAGAATTTAAGCTTCATATAGAAAAACCTCTCGTGCCTGTGTGACAAGTAATCGCGGAGTTACAGTTAATCTTAGGACGCGTTTCAGAATGGACTTCACTGACAGAGAGAACGCAGAACTCGCATCATGTTTGTTTTTCTTTATTTGGTGAAAAGCACAACACTTTGTTTTTATTGTGAGTATCCATAAAAAAAATAGAAACTTAACAGGATCTAATGATGTACAACACTTATATGTAAGATCAAAACCAACCGAGTATTTTGAGTCTCTTTTACACTGATAAGAAAAAAAGCAAGACAATCGCGCCGGCGCGATAGCCGTCCCCAGAGGGTTAAGAGACGAAATAGCGAGAAGGAAGATAGTTTTAAGAGTAACGAACTTCTCAGGAACTTCTTCAATGGGCTCGAAAGGAGCCAGGGATAGACCTTCCAACACAATGGCCAGCTAGTGCCGCCACGTACACCTTTAGTGTGGAGGGGGATAGCCCTGTGGAGAAACGTTCCTGCAGGAACTCCAGCACTGCACCCACTGGGCAATTAACTGGGTCCAACCGGTGTTCACCACACCATGAAGTGAAAAGTTTCCACTTCAAGGCATATAACTTCCTCGTGGAAGGAGCTCTGGAGTGAAGGATGGTCTCCACAACCTCGGTTGAGAGACCTGAACTTATGAGCTGGGCCCCCTCAGAGGCCAAGCCCACAGTTTCCATAGTTCTGGGCGGGGGTGAAGGATCAACCCACTCGCCTGAGAGAGAAGGTCCCTCCTGATCGGAATCTCCATAGGAGAGCCGTCGAGGAGAGACACTAGGTCCGCAAACCAAACTCGGGCCGGCCAGTACGGGGCTACCAACAGTAGACAGACCCCGTCCCGGTGAACCCTCTCCAGAACTCCTGGGAGCAGAGCGATCGGGGGAAAAGCGTACAGACGCGACCTCGGCCACGCCTGTACCATAGCGTCCAACCCCAGAGGGGCTGGATGACTCAGAGAGAACCACAGTGGACAGTGTGATGTCTCCCTGGACGCAAATAGGTCGACCTCGGCACGAGCGAAATGCTTCCAAAGGAGCTCCACCACCTCGGGGTGACCACTCATGATCGCCCCCCAACCTGTGAGGGAAGCGTCTGTCGTTAGCGTTACACGACGACAGATAGCTCCCAGCACAGGTCCTTGGGACAGAAACCAAGGTTCCCTCCACATCACCAAAGCACGGAGACAACGCCGCGTGACTTTGATCGTGCGGAGTGGGTTTCCCCTCGGGGAGAACCCTTTGGCCCTGAGCCACCACTGTAGCGGTCTCATGTGCAGCAGACCGCAAGGTATAATGTTGGATGCTGCTGCCATCAAACCCAGCAGTCTCTGGAACTGCTTTACAGTGAGCAACTGGCCTAGCTTCACCTGTTTTACGGTTGAGAGAATCGAAGTGATGCGGGCAGGAGACAGCCGTGCCCGCATCGTCACCGAATCCCATAATACCCCCAGAAAAGAGGTCCTCTGTGACGGAGATAACACACTCTTCTTGGCATTCAGCCTCAACCCCAATTTCCTGATATGAGCGAGAACGACATCTCGATGCCGAACCGCTTGCTGCTCCGATTGAGCCAGAATCAACCAATAGTCTATATAGTTCAGGATGCGAATGCCCTGGAGCCGCAGCGGGACTATCGTGACAAACCAGTCCTCGGACCTGATTTGTGACACGATCTGCTTGAGAGTGAGCATCTTGAACTTGAGTTTCGCTACTGAGCGATTTAACAGGCGCAGATCTAAAATTGGACGCAACCCCCCATCCTTCTTTGGAACGATGAAATATCGGCTGTAATAACCTGACTCCTGATTGGGAGGAGGAACCCTTTATATTGCCTCCTTTTGCAGCAGCGTTTTCACCTCCTGTTCCATTACCAGAGCCTGGCCGGGGCCAACCATGGTGGGCAGGACCCCGCTGAATCGAGGTGGACGAGATCTGAACTGAATAGCATATCCTTTCTCTATTGATTGCAGGACCCAATGAGATATTTTTGGAAGGCTTTTCCACTCTGCCAGAAAATCTACTAAGGGTACCAGCCTCTCGAGACTGGCCTCCGGAATATTTTGAGCAGCAAACACAGCGCCCTGTAACGGCGCACCGGCAGGGAACAACTGGTCTAACTGCTCTGGACCCCTCCTCGAAGGGGGCGAGCGCCCCTCAGGAAAACGCTCGCTGAGACCGTCTACGCCCCGGCATAAAGGCAGGGTTGGTAGAACGGACTCCTGAGGGCCTGACCGATAGAGAATGGGCACCGACTGATGCGGTGAACTCCTTTCTCTCACGGCAGGGACGACCCTCACCAGTGGCGTCAGGACTTCTTCTTAGACGAAGCCTTCTTGGCCATAATGACTGTCCTCAGATCAGTCTTATTGCCAGAAGACTTCGCCTGAGAGTGCCGCGTCTGTTCCCACTGTTTCGCAGGGGGAGCTCGAGACGCGACACTCTGTCTTTGCTGTGCCCGGTGTGAAGAGCTACTCGACGGTCGGGACTGCTCCCGCCCAGCAGTCCCTGGGACGTGAACTTTGAGTGGCAGGTATTTCTGGAACGCCGCTGACTGCTTCTTTTCTTCCTGAAATTTATCGATGACTGAATTGACTGAGTCACCGAACAAACCAGTAGGCGATACAGGGGCGTCCAGGAGGAAGGCTTTATCTCTTTCCTTCATACCTGAGAGGTTCAGCCAGAGATGTCTCTCTGTGGCCACCAGGGCTGCCATAGTACGGCCCATTAGCTTGGCCGACTCCTTGGTGGCACACAAAGATAAATCTGCTGCCTGACGCAGTTCTCGAACTACATCAGCGCTGACCTCCTCACTCTCGCTCACATCCTTTAACAAGTCAGCTTGGTATACTTGCAGAATGGACATTGTGTGCAAGCATGCTGCTGCCTGACCCGCCGCCGAGTAAGCTTTACCCACCATAGCCGATGTATTTCTCAAAGGCTTGGAGGGTAGAGCTGGTGCCTTCAAGGACGATGCTGATTCAGCTGAGAGATGGCTAGCGAGCGCCTCCTCAGCCCTAGGCATCGTCCCATACCCATGCATCTTAGCCCCTGAAATATTAGAATATGTACTGGTCTGAGGACTAAAAATACGATAGGAAATAGGTTTTTTCCAGGACTTCGACACCTCAGCGTGGAGGTCTGGAACGTGGAGGTTGTACACGGGAGGGCAGAAATCTTTCATCGAGTTTACTTCTGGATTTAGACTCCTGCCTAGCTGCTGGCCACTCAATGCTTAGCTTTGATACAGCACAGGGGCGTTCCCACAGCGTTTGACGCAGCTCGAGTTCCCTTGAAAGGGAACTGAACTGAGCTGGACAATGACATCAATGAAAGCGTAAGCGTAAGTTCTACCAGAAAGACTTCACTGCCACGTCATTAATTTATAATTCCATGCTACCAATCACAGCTTGACATCGAATATAAAAGACTGATCTTACCGTCCCATGTTGTTGCCCGCAGGTGTCGTAGCAAAGTTTTGCCCGCAGGTGTCGTAGCAAAGTTTTCGATGCCAATTACACTTCCATTCAATTCGCAGAAACAGCCGCTGGCGTTCACTTACTCGCGTTTCGATATCAAACATAACAACACAAGTCACATCGTTGATTTTGATCTCAGCAACTTTCGCGATGCGCGCGTGCGACACGCAAACAAGCATGTGGCAGCTTTAAATCTCATGAGAGTCGATCTCCACTCAGTGTTTTTTCAAAAAGTTCCCCTTTTACTACGATTAAACTTCATTCAGGTAAGTATATTAACTTGCTACTCTACTGTTCCCTTCAAGCGGTGAAGTTCAAATGTGGTGATGTGGTAGCTTTAAAATAACTGCCGATACTGCAGTCTGCAGCGCAACATACTGCAACGCTTTAAACAGTAAACAGTGGGCCGAATAGCTCATTGAAATGGTAAGTGTATGCAAAGATTCACGTAACTGCATCGTCGATCCCACGCACTCACGGCCAGTTGCAAAATACTATCAACTGGGTTGCTGAATAGAATTAAATCAAGCTTAAGAGTAACTTTGTTATTAAATCGCATATGTATATGCCATATATTACAGCTCGCGCTCCTCATCTGCTCACTCACCATTGTGAGAGACGAGACGAATTGCCTTCCATCTTAAAGGAGCAGTACCTATTAAGGCTATTCAACTTGTTTTACGCCCTTCTCTAAATTTGTTATTGTTTCGGTAATGCATTTATGGAGATATTTTTTCAATCACTTCCCGAGCGCCGGAAAGATCTCGACTTATACCGACTTATAGATGATTGCAGACTTCAACTAATAAAAGGGGGCACACTATTTGATCTCAGCTCGTTTTCTGTAAATATAACTATCTCTTATTCAATCATAAATCAACAGCAATTAATAGTTCAAATATATATAAAAAAATATATATATATATATATATATATATATATATATATATATAGCCATGTTTTAACAGCGTGAATGTCTCATGCATCCAAGAAAAAGCGTTTCTAACCGTGTTTTACAGGTTTATCCGATCAGGGGAATTCGCATCTGTTTCAAAACATTTTAATTTGGCTCGTGACTTGTCTATTTCCGATTTACGTCTTTCTCCCACCTTTTAAATGTATTTAAGTTTTCGGAAACAGATTCTTCTGGAGTCTCTGGCGTTATTACTATACCTAAGTCTATAATTCCTATTGCCCTTATACCTCTATGGTCATATCTCAAAGCATGACCACACTTCAATACTCCCCTTTTTTCATATAACCGAACGGTCTTCCAATGACAAAGCACTGGTTTTGAACTCATGTAGCTTCCTCCTTTATTCTCCGGTCTTTCTCCACATATATACACTGGGCATTCCTTTCGTATCTCCTTTCGTATCGGAGCCACAACAACAGTAGCCGAATGCGGCGTTCCCGACTTCCCTATCCAAATGCTTGGCAGATGGTCGTCCACAGCATACAAGACCTACATCAGATCCGACACGTATGTTCTACTAAATGCTCAACAAGCCCTCTCAACCGACATTCGAGGTAAATTTCTTCGCTAGCTACTGGTGGTGGTTAACAATCCATACATCTATCATACGTCTGATTTTCGCTGCTAATCTGTTTTGTTACACGCAGTCAATCGTGGCTTTCTTTATTTCGTTCTTTACCATCAACTCATCCCATAATTGATTAATTAAGAATAGCTTTGAAAATACCATAATAACAACGCTCCAAGGTTATTTGTATCCTTACTTGCTTATGTCTATCGTGACTTTCGTTTCTGATTGCTGCAATATTTTTAAGCCTATCATAGCTTCTGAAATTCTACGATTACTGCCATTTTATGACCAATCTTGGGCTATTTCATTAATGTTATCGAAGCTTTCGACTTGATTTCGTTCTCGACGCATGAATTCTGCCTATCGAGGCATAACTTGTGTGAGCTTTCACGATTGTACTCTAAGCCAAATATTTCATGGTCGATCGCGGCCTTCGTACATAAACGCATATCGTAGCTTTCCTGATTGTAATCATCTTAATGTCATATCTATGCCTATCGTGGCTCCTCTGAAAAGTCGCCCTGGCTTCAGCTTTTTATCATTATATATGTAAGGTCAATCATGGACCTATTTTACGATCACTGGTAATGTTTCATTGCTAAACGAAGCCTATTACATTAATGCTATCGAAGCCTTCGACTAATCTCAGTTCTGATGCATGAACTCGGCCATATCGAGGCATCGGCCTATCGAGGCATCGGCCTATCGAGGCATCGCTATCGAACAAGCTTTCATGATTGGAACCCTAAAGACAAATATTTCATGGCCGATCGCGGCCTTTGTTCATAAATGCATATCGTAGCTTTCCTGATTGTAATCATCTTAACGTTATATCTCTGCCTATCTTGGCTCCTCGGAAAAGTCTCCCTGGCTTCAACCTTTATCATAATAAATATAAGGTCAGTCATGGACCTATTTTACGAGTACTGGTATCGTTTCATGGCTAAACGTAGCCTATTACATTAATGCTATCGAAGCTTTCGACTAATCTCAGTTCTGATGCATGAACTCAGCCAATCGAGGCATCAGCCTATCTAGGCTTCACTGTTGAACAAGCTTTCATGATTGTACTCTATGCCAAATATTTCATGGTCGATCGCGGCCTTCGTTCATAAACTCAAATCGTAGCTTTCCCGATTGTAATCATCTCAATGTCTTATCTCTGCCTCTCGTGCCTCCTCGGAAAGTCGACCTGGCAACTGCCCTCATCATTTATAAATATATGGTCAATCACGGACCTATTTTACAATCACTGTGATCGTTTCATGGCTATACGTAGCCTATTACATTTATGCTATCGAGCTTTCAACTAATCTCGGTTCCGATACATGAACTCAGCCTACCGAGACATCACAATTGAGCGAGCTTTCATGACTGTACGCTAAAGCCAAATATTTTGCGCATATCGTAGCTTCCCTGATAGCAGTTATGCCAATGTGTCATCTCTGCCTTTTGTGGCTCCTCGGGAAGTCGCCTGGCGACAGGCTCATTATTTATAAATGTAAGGTCAATTACGGACCTATTTTTAAAGAAAGACGAGGGCTGGTGCATATGCTATTTAACTTTGTTTTTATTTATTTTCTCCCTATATTCATACCCAGGATGTATGCATCTTAAAATCTCAGCCTATCAAGGCTTCATTTAAAATCTCCATCTCAAGTTTTGGGGGCAGACGTGGCTTCTGTTCATATTCAGAAGATGAGAAGCTCAGCTCACATATAGTGACATTCCCAATTTCGATCTTTTAAAGCTTCTAATCAATTATCTTTATCTCAGTATATCTCGTAGGTTTAATCTTTCACATACAGTACCTCACCTTAAGATAAGCAATAAAGAAGTTGTCTAATTGTCTTCCCTATTTTATTAATTCTTCTGCATGCCTTTCAGAATCCTCATAGGTATGTACGGAATTCATCACATATTTTTTACTTTTTGGGGGTAAGCTCCGCCCCTGCCTCTAACATCAGGCAGGACCTACAAGCTAACCTTCAGACCCGGACGGAGTACGGGGCCTATGCCAAAGAACTCTGAGACGGAGCTTGTCGAGCATCTACTTTTATTTTTGTCTGTAAACTCCTTTCACAAATTAAATTCTATTTTATTCGAGAATCCTTCTGAGTCTTTATGGTAGAACTGTTTTCTCCTGAGCTGCTGTAAATATAAATGAATTTAATCTGGACAATGGCAATATTTTCTTCTAGAGCTGCTGTACAGCCAAAACAAACTTTGTTGCATTATTTTCCTGTTATCACTGTAAAGCTGCTTTGAAACAATTTGCATTGTAAAAATGTTGTAAAAAAAAAGCTATATAAATAAAGATGGCTTGACTTGAATTGTTTATGGCTCATTGAACATGCATTAAAAGCATTGTTTAAACCCTTTCCAATAAAAAAACCCACAAACAGCTAAACTTATTTTTTAAGCAAATTTACCTTTAAAATACAAGGGGGTAATCCATCAGCCGGAAACTGAAGTCTCTCCGGGGGCCGCCATTGGCTAACAAGCCTTCACCTGCTGTTAGCATTCCATTGACTCCCATTCATTTTGGCGTCACTTTGACAGCGAATAACTTTACATCTGAGGCGTTTAAAGACTTTATTTCTAAAGAAACACGACAATGTATAAAAGGCTCCATTACCTTGTATCTTACGTTATGGCCCCGTAGAAGCAGTTTTTGTAAAAATAGGCTAACGATTGCATCATAACACGTGACTCTCTGTCGCACAGTACAGAAATTACTGTATAGACAGAAGTAGAAGCTCGCTCACAATCGGGGGGACATGGAGGCATAAAGTCAAGGGAGAAGCCCATAGAGGGTCATAAAGTTGCTCCTGCTGCTAGCTCATGGACAGCTAATACTCACGATCTCCGGCTCTGCAAGATCCGGAAGGGAATGATTCAGATTCCTCTTGGCACAGCTACTAGAAGACGTACAACTGTGAGACAGGTTGCTCACGTCACATCTACGTCGTCAAGCTCAGTTTGAGCCTGCGCAGTTCGTTTTGGCAATCAGGAAGTGAGTGCTTCTAATTGACTTCACTTTTCTCCGTTGAAGTATATGGGGTCGCTGTGTCCATTTCTTTTACTGTCTATGTTAAAATACTGTATCCTGAAAAAGGGACATTTCTTTTTTTGCTGAGTTTGTTAAATAAAAAAGCCCACATTCAAGGAGAATGTCCTGTAAATATATTAAATATATTATACAATGTTTATCATATATATATATATATATATATATACATAAATATATGAGTAGGCCTATGTAAAATACCAGACAATATTCTTAGTGTTAAGATTATTATTATTATATGAAATTAGTATTAAAATATTATAATTATATTATATATAACTTCTTTTTTTTTTTTTTTTTACAGCAGATGCTGTTCTCATAATAGAAATGCCATGAATTTTCCTTGGCTTAAGATTTAATTAATTTCTATGAGTATGTTAACATTTTTCAGGTGTTCAATGTCCATGAGAACTATACTTCAAATAAATGTTTTCATGTTTGTATAGCAGTGATGTATTAAATTTGAACCACTGAAGATCAAGTTCAAACATAATTATACAATAAATGTTTGCAGGTGTTCTGCTACATTGCGCTGATGAAGGGACATTCACATGTTCCCTTTCGAAGGGAACTCAACAATACGTCATCGACGTTATGGGGAACGCCTCAGGCGTGACAGGTGTCTGAAATCACTATCAAATCACGTCAATCACATTGACCGGCGACAGCCCGTGAATCATTAGCGTGAATGATTAACGTGCGACCTGGAAGTATATAAGGGCGCCTTGCAAACATGACAAATCATCTTTTCGTCTTCAGGGACTGTTTTGTCTGTAACTGCTTTGAAAATCAGGAACGCGCCGCGGGCAGGCTGCAAAACAGCTGCCGTGGCTGCTCGTTGGGGGAGAAATCGCTCGCGATGAGAGCGGTTTTTCCCCGGTCATAGAACCACCAGCTCAGGTGAGCCTTTCATTTCTTCCCGATCTCATACTGAGATCAAGAGGACATGGAAGAACCCATACTCTGCCTGTATCCACCAACATCAGCGGGCTAGTTCGCTGATGTTGAGAGGATAGGAGAGCGTGGGTATGCGTGGATGGGAAGAGGGATCTGAGGGAGGTGATCCGGCACAAACGCACGTTGCGTTGGTCTTGGATCATCTTCCCTGAGGGCGTGATTATATCTTTGCCTTTTCCTCTCTTCCCCGACTCCCCAGGCGCTTCTTACATCAGGCCTGAGGCTGGGCTCATGGTTAGAACAATGTTCTGATGGCCCGCCTCGGCTTGGTTAGTGAGAGTGCCTCTTTCAGGTATGTAAAGGTGGTAGACCCCATGTTCATGAAGAACTGTCTGGTGAGTCTTCACTTTGCACGCCGCAGGTGAGCTGCTGGTCTTTCAAAGAGTATTTTTTGTGATTAAAAAATAATATGTTTCTCTTTACAGACCTCGTTCCCTGTATAGAGTTATGGGACCATGTCAAGGTAATAAGGTAAGAGAACTTTTTTGGATTATCAGGGCCCTGAAGTTCCCCGTTAGGTGGCCAGAATGATAACTATGTTAGCCTTCGGGCTATTAGCCACCTCAGGGTAGAGTAGTTGGTCTCTCTCTGATAGAATGTTTTCTTAGAGTGTTGACTGACGCTAGAGCTTCAGATAGATCTTATGTCCGGCCCATGGGACCGTTTGACTTTTCTGAGTATTTCGCCCCTTGAGCTCTGTTGAGTT
Organism: Rhinichthys klamathensis goyatoka; assembly: GCF_029890125.1. Taxonomy (NCBI): domain Eukaryota; kingdom Metazoa; phylum Chordata; class Actinopteri; order Cypriniformes; family Leuciscidae; genus Rhinichthys; species Rhinichthys klamathensis. The sequence continues at coordinate 146,441 of NW_026606556.1, forward strand.
TTCATTAGGTTGAGCGTTCTGCAGCCCTTTGAATGGAATAATACAGACTATATTCTTTAGTAGGCTGTGGCTCCTCTGAGCCCTCAGATAGATCTATGCTTACAGGTTGGCCCTCACCAGGGCCGCCTCTGTAGCTGGCCTAGGCTGTGCCAGGGATATTAGAGGCGTTCTGCTAAAATTAGCATTTCTTCCTCTGACCCTTCACTTTGTGAATGTAGGTTTTGGCATCCCTGTATAATCAGCCTCCTCCCATGGGAGTCGTTAGGCCAAGGCCCACCCCCTTCTCTGCATTCTGGGGTGACTAGAGTAATGCAGCGTGGTGCAGAGGATGGTTTATAAGGACATGGTAGGCCTCAGTTAGGCCTCCGTGATATATAAGTCCTTTTGAGCAGGGTTAGGCCGTCTTTCGCTTCACGAAGAAGACTGAGTCTCCTGCCCGACCCTGCCGTGCAGAACTGGCCTACGGATTTAGGCCGCCAGTGTAGGCTTCACTAATACCTTGCTGAGCTACTGCTCAGGCTGTGGGTTGTAGGTGGTTGGCTTTCATTCAAGCCCCACTCCCCTAGGTTGCGCACAGATGTTTTTCTGTTACCCCTAGAGCCGCTGGCAGGCCCGCACCCTGGTAAACTCAGGGTGAGGTGTGAGTATTCCCCTGTGATTCAGGGTAGGTCTGAGCACTTCACTCCCAGTTCTGTTTTTATCCTACCTCGCACTACTATGGCTTGGGTCGAGTATGAAGTAAGCCTTCACTTCTTCTTTGGTCGAAGTTCGCTCCCATGAAGCCAGAGCATTGCCCTGTGCTGACGCCCATGCATAGATGGTAGGCCCCTGACTAACTGGGGCCTCCACTGAGGCAGAGTGGCGTATGTTGTACTCCCCTTGTTCTAAGGGTATTAGCTCTCTATGCTGAGGACACTGCCATGGGCAATGTGATTAGGCACCAGGATGCTGTAGGCGCTGTGTAAACAGCTTATCTGCCAACGAAGGCTGCGCCATCAGGTAGTAGGCCTCAGCAGGCCTCCTTGTATGGGCAGCCCCCAATAGGGAGCTGTAGGCCACTTCTCGAGAGAAATGGTTGGCTTTGGTGGTTCGGGCAGTTGACTCACCGGTGGGTAGTAGGCCTTAAACAGGCTTCCTCTGAGGTGAGTCCCAACATTGTGGGACATACTTTATAGCTGCTACAGGTAGCTAGCCGTACTAGGCCTCCTGTGGGTGGGCCCAATAGTTCCTTGGTGTGGTATGGTTCCCAACAGTGTTCCTTTGTAGCAGAATTGACTTGCTGTCAGCTAGTAGGCCCAACCAGGCCTCCCTGATAGGCGAGTCCCCAGCTGGCTGGACTTAGCAGGCCACCTTGGAACTGTCACCCGGACTCAGCTACCAGTTGCTATCAGGTGGTAGGCCCCTCAGGCCTCCCTGAAGGTGAATTCCCACTTAAGATGGTTATCAGGTAGTAGGCCTCACCAGGCCTCCCTGAAGAGACAAGCCCAAGGACGGGCAACTGGACAGCTAGCCTGGCTTACTATCGGGTAGCAGTAAAAAGCTCCCAGATATTATGGCTGTCAGGTAGTAGGCCTCACTGGGCCTCCCTGAAAACGAGTTCCCACATGCTGTGATTATCAGGTAGCAGGCCTCACCAGGCCTCCCTGAGGGTGAGTTCCCCACGTACTATCGCTATCAGGTAGTAGGCCTCTCTAGGCCTCCCTGTAGGTGACCACATACAGTTGCTATCAGGTAGTAGGCCTTACCAGGCCTCCCTGAAGGTGAGTTCCCACAGACTGTAGCAATCAGGTAGTAGGCCTCACCAGGCCTCCCTGAAGGTGAGCTCCCCACATACTGTGGTTGTAAGGTAGCAGGCCTCACCAGGCCTCCCTGAAGGTGAGCTCCCCACATACTGTGGTTGTAAGGTAGCAGGCCTCACCAGGCCTCCCTGAAGGTGAGCTCCCCACATACTGTGGTTGTAGGGTAGCAGGCCTCACCGGGCCTCCCTGAAGGTGAGTTCCCACATACTGTGGTTATCAGGTAGTAGGCCTCTCTAGGCCTCCCTGTGGGTGACCACATACTGTTGCTATCAGGTAGTAGGCCTTACCAGGCCTCCCTGAAGGTGAGTTCCCACAGACTGTAGCAATCAGGTAGTAGGCCTCACCAGGCCTCCCTGAAGGTGAGCTCCCCACATACTGTGGTTGTAAGGTAGCAGGCCTCACCAGGCCTCCCTGAAGGTGAGCTCCCCACATACTGTGGTTGTAAGGTAGCAGGCCTCACCAGGCCTCCCTGAAGGTGAGCTCCCCACATACTGTGGTTATCAGGTGGTAGGCCTCTCCGGGCCTCCCTGTAATGTTTCTCTAATGGTGCTGGGTTTATGAAGCTAGTGGCCTCTTGCTATCAGTTTCAGCTAGCCTTAATAGGCAGCTGCTGAGGGCGAGCTTGCGCCCTGGCTCGCTAAAGTGTTTATTCTCTGCTATTTGTTCCCTCCTGGAACCTTTCCTGCCTACAGCCTGGTTTGCCTACCAGGCAGACCTTGTGCTCCCCTCACTGAGGGTCTCTATGAGCATGCGGCTTCCTGAGTCTGGTCAGACGGTCGTAGGCCTCTCGTGAGGCCTCCCGGTTAGATCAGCCATTAGACCTTCACAGGCCTCCTCAGTGTTTGCAAACACTGGGTTGATCCATGGATCGAGTAGAGAAACTCCCCTCGCTAGCAAGGGTCATAAAGCACTATGCTGAGTCATACTCTCCGGGATATCCCGTCTCTGAGATCCGGGCCGAGTGGTTCACTGCCAGAGTCGCAGTCCCTCGGGTTGGATGCCTTACTTAAGGCTTTTTTCCAGAGGCTCTGTCTTCGGACAGACAGGAAGTGGCCAGACTAAGTGTCTATGTATCTGACGCCAGGTCAGGCCGTCCTGGTGGCATATCGGGGTGAGTACGTTCCCCTGAATAGTGACTGGCTGGGGTTCCTTCGGATTCCCTAGCCACATTCCCTAGAAGGGGCCCTTTCTAATTGAAGTTGTGGTCCTAGGCCTTTGAGCAGGCCCAGGTAGGCTTTCATTTAACTATGTTTATGGAGGTTTTCCTGTTAGGCTCATAGCTTGGGCTATGACCGTAGGGAATGCTGTCACTGACAGCCCAGTGTGACCTGAGGGTGAGTGGTTCTAGCATTTCATTTGAATTTGCTGGTTCGGACAGTTGTCACTGTCTGAGGGCATGCACTCCCCTCAGCATGGCGGCGTGGGTATATTGTTCCCCATAACGTCGATGACGTATTGTTGAGTTCCCTTTGAAAGGGAACGTCTAAGGTTACAAATGTAACCTTTGTTCCCTGAGGATAAAGGGACGAGACAATACGTCTCCCTGCCATGCCTCGGGGCTTGCCTGCCGTACAGTCCCTTCAGACGATAAGGTGATTTGTCATGTTTGCAAGGCGCCCTTATATACTTCCAGGTCGCACGTTAATCATTCACGCTAATGATTCACGGGCTGTCGCCGGTCAATGTGATTGACGTGATTTGATAGTGATTTCAGACACCTGTCACGCCTGAGGCGTTACCCATAACGTCGATGACGTATTGTCTCGTTCCCTGTTCTCAGGGAACAAAGGTTACATTTGTAACCTGAGACGTTCTCTTTCAAAAAATAAACTTTTCAAGCTTTTTTGGAAAAATAGATTTTGATGTTATAGTCTTTGGTGGCCTTTTTCAGAGCGTTTCTGGCATATCAAAAGAGTATACAGCAAATTGAAATGTGAAGAGTGGATTATTGTGAACCACCTGTTTTCCTCATCGCCCACTAACCCTTTTTATCTCTCTCTCTCCCATAGTGTGTTTGAGGAAAGTGTGTGTGTCTTTGGAAACAGCTAAGGAGTCAGATCACAGACTTTGGCTACACAATATCTTTCCAAGGGCACCATGGGCTCCTGTCACAAACACACACACACACACACTGGCCCTCTTAAACCAGGCAATCACTCATGCAAGACCAGGGCGCTCTTATGTACACATCTGCCATGCTGGGCAGCGTGGGCAGAGAGACAGAGAGAGAGAATAAGAGAGGGCACTGGCTTTAGGAGGCCAGGCAGATGCCTGCTAATACTGCCGTGGCTGCCATGGTAATAGCATGACAGTGTTTACTGCCCCTTAGTAGAGGTCTCGGGACCCCCAACCCCTCCTCTGTGTCATTCTCTTTCTTCCTCTCCTTCTAATGTAAATGACTTGCCGTGTTAAAAAAGGAGGGAGGTGTTTTGTGCTTGCTGTTTTTCCTCTTTCTCTCTGGATGGAGTTGTGTGTGTGTGTGTGTCTGTAGGGTCAGGTTTATGGTGACAGTCTTCTGGAGAGAGCCTTTGGCTGTAACGGTTCTGACAGGCTAATTTCAATGCCTAAAGGACTCATTAAGGCCAGAAATATACTCTGTTATTATGCAAATGTAGGCTAATGAACTGCAAGTATGCGGTCCCATTGTATACATACACGTGAAGTGTATAATTTCTATTAGCGTTACCAAATATAATTACCAAATTAATGTCTGTTTTCATATAGGTTTCCTAAACACATCTGCCATCAGTCTATTTGATCCTGCTTGATTAATGCTAGATTTTACATGATTAAAAATCTTACAAATCCTATAAAACATGAACAAAATACAAAATCTGAAAACCAGTCAGTATCTGGTGTGACCACCATTTGCCTTACGCAGTGCAACACACATCCTTTGCATAGAGTTGATCAGGTTGTTGATTGTGGCCTGTGGAATGTTGGCCCACTCCTCTTCAATGTCTATGCGAAGTTGCTGGATATTGGCAGGACCTGAAACACGCTGTTGTATACGCCGATCCAGAGCATCCCAAACATGCTCAATGGGTGACATGTCCGGTGAGTATGCTGGCCATGCAAGAACTGAGATGTTTTCAGCTTCCGTGCATTATCATGCTGCAACATGAGGTAATGGTCGTGGATGAATGGCACAACAATGGGCCTCAGGATCTCGTCACGGTATCTCTGTGCATTCAAAATGCCATCAATAAAATGCACCTGTGTTCATTGTCCATAACAGACGCCTGCCCATACCATAACCCCACCGCCACCATGCGCCACTCGATCCACAACGTTGACATCAGCAAACCGCTCACCCACAAGATGCCATACATGCTGCCTGCCATCTGCCCTGTACAGTGAAAACCGGGATTCATCCGTGAAGAGAACACCTCTCCAAAGTGCCAGACGCCATTGAATGTGAGCATTTGCCCACTCAAGTCGGTTACGACGACGAACTGCAGTCAGGTCGAGACCCCGATGAGGACGACGAGCATGCAGATGAGCTTCCCTGAGATGGTTTCTGACAGTTTGTGCAGAAATTCTTTGGTTATGCAAGCCAATTGTTGCAGCAGCTGTCCGGGTGGCTGGTCTCAGACGATCTTGGAGGTAAAGATGCTGGATGTGGAGGTCCTGGGCTGGTGTGGTTACACGTGGTTTGCATACCCAAAGAATTTCTGCACAAACTGTCAGAAACCATCTCAGGAAAGCTCATCTGCATGCTCGTCGTCCTCATCGGGGTCTCGACCTGACTGCAGTTCGTCGTTGTAACCGACTTGAGTGGGCAGAGTTTGTGCAGAAATTTAAACCAATTGTTGCAGCAGCTGTCCGGGTGGCTGGTCTCAGACGATCTTGGAGGTGAAGATGCTGGATGTGGAGCTCCTTGGCTGGTGTGGTTACACGTGGTCTGCGGTTGTGAGGCCGGTTGGATGTACTGCCAAATTCTCTGAAACGCCTTTGGACACGGCTTATGGTAGAGAAATGAACATTCAATTCACGGGCAACAGCTCTGGTGGACATTCCTGCAGTCAGAATGCCAATTGCACGCTCCCTCAAAACTTGCGACATCTGTGGCACTGTGGTGTGTGATAAAACTGTGAGTGAACTAAAGTCTAAAACTCATTTTAGAGTGGCCTTTTATTGTGGCCAGCCTACATAGAAAAAGTGTTTTCAAATGTGAATAAACACAGTTCCTTGTGTTAAAAATCGCATTTGTTGAACAACTGTAAAGTAAACTGTTGAATTGTTGTTAAGACGCTAGATAGTAGAGTATATTTGTGATTTTGCTGTAAAAAACACATTTTATTATTTATAGCTAACAGGGCAAGGCTCCAGTAAGCAAATGTACGTCTCCAACGTGGATTTACACACACTCCTGTACCTGTAAACCATATACAGGTACATCTTAAAGACGCTTACTAAATGTATTTTTAACATCTGACAGGAAAGTCTTCGATAAGTGTTGCAGATGAGCACATCACAACATGAAATAGACATCTGAGTGATGTATGTGTGCTATTATGTAGAATAGTGAGGCTCGGTGAGGCGCGCAGTCTGACCGACCGAGTCCAACTCCATACCGAGATAAGAGATCCTCTGCGTGGGGCAGAGTTTGCTCTTGTCCCAGTTGACCTGAAACCCCAAACGGCTGAGGTGCTGAAGCACCAAGTCCCTGTGTTCGCACAACAGATCTCGCGAGTGAGCTATTATCAGCCAGTCGTCGAGATAGTTGAGAATGCGAACGCCATGTTCTCTCATGGGAACAATGGCCGCCTCCACGACTTTCGTGAACATGCGGGGCGACAGGGCCAAGCCGAAGAGTAGGACCCAGTACTGATATGCCTGACCCTCGAACGCAAACCGAAGAACGGACTGTGTCGAGGAAGAATCGAGACATGAAAGTACGCGTCCTTCAGGTCGATCGCTGCAAACCAATCCTGGGGACGGATGCACTCGAAGATGTGGTTCTGCATGAGCATTTTGAACGGGAGCTTGGGTAAGGCCCGATTCAAAACTCGCAGGTTGTAACCCACCGCTCTTCTTGGGTACAATGAAGTAAGGGCTGTAAAACCCAGACCTCATCTCGGCTGGAGGGACTGACTCGATCGCGTCCTTTGCCAGCAGGGCGTCGATCTCTTTCCTCAATACAGGGGCATCGACACTCCGCACTTGGGTGAAGCGGATACCCCTGTACTTGGGGGGCCGGCGGGCAAACTGAATTGCATAGCCGAGCCGGATAGTACATATGAGCCAGCGGGACGGCCTCGGAAGCGCTAGCCAGGCTTCGAGAGACCGTACCAACGAGCCGACCCGGATCACCGGCATACCCGCGGAGGGGCAGCGAGGTGGAAGGCAGGGACCGGACTCCGGAGGCATTGCTGCGGCCGAGAGAGGGGTCTGCGTGTGCGGGGCAACACCTACCTGCTTCCACCGAGGGGCAGGCAGCAGGGAAGGCCCGACTTTCTCTGGGGCGTACGGCTGCTGGCTGTCCCGAGGCGAAGGAAGGAGGGGAAACGAGGAGCGAGGCCCGGGGGCGTCGAGTCCTGGCTTCCGCGCCTCCTTGCCCAGCGAAAGACGAGAGTGACGAGGCCGCAGGCCACTGACATCTAAGCGCTGGAAGAGGTGGAAAGGAGTGGCAAGGCATGGGAGCGTCGCTCACTGCAGTCCGCACCTCTTGTGACCCAGAGATGGAAGAAATTACTCTATTGAAAATGTGGGTACCACTGGACTCCGGGGAGCCAGCGGCGGAACAGAAAATGAAACAAAGATTCTCCACCCGGCCCTCCTCCGGGGGAGGGAGAGGTGCGGACACCATCTCCCGGAGAGCAACTTCCTCCAACTCTGTGTCGCCCGTCTTAGGGCTGCTGAGACAGGTGGCGTCGTCTTCCTGCAAAAGCTAGACGTCACAGTAGAGCTGGCTGTGACATCTTTTCCACAGGGGACTGACACCCTTGGCGACAAACAGACTGAGGAGAAACGGTAGCACATCGGGTCAAGCTCTTGGTCTCCTCAACCTGCTTCTGAACTGTGGAGAGCCGCTGGGTCTCCAACAGTGTCGCCGAAGAAGGCAAACCTTGTGAGATAGGAGCACAGAGAAAGCGAACTTTGGCGATGTCTTGACCTCTGCAAGGTTTAGCCGTGGGACGCTTCTGGACCACCAGTGTGGACATCGTCTGACCGAGGGCCAGTGCTGTGACTTAAACCATTTTCTTGGTCAGTCACAATGCACAGCTCAACCCCGACTCAGAACTACCCTCGTGTACTGCGTGTTTTGGCCTCACACAGACTTGTAGTGGGGAAGAGGTGGTCTGCCATTAGCAAAGCCACGCCACCACCAAGGGTAGTGAGAGAGGAAAAAACTTTCTCTGCAGATTTTGGCATGTTTGGCTTTCCACATTGGCACCAATATGCTTCCATACTGCTAAAGTTTTTTCACACACATCCGGGCAGGCACGGGGGCGGGGCAAGGCGATTACGCGTCGCACTGCGCCCCCAGAGTAGCCCGGGAAGTGTGGCTGTCAAGTCTGAATCTGATTCAGCATGAGTACACACACCATTACAGTGGGAACTCAGCATCATCATTTCCAGAGTGTAACAGCCCTCTCTCTGATGCAGCGATCGACATCTGATCCTCCCCTGGAGCTCCGAATGAAATAGCGGGTCCCTCATGAGAAGGACCAGAAATTCCACCCGAAAGCTGCCAGGCATGCAAAACAGTGAACGTGGCAATAACCTTGATGGCACACGGCACGCTGAGCCCTGACCCCTGACCCCTCGTGAGAAAGGCAAGATAAACAACGTGCCGACGTGGTCATGCTCTCATAAGAGAGCACAAACCACCCACAAACACAGTCTCAGCATGTTTGCGATGCGCTAGAGGAGTGAGGGGTCCGAGGAGGTCACTGTAACGCTCACTGTAATCCTCAGATCACCAATGCACCATTACAGTGGGAAACCAAAGTAGCCCTTTTCCGGTGGCCACCAGAAAAGGAACTAGATCGGGGAATAGGCAAAGCGACTCCACCTCGTTTGAAGCACTCAAGTCTCGACCCCGCATCTAGAGCGCCGAATGACGCGCGCTGGGTTGCCGTGACAACCCGCGCTGTCAGCCGGCAGCTCGACGGCACACTGAGCGGCTCAAGCCTTTACGAGAAAGGGGAGACGAACAACGTGCCAACGTGGTCATGCTCTCATGAGAGAACATAACCACCCACGAAACGCAGTCTCAACATGCTTAAGCCCAGGCACGTGAAACAGTGATCGTGGCATTCAAATGAGGACAGGAAACGACCGCATCCAGAAACACACGGGTGAAACGTCATCCTGAAAAGGACGCGATCTTCACCCGTGTTGCTCTTTTCACAGAAAACGCTCTCTTATTGTGCTGAAGCACACAGGGATAAACACGGCAACACAGCGGGAAAACTGCAAGCCCACTGTGTGCACTCAACCGAATACCAGCTGTGACAACAGCTCTTTGAAAAAAGGCAGATTGCGTGAAGCAGCAGCTGGTACCCGGGAGATCGCGAAGATCGCTGAAGCGCCGTCACACCAACACAGAGAGGTCTCGGAGAAAACAGCAGACTCGTTGAGCGTGAAGATAATATACCAATCTTGAAGCTCATCCACTCAGAGGACACAACCGGTCGGCTCCGAAGCAAAAAGCATATGTGTGTGTGCTCGCTTCCGCTTTATACCCGCACTGGCAGGCGGGGTGCGGATAGCAAGTCCTGCATGCCAATATTCATTGGCTCATTTTAATTCACTCGAAGGCAATTGGTCTCCCTAGCGTGATCCCAATTCGTTGGAAACTCCTCCGACGAGACGTAGGAGTTCCCGAACGAAAGGGAACTTTAGTTCAGTGCCGTAAAAACTAAAATGTTTCTACGGTATTTTTTACAGTAAAGTACTGGCAACCACAGCTGCCAGTTTTTTGTCGTAATCTTTAGATCACTGCCGTAAAACCTATAATATTACTTCCACATTTTTTACAGTAAACCGCTTGCAACCAGCTGGCAGTTTTTTACCGTAAACTTTAGTTCAATGCCGTAAAAAATAAATATTTCTACCGTGTTTTTTAACGGTAAAGTACTGGTAACCACAGCTGCCAGTTTTTTTACCGTAAATATGAGTTAATTGAGGTAAAACAATTTTTACGGTAAGGTACGGTAAATGCAACGGTAAGGTTTTTTTTACAGTACACTTCCAAAATCCGTATATTTAACTGTGCTTCTCAGTGAGTATGCGGTTTCGAACGCAGCCATAGGCTACGTTCAGACGGCCAGTCCAAATCTTTGTGCATATCCGATATGGTCAGTGCTTTGCTAAATCTGGTCAGATTTAGCAATTGTGAAAGGCAAAATAAATCACATGAAATTAATTAAGCCACGCATACCAGCCTCCTACGTTTCTGCCGCTGCCTCATCAAATGCCGTAGTCCAGCACGGCGGCTACACATTGTCATGTTGTAAATAAGACAACATCTGTATTGCAAACCCCATCCATGTTGTGGTTGTTCTTGTTGGTATATGCCTACCAACGCAAAGTCATTGCCATAGAAACCAATGCAGGTATTCTGGAAAACGAAAGAGCACCATGGACACACAAATCGGATATGGCTACGCTCACACTGTCAGTCCAAATCCGATTGTGTATCCAATTGGAATCTGATCTAAAATGATTGACTGTCCACACTATGTATCGCAACTGTTCAGATCCGATTTGTGTGTCCGATGCCACTCTTTCGTTTTCTGGAATATCTGCAATGACTTTACGTTGGTAGGTATACGCCAAACACAACAACAACAACAATTGCAACATGAGTTTGCAATACAGATGTTTTCTTATTTAAAACATGGTGACAATGTGTAGCTGTGTGCTGGACTACTGCATTTGATGAGGCAGCGGCAGAATCATAGGAGGCTGGTATGTGCGGCTTTGTTCGGTGCTGTTGTCTCCGCCAGTCTCAGAATTCAACATGTCTCCATTATATTGTAATTTTCTGCAAACCGGCCGGCACTTTGCAACAACACAACCTTGTTTCTGACATTCAACATGTTTACTATAACAAAGTTTGACGTTTTTTTTACGTGACCAGAGAAAGTCACAAAAACCACGCGAAATCCTATCCGTCAGACTGAAACATATTTCCAGAAATGTGATTGGAATAGGATTTCAAATATGACAGTAGCTCGCATTTCATGTGATTTTTTTGGCATTCACACTTGCTAAATCTGATTGGATTTCTGTCATGATTCTGCCATCTAGTTCTTGTTCTTTAATTCTTGAGGCAGGATCATGACAGAACCATGTTTTGTGTGCAAGCACATGGCCTTTGGTTTGGGCCATGTGCTTGTGTTGTCTCGTCCTCTAGCCCCGCCCCCTTGTTATCCTCGTTTTGTCATTATTGTTTCATCAGTGTCACCTGTGCCCTTGTGATTGTCTCCCTTATATAATCTCCTTGTGGTTGTTACTTGTTGCTTGTTCGTTTTGTATCCTGTCTGTGAGTAATCCAGTCTAGTGTATTGTCAAGTCAAGCTTATTGTCAGATTTGCTCTATGTTCATTGTCAAGTTCGGCGTCTAATTATAATCAAGTCTTGTCAGTGTTTGTTTTGCCTTGTAAATGTTCGTTTGCCCCCTTGTGGGTTTTTGTTTTCTGTTTATAAATAAAGCTGTGTTTAGAGAATACTGTCTGCGCTTGGGTTCGTATCTGAGACCGTGACAGAACGAACAAGCCATTTTTGAACCCAGCAGACAGTATGTCCCTTCCCGCCAGACGCCAGTAAGATGACCATGAGCAATGGTGGCAGTCGACTACCGCCGATATGAAGAGGGGCAAGGCTCCGTTTTCTCACCAGGGAGAGAAGTCCCTGGAGAGATATGCCCAGGCCCTGGAGGAGAGGAGGACATTCATGCCGGAGATCCTCCTCAATTCCTACTTCATCGCGGGTCTCAATGCACCTCCTCCTTTGACTGAACGGGAGGGCCTGATCCGGCGCCCGTTCCGTGAAGTGGTGGACCATGTGTGTCGGGAGGAGCTGCAGGGTCCCACTAGGACATTGCCATCTTTCTCACTGCCAGTGATCCCGGAGGGTCGTGTCCTAGCTGTCGCGACGCTTGGGGACCATGTTCTCTCCACCTCGACTCCCGAAACACCTGCCATAGCTGTAAGCCTTCGTGGAAAGAGAGGAAGACGGGTGTCGTGGGAGTCCGCATCGGAGGCCTCTTCTACTAAATCGGCTTTGCCTGTGGCGGTCCTTCCAGTTTCAGCAACGGCCCCTGCGGTGATCACCTTACCGATCACAAGTCCGGCTATGGCTTCTGCCCCGCGGCCAAGGAGAAAGAGGAGGAAGAGAGCTTCTTGTCCTCAGTCTCCTTCTGGGTCCGTGTTGGCTCTCCAGCCCGCTGCTGCTATTCCTGTCCATGTGGAGGTTAATGGGAAAGTGACTGAGTCCAGCCCTGTCCCAGCTAAGGAGTCCATTCCTGTCCACGCTGACGGTGTTGGGAAAGTGACCGAGTTGAGCCCTTTTCCAGCTAAGGAGTCCAGTCCTGTTCCAGCTTCACAGCCAGCCGCAGCGCCTTTTGTCTTTGTTCCACAGTCGCCTGTTGCACCCCCTGTCTCAGTTCCGTTGCTGGTTCCAGGGTCCCCAGTCTTGGTTCCTGTTACGTCTCCGCTGCCAGCTGCAGCGGCACCTGCTTTGTCCCCTGTTGTTCCCCCGGTCACCCCTGCTACTGTTTTACCCCGGTCTGTCCTCCCCAAGACTGTACCTTATGTGCCTCCGCCCAGACCTGTTCGGTCTCCTTGTCCTCAGCCCTCGCCCACGTCCAGTGAGTCTAAGACTTTTTTTCCCACCCGTCCACTCTGGACCTCTGCCTATGAACTCTTTTGTTCCCCCACCCCCCCTCCCTTGTTTGTTATTTTCATTGTGTCACCCAAATCCTGTTATTGTGTATTCTTGTTTGCCAATGTTGTTAACTGTTATGTTTTGTTGGCTTGTGTCTATTTTGCAGTCTGTCATGTCCCGTGTTTGACGTTCCCTTGAGGAGCGTCTGGAAGCCGCTCCTTAAGGGAGGCGTTCTGTCATGATTCTGCCATCTAGTTCTTGTTCTTTAATTCTTGAGGCAGGATCATGACAGAACCATGTTTTGTGTGCAAGCACATGGCCTTTGGTTTGGGCCATGTGCTTGTGTTGTCTCGTCCTCTGGCCCCGCCCCCTTGTTATCCTCGTTTTGTCATTATTGTTTCATCAGTGTCACCTGTGCCCTTGTGATTGTCTCCCTTATATAATCTCCTTGTGGTTGTTACTTGTTGCTTGTTCGTTTTGTATCCTGTCTGTGAGTAATCCAGTCTAGTGTATTGTCAAGTCAAGCTTATTGTCAGATTTGCTCTGTTCATTGTCAAGTTCGGCGTCTAGTTATAATCAAGTCTTGTCAGTGTTTGTTTTGCCTTGTAAATGTTCGTTTGCCCCCTTGTGGGTTTTTGTTTTCTGTTTATAAATAAAGCTGTGTTTAGAGAATACTGTCTGCGCTTGGGTTCGTATCTGAGACCGTGACAATTTCAAGGGAAGCACATGGCAAGTTCACATGAGGAGCAAGTTAAACACATGACAAACAGGAACCATAACTATGAGAATTATACAAAGTAAAAGACACGAAACGATAAAAGTGAAATCAAAACCCTAAACCAAACATGACAGTCATATAGGCTATGATACATGAGATGCTACCAGTGTTGAGAGTAACACATTACCAGAAATGCAAGTTACTCAAAACATCTGAATTACTTTTTCAAACAAGTTACTTTGTTTTGTCATTCATTGACTGACACCTCTCCTGTCCCCATGTTGAGAGAAATCAGGAGTAAAGCAGAGGCGTTGTGTACGCTGTGTAAACATGATGGACTGAGGCCTTGTCCACACAGACACGGGTATTTTTATAACCGGAGTTTTTCCTACAGCGTTTTAAAAAAAATCCCGTCCACACATGCTCGGTCTCCGTCTACATGAAAACGCAAAAACACGCTATCAAGCGCGGTCAAGAGCATGCCACGCCAGCAGGCGGCGATATAAACCTTAACCGTAAAGCCACGTTGGCCAATCAGAAGCGCAAATCTGACGTCAAACACAGCGGATAACGGCGCACACTCTGACGTCGCAAGGCAAAAACCCCGGTTTCACTGTCTACACGACAACACTGTAACCGCCGTTTCTGAAAATCCTCACCCTGGCAGGGGTTTTCAAAAATGTTCGGTTTCAGTGCGTTTTCGTGTTGACGAACGGCCGAACCGCGTAAAAAAAGTCACGGTTATAAAAATACCCGTGTCCGTGTGGACAGGGCCTAAATGTGAGCATGCATTTACTCATCTCACTTGCACAAAATCAGATTCAGTATTCCTCAACATTAATAAAAACAGTGTACTTAAACTCAAACAAATAAACTCAGAATATTCAAAACCTGCAATAATTAAATATGTTAAATAACACAAATATACTTTATGTATTTAACCTCACTTTATTGACCAATGTCTTTGCTGCTGACATTTAATGATCCAATTTAACCATAGTAACAAGCAAAAATGACTTTAGTTAAACATGACATTTGTGTTTCTTTTTTATTATTATTTTTGCTGAAGTTAGAGTGTTGAACTTTCTTCGGTAACGCTTCCTTTTACAGTCCTGTTACCCATGTACTTACTATGTACTTATTATAGTAATTATAATTACTGGGTAATAACTAGGTACTAACCCTGAACCTACCCCTAAACCTACCCCTAACCCATGTACTTACCTTATATTAGCCAGTACTTTCTAGGTAAGTACACTGTAAGTACACGTAAGTACTGTACTGTAAAAGGAAGCGTTACCCTTTCTTCACCTGCTAATCTTCTACAATCCAGAATGGCAGCACAGCTAAGAGGTTTGTTTGAGCTGCGCCCTCTACTGTACAGGCGTGAATTTGCATTTCCTTATAGAACTTTTCCTTATAGACTTTTCTATTTTCCTTATAGAAAATAGAATTTTTGTGTGTGAGTGTTTTGTTAAAAAAACAAAACAAGCAAGGCCAGCCCACATAAAAAAGTAATGAAAAAGCAACACATTACTTTCCATGAAAAAGTAACTAAAGCCCCTTTCACACAGAGATTCCGGAAAATACACGGATAAAGCGACCCGGGATTTGACCCGGGTTCGTTTGATTTTGCTTCATTCACACTGCCAGTGATTTGCCGGAATCAGAGAGCGCGTTCACACACAACCCGTGTATGTTCCGGAAAGACACGTGACATCGATGTGACATGTAATGTCTCAGCAACGTGTATAGTTTGCTTATGAGCTGCGATTTCTCTCTGGAGAAACCACGCTTGTGCATTTTTTTCTCTGATTCGATCATAAACTAGCGCATTACGTACTGTTTCACTAGCCTGCTTTCACTTCACTTCAGCGTCATCATTACGACATGGCATTGGTTACGGCTTTTGTTCACACAGCGCGCGTTCCGGGTCTGAACACGGCAATGTTACTAGGTCCCCAACCCGGCATCGATCCCGGCATCAGTCCCGGGTCGTGTTTGCGTTCACACAGAAGGCACTCTGGCAATTTGCCCGGTTCAAAGCGCTGTGTGAAAGGGGCTTATGTAACACAATTAGTTACTTTTTTAGGGAGCAATGCAATATTGTAACGCATTACTTTTAAAAGTAATTTTCCCTAACACTGGATGCTACTAAGTGATTATGACAAGTAATGTATTGAAAATGATGTGCCATACCATATTATTAAAGCTATGATTAGTCAAGTGAAACATTTCAATGCTTTTTCAATTAATTGTTTTGCATACTACTAACTGATCAGCCTGCTTTAGCATAGCAATATCCAGTTATCCATCTAGCCTAGCATTCTGCAAACTGATTTGCCAGTTTGTTTAGTATATTACCAGCCAATTAGCCTGTTATAGTAAAGCTGCCACTGTTAAAAGGATAACCAAAAATAGTATTATGATTATCAAGATATCACATAAATGTGATACATTTTTGAACAGACATTAAAGGTGGCTACTTTTTGGGGTCTATGAAGATAAGATTCTGGATAGAAATATTTTGCATAATACCACAACCACAAATAATTGATTCAGAATGATGCCAAGTTTGATAAGTCATTTCCTGACATACCTATCTGATGTTTTCCTTTTCTGAGAAATGAAAGGTAGAGGGAGGAAAGACTCAGAGAAGACTAAAGTGAAATTGCTTTGGTGCAGTTGCACTATGTGAAACTGGTTCAAAAATAATACAGAAGATATCAGTTGCAGATTTTACATATTTCTTAGAATAACATATCACAAAGGAAAGATGTGCAGGAAAAGCAAAATAACACTTTTATTTATGTGACTAAGTATCCATCAGTCATATTTTTGTTCTGAGACTCAGTAAGTGTCATGTTCGTGTTCTGTATGAACAGTAAATATCATTCTGAAATTATAAGCTATTTTTTTTTGGAATAGCAGATAAAAATATATGGAAATATACAGGAAAATACAATGCAATACATTACATAAAATATTTCCTTATGTGGGGAACTAGTGCTTATATTTTTCAATATACTGCAATGCATGCATCGACATATGTATGGATACATATCGATACATATAAACTATATGGCAATGAAATACATGTTTACATCTATAAGCTTTATTGAAACACTCAATTAATTCCTCTTGAGTTAACACATGGATATACATAAAGCTGATCACATATTAATAAACTTACCTCAGTTTATTGTTTGCATAGTGACATATTTCATATATGAAAAATATGGGTGATTGTATATATGACAAAAAGTGTTTACTAAAAACGCTTCTTTTTAAATAAAAACTTTAGGACTTTTGGACAATTGGATGTAAAATAATATATTATTGAATATAAAATTACATAGGCCTACATTACAATATATAATTAAGTAAATATATTGTCACATATTTTTCAATATAAGAAAAGCTGCAATTCCTTATGCATTATTAAATGTTTTGTAATATATTAACACAACACATTATTCTATATATTTTCAATATAATTTAATATATTGAATGTTCTTATATGGAAATACTACCTGTACTGAGAATTAACATCGGTCACTGTGACAGCATATCAGTTACTTAGAGCATTCCCATATAGACCTGCTGCGTTTTGGAACATTTTAAACACCAGCTACTAGATATTACAAGTTCAAAGTTTTTGGCTGGTTTTCGGAACATGGTAGGCAGCTGGTTGAACAACCAATGACAAGATTGGGCCAACTAGTTTGCACCAGCTAGAAACCAGTTACCAGGGTTCAGGATCCAGTCTTTTGGTTTGCGGACATATCTTTGGAGAGTTGGATTATAGAGGGACAACTATGGTTTCTAAATCTAGTTAACATTATCAAATTAGCAGCAGCTTCTACAGAAATATAATATATATCATAAGCTAGTTTTTATAGCAGTGTGTTCCCCTCATTGTGTCATGGCAAGTATGCTCTTTTGTAAGTATGAGATGGAATTGCATGTGTGGATGTATGTGTGTGCATGTATGTCAGCATTATGCTAAAAAGCATATGGCTTGGTTTATGAAAAAGCAGGTGTAAGGTCCATGTAAAGAGGGGGTAAGCAGGCTCAGCGCACCCATCTGCCCAGCTGTGCCTCTCTTTATCTCCACTTCCGGACTCCATCAACCAGCTTTTCTATGGTCTTCACCCTTCAGCTAGCTCTAAATCCTCACCCACACACACACACACACACACACACCTTTCACCCACCCTAGCCCATATACTATAGGCCCATATCCTCTGCCCACTGCTGCATCAAAGCCACACATACTACACCAGAATATAATTCACTTTAAGACAGGAGGAAGCTTAGCGCCAGTCCTTTTGTCATGTCACTTTTCTCTTTAAAGAGCCATTCTTGAGAGCGCCTACCTATCTCATTTATTTAAGACTCGTAAAGGGAGATTGTTGGGTTTATAAAGGGCTACTTAGGCTAGGAAACATTGTGTGGTTTTGGCCGTACAAATCGATGTCCCTGCTGGACAGGACAATAGAGGGCTCTATGACTGCTTGGCAGGGAATAGTGGGGAGGGCAGAGAACAAAGGTGTTTCGGTGAGAGGGAAAGTTATTGTGTTACAGGCATAGGATTGTGATGGATGGAGGATGATGGTGTTTGCATGAGCAAAAAAGAGATTGTGTGTGTAAGTAAGCCTGTTCAAAGTTTGGTCAAAAAGAATGAAAGCTCAGTTGTGAAGCTTACAAGTATCATAATTACTCTTTTACATACGTAGGGTTAGGCATTTGAAGAACTTGGGAGCATAACTCAAAATTTATGATATTTCTTTGATAATAATTGTGATTTTTGATGACAAAACACATAGATTTGAGCTGAAACTTAAGGCTGGAATACACTACATCACTTTTGCAAAGATTTTTGCCACAATTTACAGTCTGGACGAGTCGACAGAAAGTCAAAGCCATTCTTCCGATATTGGCCAGTCCGAGTTGACAGATTTAATCTAAAATTGTGTAGTGTATGATGGATACAGCTACTATGATTCTATCCAGTCAGATGATCAAACATTTTTAATATTTTGAGCTAATTTGAGAACACTTGTTGTTTTGTAGTGATCGCAATGACTTGAAGGTCTGGTATAGTGTGATCCTTGATGCCCTGGTTTTCTTTATAACCACTTATAACCTTGTGTGTGGGAAGTGTGTGATGCCAACAAAAGCCCAGGACCTGATGGTTTGCCTTTTGAGTTTTACAGAGTTTTTTGGGAAGATATTAGAGCATATATTTAGAATGTGTTTAATGAGTGCAACAAGTCAAGTCAGGTCAAGTCACCTTTATTTACATAGCGCTTTTTACAGAGATAACAGGAAAATAATGTTGTAATAATATTGTTAAATATAAAATGAAATGTCCACAACTAAGCAAGCCAAAAGCTAATGGCGACAAAGGCGAAGAAAGGCGAAGAGATGTGTTTTTAATCTAGATTTAAACTGACAGACTGTGTCTGCTTCCCGGACAATGTTAGGAAGACTGTTCCAAAGTTTAGGTGCTAAATAGGAAAAGGATCTTCCGCCAGCAGTTGATTTTGATATTCTAGGTATTATCATCTGGCTGGAATTTTGAGATCGCAATAGACGTGAAGGACTATAATGCATTAAGAGCTCGCTCAAGTACTGGGGAGCTAAACCTTTTAGTGCTTTGTAAGTAATCAGCAATATTTTAAAATGTATACAATGTTTATTTGGGAGCCAATGTAGTGTTGACAGAACCGGGTTAACCCTCTGGGGTCTAAGGTGTTTTTGGGGTCCTTCAGATGTTTGGACATGCCCTGACATTTGTGCTTTTTTCAGTTCCTTATAAACATATTAAATGGTACAGGTGAAATTACACTCTATTTAGCACAAACAGGGCTACCATAATATGTGAGCAACATGTATGTACATGTTTGTATTTTTGAGAGAATATTGTTTATGCATGTTTATTGAAAAAAATAAAAATTAAAGTTTCTGAAATAAGGCCACAAAACACATACTAAATATGTGTCCACAAGACTTTTGACTAATGGATGTTGTCGCCCAGAGTTTTTGCTTCAAAATGATCTGAAAATCATCCTGCCTAATCATTCACATAAAACAATAGATTGTTTTAAACTGTGAAAAAAAATGTTTTGTTTGGAAAGGCAATATGTGAATGGGCGTGAATGGCCCAACCCCCTCATGAATAATTAGGTGGTTCTCACCTGAGAAGACAAAGACCGCATAATAATGAGCCTTTCATTCAGGTGGGCCACACAAGAAAGAATGCAAGGACTATATATAAATAAATAAATATGTATACACTGTATATACACACACACACACACACACATATATATATATATATATATATATATAGTCCTTGCATTCTTTCTTGTGTGACACATTTTTTAGTCATACCTGGACACAAATCCTGTTCAAATAGGCCAGTCTACAGAATTGGTTCAAAGTTAGAGGTGGAAACATCTTGAAAAGAAAATGGTCTTTTTCCATAAATGTCTTTATAAAAAATTATTTTTTAAAGTAGGCCAATACATTTTATCATACATATTTCAAAGTTAAGGATTCATAATTTTGATATAGCTTGCATTGGAACAAACACTATAACAGTTGACTAGTTTATTTTTTGACAAAACATACTATATATTTAACATATGAGCAGAAACTGTCTAACAAAAGCTTATTTGATGTCTATTTTATAGTAAAAACTTTATAATCTATCCAAAACTAGTCAACGAAATGTTGTCATTACAGACACTATTCTATATCGCGATTAGAACAAATCTCAGTAGGCTATAGCAATATAGTTTGGATGTGTTCATGTAAAAATAACGTTTACTAATGTAGGAGCGAGAGTGAATGAATGCACAGATGCGATGTACATCTGTAGTAAACAACATCGCACGTGCTATTCATTCATTCACACACACACAATTCATATTTAAACAGTCTTTGTGCAGTTTACAGACACTATTCAATAACGTGATTAGAACAAAGCACTTAAGAATAAAAGACTTACTACATCAGCTGAATCCGTGCCCCTCGAAATGAAACTACCAGCACTTCTGAGGTAACTTTTCCAGGATTATTACGATAGTATTATTCCTCACAGCGCAGAAGATGAGGTAAAGTACAAGATTCTTATTATAATTGATGTTTTATCCAGCTGATGTGGGCGTTGGCATGGCTTGCCTCAACATTTGCGTTTGAATAGCGCACGCTCTCCGTGGGCGTGGTCAGATTAACACGTAATAAACTATAATGAGCTGAAAGGAAAAAGTCTGACATCTCTCTCTTTTCATACAGATTACATTAACTGAGAATATTTGAGAGAATATTTTATATAAATTACTTCATTTAAAAGAAGAGAATTTCAGCTTCATAAAGATAAATCTTTCGTGTCTCTGTGACAAGTATTGACTGAGTTACAGTTCATTTTTCGGACGTGTTTCAGAATGGACTTCACTGACAGAGAGAAGGCAAAATTCGCATCATGTTTATTTTTCTTTATTTGACAAAAAGCACAACACTTTGTTTTTATTGTGAATATACACAAAAAATAGACACTTAACAGGATCGAATGATGTATAACACTTATATGTAAGATCAAAATCAGCAGAGTAGTTTGAGTCTCTTTTGCACTTATAAGAAAAAAAGTGAGCTGGTATCGCCGGCGATACCGCCGACCCCAGAGGGTTAAATGACTGTGAAGAGAACAGAAAAATGCTACAAAAACTCCCTGATTGGGTGACGTCTCGTTTGAATAGCCATGTTACAATGCAGTTAAGACAAATGGAGGAATACCCTAATTTCAAGGAGTTTGCTGAATTTCTGGCCCAAGAAGCAGAAATAGCCTGCAACCCTGTAATCCTTTCACGCCTTGAAGCTCTCTGAAGATTGGCCATCTAGAGAAGTTAAGCGCTCAAAGGCTAATGCATTCATCACAAATGTGAAAGCATCAGACAAACCAAGCACAGTGCCGAAAACATACAGTGTTGAGGGAAGCAACTCAGTGTTTTCAAACAGACCCAATAAAGTAAGCACAGCTCCTTCATGTTCATACCTAGTCAATTGCAGGTGTTGTGGGGAAAGTCACTCCATCTACAAATGTCAATCATTTGCTAGTAAGTCTGTGGAGGACAATAAATTTCATATTTGACAATAACCTGTGCTTTGGCTGTCTAAGGAAAGGACACAATTCAAGGGATTGCAAGAGTAAAGCTATTTGTAGTATATGCAAGAAACATCATTCAACACCATTTCGTGAAGACCGTCCGTCTTCTGCAGCACTTTCTCGTGTTATGCAAACAGAAGAAAACACATCTTCCCTTTCATGTTGCGTAGACAGTGGTAACGGTGGGAGCACATCAATGATAGTGCCTGTATGGATTTCTTCAATTGACAATCCTGAAAGAGAGACCTTAGTTTATACTCTACAAGATACTCAAAGTAGCAACACCTTTGTAGACCAAGAGGTATGTGAGAGGATGGGGGTAGTTTCAGAGCCAGTCAAGTTAAAGCTTACTACAATGATGGGAAATGATTCTGTCATTCAAAGTGAAAGAGTTAGTGGGCTCAGAGTTAGGGGGTTTTCCTCCCATGGCCTAATTAATTTGCCACCTTCCTATACCAGAGATTTCATCCCACTTGAACGTTCCCACATTCCTACCTCTTAAAACCGCAAGAAGGTGGCTACATCTGAATAAAATAGCACAGGAAATACCAGAGCTGTTGGATTGTAAGGTTGGACTTCTGATAGGTTACGACTGCTCAAGAGCTTTAGCGCCCCGACAAGTCATCACAGGAGGTGATAATGAGCCGTATGCCATCAGGACTGACTTGGGTTGGAGTATTGTTGGTAGTTGGAGATGCCCCTCCCCTTCAAGACACGTCCACAATTACCAGAAAATAAGCGGCTGGCTCTTGTGCGGCTGAAACGTTTGAAAGGAAAATTTGAGAAAAACACTAAATTCAAGAATGACTATGTTAAATTTATGGAAAGTGTCTTAAAGGAGCATTGCGGAAGTTCTAAAATTTCTAACCGTTACTGACACCAGTGGCCGTTAGAGAAACTGCAGCCAGTCTCATACTCGTCCTCGGTGCACACGCTCGCAAGCTCGTTGGCCGCACTAGATAAGGCTTTTTTTTTTTTTACTTACGAGGAGTTTCCGTGGGTGTCTGGATTGTGCTGGAGGCTGGTCGCTTCTTTCCGTCCACAGAGTCCATTTGAAACACTACTGCTAACGATTGCCGCTGCTTACTAATGGCTGCCGTACGGATGTAAGCCCAAGTAGACGAGAACGTGCATGACGTCACATTTTGTGAATTTTCGCGGCAACTCGGACCCGACTCCTCCACACACAATTGAGCCTACAGGCTGATAGAGGCAACTGTGGTGGACAGTCAAGGTGTCATTCTTTCTATTACATTATGGTTGGCTCATAAATGTACAAATGAAGACTCTATCTTAAAGATTTTTTTTAAGTAAAAACCTACACATAGCCCCTTTAAATGATGGTGATGCGGAGACAGCTGAACATCAACCCAAGAAAGGAAACGTCTGGTATATTCCTCACCAAGGGGTGTACCACCCTAGAAAGCCAGAGAAGATTAGAGTTTTGTTCGACTGCTCTGCCAAGTATGATGGCACCGCTTTAAATAATCACTTCCTTATTGGACCTGATCTAAAAAGCGTCGACTTTTTATTGATTTTAGTTCAGCTTTTAAAGGGGGGGTGAAACACTCAGTTTCAGTCAATCTCATGTTAATCTTGAGTACCTATAGAGTAATATTGCATCCATCATATCTCCAAAAAGTCTTTAGTTTTATTATATTTATAAAAGAAAGATAGGCTGTACCGAGTCTTTCCGGAAAAAGCCGAGCGGGTGGAGGTGTGCCGTGTGGGCGGAGCTAAATAATCACGCCGAATAAGTTACACGCCGATAGACACACACAGATATTTGAAGCAGTTCTACTCACCGCCTGCGGTTCCAACGCAAGACCGTTAACCTTTAGTGTTGGGACTGCTCCATCCTTGAGAACTAAACGATTAGCAAATCCGGCTTCGAACTGGGCCTTGTTTATAAAAAAAAAATCATCCTCGAAATGCATGGAACAAACAAGAACACTTTTACAACTGTGTTGATGTTCTGGAAAAACAAACTCCATCCACTGGTCCCTTAACGCTTGATTCTTTGGGAATCTGTCCAGTGTTGTCTGGCCTTGGCAACCGAAAACACACTTCTTTGGTGACATATTGCAGCGCAGCCGATGCACAGCGCTTTGATGGGCATAGGTTACGGCTATCGCTCTACAGCTGCGCGCGCGCCCTTCCGAGAGAAGTTCCCTTAGGACCGTATAAGGAAATTCCGGCGCATCTGACGTCATACGCGCCCATACTCGAATAAAACTTTCCGAAACTTGTGACAACCAGGAAGGAGTATTTTGAGAACAGAAATACTCAATCAAACGTACAACTTAATTTTTGAAACTTTGTCCATGTTTAGCATGGGAATCCAACTCTTTAACAGTGTAAAAAACTCACTATGCATGAAATAGCATTTCACCCCCCCTTTAATACCTTGCAACCGTATTTATTATTGGAGAAACTTAAATTGATGGATGTAAATCCATTTATTATTAAATGGTATTTTTCTTTTTTAACAAACAGAACCCAGCAGGTTAGGGTTAATGGGACGATCTCTGACTCTCATGACATCAGTACAGGAGCCCCTCAAGGGTGTGTGAGTTCCCCAGTTCTCTTCACACTGTATACAAACAGTTGTGTGAGGATTAATAGTAACAACTATATTGTGAAATTTAGTGATGATACTGCGATTCTTAGCTTGTTATATAAAGATCAAGACATTTTGTCTTACTGCTCTGAGATTAATCAGTTTATAGAGTGGTGTGATGCTAACCACCTGATTGTAAACGTGAAGAAAACTGAGGAGATGATATTTGATCCAAAGTCAATTGGAAATCATAGCTCTATCTATATCCATGATGTTCCTATCACACAAGTGTCCTCCTATAAATATCTGGGTGTTTACATTGACTGTTCTCTTACGTGGCAGGTTCATATAGATACTTTGTGTACTCGGCTACAACAAAGACTGTATTTTTTGAGAAGGCTGAGACTTTATGGGGTCAGTAGTAGGATTATGATGCTGTTTTATCAGGCTGTATTGGAGAATGTGATATCTTATGGAATACATCTTTGGTATGGTAATTTAACAGTACATTTGAAATCTAGGCTTGGTCGTCTTATTCAAACAGCCATGAAGGTCATGGGCGGAACAGAACCTCTTTATCTCCAGACCCTATATGAAAAATCGACATTGAGGGAGGCAAATAAGATTATGCATGATACAACACATGCCCTGTACTCTGAGTTTGAAATGCTGCCATCGGGGAGAAGACTTAGAATGCCTAGCTGTAGACTTAACCGGTTTAAGAATTCATTCATTCCTTCAGCGGTTAAGTTATTAAATAATATCAAGTACTAGTAGAGATAATAATCATTTTAAGTGTATAGAGTAGCCAACTACTTTCTAGTGTACAGAGTGGCGTGATGCTGATTACTTTTTTAGTGTACAGAGTTGCGTGATGCCAATTACTTTTTAGTGTATAGAGTGGCGTGATGCCAATTACTTTATAGTGTACAGAGTGGCGTGATGCCAATTGCTTTATAGGGTACAGAGTGGCGTGATGCCATTTTACAATGCATTGAATGGTGTGATGCGAAACACTTTTCCAGTGTTTAGTGGCAGGATGCCGGGCATTCTCTGGTGCACACAGTAATGTGAGGCCAAATACTTGATTTTAAATGTGTATTTCTCTGTTTTTGTTATGTATTGTGTTTGTTTTAAATGTCTGGTGCTGCAGTGGTTGTATTTGTGAGCCCAAAACAAATTTCCCATTGGGACAATAAAGTATACCATACCATACTGGGCTTACAGGGGTACTCTGCAGGTTTCGCAAACATCCAGTCACAGTTATTTGTGATGTAGAAAGGATGTTCCACAGATTCCATGTGAGCCAGGAAGACAGAGATTACTTGCGGTTCCTGTAGTGGGAAAACGGCGATACAAATTTAGAGCCAAAGGAGTATCGCATGAAATTCCATCTTTTCGGGGGAGCATCCTCACCTGGCTGAGCGAATTATGGAATGAAGTACCTTGCATGTCAAAATGAAAGAGAGTATCCTGCAGCAGCCAGCTTCATCAAAAAGAATTTCTATGTTGATGATGGGCTCATTTGTGTAGAAAATGTGGACGAGGCTATCAAACTAATCCAAGAAGCCCGAAATGTGGGTGCAAAAGGGAAATTGCGTATACACAAGTTTTGGTTTTGGAGTCAATTCCTGAATTCCTGTCAACGAAAAAGCCAGTGAAGTTCAGGATGTGGACCTTGGTTCTGATGAACTCCCAGTTCAGACCGTGCTGGGAGTAAAGTGGAGTGTAAATAGTGACACCTTTTCCTTTAAAGTTGCCCTGGATGAAAAACCAGCAACACGGCGAGGAATCCTCTCCACTGTGGCGTCTGTGTTTGATCCACTAGGCTTCCTGGCTCCCTTTCTCCTATTAGGTAAAAAGGTACTGCAGGAGATGTGCCAAAAGGGCATAGGATGGGATGAACCTCTGGCTGAAAAGTTAATGCCACAATGGACAAGCTGGCTGAACGAACTAAAGAACCTGCAAAATCTCCAGATTATGAGATGTTTTGCTCCTGAACATCTAGGGACTGTCCAGAGGATTGAACTCCATCACTTTTCAGATGCGAGTAGTCATGGCTATGATCAGTGCTCATATATCCAAGTGTTGAGTGAAGACAAAGTGCACTGCTCCTTTGTTATTGGCAAGGCAAGAGTTGCACCCACAAAAGTCGTGACCATACCAAGGCTTGAGTTGACAGCTGCGGTGATCTCTTCAGCGATCAGTAGCATGTTAAATGTATGTGGAGAGGCAAGACAGAGTATGTTAAATGGAAAACCATAATTAGAAGTCTATCAGAAGGAGGATTAAATGCTTTAGATTTTTATATTTATATTTAAATAATTTTATATTTAAAATTAACTAGATCAAGCACTGTCTTTGTGAGAAGAATGTTCCATGGTTCTTTATCCCCAAGCTAATCTTTAATTAACGAGTTCGTTTGCCCATAGAATCTTTAAGATATTAGGTTAAACTTATTTGGCTTGCTGTCCACTGGAGAGGGGCTCGATGAAGCAGCTTCAACTCGATCTCTGATATATGGTCGTGGTAACGCAGAAGAAAACTGAGTCTGCACATGCGCATAACCAGTAAGTAGCACATCTTGATGGGTAGCATTAATCTGAATCGTCAGAACACCGGCCCCAGGACTATTCCTCCTACGCCGGACATCGCACCTGAGCCCCAGGCTTCTTCACGCGGCCACACGCCTGCCAGAACAGCCCTGCGCATGCCAAGATGTCAAGGCCAGTCTTCGCCCATCGAGCCGCAGCAACAGGCCTTCAGCGAGCCTGGGCCGCGCCCCAGATTTTGCCGCGGCAGGTCCACTCCCACCTCTCGACGAGGCCCAGCCCTTCACCGCGGCTTCTGCGGCCGCAGCGCCGCTTGCAGACGGACCCAGCGGCCTCCCCACAGCTCTCAGTTTTATACTCCCGCTGTTCATAACCCTTTTTCTTTTCAGTTTTTTCCAGCTCCCGTTGCAGACACTAGCGCGAGGCTATCGCCGCTAGCAGCACAGGCCCAACCATTTCAACAGTTTTATCCAACAGGTTATAACCCCGCCCACTTTATGTGGCCTGCAGCTCCAGTAGCTCAAATAAGCACGAGCCTGCTTCGGCTTGCAGCACAAGCCCACACTTCGTTCTATCATCCTTCCTTTCCTTGCTATCCTCCGACTAATTTCCCTTTCCAGGCCACACATGGTAATCTAAGTGTGAGGCCGCCGCCGACATTCACAGCCATGGCTTATACCCTTCCCAGCTCTCTCATTCAAACTAAACCACAACATTCTCTCTTCACAGCAACACCGATGCTCGTTCCGTCCAACGCCATCGCCATGGAACCACCACCAGCGTCTCAAAGCATCCGTGCTCAGATCCTCTCAGAAATCCAGGACACTGGCTCCAGAGGTGGACCAATTCCCAACTCCAATTCCTCGCTATTTAGGACTGATATTCCCATAACCCACCCGTTAAAACCCCTCCTCGACGCATCACTCAACACCATCCTCCAAGCAGTTTCTACAAGTTAAGGGCCTACAAGTCGGGTCCATCAAGGTTACTTGAGCGGCATTCAGTTTTTCCATAAATTGATGTACGGCGCTCCCTCCTCTGAGATAAACAATTCACAAACCTCCCTCCTGATCAAAGGGATTCAAAGATCCCAGCCCACCCGTCCCGACGCCAGACAACCCATAACGCTATACATTCTCACCAAATGTATTCATGTCCTCCGCACAGGCTACCAGCCCCTCAATACCGCCCGCACACTCTACACTATGTTTATCCTAGCCTTTTTGGTTTTCTTAGATGCTCGGAACTCGCCATCACTTCCAAATTCGACCCAAAAATCCACCCCACCATCTCAGACTTGGTTAAACAGTCTCATTTTTGATTAAGCAAAGTAAGACCGACCAAACCAAAAAAGGTCATTTCATCTACATTTTTAACCTCTCATCACCAATCCAACCATACCAGTCCATTCTGGTATATCTGCAACGGAGAAGTTCTCTGGCTAAATCTCCTGTGGAACCCCTGTTTATAGACGAATCCAATAAACCCGTGACACGCTTTTGGTTCCAGAAACACCTCAAATCCGTTCTATATCAGTCAGGAATTCCAGCAAAGAATTTCTCAAGTCACTCATTCCATATTGGGGCAGCAACTTCAGCAGCTTCAGCGGACGCAGCGAGAACTTTTCCGGTAGAGCACTTACGTTTCTCTTCCGTCCAGCGAGCATGGATCTCCCAGCGGACGTACTGTGTACTTTTCTCTACTCTCTCCCGTGCAGTGAGTATTGGTCTCCCAGCGGACGTACTGTGTACTTATCTCTACTCTCTCCCGTCTAATGAGCATGGACGCAACACCGATGCCCATCCCTCCAAACGCCAACGCCTTGGAACCAACCCCAGCAGCCAACAAAATCAGAACACAGATCCTCTCAGGTGCAGACATTGATTTATCTTCCCTGCTATCTTTACTTCCTCAATCCGCTTCAGATCGCCAAATAGAAGTAAGCGATTTTTTTCAGTTATTTTCCGCAACATCTCTTGTGCAGTATGCAGATCACTCGCTCACTCCACCATAAACTGTCCTCCGGTTAACCCTTCATCTCCCCATTGCCCAGTTGCATCCCAGGGAAAATCTACCAGTTACATCCCACAACCAGTACATTTCGACTCACCATCCAAAGATTTTAAATCCACCTCCAAATCTCGTGACCAAGTCTGCCATAATTTTAACTCCCGGGGATGCTCAAGTCAACGTTGTCGTTACCTGCACGTCTGCAACTACTGCGACGCTCACTCCCGCACTATACGCCGTGTGAAAGATCACAAAATATTCAAAACGCCTTTCAGATATCAGGAGTTCGTTCTCCAGCCAAATGGCTCATTGGATAACTTGAAAGAAAGTCAGAACCAAGTCTTTCCACTACAGCATAATCTACTCCGCTCCCGCAGGAGTTCCATTTCTCCATCCAAACTTGATCCTTCGTCGCAGCAGCATTATCTTTTCTGCTCCCGCAGGAGCCCAGTTCCATGTCCAACTTACCTTTTGGACAGTTGAATTCAGAAAACAAGTTTGACCCACTGCCGCAGCAGTGTCATCATCTCCACTCCCGCAGGAGTTCCGTTTCTTACTCCAATTCGCTCCATTCCCGCGGAACCATTATCTTTTCTGCTCCAGCAGGTGCTTAATTCTCCATTCATCTCACCATAGGATACTTGGAAGCAAGTCGGAAGCAAGTTTTCCACTGTCGCAACAGTGTCATCTACTCAGCTCCCGCAGGAGCTCCATTACTCCGTCCAAACTTGCACCACTGCCGCAGCAGCGTTATCTTTTCTGCTCCCGCAGGAGCCCAGTTCTTAGTCCAACTTACTTTGGACAGTTGAGTTCAGGAAACAAGTTTGGTCCACTGCCGCAGCAGTGTCATCTACTTCGCTCACGCAGGAGCTCCGTTTCTCCGTCCAAACTTGCTCCACTGCCGCAGCAGCATTCTCTTCCGCTCCCGCAGGAGCTCAGTTCTCTGTCCAAAGGATAGTCGGAAAGCAAGTTTGGTCCACTGCCGCAGCAGCATTCTCTTCCGCTCCCGCAGGAGCTCAGTTCTCTGTCCAAATGATAGTCGGAAAGCAAGTTTGGTCCACTGCCGCAGCAGTGTCATCTACTCCGCTCCAGCAGGAGCTCCGTTTCTCCGTCCAAACTTGCTCCACTGCCGCAGCAGCATTCTCTTCCGCTCCCGCAGGAGCTCAGTTCTCTGTCCAAAGGATAGTCGGAAAGCAAATCGAAAGCAAGTTTGGTCCACTGCCCCAGCAGTGTCATCTACTCCGCTCCCTCAGGAGCTCCGTTTCTCCATCCAACTCGCCTTCACTGCCGCAGCATTGTTTCCTCCTCCGTCCCCATGACAATCAACTCCCTTCCGACGATGCAAGAAGACCTCCCCATCCAGCGACTAAATTCCCTCCCTACGATTGGCACCATAAGCTTACACTCTGCAAGTTTTTGGGGGGTCATCAACATAATTTCTGGCGGCTGTCCCGCATTTATTGCAACTTTTGGGGGAGTACTCTGGGTTCGGGCCAAATATCCGAGCCCGGAGCCCTCTCCCCGGACAGCACGCCAAATATGCATACCATTTATTCTATCTAACTTATTTGTAAGTTTGAACTAGTGAAATGATGTTTTATTAACAAAGTTCGGGAGGAGCACGTTCAAATAATTGATCCAATTATCACATCATTCCAACCAGCTGTCGACAATCAGTAATCAACATGTCTATCCAATCAGCTTGAGTTGGAGACCTATATATACACACATTTAACTCACCAATGTTCTTCGACAGTTTTTCAGCATCCCTCCACCACCCCGTCTCCTCACACTCGCCTGGTTACTTCTTAAACCAGCAATACGGGGGGAGTACTCTGGGTTCGGGCCAAATATCCGAGACCGGAGCCCTCTCCCCGGACAGCACGCCAAATATACATACCATTTATTCTATCTAACTTATTTGTAAGTGTGAACTAGTGAAATGCACTAAACTCCCAAGTTGTCTAATTTTCACAAACAAGCTTTGGATGCGTGGAAATTGGTCTACAAACACAATTTTTCTCCCCATTCCTGTGCTATTTGGAATAACCAATATATAATATTCAAAAACAATACTTTTTTTTTGGAGTGAGTGGCTTGAAAAAGGTTTAATTTTTGTTCATCATCATCATCAGTCGAGCTGGGCTAGAGATCGACGAGAGGTTTCCCTCCTTTCGGTTTCTTTTGCCCAGGCGCGGCAAAAAGACAGTTCCATTGTTTCCGGTTCTTTGCCAACTCGTTGATTTCCTTTTCGCTGAGATGATCATGCTTTTGTCGATGATGTGGCATGATATTTGTTCGCGGTACGATGTTCGTAGTGGCCACCTTGCCTGTTTGTTGGTTTGATCTGTGACTCATATAAGATGAAACGTTTGACCGGTTCGTCTTCTACCATGCGAATGCAGTGACCTGTGAACTTAAGCTGGCGATCGCGTATAGTTGTGCTTATTGGCACCTGTTGAACCGTCTCATATAAATGTTCATTTGTGATAGGGTCGTTCTTCTGGTCTATACCAAGCATGATGCGGTAACAATTTGTTGCATATGCGTCGAGTCGATTCGCTAGATGTTTAGTGAGGATCCATGTTTCGCAGCCATAAAGCAAGATGGAAATGCAAGCGGCTTTAAAGAGTCGAATCTTGAAGTTGATCTTGGTCTTGGGTGCTTTTAGGATGGACTTGAGTTTGTGAAACGCTACCCAAGCTAAACCGATTCAAACATTAACGTCTTTGTTTGTTGATCCTACGCAGGAGCCTAGGTATTTGAAATCATTTACGATGGCTACCTCTTGGTCATCTATCTTGAGTGCGGGAGCAGGGGTTGCATCTTTCTGTATGTTCAGGTGCATTTGCTCGGTTTTGTTGATATTTATCTCTAGGCCTACTTGGCGTGCTTGTATTTTGAGTGCGGTGACTTGTTTTTGTTGTTGCTCTGCATTTCCTTCAAGTAGGGCGATATCATCAGCAAAAGTTAGGTCATTCACTTTCTGACTTAGCACGCGAGTTGATGCGCGTAA
The DNA here is from genome assembly GCF_029890125.1 of Rhinichthys klamathensis goyatoka. NCBI lineage: Eukaryota > Metazoa > Chordata > Actinopteri > Cypriniformes > Leuciscidae > Rhinichthys > Rhinichthys klamathensis. The sequence goes on from NW_026606556.1 coordinate 178,111, forward strand.
AGTTCTGTAACTTCCGTCTGTTTCCTTGCCTTTGTGTGTAAGATATCCAAATTCGTTAGCTGATAGTTTTGATATATAGTCTATGACTATGATGAATAAAAATGGTGCTAAGACATCACCTTGAAGTACACCTGTTGTGATTTTGAATGGCTCGGAACACTTGCCTTGCAGGTATACTTGGGTTTTCGAGTCATCATACAACACCCGAATTGCATCAACGATCTTTGCTGGAATGCCGTAGTGTTGGAGAATGGCAAACATCATTTCTCTGTCGATTGAATCGAAGGCCTTCTTGAAATTGATGAATGTGATGTAAAGTGGGATATCTTGTGCATATGCTCCATCCATTATTCGTCGCAGAATGTGAATTTGCTGGATGCAACTGCGGCCTGTTCTGAAGCCTGCTTGGATCTTTCTGAGCATAATGTCGATGGGCAGACGAATTCGATTTAAGATCATGCGATTGTACACTTTTGCTGCAATTGATGTCAGGGTGATTCCGCGCCAGTTTGTCATTAGCTGCCGGTTTCCTTTCTTCGGCAGAGGTATGATGAGATTCGATGTCCATTGAGTGGGTGCGTGACAGTTTTCATAGACCATTTGACAGATATAGAGCAGCTCGTCGACTATAAAATCGCCGCCGTCTTTGAGCACTTCAGCTGTCATTGTGTAGTCTGGTCCAGGCGCTTTGTTGTGCTTTAGGTCTTCGATTGCTTGCTTTATCTCGGAACGATTAAATTGAGCAGTTTTAATATCAGTACAGTCGGGTGATGGAACTGGGTGGACTGTTTGATTTGCGTTTTTATTTTTGTTGTTTAGCAGTGAATCGAAGTACTCGCGCCAGCCTTTGAGTAGATCGTTTTTATCTTTGGGCATTGATCCATCAAGTTTCTTTACTTTGCTTGGGTCGGCCTTGTTGTCGTCACCTGAGATCTGATTGACGATCTTCCAGGTTTTGCCTGTAAGATCGCAAAACCTGGCGATCTTACAGACTGCGTTCTCAAGCGCTTCAAGCAGGTGGCCGAGATGCGCTTCTTCGTCATGTGTAAATGCGTCAGACACTTGGTTCTGCAGGCTTTTCCACGTCATTTTGTGTGAGGGCAATCGTGTTAGCTTATACTTTGCCCTGACCTTGTTGCAGATGTCGAGTAGTGTGAGAGTTTCAGCAGTGACCCAGCTCGCAAACTTTGCTTTGCGCCTCTTTCCAAGTACTTTTTCGCTTGTATCGCGTAGAGCAGCATCCAGTGCGTCAGCGTGTTGCTGGATCTTGGCAGTTTTACTTGGTGGGGCTTCCATTTCGTCCATTAGCAAGCTGAACCGATTCTTAAGCTCGCAGTTGAAAGACTCTTTGATTTCCGGTTCTGCTAGTCTTTCCCAGTTGAACTTGCATCGATTGTTAGTTGGTTGTTTTGGTGCTCTTAGGCTCATTTTGAAATTTGCGCTCATTACTTTGTGGTCGGAACCGATGTCGATTGTATTGTAAGCGCGGTAGTTTTAAAGTGATTTCCACCACTTTGTCGAGATCAACATGTGGTCAAGTTGTGACCCCTCGCCCTTTGGTGAACAGTAGGTAAGTAGCCGACTTTAACTGTTTGGAAAGTGTGTATGTGCTGGTCGAAGGTCTGCTAGTTCGCATAGTTCGAGCATGCGTTCGCCATTGTTAGTTGTTGTGGCGTGCATGCAATGAGGTCCAACTTGCCTAGGGTTGGTGTCTTGACTGTCCTTGCCGATGCGGGCGTTTAAGTCGCCTGCAATGATGGTCAGTGTGTGTGGCGGTTGTTTGAGGGCGATATCTTTGAGATCATTGTAAAAGGCGTCTTTTGGCTGTTTATCATCGCAGTCTGTTGGCGCGTAGACAGATATAATGCACATTCGTGGGTTACCTTCTAGATGTGTGGCGATTATGCGATCTGATTTGTACTCAATGTATCGGACCAATGGAGCTATTCAGATGTGTGGCGATTATGCGATCTGATTTGTACTCAATGTATCGGACCAATGGAGCTATTCGTTTGTTGTAAAGGATGGCTACTCCATGGCAATCGTGTGTTGAGTTCGTATGAGCCAGAGTCCAGCCGTCCGTTCGCCATATTGCTGTGATCGGCTCTGTTGAGCTGAGTCGATGTTCTTGGATGGTGATGATGTCAATTTTGGTAGAGTTGCAGCCAGCGATGATCTGCTCCAGCTTGTGGCTGATGTTTGCACAGCCACGGCATGGTTTTGAATCGGCCAGGGTCCGCACGTTGAATGAGGCAACGGTAAATGCCTGGACGAAGGGTGCTCGTCTACCTGAAGTCGGATCAAACGCATGGCGTCGGATAAGTCCGCTTTGGCCATACTCCTTCATAACGGGATCAATCCCAGACTCCAGGTTGTCAGTGCGTGTCGGGTCGGTTCCCGGATCTTTTGGTTTTGCTGTCATGTTTTGCATACGTTGTAGTTTTTCCCACAAGCGCAAGTAGGTACGACTGTGCTGGGTTACAAGTCCTCTTGCACAGAAGTTGTTTCCATGATTATACCGCCATGGGTCGGTCAGCAGTTACGTTCACATAACCATAACCCCATAACCATATTGATAAATGATCTTCTGGTAGGCTACCCATGTTAGCCCCTGCTGGGTCAGTTTAAGGTCATGACCAGGACCATTTTTAATTTTTGTTACAGACTTATTAAATCAGTCAGGAGACCTATTGTCACAGTGTGGGTTTTGTGTCTTGGGGGCTGTTTACACCTGGCCACTTCATACGTTTTCTCAGATCGGATAGCTATCTGATTTATCAAAACGATTCCATTTACAACTGGGGCCCGTTCTTCGTACGTCGCTAACTCAGTTTGCTGGATTTGATTGTTGGCGATTTGGCATTATCTTGGATTATTTGGTTCTTCGAAGCTCATCCTAGACTTGCTGTCATAGCAACAGGTCCGTAAACTTGAACCTGCTCGCGAGCAGGCTTAACTCATGTTAACAGGATTAGATCGCAGCTTTATAAGCAGAGCTGATAGGGGAAGTATTTTAACGCAGCGCGTTAAAAGAGAGATATAATTTTTCTCATGACTCGTGAGGATGTCGTTTACATCATTAATTTTTTGGAAATGCACATTAAATGTTCATTTCGTTGGAGTTGGCCTTTAATAAGAACACAAACTGTGTGCATTGTCCTGCGATTTTTTGTGAGTGGCTCTTTCATGCAGAGATGCGGAGAACTTGATAAGTGCTGTCTGTCTGTTGTGCCATTCGCAAAGTTTAGGTTTTTTTTTGTGACATTTCCAAGCCACTTAAGACCCAATGTTGTAGGCTATAGGAGTTTTTTTTTTTTTTGCCAATGCAGGTACATTATAATTTTTTATGAAGATCATGCAATCATGACCATGCCGATAAATATGACTTACAGTAGCCTATATGTCCCTCAGGCTTCCCTAATGTGATTGGTGCCATAGACTGCACATGCTCCCATCAAGGCCTCAATGAAGGGGATTTTGTGAACCGAAAGGGGGATCACAATGTAAACGTGTAGGCAAGTTACTATAGTGATTCTTAATATTCCAGATTCTTAATATTATATAAAATAAAAAAAAGGCAGTTGACAGACTAAAATCTCTTAGATGATGTGTGACTATGTTCCATATCACAAATGTGGAAGCAAAATGGGCAGGATCTGTGCATGACTCAAGAATTTTCAGAGATTCACATTTATGCACATTATTTGAACGTGGTAAGGGAAAATATCTATCAAGCTCACTGTGTTATATACACAAAGGCAAACAGGTGTTTTATGACCCCATTCCCTGACCCAAACCCCAGACCAGTTACAATGCAGCTCTATCAGGACAAGGGCACACAATGAAGTGAACTTTGGCCAACTAAAGGGAAAATTTCAGTGTCTGAAAAGTCTGAGGGTTGCACCTGACAGGGCCTGTGACATTGCATGTGCCATATTACACAACATTGCCATCATCAGAAAAAGAAAACATTTCATTAATAAAAGACAAGGCAAACATACGGAGCCCCTAAAGGGACGTGGTGGTGGAAAAAAATTTAGGATGGGAGAATTTTTTTTTTAAAATCCTTTGCGTTCCCTCGCAAAGATATTTGCGTTCCCCCGAGAAACTTTGCGTTCCCTCACAAAACTTTTGCGTTCCCTCGCAAAGATATTTGCGTTCCCTCGCAAAACCATTGCGTTCCCCCGAGAAACTTTGCGTTCCCTCGCAAAACTTTTGCGTTCCCTCGCAAAGATATTTGCGTTTCCACGTAAAATTTTTGCGTTCCCTCGCAAAGTTATTTGCGTTCCCACGCAAAAGTTTTGCGTTCCCTCGCAAAGATATTTGCGTTCCCACGCAAAATTTTTGCGTTCCCTCGCAAAGTTATTTGCATTCCCACGCAAAGATATTTGCATTCCCACGCAAAACCTGTTGGCAGCTCGGACAGACACTTCCTGTTTAATGTCCCGCTGGCCGTGTTTCAGAGCTCCGTACGTTAATGGAGCGTTTCATAGTGTTTGAACTTGGACTCAAATATAAAGAAATGCGGTCAATGCTTAACTCAGTTCAGTGAAGTTGGCAATACACATAGGCTATTCGAACTTCCCGGATCAATATTCTTGAGCTAAACGTTGTTAAAACACAAACGACACCTATTTACAATCACAGTAACCTAGACAATGAGCTACAACCCAATTCTCCTCAAAACGAGCTTTATGGGCTCCGTACAAACATGCTTAGTTCATTGAGTTTTATTTCAATTGTTCTTTGTAAAGAAAAGCCAGTGATCAAGTCATCTTTTGCCTGCAATAAGAGATATTATGCAAGGTCAGCAATAGTGCTCTGTGTGAAATATTAGCACTTAATCTGAAGTTCCTTTTAAGCAACTCTCTCTAGTGCCAGTTTTTTTCTTTAAGTTGTCAAGTTTTTTTCAAAATACTCTATTTTCTAGGGGTAGGGGGTGAGGGGGTGAGGGGGTGGTGGGGTGAGGGGGTGAGGGGGTGGTGGGGCAGGGGGACTTGGGGTAAACCTGTCAACACATGCCAACAAAAATTAAAAGGAAAAGTACAACACTGGCCACCTCTGTATCACTGCTTTGTGCGGACTCTTCTGTAGGCTTTTCTGTTGATGTGGACTCCTGCAACTCATATTGCATTCAGAAATAATAGGTACCAGGGGCGATTCTAGGATTTTTTCAACTGGGGGGCACAAGAGGGGCCACAATTATTACAGAGGGGCCATTCTTATGTTGTGTATTTATGTAGAACTGTAGATATCCAAATCATTTCAAGTTCAGTAAGCTTTAAAATCAGCAATAAACAGTGATACCCTATTATCTTTTAATAGCAGTTATTCACTGCTCTAAATCAAAACAATAAAATACAATTTATATTAACTTTTCACTTTACAAAAGTGAAAGAAAAACTGTAATAAATAAAATAATCCAATGTATTAGTGTACAACTCACAAATAATACAGGGGCGTAGCAGCCATTATAAAAGTGGGGGGGACAAAATGGTGTGGTGATGTGACCCAAAGGTCAGTCCTTCCAGAAAAATGCGGAGTTTTTTTGTGATTGTTAAGGGCAAAAATCCTTGATTATGCGGCGATGGAATATGCAGGATATTTATGCAATTTTATGTGATGAAATTGCGGGAACTTGCAAAAACTGCGGTTTGATGAAAAAGTGATTCCCCAACACCCTGTTCTCACTAGGCTACTACCTTAATGTAAAGAGCTATTTCTTATTACTTCCTATGATAAGCAAACATACTACATCACAGAAAGTGCTGGAATATTTCATTTTGTTTTATTTTTCAGACCTTAATAAACACATGGCTCAAACTTACAAAACATTGATGAGTCAAACAAGTTCTGTAGCTTTACAAAAGGAATATGCTACAACTAATGTAAAAATGAATAAATAAAATATGAAAAAATGTTTCCTGTTTTACAGCTTTTCAATGATGTTCATGTCGCGTAATTACGTCACTTCATAACGTTCCCATGGCAACAGGGGGAAATGGCTGCTCTTGTGTGAAGTAAACGCAAAATTTTTCAACTTTCTGCTAAGATATATATGTGACTTTCTTTTTTGCAACAAAAATGCGGGGATTATGAAATCATACAAGCCCCGCATATTTTGCGTGGAAATCGTCAATTTATACGGCAAAAGTGCGGTATATTTGAAAAAATGCCCCCGCATAGGCCTAAATATGCGGACTTTGGCTGATTATGCATTGAATCATGCGATCGCATAATCGCGTTTTTCTGGAGGGACTGAAAGGTGATGTTCATAATAATAAATTCTAGATGGAATAGCAATTGGCATTTTACAGCACCATAGTGCCAATTTTGGGAACATGCCATGATAGCTTACAGCAACCTATTTTTGTGAAATCATACTCGAAATAAAAAAAAATATTGCAGGACTTGGGACTTTCAGACAACTGTGGACATCTATACTTTATTTTTATGAAATAAAGATATTTTATGATATTTACAATGTTTCAGTTAAACTACACTTGAACAATAACTTTTATCTTAACGTTACTTCTTAACAGTTGGACCAAAAAAAAAAGTGTTCAATGAGTATACAGATTACATCTAGCCTACAGTAATTTTATACAACAGACATTTTATAAAAATATATCAATAAAACCTAAATCAATGTATTCTGTATTGGACATCAATTTAACATTGACATTAGATGTTGAATTTACATAGAATTTTGGTCACCCGACGTCGCAACCAAAATTTAACCAAATTTTAACGTCTTATGACGTTGTGTGCCTGCTGGGAATAATCTGTTATGTCTCATTTAACAGACGCTTTTATCCAAAGCATCAAGTAGGAGAGCATTTAACACACACTCGACACAATCCGGCGCGACGAGGTCCATACGGGTTCTGTTGTCTTACTGCGTTACAGGTTAAATCATAACAAGGAAACTTTACGTGTGATTCATGTCATCGCGACATACTGTAACACATTATACTTACAGTGTGTGTTTGAAAAAAATGATATAATCGTCCTCTGCTTTTTTTCTGGGGTGCACTGAAAGTTAGGACTTTCTCCTAACACTGAAAGACGGTACCAAACTCTAGCACTGCAACAACTCGCTAATCGAAAAAATAAGCTGTATAAAATACTCGCTATTCTTGGTCCTCGTTGAGAAGCATCGCGACGCGGAATCATGAATTATTCTACTACAAGCTGAAAGATTATGATTCGAATTTTTGAGTGACAGACAAGTAGAAGGGTGGGGGGTGATCAATAACTCATGGCAACATCTTTTTTTTTACATTAATGTAGTTTCACACGTTTCACAAGTCAAAGCAATTCATTACTACTCAACGTTTAACAGTTGATATGACTGGACCAGCCATTGGGATTATAGGCCTACTTAATTTAATGCAGCAACAAATTATTTTACAGTGCACTAGGATAATTTAAAGTTCATTTACCAGTAATGAAGGTGTTGCTGCGACTGGTCCCTGGGTCTGAGGAAGAGCTGAACCCAGCGATGCCCTCCACAATGGGTCGGTTCACATTCAATAAGGGCCAGCTCTTCTGCCGGGGTATAATGTGGGGGTGCAGGACCACCACCTGTTTGTTTTTCTTTTCTTTTCTTTTTTTTCTCAGCCTTTTTCTTGGTTGCTTTTATAAACAGGCAAACATTTATTAAAAGAGACTAGTATAGAAGAGACTAGCCTTTTTAAAAGAGACTAGTATAAGTTGTTCAAATTCATTATGTAGAATATTCTAGTACTTCACTTTTACTTGTTCCCATGTTCTAGTAGTGGGTGGTGACTCTGACATTACAATGAACAAAGTTATTAATTATTTAGAAATTATTAAAATACAAAAATATATACTGTATGCCTAATAAGTGATAAAAACATCTAACATGGGTCACTACAAACTTAATTTGGTACTTTTTGCCAGCCCTCTCTCCTGGCTTTTGCACATTTGAGGTGAAAACTTTTAATTAAGTTTTCAAATTCTGCATATTCTTCAAGCAATAACTCTTGCTCTGCTGCGGTGAAAACTGAGCGCGCTCTTTGGCCACGCTGAGCAGCCAATAGCAGCGTTGCTGATCAATGTTTCTACTATCGATACATATCCCCTTTAAAACCAGCGCATGAACGCGCAATTATCTCAGATAACTCAATCCAGCGATACTAATCATAAACAACAGGTGTGTTCGAAGAACCCAATTAGCAGGATCATGATTAGCACGATGAAATCATCTTGGATGTCTTATGTGATCTCGGATGTTTTAAGCAACGTACGAAGAACGGGCGCTAACTCACTTAGCTGGATTTGATTGTTGGCGTTTTGGCATGATCTTGGATTGTTTGGTTCTTCGACGCTCATCCTGGACTTGCTGTCATAGCAACAGGTGCGCATGGCTCACGAGCAGGCTTATTTCATGTTAACAGGATTAGATCGCGGTTTCATGCACAGCGCGATAGTGTACTTTTTGAGAGATATAATTATTCTCATGACTCGTGAGGATGTCGTTTACAGTACATCATTAATTTGTTGGAAACGCATAAATGTTCGACTCGGAGTCGGGCTTTAATAACAGTGCAGGCAAGTTCTCTTACGAGAGTATCTCTCGAACTGCGTAATATCTTACGCTATGGGGAAAACCTCTTTTCCTCGAGATATTGAAGCCAAAAATTATCCTTAATTTTTAATCAATGTAAAACGCTTTGCGGCAGCATGCAGACATAGGCGAGGCGGCTCGCGCGCCTATTGGCTGCCCTGCGGCAAAAGCAGCAGCAGCCTATCGAGAGCGGCTCTGCGTGACGTCTTGACCAATGGGGGCACTTCGCGCCCATTTCGTCACGTCCCGCCAGAAAGGGCGTGGTCTCGCCCTATATAAGCAGGTCGATAGCTGATACAAACTGATTTTCATCTCTTCAGCGAAGCTACACGCATCGCTGGATCCGGAGTGAGAAGCCGCGCCGTCGACGCAAGCCTTCAGCGGGATGAGCCCTTGAGCCTGAAGTCGCTGGCCTTCACCTCGCCGCCTTCAGCCGCTGTACCTGCTGCGCTTTCCGGCGTACTTATATCCTTTACGCTGCTCTGTGTGTATGTATGTGTGTGCCCGCCCCACGACTCACACGTCTATCATCTAAAAGAGCCGCGTCTTTTTAAAGATGGCATCTCCTGTGGCCGAGCCACACTCAGCAACGGGGACTGCCATGTGATGCGTTTCCTGCCTGTGAGAGGATCATGCAGCTCTCGCGCGCTCGCCTACGGTGGCTGCCCTCACTGCGAGCTATTGCCTACGGTGACTCTGAGGACTCGCCTGGCATCCTTCAGCGAGACTGCACTTCCACCCGATACAGTGCCGCGCCGTAAAGCGCTGTAATCAGCGGGTTCCAGAGCCTTCTCCAGCCCGTGAAAGCTCGCCGGTTCGCCCGCCAGCTTCACCAGCTTCACTCGAGTCGCTCACTGACGGATAACGGCCGCTGCGCGCCGCCGCTTCCGCCATTAATGACGGCGAGATAGCTGCATCTGTAGAGACCTGCTGCTCTATCCTGGCGTCGGACAGTGAGGACTGGGCGAGCTCTATGGACCTCCCCCCTTCTGTCCGCGAGTCGTCAGGGAAACGGGCCAGCATCAAGACCGCGAGCCCTAAAACCGCGGCTAGCTTTCTTTACGTTATAAGAAATCTACCCCGCCCCCCATGGGCGTGCGTCACCGGCAAAATGAGGAAAGAGTGTGTTTTAGTCCCGCCGAGGCCGGACTAATCTCCATTTCTCAAACATTTCTCAGCTTCTCTTAGTTGAGCGGCTGAAAATGTCAATATTGCAGCAATGAGCCTGTTGTATAACACGCACACCTGCAAACAAACGCCGACACACACAAAACTGTGATGACGCTCTCTTATCTGCTTGTGCTAATGTAGTTCTCCCCTGTGGCTCAGTGGCGGAACCCGAAGCCTTCGCGCGAGAGACCCGTGTTCGATCCCGGCTCTCGTAGCAGATAGAAATTTAGTCTCGCCGCGGCCAGACTTCCACCCGAAACTTTTCGCTCGTTCAGTTCCAGAAAATGCGACTGTTCCAGTGTATTTTGCAGTAAACAAGCCGGTACCACGGCCCGCTTGCCTGCACATAAATGCCGTTTCCACGGCGACCCAGAAAAATCATATAAGCATTGTATTTTCTGGTTTTTCGGCCACGCCGATGGTGTTATGAGTGTAATAAAATGCCCACAGCCCAGTGTTCATTTCTACACACAAACACAGCCCGCCACGGTACAGGGCTCTCACAAATGAAATCGACGCATGTCAATTGTGCATTAAATGTAGTGGATGTGCCCACAACCCAGTGCCCACAAACACTACCACGGTTTTCTGTAAAACAAAACCAACACAAGTCTTCCTAGCCTCCTAAGAAATCAACGGTGTTTCAGTCTCGCCGCGGCCAGACTTCCACCGAAATTTTTCGCTCGTTCAGTTCCAGAAAATGCGACTGTTCCAGTGTATTTTGCAGGAAGCAAGGCAGTACCACGGCCCGCTTGCCTGCACACAAATGCTGTTTCCACGGCGACCCAGATAAATCACATAAGCCGTGTATTTTCTGGTGTTCCGGCCACAGCCGATGGTGTTATGAGTGTAATAAAAATGCCCACAACCCAGTGCTCATTTCTACACACAAACACAGCCCGCAAAAATGCAGGGCTCGCACAAACAAAATCGCCTCATGTCGATTGTGCACTAAACGTAGTGAATGTGCCCACGTCTCAGTGCCCACAAACACTACACACCACATGTCCCACGGGTTCTGTAAAAACGAAACCAACACACATTCAGTCAACTCAGGCCGACGGTGTTTACAGTGCAGTAAATGTGCCCGCTGTCCCGCGCCCACATTCACTCACAGACATGTTGAACCCCACGGGGCTCGCCCCGCTCTCTCTCCCTCAGCAAACTGCTATAAGGGATTTGAGCGCGGCCAGGCTGCCCGCCGCGATCGGCGCGCCCCCCGCCTCACAAACTGTAAACAGTGTCTGCGTTACAGCATGCCGGAGCTCCCTTGCCGTCACTATGTCACGGCCAGAGCCCAGATCTCATTCTACCCCTAGCTATTCACGCGAATGTGTGGGCACAGCTTCCTGGGGTATCAGAATGGGTGGTGAACACTATAAACACAGTGTCTGCGTTACAGCACGCCGGAGCTCCCTTGCCGTCACTATGTCACGGCCGGAGCCCAGATCTCATTCTACCCCTAGCTATTCACGCGAAAGTGTGGGCACAGCTTCCTGGGGTATCAGAAACACTATAAAATACTGCTACTGATACTGCTACTGATAAATACTGATACTGCTGAACACTATAAAAAGAGGCTATTCGCTACAGTTCGCTCGACGCCCCCGCCGTTACACGGCGTGCGTCAAATCCACGGTGAAAACAGAAGTAGCAAATCTTCTTCGAGCCGAGATAGCGAAACTACTGAGCAAAGGTGCTATAGAACCTTTATCTCAGGCTCAGAGCGAAGGGGGCCTATACAGCAGATATTTTCTGGTACCGAAAAAAGATGGAGGTCTCAGACCCATTTTAGATCTGCGACAGCTGAACAGAGCACTTGTGAAGCGCCAGTTCAAAATGCTTACAACCAGGAAAATCCTCGCGCAAGTTCGCCAAGAGGACTGGTTTATGTCAATAGATCTGAAAGACGCCTATTTCCGAATACAAATAGCGTCCCATCACATGCGATTCTTGAGATTCGCCTTCGAGGACCAGGCATATCAATACACAGTCCTGCCGTTCGGCCTGTCCCTAGCACCCCGTACATTCACGAAGTGCATGGACGCAGCTCTCGCACCCCTGAGACTTCGGGGCATGCGAGTTTTGAACTACTTGGACGATTGGCTGATTCTAGCTCGATCACACTCAGAGCTCATAGAACACAGGGCCACATTACTCGAACACCTCGAGAATCTGGGCCTCACAGTCAATTGGGCAAAAAGCTCGCTGTCTCCCAGTCAGAACATTTATTTTCTGGGAACAGTGCTGGACTCGCTATCCATGACAGCACGCCTGTCACCGGAGCGCGGACTAGACATTCAGCGCGTCGCGAACTCCTTCCGCCACGGCTCTATAGTCCCGCTCAAAAGGTTTCAGAAAATGCTGGGCCTGATGGCCTCTGAAACCTTGGAAAGTAACCGACTGGTATCAGTCAGGTGTGAGTCTGGGGACTGCCTCGAGTGTGCAGATGGTGTCTACGGACGCCTCCACCTCTGGATGGGGAGCGCTGCTCAAGGGTAGACCGTTCGCTGGCCTGTGGTCAGAACGGGAAAAGCTCCTTCACATAAACTGCTTGGAAATGATAGCAGTCGACAAAGCGCTACGGTGCTTCTGTCCCCAGATAAAAGGTCACCACGTCCTGGTCCGGTCGGACAACATGTCAGTGGTGGCACACATAAATCGCCAGGGCGGCGTCAGGTCCCGAAACCTTTACAGGTTGACGGAACGCCTTCTGGTCTGGGCTCAGCACAACCTGCTCTCGCTGAGAGCAGCGCATGTGTCTGGTCACCTGAATGTGGGAGCAGACAGACTGTCCAGAAACAATGTCCCAGCAGGGGAATGGTCGCTGCACCCGCAGACGATCCAACTGCTGTGGGAAACGTTCGGCAGAGCGCAGGTGGACCTGTTCGCGTCCCACGAAAACGCTCAGTGTCCGAACTTCTTCTTGAAGAGCAGGGATGCGCTGGCCCACGTCTGGCCCCGCGTTCCCCTATATGCTTTCCCCCCTGTCTCGCTCCTGCCTCAAGTGTTGGAACGAATCAGGGAAAACGGATGCCCAGTGCTGCTCGTGGCCCCGCTCTGGACAAACCAGACCTGGTTCCCAGTCCTGATGCAGCTGCCCAGCACTGCCCCGTGGCCTGTACCACTGAGGAGAGACCTCCTCTCTCAGGCAGGGGGCTCGATTTGGCATCCTCGCCCGGATCTGTGGTCCCTGCACGCATGGGCCATCAACGGGTACCCGCTAACCTCCCGGAGGGAGTGTTAAACACGATCACGCAGGCTAGAGCTCCGTCTACTCGACGGCTCTATTCCTCAAAATGGTCTGTGTTCTCTGCTTGGTGTCAAGCTCAGGGCTTTTCACCCGTAGACTGAGGGGTTACGGAAGTGCTTTCCTTCCTTCAAGAGCTGCTGGATAAGGGCAGAACCCCATCCACGCTCAAAGTATACGTGGCGGCCATAGCAACGTTTGCAAAACCGGCGTCTGGCCAGCCACTGGGGAAGAACGACTTAGTCGTGCGTTTCCTCAGGGGAGCTCGGAGATTGAACCCTCCCAGGCCCCCTTTAGTCCCGATGTCGGACCTTTCCACGGTGTTGGAAGCCATAAAAGGTGCCCCATTCAAGCCAATCCATTTGTCAGACATGAAACATCTGTCTTTCAAAACGGTGTTTCTCATGGCTCTCGCTTCAGTGAAGCGCGTAGGGGACTTACAAGCGCTTTCGGTAAGCGCGTCATGTATGGAGTTTGGGCCTAATGACTCAAAGGTCATACTCAAACCTAGGCACGGGTACGTGCCGAAATCCCTCAACACACCGTTCAGGGCCCAGGTGATTTCCCTGTCCGCCCTTCCGGTTCTCAATGAGGAGAAGGACGCGAGTCTCCTTTGCCCTGTCAGGGCACTAAGAGCTTATGTGTCCCGCTCGTCTGGTTTTAGACAGACTGAGTAGCTTTTTGTTTTGTTTGGCGGACGTTCTAAGGGACTTGCCGCATCAAAACAGAGCCTATCCAGATGGATAGTTGATGCCATAGCGCTGGCTTACACCTCTAAGGGCCTGCAGTGTCCCTTGGGTGTCAGAGCACACTCCACGAGAGGCGTGGCATGGTCTAGCGGGATTACCCTGGAAGATATTTGTACGGCCGCGGGCTGGGCCTCGCCGTCTACATTTATAAAATACTATAACCTGGAGGTCCCCGCCTTACAAGCTAAGCTTTTGGCGGTCTAGAATTCAGTGCGATCTGCCCCGCTGTGTCGGCCCAGATGCTGAGTTTGGCCTGCGTATCGCTCACTAACTGATACAGCAGCTCCACGAGTGTTGACACATGTATGGCCATCCAGTTTAGGCTGAAAGTGTTTTCACCCTGGCTGCGTGGTATAATATCTATATGATTAGCTCCTCTGGATGCTATTTTATAAGGAATGACGCTTCTAGCCCCTCTTCCTTCACTCTCTGTGAGTCTATGGTGATTATGCACTACATGCGCCCCGGGCCTCTGCCCTTGGGACTTTTGGTGTTGGATCCCTGTATGCACGGCGTGTTACACTGTGTTCCCCATAGCGTAAGATATTACGCAGTACGAGAGATACTCTCGTAAGAGAACGTACTCTGTTACTAACGTAACCTCTGTTCTCTCTAGAGAGGGAACGAGTACTGCGTATCTTGCCGTGCTTACAATACGCTCTGGTTCGCTTCGGCGATGAAAACGTCTCAGGTTACGTATGTAACCCTGGTTCCCTGAAAGGAACGAGACGCTGCGTTTGAGACGCGGTGGGAACGCTCTGCGTGATTGCGTCATGAAGCACGTGTAAAATCAGTCCAATGGAAGCCCGATACGTCATAGGTGACGTCATAGACCAGGAAACTACAAAGCACCCTTGAAAACAGACCGCGACAGCTTCTGAAAAGTCTGAAGTAAGTCGATCAGGGTATGCAGGAAGTATGGCAGGCAAACGCAGCGTCTCGTTCCCTCTCAGGGAACCAGGGTTACATACGAACCTGAGATGTTCCCTTTCAAGGGAACTTCGAGCTGCGTTTGAGACGCGGTGGGAACCCCATACCCACTACGCCATAGTGACAAATGCCCATTCTGTGTGAAGTCCTTGGCGCACACTAGGAAGCAAGCAACCTCGCCCCAGGAGTGGAGAGGTCAAGGTCATAAAACCTGACAAATGTATGCGGAGAGGACCATCCTGCCGCATTACAAATGTCAAAAAGGGAAACACCCGAAATTAAGGCCGTAGAGGCCGCCATACTCCTTGTAGAATGGGCCCGTACAGCCATAGGTGAAGGCTGACCGGCCGCTTCATAAGCCAATGATATAGCCTCGACTATCCATTTGCTCATAACCTGTTTCGATGCAGGGAACCCTCTTCTGAGTGACCCAAAACATACAAATAATTGCTCTGACTTACGCCACAGGGCAGCTCTGTGAACGTAGGCATCCAATGCCCGAACTGGACATAACAGGTTCAGTTGTTCCTGATCTGGGGTATTAAAAGGTGGAGGATAAAAGGCCTGCAGCACTATTGGGCCCCCAACATTAACTGGGACCTTAGGAATATAACCCGGTCTAGGGTATAGAAATGCTTTCACCATACAAGGTGCAAATTCCAGGCATGAAGGAGCAACCGACAGGGCATGCAAATCTCCAATTCTCTTGATAGATGAAATAGCAAGGAGAAACAAAGCTTTCAAAGTGAGGAATTTTTCTGAAACCTCTTCAATAGGCTCGAAGGGAGCCAGAGCCAGACCCTCAAGTACAATGGCTAAATCCCAAGCCGGTGCTCTAGAGTGCAGTGCAGGTCTCAACCTCAATGTACCACGGAGAAAACGAATAATCAGAGGATCTCTCCCAATAGAAGTACCCCCCAGAGGGGTATGATAGGCCGATATAGCAGCCACATAAACTTTTAAAGTGGAAGGAGATAATCCAGCAGAGAAACGGTCTTGCAGAAAATCGAGAACTGAACCAACAGGCCTCGGCCACACCTGCACCATCGCATCCAGTCCGAGAGGAGCTGGGTGCGTGAGAGAGAACCACATGGGACAATGGGTTGTATCTGAGGATGCGAAAAGGTCTATCTGAGCACGACCAAATTTCTCCCACAGGAGCTCCACCACCTCGGGGTGAAGTCTCCACTCCCCGGGCCTCAGCCCCTGCCTTGACAGTATATCTGCTCCCACATTCTGACGCCCCGGAATGTAAACTGCTCTGAGAGATAGCAACTTCCCCTGGGCCCATAGGAGGATCTGATGGGCCTGCTTGCAAAGGTGACGTGACCTCAGACCCCCCTGATGGTTGATATATGAAACCACTGACGTGTTGTCCGTACGGACCAACACATGATGGCCTCTCAGGTCTGGCAGGAAATATTTGAGAGCTCGAAATACCGCCATCATCTCCAAACGATTTATGTGCCATGACAGTTGATGGTCCTGCCAAAGACCTTGCGCCGAGCGGCCACTCATGACCGCCCCCCATCCTGTGAGGGAAGCATCCGTCGAAAGCGTGACGCGTCGACAAGAAGCTCCCAGCACTGGGCCCTGGGCGAGGAACCAAGGTTTCTTCCACATGACCAAAGCACGAAGGCATAGCCGCGTGACCTTGATCTTGCGGAACGGATTTCCCCTCGGAGAAAACCCCTTGGTTCTGAGCCACCACTGCAGGGGTCTCATGTACAGCAGGCCAAAAGTAATCACGTTGGACGCTGCTGCCATGAGCCCCAACAGTCTCTGAAACTGTTTCACAGTGAGTGACTGGCCTAGTTTTACATTTTTTACGGCTGTGAGAATCGCAGAGATCCGAGCAGGAGATAGACGTGCCTGCATTGTGGTCGAATCCCAAATTACACCTAAAAAAGTGGTCCTCTGAGTAGGGAGGAGAACACTCTTCTTGGTGTTGAGCCGCAACCCCAACTCCTTTATGTGAGACAGAACGACATCTCGATGCCGAACCGCCAACTGCTCTGACTGAGCTAAAATCAACCAATCGTCGATATAATTTAATACGCGAATGCCCTGGAGTCTCAAGGGAGCCAGAGCTGCATCCACGCATTTTGTAAAGGTGCGGGGTGATAAACCTAGGCCAAACGGCAGAACCCGATACGGGTACGCTTCGCCCCCGAAAGCGAACCTCAGGAACTTCCTGTGATGAGGATGGATAGATACATGGAAGTAAGCGTCTTTCAGGTCTATTGTGACAAACCAGTCCTCGGACTGAATCTGTGAAACAATTTGCTTGAGTGTGAGCATCCTGAACTTGAGTTTCTGAACTCTGCTGTTTAACTGGCGCAGATCTAGAATAGGACGCAACCCTCCATCCTTTTTCGGAACAATGAAGTAACGGCTGTAAAACCCTGACTCTCTGTTGGGAGGAGGCACCCTCTCTATCTCTCCTTTTTGAAGAAGTGTCAGAACTTCCTGCTCCATAACCAGAGCCTGCTGTGAGTCCACCACTGTGGGAAGGACCCCTTGAAATCTGGGCGGACGAGAACCGAACTGAATTCTGTAACCCTTTTCTATTATGTGCAGGACCCATAAAGAAATATTTGGCAGAAGTTTCCACGCTGCCAGAAATTCTGATAAGGGAACCAGTCTCTCGAGACTGGCCTCTGGATTTGATTGAACAATCATTTCGGCGCCCTGAAACGGCGAACCGGCAGGGAACAACCGAACTGACCGTTCTACAACCCTCCTCAGAGGATTGCACGGGGACGCTGACACCTCGGTGCCCTGAAACGGCGAACCGGCAGGGAACAACCGATGTGGCAACGCTGCGACTCTCCTCGGAGAATCGCCCCCCGGAGGGCGCCAAAGAGAAACGGTTCCTCGGAATCGTTCCTCCTTGGAGGGGACCACCCTCAGAAGCCTGGCACACTCGGCGTCAGGACTTCTTCTTAGTCCAGGCTCTCTTGGAGATGACAGTCCTCAGATCCTGTCTACCCCCAACAGGCCTGGACTGCGAACGCCACTCGGGAACCCCGGATTGTGGAGGAGCCCGAGCAGCGACGCTCTGTTTCTGCTGGAATCTGTGTGCGGAGCTCGTAGACGGACGAGGCTGCTCAATCTTTATATTACGTGCAGCCTCGGGGACACTGGACCGGCGAAAAAGAAACCTCTGAAACGCAGCCGCTTGTTTTTTTATTTTCTTGAAACCTATCGACAACACAATTTATAGCATCGCCGAACAGACTTGTAGGGGAAAGCGGTGCGTCCAGAAGAACAGATCTATCTTTATCCTTGATTTCAGAAAGATTCAACCATAAATGACGTTCCGTGGCCACCAGGGCTGCCATAGAACGGCCCACAGATTTAGCCGTCTCCTTGGTGGCCCGGAGAGATAGATCTGTTGTGCGACGTAATTCTCGAACAGTATCAGCACTAACTTCCTCACATTGATCCATGTCCCTCAGCAGGTCAGCCTGATAAGCTTGTAATATCGACATTGTATGTAAGCATGCTGCAGCCTGACCTGCTGCCGAATACGCTTTACCCACCAGTACTGATGTATTTTTTAATGGTCTGGTGGGTAACGTCGGGGCTTTCAGTGATGACGCTGACTCGGGGGAGAGATAGCTCGCAAGCGTCTCTTCCGCACGAGGCATCGTCAAATAACCATAATTATCAATACCTCTAACTTTACTGTAATTACTAGTTTGAGGATTATGAACTCTGAAAGACGCCGGTTTATTCCACGATCTAGACACCTCAGTGTGAAGATCAGGAAAAAACGGGAGTTCCCGACGAGGAGGTCGTGATCTAGATGGTAAATAACGTTCATCTAGAAGACTCTTTCTTGATTCAACATCAATATCATCAGCTGGCCACTCAATATTTAATTTAGTAACAGCACGAGATAAAACCTCCATAAGCTCCTCATCAGCAGGGGTATGAGCTGGCGAAAACTCAAATTCCCCCATATCAACGACATCCAGTTCCTCAGAACTGGATAGCCGCAACAGTGGTGTCTCAGCCTGGGGAGGAGAAACCGCAGAGCGGGCTCCTTCCTGGGCTGGGACACCGGATCCAGCAGGTAAGGGCTGAGAAAGGGCGGGGCCCGTCTCAAACCCCGCTACTAAATCCATATGTGAACCCCAAGATGAACGCCGCCGCAGTGCCTCGGCAGCCGCGGGACCCGCACCTCGGGGAACACGAACCGAACCATCCTCCTCAAAGAATGCCCGGCGAGAGCGGAGAGTTTTCATGGACAAACTCATGCAATGCTCGCAGTCAGCCCCCTTGAGGACCGACTGGGCATGCTCCACCCCCAAACAAGCAACACACATCTGATGTGTGTCCCCACCCGTAATGAAACGAGGGCAAGGGACAACACAACGTTTGTAATCTTGCTTGCTCGCCATAATGATATATATATAAATGCAATGATCGGACAGACAACAATAAATAGACAAGGACAGAGTCACAGAGAGCGCTTACTGAAGACAACAGAAGCTGTCGCGGTCTGTTTTCAAGGGTGCTTTATAGTTTCCTGGTCTATGACGTCACCTATGACGTATCGGGCTTCCATTGGACTGATTTTACACGTGCTTCATGACGCAATCACGCAGAGCGTTCCCACCGCGTCTCAAACGCAGCTCGAAGTTCCCTTGAAAGGGAACCAGTTTTTATCAGCTATCGACCTGCTTATATAGGGCGAGACCACGCCCTTTCTGGCGGGACGTGACGAAATGGGCGCGAAGTGCCCCCATTGGTCAAGACGTCACGCAGAGCCGCTCTCGATAGGCTGCTGCTTTTGCCGCAGGGCAGCCAATAGGCGCGCGAGCTGCCTCGCCTATGTCTGCATGCTGCCACAAAGCGTTTTACATTGATTAAAAATTAAGGATAATTTTTGGCTTCAATATCTCGAGGAAAAGAGGTTTTCCCCATAGCGTAAGATATTACGCAGTACTCGTTCCCTCTCTAGAGAGAACAGAGGTTACGTTAGTAACCGAGTACGTTACTATTGCGATTCTTATCCAGATTAATAATATATTATAAAAATTATTATAACATAATATAATATCCAATATATATATATATATATATATCCGATATATCCGATCGTGAAAAGACCAGGGGCCCGTTCTTCGTAGGCCTACGTTGCTTAAAACATCCGAGATCAAACGAGACATCCAAGATAATATCATCGTGCTCATCATGATCCGGTTAATTAGGTTTTTCGAACACACCTGCCGGTTATATTTGGTATAGCTGGATTGAGTTATCTGAGATAATTGCGTGTTCATGCGCTGGTTTAAAAAGGGATATGTATCGATAGTAGAAACCTTGATCAGCAACGCTGCTATTGGCTGCTCACCGTGGCCAAAGAGCGCGCTCAGTTTTTCTCCACAGAAGAGCAAGAGTTATTGCTTGAAGGATATGCTGAATTTGAAAACTTAATTAAAATGCCAGGGAACACCTCAAAGTGTGCAAAAGCCAGGAGAGAGGGCTGGCAAAAAGTAGCAGACAAATTAAGTTTGTAGTGACCATGTTAGATGTTTTTATCACTTATTACAGTATTTGTATATTTTAATCATTTCTAAATAATTAATAACTTTATTCATTGTAATGTCAGAGTCACCACCCACTACTAGAACATGGGAACAAGTAAAAGTGAAGTACGGGCTTCCGGTTATGACATGCAGCTGAACAGTCGCACGAGTAAAGCTCGCAACTAAATACTCACAGAAACTACTAGAAAGACCACCATATCCCGTATAAAAGTTTTTGGAAATCACTTATAAGTTCGGCGGGACGAAATGCCACCAAAAGCCATCAAATCTGGGCACCACTCGAAGCCATCTGCTCAGTTGGAGGAGGAAAACGTGGAGCTAGTAAGCAAAAAGCTAACTGAGGCACAGGTTGAATCTAATACGACTACAAATGATGACATCCTCAGTGCAATTCAATCTTTGAAAGCTGACTTTACGAAACAATCCTCTGACATGCTCGATGCTATAAATGGCATAAAATCAGACTTACTGTCACAGTCCCAAAGAATAGGCGAGGCAGAAGAGAGAATCGCACAGACCGAAGAGGACGTCTCAACCCTTCAACACAGAGTTAAAAAACTTGAAGAATCGACAGAATTTCTAAGAAACAAAGTGCAGGATCTGGAGGACCGCGGAAGACGTTCAAACCTGAGATTAGTCGGCCTGCCCGAAAAAACAGAGGGGCCTAATATGTCCGCTTTCATTGAAAACTTGCTCCCCAGGCTTCTAAACGACACGTTCAGCTCCGCGCCAGTTATCGAGCGAGCTCACCGTGTAGGACAGGTCAACCCAAATCGTTCGGGGACTTCAAGAGCGATAATAATGAAGTTCCTTAACTATCAGGATAAGGAGAAAGCTTTGAGAGCAGCAAGAAAAATTAAAGACTTACGATATGAAGGACATCGGATCAGCCTGTTCCCGGATCTGTCAGCCGAGACGCGACAGCGACAACGCCAGTTTGATGGAGTGAAAGCCCAACTTAGAGACATGGAAATCCGCTATGGTATGCTCTACCCAGCGCATCTGATAGTTACGCACTCCGATCAGCGCCACATCTTTAAATCGGTCTTGGAGGTTGAGGACTTCATTCGATCAGTGCGTACCTCAACTTAATTGCCATTGGCAAGTAGAGACTTGTTAACAGGACTTAATTCCCGTGTTTATTAAACAAAGGTAAAGTTCTGAGTGGTCCAATTCACGTGACAATATGTTCATATTTGATTCGAACTGGGATAATGTTACCTCAGCAGATTACTGTCTGTTTAAGTGTAGTTTAATATGTTTCATTTCTTTAAATAAGCTACGTGAGTAGCCTACACAACTTTACGAATAATTTGACAAAAGTCACATTTTAAGTTGTGCCCATGTTATATGAGGGTGGAATTATGGGAGTGATCTCAATTATGTTAGTGGTCCAGTTTTGTTATCTATTCAGTTTATTAGTTTGCGAGCCCAGAGGGGTGAATAACGATAGTGAGCCTGCAAAAGGTTGCTCCATGTTATATGGATCAAGCGTGTTTCATAACCAAAGTCGGTGATTGGGGGGTATTTCCATGCTTTCCGTTTGGGGGAATGTATGGGGGGCGGGGGGTTGTAGTGGAATCAATATTTTATTTTATTTTTTATATTATTTTATTTTTCTTGTTTTTCTATGGTTTGTTTGGACACAGCTATCTCTACATGGTAACACGAGATAGTAAACGATTAGTAAGTCAGAGATAAGTATCTGTAGCTGGAATACAAGAGGGCTAAATAACTTAGTAAAACTTAAACAAGTATTAAGTAGACTGAAACAAATGCGATCAAATATAGTTTTCTTACAGGAAACACATTTAATAAAAGACGATATCAGTAGGGTCACAAAGAGATGGCCAGGTCAGGTTTTCAATGCCTCTTTCACCTCTCGAGTTAGAGGAGTCATGATCCTCATACACAAGTCTGTTCCATTTCAGTTAAGACAGCAACATATAGATCCGTTAGGGAGGTACATAGTTCTCAACGGTACGATTTTGTCAACACAAATTAATCTAGTAAGTATATACGCTCCTAATATAGACGACCCTTCCTTTTATCAGAACTTCTTTCTCACAATATCATCATATCCTGGAAATTATGTAATTGGCGGAGATTTTAATTGTGTGTTAAACCCAATTTATGATCGCTCTTCAGGAATAGATAATACGCATCAACAATCCAAAAAAATTATCATAAAGTATATAACTGATCTGAATTTAGTGGAAATATGGAGGTATCTTAACCCAAGTAAAAAAGAATATTCATGCTTCTCAAACACACACAAAACATACTCGAGAATAGATTATTTTTTAATTTCCAACAGCTTAGTTTCAAAAGTAGGAAGATGCTGGTACGACTGTATATTATTATCTGACCATGCCCCGGTTACTTTTACACTCCAAATTGACAATCTTGTGTCTTCCCCTCCCAGATTTCGTTTTCAAGCAAGCTGGCTCCTGGACCCTGACTTTGTTAAATTCCTGGAGGACAAAATAGATCTATACTTTCTAGTTAACACAAATCAGACAAGTGCTTCAATCAAATGGGAGGCCTTTAAAGCCTATATCAGGGGGGAGATATTAAGTTATACAAGATATAGATCAAAAGAATATAAGACAAAATTAGTAAATTTGGAAAAGCAAATTAAGGTATCAGAGGAACACCTTTTTAGCAACAATGACCCTTTAAAGCGAAAAGAACTTCTTGTATTAAAAGCCCAATACAACGAATTAACCAGTACAAAAATAGCTAAGAGCTTGATGTGGCTAAAACAATCCTATTACGATCAGGGAGAAAAACCCGGAAAGTTGCTTGCATGGAGAATAAAAAAAATACAAACAGATAGAGCCATTAATTCATTAAATTTGGAGGAGGGGGTGAATATTGTAGATCCATTGGAAATAAATAATAATTTTAAATTGTATTATGAAAATCTGTACAAATCTGAATACACTAACAATTCCGAAGGGCAAGACAGCTTTCTTGATAAACTTAATTTTCCTAAATTATCAGAGGGGATAAGAAGTGACCTAGAGAGGAATCTGAGCATTGAAGAGCTCTCGGAGGCATTACAGGGCATGAGTAGTGGAAAAGCCCCTGGGCCTGATGGCATCCCAATGGAAATTTATAAAAAATTTGCAGGGAAACTTTTACCACACTTGCTTGAAATGTTCAACGAAGCATTTGAAAAGGAAATACTACCCCCATCATTGAGATCAGCACTAATTACCCTTATATTGAAGCCAGGCAAACCCGCTAATGAAAAATCATCTTATAGGCCCATATCTTTAATGTCATGCGATACAAAAATCCTCTGTAAGGCCCTAGCTAAGAGAATTGAAACATTTATACCGAACCTCATAATGAATGATCAAAATGGGTTTGTGCTGGGAAGGCAAGCCCTCCATAACATACGTAGAGTCCTAAATATACTATATAAAAAACAAAATGCCAAGGACCATGCAATCCTGTCGCTCGATGCGGAAAAAGCCTTCGACAGGATTGAATGGGGATACCTTTTCGAAGTGCTTAAGAGATTTGGGCTAGGTGATGGGTATATTAAATGGATTAGGCTCCTTTATAATGATCCGCAGGCAGAAATAATAACAAATAACCACATTTCAAAACCCTTTAACTTAAGTAGAGGTACTCGACAGGGGTGTCCATTGTCCCCTTTGTTATTTTTATTTGCAGTAGAGCCACTTGCAATGGCAATCCGGAGTAGTTCTGAAATAAAGGGCATAACAATAGGTGAGAGGGAACATCGTTTATCTTTGTTTGCAGATGATATTGTGGTTTTTCTTACAAATCTAGACCCTTCTATTCAAGCGCTTAATTATATACTAACTGAATTTGGAAAGTTTTCAGGTTACAAAATTAACAATAATAAAAGTGCCCTACTATTATTGAATGGAGACGAAAGGAGTAGCTATCCGATCTCTAAGCAATTTGCCAGCTCTCCTGAAGGTTTTACATACTTAGGGATTAAGATAACCCCAAACATAAAATAAATCATTCCAAGGAATTACGACCCATTAGTAAAGAAAGTTATGGACTCACTCGAGAGATGGAATTCACTGCCAATTTCTATTATTGGGCGTATAAGTATCCTTAAAATGTCGATCCTACCTAAATTGTTATACCTTTTCCAATCAATTCCACTCCCTCTTCAAGCTTCCTTCTTTGCTATACTCAAGAAAACATTCGCAAGATTTATATGGAATAATAAACGTCCTCGGTTACGTCTCTCCTTACTCTACGTACCATTCGAGCGGGGAGGGCTTAAAGTACCAAATATAAAACTTTATTATTGGGCAGCTCAACTTTGTTCTGCTAGATACTACTTCATAGACACAGACATTCCAGCGTGGATAGATATAGAAAAAGATGCAATAATGATTCCATTACGAATGTATCTTTACTCTTCTTCAATTAAAATGCTCAAAAAAACTACGAATAATCCTTTCCTTAGGAACACCATTTTATTATGGTATGAAGCTCACAAGTTTCTAGATGAAGCAATCGCAATGTCAGGTTTGTCACCAATTTGGGGTAACACAAAGTTTGTACCGGGTAGAAGTGATAAGGGATTTGAAAACTGGATGTATAAGGGAATTAAGTCAAGTAAAAGATTTATACGAGGAAGGTACAATGTTATCATTCCAACAATTGATGAGAAAACATGATATCCCTCAGAAACATTTTTTTAAATATTTACAAATAAGAAGTTTTATACATTCTGAAATTAAAAACTATTCAGAACCCCCTTTGTCAACTATAGAAAAGCACACTTTAAAGCATTTAAGGGACAAGGGTAATCTGTCATTACTTTATAATATACTTTTAGAGGGATCAAAAGATAGTTCGCTGTCTTATTTAACAGCATGGAAGAATGATCTTCAGGAAGACATTTCTAAAGAAGAGTGGATGGAATCCTGTTTATTTGCCCAAAATCACAGCATCAATACTAGGAGTAAATTACTTCAATATAAATGGCTTTTGCGGACATACATCACCCCAGTCAAACTACATAAATTGAATCCAAATATTCCAGATAGTTGTTCAAAATGTAATCAAGGAATTGGTACACTTTATCATTGTGTATGGGAGTGTAATGAAATTCAAGGATTTTGGAAGGAGATTGTTTTTATGATCGGTAAACTAACTGAAGTAATTATCCCTCTTGCACCCAAATTTTGTCTGTTTCATATATACCCAGTAAATCTTGAGGTGAATGCAAGAAAGCGCAAACTAATTGATTTTAGTTTACTTCAGGCCAAACGTACTATTGCTTTAAAATGGAAGGAAAC
Source organism: Rhinichthys klamathensis goyatoka (assembly GCF_029890125.1). Taxonomy (NCBI): domain Eukaryota; kingdom Metazoa; phylum Chordata; class Actinopteri; order Cypriniformes; family Leuciscidae; genus Rhinichthys; species Rhinichthys klamathensis. The sequence continues at coordinate 203,667 of NW_026606556.1, forward strand.
CCAAGGACCTAACCCAGGTCAGTGGATTAAAGAAATGACCAGCAACCTTGCCTTGGAAAAACTTACTTATGTTGTTAAAGGGAAACTAAAAGACTTTGATAAAATTTGGGCACCCTTCTTACATTATTGTAACCAAGTTGACCAGACAATATGGGATGATTGAATTACCTAACTCTTCTTTGGTCATGTCCAATATTTAACTCAGCTCTTGTAATCCAGCAAAATAAATAATGGCTCTGGTAAAATAGTAGAATTAAACTACAAAATGTCAGGCTGTGTGCTGTCATATCAAAAGGTGTATTTTATATATTTTATTTTATTTTACTTTATGGTTTAGTGTTGTTCTGGATGTCCTGTAATGTGGATCTAATTATCTTAATTTTTAATTGTTTTTTTTTTAGGTTTTTTTTACTCATTATTTGGTTTATTTTGTTGTGTTGATGTTCAAACAAAAACCAATAAAAAACAATTTGAAAAAAAAAAAAGTGAAGTACTAGAATATTCTACATAATGGTAATTTGTACTACTAATCTCTTTTAAAAAGGCACTGTTAATAAATGTTTGGCTGTTTATAAAAGCAACCAAGAAAAAGGCTGAGAAAAAAAAGAAAAGAAAAACAAACAGGTGGTGGTCCTGCACCCCCACATCATACCCAGGCAGAAGAGCTGGCCCTTGGGTTGAATGTGAACGACCCATTGTGAAGGGCATCCCTGGGTTCAGCTCTTCCTGAGACCCACAGCCAGAGGCCAGAAGCAGCAACACCTTCACTGCTGGTATGAACTTTAAATTATCCTAGTACACTGTAAAATAATTTGTTGCTTCATTAAATTAAGTAGGCCTATAATCCAAATGGCTGTTCAGTCATGTCAACTGTTAAACCTTGAGTAGTAATGAATTGCTTTGACTTGTGAAAGTCTGCATGTGTGACTGTGAAACTACATAGTTAATGTAAAAAAATATTTTGCCATGAGTTATTGATCATATTTCCCCTCAGTGTACTTCATTGTAATGAAATTGTGTTTTCCTCTTTTGTGCAGTTTTAAACAATACACCAACACTTTTACCTGTTCCCAAGCAAGTGGTGGCTGAAGCATGTGCATTAAGACTTGTTCTAACGTTACATCAAAAGGGAAGAAAGTACAACACTTTGTAATCCCCATTTCCCCAATGCACAGTCAAGTCAAGTCAAGTCATTAATTTACACTTGAGTACCTATTATTTCTGAATGCAATATGAGTTGCAGGAGTCCACATCTACAGAAGAGTCTGCACAAAGCAGTGATGCAGAGGTGGGCAGTGTTGTACTTTTCCTTTTAATTTTTAATGCATAAGCCATGTGTTGACAGGTTTACCCCTACCTGTAGAAAATAGAGTATTTTGAAAATACTTGACAACTTAAAGAAAAAAAAACTGGCACTAGAGATACAGTTGCTTCATAGGAACTTCAGAGTAAGTGCTAATATATTATTTCACACAGAGTACTATTGCTGACTTTGCATAATATCTCTTATTGCAGGCAAAAGATGACTATCACTGGCTTTTCTTTACAAAGAACAATTAAAATAAAACTCAAAGAACTAAGCATATTTGTCTTTTATTAAACATTAATTAAATGTTTTCTATTTTTTCTGATGGTGCAATGTTGTGTAATATGGCCCATGCAATGTCACAGGCCCTGTCAGGTGCAACCCTCAGACTTTTCAGACACTTTAGTTGGCTAAAGTTCACTTCATTGTGTGCCCTTGTCCTGGCTAGAGCGGCATTGTAACTGGTCTGGGGTTTGGGTCAGGGAATGGGGTCATAAAACACCTGTCTCCAAGCAGGATCCTGTTGTAATCACCTGTACAATGGAAAAATTCAGTTCTGTTAGGATAAGCATAAGTGTATGTAATGAGCTTGATATTTATATTTTTCCTTACCACGTTCAAATAATGTGCATAAATCTCTGAAAATTCTTGAGTCATGCACAGATCCTAGCCATATTTGTGATATGGAACATAGTCACACACCATCTAAGAGATTTTAGTCTGTCAACTGCCTTTTTACAATTTGATATAATATTACTAATCTGGTGTATAAGAATCGCAATAGTAACTTGCCTGCACTGTTATTAAAGCCCGACTCCGAGTCGAACATTTATGCGTTTCCAACAAATTAATGATGTAAACGACATCCTCACGAGTCATGAGAAAAATTATATCTTTCAAAAAGTAAGTTACACTATCGCGCTGCGCTAAAAGACTACCCGTATCACCTCCGTTTATAAAGCCGCGATCTAATCCTGTTAACATGAAATAAGCCTGCTCAATAAGCCTGCTCGCGAGCAGGTTTTAGCTTGTGCACCTGTTGCTATGACAGCAAGTCCAGGATGAGCATCGAAGAACCAAACAATCCAAGATCATGCCAAATCGCCAACAATCAAATCCAGCTAAGTGAGATAGCGACGTACGAAGAACGGGCCCCGGGTATACCCCTTCATGCCAATGCAGCCCATTCTCATCCCTAGGCGTCATGAAACTGACGCTTTGGGAATCATTTTGACCATGCTTCAATATTCGACGCTTTAGGCACCCTTTAGCGTCAGTTACATGACGCGATCCTAGGGCGTCATCTTGCTGACGCTTTACCTTTAACGTCAGTTAGATGACGCTATCTAATCCTAACCCTACCCCAGACCTAAACCTACCCGCGTCATCTAACTGACGCTTAGGTAAAGCGTCAGTAAGATGACACCCTAGGATCGCGTCATGTAACTGACGCTAAAGGGTGCCTAAAGCGTCGAATATTGAAGCATGGTCAAAATTGTCATTTTAGTGACGCCTTGGGGTGAGAATGCGTTGGCCAATGGTGTTCCCTGGTGGAAGTGGCCTCTTTCTGCAGAAAAATACACCCTGCCACACTGCACACATTGTTCAGGAATTCTTTGAGGAACATGATAAAGAGTTCAAGGTGTTACCCTGGCCTTCAAATTCCCCAGATTTCCCCAGATTCTCCCAATACCTACAGAACGTTAAAAAATGTGCTGCTAATGTCTTGGTGCCAGATACCACAGGACCCCTTATGTCAGGGGTTCTCAAACATTTTGGAGCCAGGGACCCCTTACAGGGAAAAAACTTTTCCAAGGACCCCCTCATATTTATAACAGTGATTGAGCCCAAAGTTAATGTGGGAGCGGCTAATGAAATATTTTTGTACAAATGGTCTCCACCCAGGGTCCTATGCAGGAATTTCTAAATAGCCTACTGCGGTCCCAAAAGTGATTTTGCTAGGGGGGCATTTTGCCCTGCTAGGACCTAAATTGTGGGCCCTGTCCCTATGCACTTTTTAATAATACAGCACAATTTTATAATTTACTGTATTTTCCAGAAAATAAGTTGCACCTGAATGTGCAATAGGGCCTACTTTGTTGCATTGTTGAGGCGTTAGCCTTCCCCTCACTCCTCACGCAAATCCTTAAATTAATGATAGCCTATTCAGAAAAAACGAGAATGAAAAATAAGTAGGCTACCCTATAAGACAATAATACAAATAATAATAATAATAACAGTATAAAAACAACATTTATTTTAAACATCAAGTCTAAATGAATTAAGTTGAATCAAAACTGAAACTGCACAGACGTTGGGCTCGTGCATCTCTCATTCGGTCCAAAGTTTCCATATTTGCGATGTAGCCTAACATTTGGATGCTTAACTATTTATGTAAAGAAAGCTGCATGTTTCAGTCCCAGTATAGGCCTACACGTATCAGCATCTTCACATGCGGAGAAATGAAATTGGAATAACAGCAAGTCGACAGTAGGCTATTAATGATTGACTGCCTTCATAGTACAACAGATAAATTAAATTAAGCCAAACTTTTTATAAGTTCGGTTGACTATTTTATTTTGATAATGATCAGGCTTCTAATGGCAAATCTAGCAGTGCTAGATTACTTGGGATTTTTTCCTCAGCAGTGGAAACAAAGGAATACTCTTATTTATGGTCATACAGATAAGACAAGAGAACATTATTCAAAACGGTAAAGTGTCCATTTTTTATTTGTGTATACATTAAAAATGACTACAAAATGTCATGCCTTTTAAAAATAAAGAAAACAACAGGATGCGGGTTCATGCCGTCTCCTTTCTGGCGCACGTGCCCCAAAATCAACCAAAACACAGCGAATAGTCTACTTGACGCACAGACATAAGAAATACAGATAGATTATCTATCTATTGAAATCTTTACTTTAAGTGTCTACTTTGTATTATTTGACGCTAAATTCATTATATAAGTCACTTTGGAATAAATAGCATGTTTTCAGATGAAAACACGACTTATAGTCCGGAAAAAACGGTAGGCTGTTATAAATTATTTTGCGGACCCCCTGGTTCACGGACCACACTTTGAGAACCACTGCCTTATGGGGTCTTTTAGGGGGCTTTCACACTGGCAGTTTAGTTCGGAACGGGGCACGGCTCGCATGAAAAATCGCTAATGTCAACGCTGTCATGTGGACCCGAGTGCGCACTGGGGTACCGAACCCGAGACTACCTGGAGGAGGTAGTCTGAGTTCGGTTGCTACCGAACCGTGCCGCGGTTAGCGTGAATGTGAAAGCACGGGTGCGCACTTGTTCAGGAAGTAAAGTAACCTGCACATGCATTTTAGCTTATTGTGATGTATTCAGTTAAATTAAACACTTGTAAGGGATGATAGTGTTGATGATTTACTTTGGATACGAGCGAGAGTGAGCCTGCAGTGTATTCGTGCATTGCACGTGGAATCAGGGCAACAAATTTGGAAATCTGTCTCCTCAAAAGCAGCAGCAGACGGCCACCTTATGTGACACACGCACAGTAAACCTGTATTGTTCACTCAACTGTGCATAATAGCAGCGAATTAATAAAAAACACAATATTGACCCGCGTTCTGTTTTCTATCATGCGCCGTGCACGTTTGCGATGACGTAATATGCACGCAAACGCACCAGGGTTCAATAGAATCAAGTTCAGTGTGAAACCAGACCAACGCTATGGGGGGCGCGTTGCAGAATCAAATTCTAAGCAGAATTTGATTTGGGGGCCCCCTCCCACTACGCGAAGTCACCTGTGCTTGATGATTATTGACACAAATGTCACGCAATAATGATACATTATAAATGAATACAGTGAGGTTATGTATTAATACAAAATAAATACTTAATAAAAAATAGATGCCTACTTAAATAAAAACGTTTTAACTTTTACTTTACTCTTTTACTAACTCTTTGAAACTTCTTAAAACAAACTGTCTCAAAACATATAAAATAAATTATTTGCTAAAATAATGACAAAACGGAGAAATCAGAAACATAATAAGAGCAAGGGTTCAACAATGACAATTATTGTTGAAAACTGTAAAAATATTATTATTTCTTAACTGTCTCAATACAGTGTAACTGTCCTCAAAATCTTTTTTTTATTATTATTGTAACAGACTTTGTTGGATTGGATTGTACATGACAGAATCCAACAAAGTCTGTTACTATAATCCCAGCTAGAAATTTTACGTTCCCAGAACGTTCTGAGAACGTCCCCGCTGGTGTCAAGGACGTTGCCTGGTAACGTTCCCACAACGTTCCCAGACAGTCACGATGTGGAGTTCTTTAAAGGGTTTGGGGACGTTATTTGGAGGACCTTCAGGGAACATTCAGGATGTTCTGGGAACGTTTAGAGGACAATGTTTAATTCAGAAATCCAATGTTTCCAAAACGTTCTGAGAACGTCCCGCTGGTGTCAGGAACGTCGCTTGGTAATGTTCCCACAACGTTCCCAGACAGTCACGATGTGGAGTTCTTTAAAGGGTTTGGGGACGTTATTTGGAGGACCTTCAGGGAACATTCAGGATGTTCTGGGAACGTTTAGAGGACAATATTTAATTCAGAAATCCAATGTTTCCAAAACATTCTGAGAACGTCCCGCTGGTGTCAGGAACGTCGCTTGGTAATGTTCCCACAACGTTCCCAGACAGTCACGATGTGGAGTTCTTTAAAGGGTTTGGGGACGTTATTTGGAGGACCTTCAGGGAACATTCAGGACGTTCTGGGAACATTTAGAAGACCATATTTAATTCAGAAATCCAATGTTTCCTAAATATTCTGAGAACGTCCTGCAGAACTTTTAGGGACCAACTTAGAATATTATTTTTTTGTCCTATTAAGGTATTCTGTTATATTTAAAGAATAAGAAGCTGATGCTTCTCCGCTTCAACCTGATCTGCAGGCTCTGTGTGTGTGACAGGAGATTTTTTTTTATATACTGTGTACATTTTGCTGCCATTGATGCTGAGCTTAAAACGTCTGCATTCTTGATTTTATAATAACAATTGTAAAAGACTGTTTTACATCAACGAGCCAGATCACCACAACTTTTTTCACATGGAAAAGTGGTGTAGCCTTTACCAAATAATAGGAAAAAATGACAATAAAAGAAAAGAGACAAAAATAATACAAACATATTCTAAAGACCCTCGCATTGAACTTTATGCCGCTTAGATTTCGTGAGGAGACCCTGCAGGCTATGTAAACAAGAGTTAAAATAAGCAAATTGGAATAGGCCTAGCACTTACGTTAGCTTGTTTATAAAATAAAAAAAGCCAATATAGCCTGACCATCTACGCGAGAATGGTTCATTAAAATAACTTTACATGATAATCACATTGGCTTTTTCTGGCTCGCTGTCGGTGAAGAAAACAGGAAAAAGACCGCCGTCAGGTGTCCGTCCGAGAAGGGTCCAGCCCGCAGACAAACCAGATAAACGTGACAGAAGTTGACGGAAGTTGAACCTCGGTTCGTCCCACGTCACCGCGCACAAAACGTGATGTATATGAGAATGTTCTCATTAAGTTAGTCACAAAACGTTCTCATATGGTCAACAGAGAACCATATGGGAACGTCCTTATTATGTCCTCTTTGTAATGTTGCTATGTGACCATAAAATAACCAATATGGAATGTTCCCCTAAAGTCACATAAAGAACGTCATTGTATGACCAACTTAGGCCCATATGAGAACGTTTTGATTACATCCTCTTTGTAACGTTGTTATGTGACCATAAGATTACCATTACGGAACGTCCCCCTAAAGTCCTATAAGGAACGTTATAATAGGAGCAACTTAGACCCATATGAGAACGTTTTGATTACATCCTCTTTGTAACGTTGTTATGTGACCATAAGATTACCATTACGGAACGTCCCCCTAAAGTCCTATAAGGAACGTTATAATAGGACCAACTTAGACCCATATGAGAACGTTTTGATTACGTCCTCTTTGTAACGTTGTTATGTGACCATAAGATTACCATTACGGAACGTCCCCCTAAAGTCTTATAAGGAACGTTATAATAGGACCAACTTAGACCCATATGAGAACGTTTTGATTACATCCTCTTTGTAACGTTGTTATGTGACCATAAGATTACCCTTACGGAACGTCCCCCTAAAGTCCTATAAGGAACGTTATAATAGGACCAACTTAGACCCATATGAGAACGTTTTGATTACGTCCTCTTTGTAACGTTGTTATGTGACCATACTATTACCATTACGGAACGTCCCCCTATAGTCATTTAAGGAACGTTGAACTGCAGCACTTTCATTAACAAAAGAGGACGTTTCAGGAACGTCCCTAATGTTCTGTAAAGGTTCGGAATGTTCGTCACCTTTAGAGAACTTTTAGGAAACGTTACCCATGGTCGCGGGAACGTCACCTTCTACCTGGGATACCGGTAATGATATACTGGCGCTTGTTAATTGTATGTATGCAATGTATTTTTCCCCTCGGGGCTTGCCGCAGATAGGAATGGGTCGTGCGCACTTGGTACCGGAGTGTCGCGGGTTTTTGGAGTTTAGTGATCTGACGTGTGGTATAATAAAGTGGAGAAGAGTTCAAACTGCTATGTTTATTATTTATTCAAACTGCTACCCTTACACTTAGAAGGTTAAGTTCCCCTGCGGCTATTTTCTCCAATTTAAACCGATACCGTGACTATGCGCAGTTGCGCACGAATTGTCTATGCACGCGCGAGGTGTCTAGATTATGCGCATGACTTAAACGCTGGCAGACACAGCAGCAGTTGTAGGCAGGTATATTGATCATGAAATCAGAATTTTCTTGTCTTGAATTATTAATTCAGTCATATTCATTCATTCATTTATGTCACTTGTTTAAGTCATCTAAAATATATATATATATTTTTAAAGTCGATTGGGGACTTTAAAAATGGCCACCCCCTGGTGGCCAGGGGGCCCCAAGCAGCCGCTTAGTTCGCTTATGCCCCGGGCCGGCCCTGAAAGCCCCCTTAGAGTCTATGCCTTGGTGGGTCGGCACTGTTTTGGCAGCAGGACCAACCACATGTAAGGTAGGTGGTCATAATGTTTTGGCTCATCTGTGTATGAACAGTAACAATGGCGTTTTACCAGATCAATTCAAGCATAAGTCCACATCCTGCATTCGCAGCACAGAAAAGAATGTCTTCTCGACATGTCGACAACAGAAACCAAACTCTTCCAGGCCTCAGCTACAACTACAGTGTTTGAAGGCAGGACAAAGTAGATGATGTTCGCTGGCAGCCAATGAAGAACATAGGATGTAACCTATGTAGGTTTGTGCAGGAAGTAAGACTGGAATTACTGAAGACTTCTTTCAAGCAATTTAGAATCGGTTCTTTCTTTTGGGAACAATAACGTTTATAGTGCACTTTGATCTTTGAAAGTTTGCAGACCATTTACATTGACAAAAGCTATATTACACACTACTACATAAAAGGTAATATCCGAAAAAGCATAATAAGGACACTTTAAGCTATTTTTTTTCATAGCAGAAATTTATATTGTTGATGGACAAAATACTATGTCTGATTCATATTATTTAAATTTAGTCAAAAAAGCAATCAGAATGTTTTTGAAGATTCATGAAACAACTAAATGAACCATCCTTTTCAAGACAACAAGCCAAAACCTCTTCAAAGCTTAATTCTGCAGAGCCTTTGCCGTGAACCACAGTCTACAGAGTGTGCAACCCGCAGATCTGATCACAGAGACAATGATAGCATCAGAACACCTTGCTCTTATTTATTCCCTGTTTAACATCACACATCAAGTTTAGTCTTGCACACCATTGACAGTTATTGGCATCTGCAAAACCTAGTAGCTCATAGTAGTATAGTCAAAATCAGAATATATACTGTATATTCTTCACACAGTTCTTAACACTTTTGCAAATAATACTTAAATTAAAAGTTTTACTTTAAACACACACACAAACACACACACACACACACACATATATATATATATATATATATATATATATATATATATAGTATTACTCTTTAATATCTTGCTATGCTTTAAAGTACACTTATTTTCATGTGTTGACTGACATACTAAAGCACCAATAAAGTACTTAATTATAATTTTAACTGTAGTATGCTTTAATTTGAAATTTCACTTAAAGTTAATATATATTAAATGTACTAAATTGCAACTTGTAATTACAAATATATTTAAATATATTTATATTTACCCGACATACAAGTTTCAATAAAAATTACATTAAAGTATATTGCAGTTTAGCATAAAAGCTTGTCAATACATTCGGCTATACATCATAATGAGTGTTGTTTGTAGTTTATTTGTGTGTGTGTTATGCATTTTGTTAGAGTATTACACAGTTAGATTAGCAACATGCTAATGCCAAAATCCAATTAAATGTAAGACTACAAGGAGTGCGATTTGTATGTTGCTGCTATTCTATTTAGATCCAAGATGGTGTCTAAAGAAGAACGCTATCTTTGTAGAAACCTAGTCTTCTCAATATATAACAGAGCTTGTGTTTATATTTGCACACTCATCTGAAGATCTCAGTTACTCAGTGAATACATGTTGCTGAGAGCTTGTGAACGCATACATTTGTGTAAGAAAATACACAGGCTGCATCTACGTCAGGATGAAAATTATCTGTTTGTTTTAATGTAAAGTTTCCTTTTGACCTTTTGTACAAAGAAACAAACAACAGACAATAGCATACTTCTGTCAGAGAGTGTGTGGGTGCAGGCAGACAGCAATGTGGTCTCTGAACTGTATTGAAACTGGCAGCCCCACTTACATGTGTGAGGTTAACCCCTGACCCCGAAACATAGTCCAGTAGTTAACACAAAGCAGGTCTGTGCACTAACTTGTCAAAGTGCACCACCCAGGACATCATACTGTGCAAACAGAGCAGAAAGCGAAGAAGTAAAAATATCAAACACACATACACACTTTTTTTGGTAACACTTTACAACAATAGTACATGAATCATCATGTACTAATACCTGAATTAATAATTACTTTACTATGAACTAATGATGAGTTAAGACATGTACTAATGAGGAACTAACCTTAACTACGACTTGAGTCATATGAATTCCAGCATGAATATACCATCTTAACTACACGTTAGTACATGCTTGTTAATTAATGTATTAATTAACATTTCGGGGTAAACTAAATCAAACTTGCTCTAGAAAATGGACATATTTTGTGGCCCAAAAGAAGAGCAAAAAACCTTAACTGACTAACATCCAACTGCATTATGATATAAAGACAGTAAACCAATCCATAAAATAACCACATAAATAACCATCATCTGTGCTAACACTGATTTTAATTTTGAAAATTGCATCTGTTAATGAATATGTTAGTGTAGGTATTTCACTCTTGATGGCAGCAGTGGAATTACTTAAAACAGAATGAGATTAAATTGTTTTTAATGATGAATGCATCATTGGGTGTTCAATGAGTAAGGTTAAATATAAACATTGCAAGACATCTATGGTATATTCATGCAGGAATTCATATGACTCATGTCGTAGTTAAGGTTAGTTCCTCATTAGTGCATGTCTTAACTCATTAGTTCATAGTAAAGTAGTTATTAAAGGAACACTCCGAGTTTTTGGGACTTTAGCCTATTCACCTTATCCCCCAGAGTTAGACAAGTCCATACATACCTTTTTCATCTCCGTGCGTGCTATAAATCTGTTTGACGCACCCACCGCTAGCCTAGCTTAGCACAAAGACTGGATGTAAATGGTTGCAGCTAGCATCCTAATCCAAATAAGTGACAAAATAACGCAAACATTTTCCTATTTACATGTTGTGATTTGTATAGTCACAGAGTGTACAAAAAACAAAGTCACATGAGACACAGACATATTTTAACCGTATAAATACTGGGAACTATATTATCTGAAGGCGAAGCACTGCTACTTGGGCGGAGTGATAACCGCAGCACATCAGACGAGCCGTGGTGAGGAGCAGAGAGCGCGTCTCAGGTGCTGCGGTTATCACTCCGCCCAAGTAGCAGTGCTTCGCCTTCAGAGAATATAGTTCCCAGTATTTATACGGTTAAAATATGTCTGTGTCTCATGTGACTTTGTTTTTTGTACACTCTGTGACTATACAAATCCCAACATGTAAATAGGAAAATGTTTGCGTTATTTTGTCACTTATTTGGATTAGGATGCTAGCTGCAACCATTTACATCCAGTCTTTGTGCTAAGCTAGGCTAGCGGTGGGTGCGTCAAACAGACTTATAGCACGCACGGAGATGAAAAAGGTATGTATGGACTTATCTAACTCTGGGGGATAAGGTGAATAGGCTAAAGTCCCAAAAACTCGGAGTGTTCCTTTAATTCAGGTATTAGTACATGATTATTCATGTACTATAATTGTAAAGTGTTACCCTTTTTTGGCTACATTAATTATACATTTGATAACACCAACGAACAAATTGATAATACATACTTCCAGTACACTTAACTGTAAAGTGTGTTATAGCAACTGTAAAAGCAAGTGAAAGTTTGAGATAAATTGATGTTATGTGTCCATAAGGGTTGTTTGGTATTCTCGCATACAATTCATGAGTGTGCACGTGTGCATGCTGAAGTGAGTATATGCGCTTGCAGAGACGTGTGTTTTCACAAAAGGAAGTTAGTGTGGTAAGATAAAGAGAGTTGCTATGTCGCCATGTGTGTTGCTGAGCTGAGAAACCTCAATGTGCGTAATTGATATCAGGTGCACACAAACTTCACTGGTGTGTACAGATGAGAATGCAGATTAACTACCAGCTGCACACACAACAACACATTTTGTGGGTGTGTTCACTGGCTGGAGAAACAATGTTTTGTAAGTATGAACTTCCTGTACTCACAGGTCTCTCTGAAGTGCAGAGAGGAAACACTGAACATCACCAGTGTCCAAAATTAAAAGTGAGATGCAGAAGTTTCTAGAACCACATGTTCTGAATGACTGCATTAGCTTGCATACGATTTGTGCAGAAAGGAAGCACATTTGCGGTTTGTGACACACATACCTTGTATGTACGTTGTGCAAGTATGCAGCATTGTTTGTGCTAATGAGCGCATACAACAAATTATGCATTTTAATGTGTTGCTTGCAATAAACTTTATTTAGTACGAAAAATTATTATCCACTTATGGAAGCCTGTTTGCTAATGGGATCACCATGCCATTCAGTGGTAACAGAGAGCAGATCGAGTCGAGGTACTGCCAACTCTGGTTTAACGCAACAGCATTTCTTTCTGTGGGACAGCTGCATTTTCTCATGCCAGCATTCCCCTCACTCCCTCCAAAACCACTGCTGAAGACCCCCGCCTGTTCAAAGTGTGTGGGGTTATGGTGTTCAGACACTGGGCCATAAAGTCATTGAAAAATTACAGTAGTTTTTAAGTATGTACAATTGTGTGTTTTAGATAATAAAAATATTTGTTAACACTATATTTTGATGGTCACATTTGAACATTCTGTTTAAATTTTACAACTAGATGTCATAACTCTTATTAGAATATTAGTAGACTGTCTGCTTAAAGGTGCAATGTGTAAAAATTTTGAGTACCTATTAACAGAAATGCAATATGACATCCATAACTATGTTTTCAGTGGTGTTTTTATTACCTTAGAATGAGACATTTATATCTACATAACCGCGGGCACCCCCTTCTATGAAGGTTGACATATTGTGACGTCATGTTTCTACTGTAGCCGAACGCGAACAAACAGCGCTACAGAGCGCGTTTCGTCACTACCTTGAAAGAGAAGCCGCAGAAACCTAGAAGCTAGCCATAAACACTGTGAGTATTGATTTTTCCCTTGTCAGTGGTGTAAAATATGTAGTTGGATTGTTTCATGTAACTTAGTTCTCCCTCGCTGTGTTATGGCTTTGCTATGTGGGGATAAATGTGCTGGTTACGTTCGTGAGACAGCTGATTAGTACTCTTGTCATTGACCGTAAAACAGTATGTTACAGGAATCACCAACCCGTCGATCGCGGTCGACAAGTCGATCTTGGAAGCATTTTAAGTCGATTGCGAAGAGTTTTCAAAATCAGAGAAAAAAAGCCTCTTGTGTGTAGTAAATGGTGTCTAGGGGATGTGGAGGCGCGCGCGCTGTTACAATTATGTCATTTTTGCCGCGCGCACCTTTGGGCTCGTGCGGAAGCGTCGAGTTTAAACAAGGCTTTACGCTTTAAAGGGATAGTTCACTTTGAAATTAATTTTTTATATGTTTTAGCTTACCTTAAGGGCATCCAAGATGTAGGTGTCTTTGTTTCCGCAGTAGTTTCAATTTTGATATTTTTAGGTCAAACCCTTCTTGTCTGTCAGTCATATGGTCTATGGTCTATGGTCACCACCTCAAAGAGCATGCACAGAGAAGTCCAAATTAAACATGATTTAATGACTCGTAAATGTTAGTACACATTGATGGCCTAAGACACGAAACGAGCAGTTTGTGTGAGAAAACGAACAGTATTTATATCGTTTTTACCTCTTGTAACGCACAGACCGAAGCGCCCGCGCCCTCAGGACGCCCACTTGGACGTGGCTGTGGTTACAAGAGGTAAAAACGATATAAATACTGTTCGTTTTCTCACACAAACCGCTCGTTTCGTGTCTTAGGCCATCAATGTGTACTTACATTTACGAGTCATTAAATCATGTTTAATTTGGACTTCTCTGTGCATGCTCTTTGAGGTGGTGACCATAGACCTGCATTATATAACTGACAGACAAGAACGGTTTGACCTAAAAATATCAAAATTGAAACTACTGAAGAAACAAAGACACCTACATCTTGGATGCCCTTGCCTCATGTGGTTCTTCTCCCTCGCTGTATTATGGGTTTGCTATGTGGGGAGAAATGTGCGTGTTACGTTTGTGAGACAATCAGCTGATTACTATATTATATATTAAGACCCTTGATCCTCACCTGACTATGGCTTTGTAAACTTTATCCATGATGTGGTTTATAATGTACAGAGCCCCTAAAGGGACGTGGTGGTGGAAAAAATTTTAGGATGGGAGAATTTTAATTTTTTTTTCCAAATCTTTTGCGTTCCCTCGCAAAACTTTTGCGTTCCCTTGCAAAGATATTTGCGTTCCCACGCAAAATGTTTGCGTTCCCTCGCAAAGTTATTTGCGTACCCACGCAAAAGTTTTGCGTTCCCTCGCAAAGATATTTGCGTTCCCACGCAAAACCTGTTGGCAGCTCGGACAGACACTTCCTGTTTAATGTCCCACTGACAGTGTTTCAGAGCTACGTACGTTAATGGAGCGTTTCATAGTCTTTGCACTTGGACTCAAATATAAAGAAATGCGGTCAGTGCTTAACTCAAGGTGTTCAGTGAAGTTGGCAATACAGCCTATAGGCTACACATATGGCTATTCGAACTTCCCGGATCAATATTCTTGAGCTAAACGTTGTTAAAACACAGACGACACCTATTTAAAATCACAGTAGGCTACTGTCACCAAATTCAGTTCCAATAACTTTACCCTTTTTAGAAAAAATATTCAGTAACTTCACACTGTTATACAGTGTAATGCCATCAAATTCAGTAAGCAAATATAATGCAAAAGCTATCGTTGTAACTATTATGTTAGCTGCGTACAGTACCAATATAATTTGTGTAAAGAATAGGCCTACTTATTTTTTTATGTGCAATTACTTCCCAAACTAAGTGTTGTATAACCAACATTAGAGCAGTGATGTGTGAACTAAATTTGGTGTGTTACTAGTGAAGTTATTAAAAAAAAAAAAATTTAGAATATAAAATGTGCAAAAGCAGTGCAGTATGACCAGTGGGTTTACCATTGATGTGTAAACTGAATTGGGTGGTTTCAGCCCGTTCTCATCCCAAGGCGTCATACATGTGACACTTTTGACATTTCTTCGAAATCTTACGCACATGGCATCCTTTAGCGTCAATATGAGACGCAGAACCCAAGGCGTCATACAGGTGACGCTTTTGACATTTCGTCTAAATCCGACGCACATGCCATCCTTTAGCGTTAATTTGAGACGCAGATCCCAAGGCGTCATAACCGTAACCCTACCCCAGACTTAAACCTACCCATAACAGTGCGTGTTATATTGACGCTAAAGGATGCCATGTGCGTAAGATTTCGACGAAATGTCATATGGCGTCACCTATATGATGCCAAAGGATGAGAATGTGTTGGTGGTTTGTAACATTGAAGTTAATGACTATTTTTATATTTTTGACTATGAGTTGATGCTGTGGTCGTTTTTTGGGTTATATTGCACTTTGCAGATGGTCCCTTCGGACTCTCAGCCGCCTGCTCATAGAGATCCGTTTAGCCTATATTATAAAGCTCGTTTTGAGGAGAATTGGGTTGTAGCTCGTTGTCTAGGTTACTGTGATTGTAAATAGGTGTCATTTGTGTTTTAACAACGTTTAGCTCAAGAATATTGATCCGGGAAGTTCGAATAGCATGTGAATATATTGCCAACTTCACTGAACTCCTAGAGTTAAGCACTGACCGCATTTCTTTATATTTGAGTCCAAGTTCAAACACTATGAAACGCTCCATTAACGTACGGAGCTCTGAAACACTGCCAGCGGGACATTAAACAGGAAGTGTCTGTCTGAGCTGCCAACAGGTTTTGCGTGGGAACGCAAATATCTTTACGAGGGAACACAAAACTTTTGCGTGGGAACGCAAATAACTTTGCGAGGGAACGCAAACATTTTGCGTGGGAACGCAAATATCTTTGCGAGGGAACGCAAAGTTTCTCGGGGGAACGCAAAAGTTTTGCGAGGGAACGCAAAAGATTTGAAAAAAAAAATGTCTCCCATCCTAAAATTTTTTACACCACCACATCCCTTTAGGGGCTCCGTAATAATAGACTGTGGTACAGAAACAGTGACAATGTTACACACTCTTGGCTTACTCTGGCTATTCTCTGCTGTCTCAGACGACGATATGTTTGTCCCGTTTTAGCCACCATAGCTTCTTCGAAAGGGAGGGGTGAGCAGTGGGCTGAGCCCTTAGTGCAAACTCGCAACCGAACCGCTAGATGTCGCTAAAAATCACACACTCCACCTTTAAAGGCACACTATGCAGCTTTGATGTTTTTGTGAAACAGCGACCCCTAGAGCCGCTGTGGTGTACTTGCACTGTCGTAAATAACCGTAACTCCCCTGTTACTGCATAGTCCACTGAACTACTGATGATGGTAATAGGTTAATAATAACTATATGTCAAGTGTTAGACTACTTTATAATAATAAAGTTGCGTATCGCATTTGCTGGCTTATAACTTTTTTACATGATTGCTGCTAAATCAAAGGTAAATAGCCTATACTGTATAATTTCATTTGTGTTTTTGATTGTAATGTAAACATTACAAAATGTCAGATGACATCAATAAAGTTAAATGTACGTCGCATTATTTCATAATATTGGCCGTTATGATTTCATTAGACATGAATCATGATTATTACAATTTATCATAATAGTTAGCAAATTGTGCTCAATTACACTATTTACAACCTCTAGGCTCTAGGCTTATATATATGTCCTAATAATTATGTGAGATATTGACTATGTCCTCATGATAATCGCAGGAATCAACATCAACAGCGTCAAGATTTAATTGACTCATAATCAACACAATTTGAAGAAAAGTTACAGTCGGGAAGTGTACTGTTAGTCAGCTAAAGTTTGTAAGTTATAAGCACAGTAGTACACACGCCATAAGAAATCCGAACCAGACACCGGACTAACGTTACGTAATAAATACACACCACAACACCTGAGTTCAGCTGGCAAACTAGCTCTTGTGGCAAGCTAGGCAATAAAACATAAGGAAAAAAACAACAAAACTAAGAGAAACGCCTGTTTGTTAGGAAGTCTGCTTACAGCTCTGGTAATCCAAAGCTAGCTAGACATATGTGGGAAGTATTGAACTGGTCTAATTATCAACAATGGATGAATGAACAGCACCGTTAAAAATGACATACTACAAGCCAGCGCAACAACATACAACATAGAACGCAAACAAGTTTACAAATAAGAGATTTACTTACAAGTCCATCAACAAGATCGCCAGGTCAGCATCGCTGTTGCATCCAGTGCTGCTTTTAAGCTCGCGCCAACGAGTGAAAGCCCGACTGAGTGGGACTCTTGTCCGGTTTCTAGCACGGTCCGATTCTCTTTTCCTTTTTCTGGACATTTCTGACCGAGTTTTCTTGGATGTGCGCAAGTGGCTTCATACAGTATGTTGTTGTTGATGTGTGTGACGTCGTTACCGTAAAGCATTTCGTGATTCTCGCGAGATTTGTCAGGGGCGCCGCTCTCAAACTTGCATTGCTGGTTTTTCCAGCGGCGTCCCCCCCCCAAGCTTGACTACCAGGATGATTCGCCCTACTATGACTTTATTTACCACCGAAACGACTTTGAAGCTGTTATATTAAGGTACAAATCTTGCATAGTGTGCCTTTAATATGTGCTAACTCTTTATTGTGAGACTCCTCCAACAGACATTCTCCAGACTATAAGTAACTTTGCAAGTACATGTCAACTTATTCTACCAGTCTACTAATACTCTACTAACACTCTAATGAGAGTAAGCAGACATGAAGGTTCAACGTTATTTATAGTCTACAGAATATGGTAAAGGGACCATCAAAATAAAGTGAAACCAAATATTTATATTGATTCTTTTAACAAATGCATTTATTCAAAGGTAAGTGTGGCTGAATAATAAATAAATAAGTGAATCTTTGCTTTTATATTGCAAGTTACATAAATAAATTATGAAATGATTGAAAACTAAAAGGTGATGCATTTTTTTTTAATGTTAAAATACTTTCTTCTATCTGAGCTTAATATTGTTACGTATATTTGCAGTATATAAAACGCACAATGTTTTTCCATTATGGCGCTGACATCTTGCACTGATTCAGGACCTGAGTCTGCGCAGTAGTGAACGTGGAACCCGAGTCTACGCAGTAGTGAGCGTGAAGTGGAGCCGCGGTATCAAGGCCTCGCCCACAATCCCGCAGAATCGGTTAGTCAAGTCGAGTCACCTTCATTTATATAGTGCTTTTAACAATATAGATTGTTTCAAAGCAGCTTTACAGTGATAGTAGATAATTAAAGTAACAGAGATTGTTTTGGCTTAACAGCAGCTCTAGAATAAAGTAATTGTCCAGCTAAAGTTAGTTTTGATTGATTCACTTCCGTTGCAAATATCATTAATTATTAACTTAGGAGCCACGTCACCGTTCTAACAGAAAACCTTTAACGCGCTCCGGCCAGCTCATCCGCACAACAACAGTGCCTGGTGGCTCGAGAACGCAAACTTTTTTGAAAAAAAGGTTATCTCTCCGCAAACTTCAAAAACGCAAACCTGTGAAAACGCTGACGCGTTCACATGTGTATTACGTGTTTAGTTTATAGGTATGCGCGTTTGAATATATATGTGCGCAGGCGTGTAGTCTTTCTTTACAAATTGACCTCAACAAATCTGGCCTTAAAGGGGTCATATAATGGTACATGCACTTTTTCAAGTTGATTGTACTGAAATGTGTGTTGGCAGTGCCTGTACACAACCATCATATAATGATAAAAATCTATCCAGTGTTTTTGTTTTAATCTCCTTATATGTTTTTCCAAGTCTCAAATCGAGCCGTTCGACCGTGTGACGTCCACTCGTCCGTGGAAATGAACAAAGTAGAATACGAAACGGGAAAACAAAGACAAACAAAAGAAAACAAAACCAAACTAAACTAAACGGACTGAAGAGAAGATCTCGAAGAGAGATGTTGAAGAGTGATGTTGTAGAGAGTTGAAGAGAGAGAGGAAACTGGCGTTCCATCCTTTTGAGGACAATGGAGTTCACACCTCCTTTGGGGTGAATGACCAATCACCTTAGAGATTTTTGTGAGGGAAAAGTCTTCCTTTGTCCTGTCAAGGCGGCTCATCTGCATAGTTTATGGCGGCGTTAAAAGTTGTCCTTTCTCCTTCGGAGAAATGTTATACATATAATCATACATTTTACTGTATGCTTATATATATTTATATGGCTTGGTGAGACCAAGGGGATCCTGCAGGTATCAAGAACTACGCGTAACGGACATAGGGGTACAGAGATACATTAAGATCAGGGTTCTCAAGTCTCACGCATTGGCCGTGAGACACACGCAATTCAACCAGTTCACACGCTCACACGCCACACCATGTATTTCTCACACTGAAAAGGCAATGCCAACCAAGTTGTCCTGCAAGCTTTATATATAACGTTGTACACGAGGCGCAGGCACACAAAGTGAAGTTTCCTGCCACCAGCGCGTCCTTATCTCGGCCAGATTGCGTTCGTTACTAGGCAACATAGATGTGCGAACACACGGAAGTTGACGGAACATTCTCGGCCACCGTACGTTCGTTACTAGGTAACTAACAATATCGCGCGAACACACGTCGTGATCATAGGCCATGATGGAGAAGGTAAGTTGGAAGAAAGATTGTCTAACATTTTTAGGCTAGAACATTTAATATATAGCCCATCGTATACATTATTATTTGTGCAGTCAAAAACTCTACAACTACTTTGCAACCAGGCCAGAAGCTTTGGCTAAGGGAAATGTTAGTGGCTATGGGATATGTATTTCTAAATTTTATTTTAAATTATATATTATACTGTATTAACCCTCTGGGGTCCTTCATTTCAGGGTCACACTCAGGGTCTTCGGGACCAAATGGTCCGGAAGGGTTTGATTCATATTTATTAAAAGAAAATCATATATATATTTTTTTTACTTGTTTTTTATAAAATTTTTTCTTTTATTTTTTGGTGTTTTGAGAAAATTTTATGATTTATAATTAATATTTATGCAATAATTATGACCCATTTTTTCCCATTGAATATAATATAATTTTTTTATAAATATGTATTTTTTTTATTTTTTTTTTAAAGCTGTATTTCATTTTAGAGTCAAGCCTAGGCCTCATGAAAACAATTTTTGAAATGAGATGGATGCCATCTGCTGGACACACTGAGCATTTTTATCACGCAATAGCACATTTTTACCACTAGTGGATTTACAGCTCTCTGTAGAAAGGGTTCAGAATTCTTGTGAGTTTTGCTCATCTTTGACAATTTTTTTCAGGTTGTTGATTTTAAAATATAATAACAGATTCTCAAAGACTATTTTTGTCTTGTTTTTTGTTTGTTTGTTTGGTTTAAATGGTAATTTGAAGTGCCAGTTTTACTTTATAATACAGATTATTATAAATATATAATACAGTGTGTGTGTGTGTGTGTGTGTGTGTGTGTATGTGTGTGTGTCTGTTTTGCACTCTTGATGTTTTAGAGATTCACCCCTTCACTGTTGAGTCCTTTTTTCTGCATCCTGGCTGATTTGTAGATTGTATGCAAAAAAAAAAAAACTCTGACAATTTCCCATTCATTTCCTATGGGGGTCATTTTTGACCAAAGAGCAGAAGTGTGACG
This sequence comes from Rhinichthys klamathensis goyatoka, assembly GCF_029890125.1. Taxonomy (NCBI): domain Eukaryota; kingdom Metazoa; phylum Chordata; class Actinopteri; order Cypriniformes; family Leuciscidae; genus Rhinichthys; species Rhinichthys klamathensis. Next base: position 224,505 of record NW_026606556.1, read on the forward strand.
ACCACTTAGCATGCTTGGATCATGACCTCAATATTTTTTGTTTGTTCACATACCTAATACCATAAAAGTCACCTAGTTTCGTAACATTCCGATGAAGCTGTGATTTTTAAAAATTCAAAACATATTTATGTAATCTGAATTTATTAGTGTGTTTGTGTATAAAAGTGTGTGTGTGTGTGTGTGTGTGTGTGGATGTGTCTGTTTTGCACTCTTGATGTTTTATAGATTCACCCCTTCACTGTTGTGTGCTTTTTTTCTGGATCGTGGCTGATTTGTTGATTGTACGCACAAAACAACTCTGTATTGTCACATTTTTGTCAATTTCCCATTCATTTCCTATGGCGGGTCCATTTGGACCCGAAGACCCTGAGTGTGACCATTTTTTTTACAACCACTTAGACTATTCAAATCCTGTCCCCAATTTTTTTGGGTGTTCATATACCAAGTACCAACAAAGTCACCAAATTTCGGACCATTCCGATGAAGCTATGATTTTACACATTTTTTTATTTAAATTCTTCGGGTCCATTTGGTCCGAAGAACCCCAGAGGGTATAGTCTTTCTAGTTACATTAAGGCTAAATGTATTAAAGCAGAGTGCTCTGGGTAATATTTTATATCCTGTCAAAACATACATTAATCATTGCCATTGCATTTGTATTTTTCAGGAAAAAAAAGATTTCAGGGAAAAATGCAAAAATAATTGTTTTTCCAAACTGTTTGGAGCAATTTGTTATATTTTTGTGATTTTGAAATATAACATTAAAGGGTATATTTGATGTGATGAATTGCTCTGTCATTTATCAGATTTTACCAATTGTTATAATTTCAATTTGTGCTGGTTGATTATGAACAATGGGTAAAATTGGGGGGCGGGGATGGGCGGGGCTCCAATGGGGCCCCTCCCCTTGGGCTCCTCCCCTAACCGCATGTGATCTCACTCCAAGCTTTTGATAAAACTTGAGAACCCTGTTAAGATACTTAACCCTCTGGGGACCAAGGGGTTTTTGGGGCCCTTGGGATGTTTTGACATGCACTGACATTTGTGCTTTTTTCAGTTGTTTATAAACATGTTAATGGCAAAGGTGTAAATTCACTCTATAGCACAAACGGGGCTACCATAATATGTTAGCAACATGTATGTACATGTTTGTATTTTTGAGAGAATATTATTTATGCATGGTTATTGAAAAACTTAAAAATAAAAGTTTCTGAAATAAGGCCACAAAACACGTATTGATTATTTCTTCACAAGACTTTTGAAAATTGTATCACATAGTCTAGAATATTTGCTCCAAAACTATGTGAGAATCATCCTGACTATTCATTCAGATAAGTCAATAAAGTCTTTTAGAATGTGTATGACGTGTTTTGTTTGAGAAAGCTTTATGCGAGGAGGCGTGATCTCTCATTAACCCTCTGGGGTCTGAGGTGTTTTTGGGGCCATTTGGATGTTCTGTGATGCCCTTACATTTGTGCTTTTTTCAGTTATTTATAAACATGTTAATGGCAAAGGTGTAAATTCACTCTATATAGCACAAACAGGGCTACCATAATCTGTGAGCAACTTGTATGTACATTGTTTGTATTTTTAAGAGAATATTGTTTATGCGTGGTTATTGAAAAAAATTAAAATGAAAGCTGCTGAAATAAGACCACAAAACAAATACTAAATATGTGTCCACAAGACTTTTGACAAATGGATGTTGACGCTTCGAGTTCTGGCTTCAAAATGATCTGAAAATCATCCTTCCTAATCATTCACATAAACCAATAGATTGTTTTAAATTGTGAAAAACATTTTTTTGTTTGCCAAGGCAATATGCAGATGGGCGGAACGGCCCAACCCCTATCATGAATATTAAGTGGTTCTCAGACAGTGACCCTACATAATAATGAGCCTTTCATTCAGGGGTGTCACACAAGAAATAATGCAAGGACAATATATATATATATATATATATATTGTCATTGCATTCTTTCTTGTATATATATAGCCTAAATATATATATATATATATATATATATATATATATATATATATATATACACACACACACACACACACACACATATATATATATATATATATATATATATATATATATATATATATATATATATATATATATATATATATATATATATACAAACAATCAAAATATAAATGAAAGCCAAAAGCACATTTTTAGTCATACCTGGAAACAAATTCTAGTCAAATGCTATATGGGCCATTCTACAGAATCTTGAAAAGAAAATAGTCTTTTTCCATAAATGTCTTATAAAGTATTATTTTTTAAAGTAGACCAATACAATAAAAATAAACCAGTCGCATTTCAAAGTCGTTCGCGAAATGACCGCCAGGTGGCGCAAAGGGACATTTATCAAAACGTAAGTGGGGCTAATGTCAATTAACAGTAAGGATGAAATTCTACAAGTTATGGTAATTTGCAAATAAGCCTACAACAAACATTTATTTTTAAACAAATATTTTTAAATATGCAACATGCACGTTTAAACAACAAACAATACAATCTGAACCAGCGCTTCTGCTCCTGTATTGAGACATGCAGCGCGTTGCAGTTACGATCCGGGTTCCAGTGGCCTTAATACATTCACGGCTTTTTAAAATGTCACAAAGCGTTTTGAGATGGTTTTGAATGAAATATTGAAGTTTATAATTAGGGTATTTTGGCACACCACGCCGAGTGGCTATGCATTATTCTAAAATCTGGCTTTATTCTGGCATGTTGAATTAGAGTTTGACAAACGCGGCGGCGCGTTCATTTGAATTTATTTTTCTCATAACAGCTAAAAGAACTTACTGCGTAATTGTTGGTCATACAGATAAGATATCATCTTTTAAAACTGTAAAAGGTCTACTTTTATTCATGTAGGCTAAAGTAGGCCTACACTCACAGGCTAACGACAAAACGTTTTCTCGCTCATGACAAACAAACGTTTGGGCATTTCTCAGTGAGAAAATTCATAGCCGAGTGGTAGAACTTACGGTTCGATCATCAAGATGACACGGGTTCAAATCCCGAACAAACATGGTCTATTGTAAATTTTATATTTATTAATGCAGAGAGATTTGTGTAGCTCTAAAACTCTGGTACACCATACAGTTTTTTGCTTATATTTATAAAATAAAATTACCATGCATTTCCATTTTACACTAAGGAACAATAGTATCCAACAGAACGACTTTGCATCTGTACCAATCGTATGAGGCCAATCTTAATTTCAAAAGCAGTTCTGTAAAAAAAGTAATTTTATATATATAGCCAATATATATATATATATATTTTATTAGGCCTATTATTATTATTTTTTTGATTCCCTACAACCTAGAGTTTTTAAAAACATGGTTTTAAGTAAAGTGTGATTTGCCAGGGGGACGGGGATTTCCTTCTGGTCTAAACATCCCTGCTTCTGCTGAATTATTTGAATCCCCACACCCCTCCCTCCACAGTAATCAATGCTATAGGCTACTTCACCAATAGACCATATCAAATATAAAATAGAGATATGCAACAGAACAAGCACGTTTAAACAACGATAAACAATAAAATCAAAACCAGCGTTTCAGTTGTCCATAGTTCAAGTGGCCTTAATGCATGCACGGCTTTTCAAAATTTCACAAAGCGTTTTGAGATTATTTTGAATGAAATATTGAAGTTTATAATTAAGTGTTTTGGCAGACCACGCCGAGTGGCCCTATGCATTTTTCTAAAATCGGGTTTTATTCGAACTTTTGCTAACGACAAAAGTTTATCTGTCGTCTCTGTCTCCGGGAACTGCGCGTCACAAAAATGAACCGAAAGCCACTTCAGCTCAGTCACTATAAGAAATCGGCTCTGTCTAATGCCTTTAAATGTCTAAATATTCAGGCTAATAAATGTTATCTGATTATGTAATCCATATGAAAACGAGAGGTACAGAGGATCTACTCAAACATGTAGCCTATGTAAGCGCTTCCCAATGAGAAAATGACAAGGGTGAAAATCTCGCTCTAATGAAATGTAGCAGGCTAAATCGCCCTGAATTAAAATGTAAAAACAGATCAAATAATGTATTTGTCGAAATGTTGCGATATTGTTTCATTTAAGTTCATAATTATTCTATAGGCCTACATGTTATTTAATTTAGCAGCATTACCACGAAGCACCGTGGTTCGATATTTATTTGAATAATAAAAAAAATAATAAAAACTTAATTCACAAATTGCATGCCTGGTTGAAAGGATCCAAAGATCCCTGTAGAATTTAATATTAAGTTGAACATTTTGTTCATGACAACAAATGAACATGCGTTTTTTCAGATTATATTTAGTTTTGCTTGGAAAAAGCTGGCCCAAACCAGTTTTATTTCATCAATTATTGAAATAATGAAATATTTAGTAATAAACTTTTATGACAGAAATTTCACTAGGCTACATGTAACTTAAATCATTTAATTCCTTCATTATCAACACTGTCTAGAATAGCGATTTAAGTGTGAATTACGACTTCGCTTTGTGTTAAATCAGCCTCAGACTCCGATAGCCTGTGGGGGGTTGGGGGACAGTTCAGTGCTGTGCGCGCAGGACAATAGGCCTAGGTGTTAATGTTCCTCTTTCATATGGAGAGCGAGGGAGACTAAATAAACTTGTTAAAAAGAGATTCAGCGCGAGAGAGGCAAAGAAAAACGCATGTTTTAATTTAATTATGTTGCTTTGGACAATTTTCGTTTTGTAGGCCTACTGTTTTAATTGTTTAATGTCATTTATTTGGCAATACAAATTTAAAATGTCGCAAGAATAATATTAGCCTAGTGTTTCTTATTTTGCATCGCAAAAGAAATAAACTCTAAACCCGATGCAACCCTGTTTTAAATAAAAAAAAAACACTTTATTTAAACCTTGAAATGTTCGAACTTGGTTTCAAACTTAAGTAATTTTAGTGTTCTTTTACATTACACAATAATTTAGCAGACTAAAGACGAGCTTCTTCATTTTCATTTTCTGATGCAATCGGCTGACAATCTTCCTTCATCAGTTTGTGTCCTTTGTGCAGCGGCTGCGGTTCTACTGGAATGTAGCAAATTTATGTTGTAATGATAATTAAACAAAACTCTTGACTTTAAATAAGTAAACAGTTATAAACAGTTAGCTATTTAAGCATCAAGAAGGTAAAATATAAACGCTGTTGGCCAACATCGGTTAACAACATGTATGCCACATTGAGATTCGATCTCGGGTCGATTGAAGCTCCCTGAAGCTCGTGTTGATGCGTTGATCACTGAGCCACCGTTTGTACGCTGTTAGAGTTAAAGTCTTATGCTTTTGTAAAGCTTCATTGATGTAGCCTAAATGTTTTTATTGCAATGTTTTATGTTTTCATTATTTATTCAATTTCATTTCAGTATTTCAGCCTAATTTCAGTATTGTGGTAATGAATTATTTTAACTACGTTTCACTTGTTGAATTCATCTGCTACCAGCTTTCAATCGCTCTGAATGAGCAGCAGATTACGCATTAGAGAGAATAAACGAACACTTTTCAGAGTCTATGATTGTAGCGCCTCTTAGCGGTAAAAGGTAGCAAATACACCCCACATTTTACCGCCGCGGTGGAACGGCTGATGTGGGCGTTGTCATGGCTTTCCTCTACATTTGCGTTTGAATAGCGCGCGTTCTCCGTGGGCGTGTCAGATTAACGCGTAATGAAGTGTAATGAGCTGGGGAAAAAAATTCTGACAGCACTCTCTTTTCATACAGATTACATAAACTGAGAATATTTGTTTTTTATATAAATTACTTCATTGAAAAGAAGAGAATTCAAGCTTCATAAAGAAAAATCTCTCGTGCCTGTGTGACAAGTATTTGCAGAGTTAGAGTTAATTTTTCGGACGCGTTTCAGAATGGACTGCACTGACAGAGAGAAGGCAAAACTCGCATCATGTTTATTTTTCTTCATTTGACAAAAAGCACAACACTTTGTTTTTATTGTGAGTATACAGAAAAATAATATACACTAAACAGGATCGACTGATGTATAACACTTACATGTAAGATTAAAATCAACAGAGTATTTTGAGTCTCTTTTGCACTGATAAGAAAAAAAGTCTGCCTATCGCGCCGGCGCGATAGCCGACCCCAGGGGGTTAATATGTATGGCATTTCACACCTGAGAAAGACAAAGACCCTCCCATAATGGCCCTATTAGGTGCTAGCAGGCCCTATCATTACGAGGAGCCTTGCACAAAGAATGAGGAGATTTAAAAAAAAGAATGGCTTTTAGATTGTTTGGATTTATTTACAACACAACATAATCCAAAGATACACAACAAAGGACAAAAAAGCACATTAGTAAACACACTGATCTAAAGACAGAGGCTTGCACAGTCACACAGCATGGTCCCATTCCTGAAACATAGTACATATCTGTCATTTCCAAGGTGTTTGATTTTTCATTACAGTCTCCTGTGAATGTTGAACTCAGCAGGACTCATGGCATTTTGTCCCTGTAAAAAAAATAATAAACACCTGTGAACATGCTGATATCAAGAGAAACTATATGGCTGCACGACTTTGGGCATGCATTGTAGATTTTTCTGGTTAAAATAGCTTTTTAGTTATATATATACACACACACACACACACACACACTGCTTAGAATTAGAAGTGAACACACCCATGCTAAAGTTGACTAAAAAGAGGAATAAAAAATCGTAATGCCTTAATTTAAAAAATGAGGAAAACTCCAACCTTTAGGGACGTGAATAATGTCCCTGAATTCTTTGTGAATGAATAATGTATCGCAAATAATTAAATGTTCTTCTTTAAAATACAGGGTGCATACGTCTGGACACTTCTATCCCAAGAAACTCCTAACAAAAGCTGATGTCTTTATTTTGAAGCTTATTTGAGGCTTATTTGATTTGAAAAACTTTATCCAAAACTAGTCAACGAAATGTTGTCTTTTATTTCGTCTGTAACAGTGCGTATCTGTGCGTTCATTCATTCATTCATACACACACACACACACAGAGAGAAACATGATTCACATTTAAACAGTATGCTATTTGTCCGTTTACAGACACTAACGTTATTCTATATCGCGATTAGAACAAAGCACAAGCATAAAACACTTACACTTCTCAGCTGAATCTGTTGGTCCTCCTCGAAGTGAAACCAGCACTTGTTCTGTGGTAAATGTCCCAGAATTATTCCTCATAGCCGCGCAAGACGAATCTTAATCTGACAAAAAAATATAGTTCTACCAGAAAGACTCGGGAGAATAAATACTGTAACAATAAATACATTTATTGATAGCCCAGCAAGCAATAAAGTTCTTTGGCGTAGGCCCCGTCCATAGCTCGCAATCCGAGGGTCCGGACTCTGCATTTCCTGCCTGAAGACGAAGGCAGGGGCGCAGCCGACCCCCTGTGAGGTATAGGAAGGGACCATCCTGGTGGTGGTGGGGAGGATGGAGGGGAAGGGACCATCCTGGTGGTGGTGGGGAGGATGGAGGTGAATGAAAGCGTCAGCATCTGCGAACTCAGACATGTGTAAGTACTGGTCTTTTATACCGCAAGTATTAGACACGATTGGATAGATGAGAAGGTAATAAGTGACGTTGCAATTGAGTCTTCCCGGCAGAACTTAACGCTAAAGCTTCCATTTCTACCAGAAAGACTCGGGAGAATAAATACTGTAACAATAAATACATTTATTGATAGCCCAGCAAGCAATAAAGTTCTTTGGCGTAGGCCCCGTCCATAGCTCGCAATCCGAGGGTCCGGACTCTGCATTTCCTGCCTGAAGACGAAGGCAGGGGCGCAGCCGACCCCCAAAAATAGGTGGAAGATAATTCCACCAGGACGGAGCCCACCCCCAAAGAACGGTAAAGAAAAGTATACCCACCAGTCGTGTATCCTGTAGAGCCTAAAATAGAAAGAAAAGGGAGTTAATAATGGCATGAACATGAAATGTGGAAAGCCTCGTAGCCAATAACTAATTAGTGAGAGACGACTTCATAGTGAGCCTGAAGGTACTATGCGAAGACGTGAATAAAGCATTTATGCATTAATGTTCTGCTGCTGAAATGTACATTAGCATTTATCCATGCTGACGCTTTCATCCAGGCGACTTATGTTTTGAGACGCACTTACGTCTGATCGAACCAGTTTCCCTGAGAATGAGTTGGAGGGAAGCAAGTGTTGTGGAATAGTGACTTAGCTGAGAACGAGCTAACTTAGGACATAGGGACAGGTCATGGAACAAAGCTGTTATAGGACCACAGAGAAAAGGCCACCTTGGGCATACAGAACCGGCCATATGGGACAAGCCGTAACAGACCGCACAGAGTCAAGGCCTCGATGGACCACACAAAACAGAGCCACATTGGCCAGGCCTCATTGGACCACACAGAGACAAGGCCTCGATGGACCACACAAAACAGAGCCACATTGGCCAGGCCTCATTGGACCACACAGAGACAAGGCCGCGATGGACCACACAGACAATGCCACATTGGGCCAGGCCTCATTGGACCACACAGAGCAGGCCGCCTAGGGCCGTACACAGAGCAGGCCTCATTGGACCACACAGAGACAAGGCCTCGATGGACCACACAAAACAGAGCCACATTGGCCAGGCCTCATTGGACCACACAGAGACAAGGCCGCGATGGACCACACAGACAATGCCACATTGGGCCAGGCCTCATTGGACCACACAGAGCAGGCCGCCTAGGGCCGTACACAGAGCAGGCCTCCTTAGACCGCAAACTGGCCACATTGGACCACACGGCCATGATAGACCACAGACACAAGGCCGCCCGGCCACATGGCCTTGCTAGACCACAGAGACAAGGCCGCAATGAGCCACAACGGCCTCTAATGCCGCACATAGAACGAGGTAGACTGGACAAGGCCGCAAGGCCACACAAAACCAGGCCGCAAGGACCACAAGACCACATGGCCATTTTTTAGCGAGGCAACAATGCCTCAAGGCCGTTTGGCCACACAGACAACGGCCGCTTGGCCACATTGAACCGCGCCACTAAAGGCCACAGACCACTGGCCATTTTTTACATACAGGACAAGGCAACTTGTGCCACAAGGCCACTATGGACCACACAGAGCAAGCCACACAGACAACGGCCACTAGGCCACATTGAACCGCGCCACTAAGGGCCACAGACCACTGGCCATTTTTTACATACAGGACAAGGCAACTTTGTGCCACAAGGCCTCTGGACCCACACAGAGACAAGGCCCGCTGGGCCACAAGGCTGCTAAAGCCATACAGAGACAGAACCACTCATAGACAAGGCCTTAGGCCACATAGAACCAATGCCATAACTGGCCACAAGACCACGGGACAAGGCCACATTAGGCTACACGGTCACAGTAGACCACACTGAACATAGAATGAGGCCGCAAGGGCCGCAATATCGTAAGCCCACACTGAGACGAGGTCACACAGGGACAACGGCCACTAGGCCACACAGAACCGAGGCCATAAGGGCCACAAGACCATGTAGGCCACACATAGGACAAGGCAACATTATGCCACAAGGCCTTGAGACCCGCACAGAGACAAGGCCCGCTGGGCCACAAGGCTGCTAATGCCACACGGATACAAGGCCAACGAGACACAGCCACTAGGCCACACAGAACCATGCCATAACTGGCCACAAGACCACGGGACAAGGCCACATTAGGCTACACGGTCACAGTAGACCACACTGAACATGTATATCATACACTTGCATGATTTTTTTTTTTTTTTTTTTTTTTTTAAAGACCATAAAGACCACATGGAACAAGACCACAACGGCTACTACTGCCACATAGAGACAAGGCCACATTAAGACAAGGCCACTTGGCCACATATAGACATGACTCATTGACCATTTGTAAATGCAAGCAGAATTTAAGACCAATTGTGAGAATGGAATATCATGGCACCACCACCAGTAGTTGCAAAGGTTATTTACCTGAACAGTTTTAGTGAAGAGCTTGCTGAGCTTCGAGGATGATTTTGAATCGGGTCTTATATAGACTAATGCAGAGGAAGACCATCTGCCCAGGATCTTAATAGCTGAAGTAGAAATGCCATGATCAGCTGCTGTAGTGGCTGCCCCGATCCTGAAGGAATAACCAGTATACTGGGAGGGAGATAGACTGCAGCTTTTGAGGACAGAACTGATGAGTCCTGAACTAGCTTAGAAAGAAGTGCTCCGTTAGTTAGGATAATTGGAGGGGAATTTAAGAAATTAATCATAGATGAGAAGGGACAGAATTTATTACTAATTAATAAATTGATAATGTGAAACAGAGCCTTGAGAGTCATTCTTAGAGTTCTTAAGAAAGAGAGTAAAGAAATTAGGTGAGAAACGCAAATCAGAAAAAGACCATGGGGAAATCGGAGTATTTAGCTCCTGGAGTGAATCCCCTGGATGCATGAGCCATGACGCTGTAACAGACAGCTCCAATCTGAATACCAATAGAAAAGAGACCATGCGGACAGGAAGTAATAAAAAGGGGGTTGGATGGATTTTGCTTTTCTAACTTACTTAGTGTGAAATGTTGCCGTATAAGCATAACCAACATCTTCAAGGTTACAACAGTCAAGTTCAAACAATGGGAGAAATTAATTTAAGAATAGCTTTTTAAAGACTACAACAGCGCTGAGAGGAGCTAATGAAATTCCTCCTGGTTAGTGCATCACAACCTAAATTTACATGAATCCTGCCCACAGAACATGATTTAAAGAATATCGAGACAGAATAAACTAATTAGTGACTAGAGATAGCTACGATGAGCTACATAATTTATCAACGACCATTCGGAATGTTGTCTATATGTTGACACTTCTTGAGTCGCTCCATCTTGAATGATTCTGGTGGAACAAAGTGAAAAGTTAAATTGTTGGTGAGAGGTAATTGAAGCTGCAAACGAGCTGTTGAAACTCCGACCCCTGTGCTGGGAGTAGCAGCCCTGCCACATCCAAAGGGATAGACAAAATGATATGCTTAATCACCTCGAAATGACCATTCCAACATGCTATTCAAAATTATCTGTGGGGCATTCCGAGCCAAACCCGCATACACACCGGAGACCCACCACATATCCTGCGAAAAAGGGCACAATTATAAACTTTTTTTTTTTTTTTTTTTTTTTTTTTTAATACAATGTGATTGGCAGGCGTTTATCGGAGGTTTACTACAGGTCTTGGCTATGCCTTAAGTAGCAAACAAAGAGAAGGAACGGTGAACAGACTTGGATAATTAGTATTAATACTTGCGTGAATTTGAATGCCTGCGAGCAAACTATGGATGGAAGAAATATTAAATTACGATTCGTAATTGTAGACGAGGAAGGAACAATCGGCCGTGATCAGGATGTGAAAACAGGAATCTGAAAGAAAAGCAAACATTACTAATTTAACAAACTCTGTTAGAGGAGGGCAGGGTGATGGATCCGGGTTGCTGAAGGCCAAAAGCCGTCTGAAAGCCTGTAACGAAGAGTGAAAGCGCGTAGCTATGGCTTTGCATTGGAAGGAATAAGCGCAACCTTAATTATGAAATTGAAGACGATTGATAGCCAAATTAACGTCTCAGAAATGGCATGATCGCCTAACAATAAGATCTGCCTTGATGACAACTATGCTTTGTAGCACAACGATATAATATATTTTGCGACTTAATCCCTAAGGACGCTAACGATCGCTATAGGATGATTTTGTGAAGAGCGGACGAACCTTGAGTGAGCTTAGAAGATTCATCTAGCCTTTACTGACCTAGATATCCGAATCTGAGATTGGACATGCACCCTTTGTCTAGTGTGTTTTTTTTTTTTTTTTTTTTTTTTTTTAAAGCGTAGAATCCTTTTCTCAGATGCGCAGCATATGCCTGACATGGCTCCCAAGTTGCTCTTGCAGACATAGCCCCATTCATGGCTGGGAGATCGCTGGCCACAACACAGTTGAGACTCTTGAATAGAAGATACATGAGCAAGTAAATCAAACAGTTGAGCAAACACAATGCCACTCGAGCCTCCTTCACTGATTAGTTCTGTTGATTGGTTTGACTTGGTAAAACTAATATGACTGTTAGTTCTACTGAGTTAGCAGTTTTTGCTAAGGATATGTGGCCTTTGACAGGAGCATCCTTAGTCTGCATTTGTCTGTACATTAATGTGGAAATACCCATCACATAAAATATTTCTATCACACATATCAGTGGATTAAGTAGTCACCAGGAAAGGTTAAATATTACAGCAATTGTACACATTTCCAATATTGTAGATCTAATTTTCATTAAGGGACTTATAATATGATTTAAAGTAGGCCTAAATATGTTGAAAATAGTTGTTTGTGAAATTACAACACTTATGTAAGTATGTAATTAACTGCCATTGTAGATATATCCATTACCGAATGCATAACAGCCAAATGAACAACTTGCACTCTTTAGCTCAGGTTTTTTTTTTTTTTTTTTTTAATCAGTTACTCAGTTGTTAGTGGGTATTTGCAAACTGCCCATGAGAGCGTGGTATCGACAACGCTGATATATATATATATATATTTGTTCTACAATTGCACAGTTTACAGGAACGTTCATCTCCATTGTAAAAATAATACATAGTGCAGTTCCAACATTGCGGGTGTTTTGACAGCGCTGATATTATTAGATCACTGTACTGTGGCGGTGACGCGAAACTTGCTTACACTTGCTATGAACATTTCCCCTTTAAGGCGAGCTAACCGGCCCCATTGCAGTCTGCAGATCAGTAACGTTAGTAATTATGAACACGTACGCCACGTCACCGTGGACACCAATTTGAACTCTGCCGCTGGTGTAGGAAGCAACAGAGAAATACTTACCTGGATGAAGTTTAATCATGATAGAGGGGACATATTAACAGTGGCTGGTGGAAGCGCCTACCAAACTTGAAAAACCGACTTGAAAGCCTTGGAAGTGGAGCTTGAACTTGAACCAGCGAGAGAAGATCGCCTCTCGTGATTTGCAGAGTTGTTGATTCATGTCGCTGGATCGTGATCTGCGGGATAATGCACCCGTGCAGACAGCAAGGTTCTTTTGCTGGACAAGTTGATGAGAATGACATAGTTCTCTTCCTGCCGGATTATCCTGACTGAGCTGACGCTGTTGAGGCGTTTGATGACGTGAAAATGGAAACTGATTGGTTACCCAGGGTGTTTTAGGCCTAGAGAGCAGAACTTCTCATGAGAGGCCTTGGCTGATCAAAAACTCTCCGAAGACCACTGTGCATACGGGGAGATGCGGCACTGATCGCGGGAACCTCGACGTGTAGCAGGAGATACGGCGGGACATATCCATCGTCGGAACTCAATAATAGAACAATATGCGTGTCCTGAAACATGTTGGCTGGCGACTAAACGAGAGCATGAATGAAAGCGTCAGCATCTGCGAACTCAGACATGTGTAAGTACTGGTCTTTTATACCGCAAGTATTAGACACGATTGGATAGATGAGAAGGTAATAAGTGACGTTGCAATTGAGTCTTCCCGGCAGAACTTAACGCTAAAGCTTCCATTGTGTTTACAGCATTTGCCTGGGGGCGTTTATCTATTTTGCAAATGGCCTCAACACATTATCTTATGAATAGTGCGCTCTGCGAGTGGGTGCGAACAAATTAACGATAATGAGCTGAGACAGGAGAAATGTCTCGGTTACGGATGTAACCCTCGTTCCCTGAGTAGGGAACGGAGACTTTCCGTCGGATGACGACGAATGGGGTTTCGCTTAGAAAGTCAATCGACTTCGAGTACTACAAAACGAGCCAATGGCAAAGAAATGCCATGGGTCTGCGGAATTTGCATTGCGTAACTCCGCCTCACCTCGTGGGTATTTAAGGAGAACGCTGGCAGCAAATAGGCATGTTTTCTTCGCTGAGGAGCCAAGACTGAGCTCAGGCGATCCCTGCGGTACAGCGGAAAGTGGCAGGAAGACGGAACGAGGGTTACATCCGTAACCGAGACGTTCCCTTTCGTTGTCACTCCGAGTTCCGTCGGATGACGACGAATGGGGATACCAGTCTAATCACGCCACCTTCTCAGCTGTCTTCCAGTGCCCTGCGTAAATCTGAGATCCCTGTCGTGAGACTAGAACGGACGAAGGACTCCTATATTTAGCACAGGAATACCAAGGTACACTGGGGAGCATATCCCAGATTTGGGGGAATATGCCATTACTGCCAACCCAGAGGGAGGGACTTAAGAATACACATATGACCCGAGGGATGCATATGGGGAATCACTGGGGTGTCCAGCCGCAGGTGGAATATTTCAACCCCAGGGGTGGCAAGGTGGCTTGCCAAGGGAAAGACACATGCTCAGAGAGGCTTACAGTGGAAATACACATGTGGGGGTAGCTCAGAGGAGGTACCATGCACACGGAAGGCACCTAGCCGACGCGCAGGCAATAGACACTGGCGCCAGCGTCAGCAGTGCTGGAGGAACTCAGGGCTTTCGGGGAAGCTCACCTGAGGAGACTATCGCACGTATCCAGTCCGCGGAGTCCACCCTATGGCACCCTCGTCCCGATCTTTGGAACCTCCACGTGTGGCTCCTGGACGGGACGAGAGTGCCATAGGGTGCCCCGTCCCTGAGAAAGGAGGTCCTTCCTCAGGGGAATCGGCCAAGGAGGTGCTGTCGCGAGGAGTATGAGTTCGGAGAACCAGGTCCGGGTGGGCCAGTACGGCGCGACCAGAATGACCTGCTCCTCGTCCTCCCTGACCTTGCGCAGGGTCTGCGCAAGAAGGCTCACTGGGGGGAGCGCATATTTGCGGCCCCGCGGCCAGCTGTGCGCCAGTGCATCCGTGCCGAGCGTGCCCTCGGTCAGGGAATAATACAGGGCGCAATGGGTCGAGTCGTGAGAGGCAAACAGATCTATCTGTGTGTCCCCGAACTGGTCCCAAATCAGCTGAACCGACTGGGGATGGAGTCGCCAACCTCCCGGGAGGTGCTGAAGCCGTGAGAGCTCGTCGGCTGCACAGTTCAGGGCTCCGGGGATATAAATGGCACGAAGCGACCTCAGATGCTTCTGACTCCATAAGAGGAGGTGGCGGGCGAGTTGCGACATACGGCGGGAGCGCAGACCACCTTGACGGTTGATGTACGCTACGGTCGCGGTATTGTCTGAATGGACTAGTACATGCTGGCCCCTGAGCACGGCTCGAAAGCGGCGCAGGGCGAGCTGTACAGCCAGCAACTCGAGGCAATTGACGTGCCATAGGCGGTGGGGTCCTGTCCAGGAGCCCGCGGCAGCACGCCCATTGCACATGGCACCCCAGCCCGTGGTAGAGGCATCTGTCGTTACAACAATATGCCGGGAAGCTCGTTCCAGGGGCACTCCGGCCCGTAGAAAACTGAGGTTCGACCACGGGGTGAAGGTCTGACGGCAGGTCGGAGTAACTGGTACTCGGAGAGTGCCGTGTTGCCATGCCCACCTCGGGACTCGGTCGCGAAGCCAAAGCTGAAGCGGTCTCACATGAAGCAATCCGAGCGGTGTTGCCACGGCTGCGGATGCCATATGCCCCAGGAGCCTCTGAAAAAGTTTCAGTGGAACCGCACTCTTGCCCTCTAACTGTCTCAGGCAAGTCAGCAGTGACTGCGCGCGCTCGCTCGTGAGCTGCGCGGACATGGCGACCGAGTCGATCTCCATACCGAGAAAAGAGATCCTCTGCACGGGGCAAAGTTTGCTCTTCTCCCAGTTGACCCGAAGGCCCAGACGCGCTACGTGGCGGAGCACCAAGTCCCTGTGTTCGCAAAGCTGATCTCGAGAGTGAGCTAGAATTAGCCAGTCGTCGAGATAATTCAGAATGCGAACCCCGTGTTCCCGGAGGGGAACAAGGGCTGCCTCGACGACCTTTGTGAAGACGCGAGGAATGGGAGAACTGCGTACTGATATGCCTGCCCCTCGAAAGCAAACCGCAGGAACGGTCTGTGTCGAGGGAGGATGGAGACATGAAAGTAGGCGTCCTTCAGGTCGATCGCTGCAAACCAATCCTGGTGCCGCACACATTCGAAAACGCGTTTGGCGGTGAGCATCTTGAACGGCAGCCTGTGAAGGGAACGGTTCAGAACGCGCAGGTCCAGGATTGGCCGTAACCCACCGGTTTTCTTGGGGACAATGAAGTACGGGCTGTAGAAGCCGGTCCTCATTTCGGCTGGAGGGACAGCCTCGATCGCACCCTTCGCCAGCAGGGTGGCAACCTCCGCTCTCATGATAGGGGCATTGCCACCGACCATAGTGGAGCGGACTCCCCTGAAGCGGGGAGGAGACCGCGCGAACTGAATCGCGTAGCCGAGCCTGATCGTTCGCGCGACCCAGCTCCAGCTGGGAAGCTCTAGCCAGGCTCCCAAGGACTGTACCAGCGGGGTCATGCGAACCACAGACTTCCCGTCGGTGGGGCAGTGAGGCGGTATGGCTGACCCAGACGTGGACGGCATAGCGGCCCGGTGTGGGGGTACAGCCATAGACCGCGTCCTGACAGAGGAGACCAGGGAAGGACGAACGTTCCACGGGGGTCTGCTCTGCAGGGGTCTGGCAACAGAGTAGGATGAGAGCGGCACGGTCCGGGGACGGCCCGCACTGTCATCCGGCTCTGGGACAGAGGAGGACGAGGGGTGCACGGCCCGGGGGCGGCGCACCGTGTCGTCCGAGAACTCTGTGTGCTCAGGGATGAATGTGTCACTTCTTTCTTTAACCACATAAGGGTGCTGCCCACCCGAGGGTGAGCAGCGGGGAGTGGAGAACAAAAGATTTTCCCCCGGCCCTCCACCGGGGGAAGGAGTGGTCCTGGTACCACCTCCTGAGAAGTGAACATCATCCCTGAGCAGCCCGTCTCAGGAGCGCCGCTTGGCCCGGCGTTTAGCGGGGGGCGGGGCTGGAGAGGGCTGGGGCGCCTTCTTACGGCTTCCTCCGCGACCGGGCCCGGGTGGAGGCTGCTGCTTGGGCCGGGCGGGAGGGGCGGGAGCCGTAGGAGGGCGCCCTCGGCGGCGAACAGACTGAGTATTCTGCCCGGTCGGCTGGGTGGAGGCAGCAGCGGGCCATCGGGGCAGAATGTGCTTGATAGCCTCAGTCTGTTTCTGAGCAGTCGAGAACTGTTGGGCAAAATCCTCGACTGCCCCGCCGAAAAGGCCGTCTTGTGATATGGGGGTGTCGAGCAGCCGAGACCACTCGGCATCCCGCATATCAGCAAGGTTCAGCCAGAGGTGTCTCTCCTGGACCACGGCTGTGGACATCACCAAACCCAGGGAGCGTGCGGTCACCTTCGTCGCTCGGAGAGCAAGGTCGGTGGCGGCGCGCAGCTCATTGAAGAGCCCTGGGTCTGTCCTGCCCTCGTGCATGTCCCTGAGCATCTGGGCCTGGTAGACCTGCAGAATGGCCATGGCATGCAAAGAGGTGGCCGCCTGTCCCGCCGCTCTGTAAGACTTCGCCACCAACGTAGACGAATACCTACAGGCTTTGGATGGGTGCTTAGGCTCACCACAAGAAGAAGCGCTCTGAGGACACAGTTGCATCGCAACAGAGCGTTCAACCGGGGGGAGCCCAGTGTACCCACGGGCAGCCGCCTCATCGAGGGGAGGAAAGGCGGATGAAATCAGCGAGCGGTCACGGGAAGACATGGGGGTCTTCCAGGACTTCGAGATCTCATCATGCACGTCCGGGAAGAAAGGTATTGGGGTTTGACGCGGACGGGGGTCCGCGGCCTTACCCAAGTACCAATCATCCAGCCGCGAGCGCTCGGGACAGGGCGGAGGAGTCCACTCCAACCCGATGCTCGCGGCGGCCCGGGAAAGCATGGCCGTCATCTCCGGATCAGACTCTGGCACAACTGTACTCACACCCGAAGGTGGCAGCTGTGATGAGTCTTCACTTCCAGAAGATTCAGACCCACCTTGTGACGCTGCAATAGACATCGCGTCCTCCTCTGGAGCGCCAAAGGAAATCCCCTGAGCACTCACGGGTTGCAACACTGGAGAGGGTGCGGCTGGGCACGGACTGATAGTCGGCGCTTTGTTCCAAACCGTCACCCTCAGATCACCCTGGCCACCAGCCGAAGTACTAGCTCTATTTCTAGAGTCAGTAGATCGGGGTGTGGATGAGGGGACTCTCACTCTTGCGAGATCACTGAGTCTCGATCGTAGTGTTGCGATGGTCATGTTCCCGCAGAGAGAACATGAGTCATCCACGAGCGCTGCTCTAGGGTGATCAATGCCCAAACACACTATGCAACGCTCGTGCCCATCAGAGTCGGCAACGAGTCTACCGCAACCAGAAGTGCACGGGCGAGGCATCTTTAAAAAGACGTGCCGCGTGCAAGCTCTTTTGTGAGAGGAAAGAAACTCTGATTGTGTTGAAGCGCCCGGGGAGAAACACACTCGCTGTCAAACCACAGACAGATAAGCAGGAAGTGCGCGCTCGCCGGAGATCGCCGTCACACCAACACCAGAGAATCTCGCTCGTCTTGAAGAACTGACAGTACAGGAATGGCTTGTGGAATGAAGGATCAACTTGGCTCCGAAGCGAAAACATGCCTATTTGCTGCCAGCGTTCTCCTTAAATACCCACGAGGTGAGGCGGAGTTACGCAATGCAAATTCCGCAGACCCATGGCATTTCTTTGCCATTGGCTCGTTTTGTAGTACTCGAAGTCGATTGGCTTTCTAAGCGAAACCCCATTCGTCGTCATCCGACGGAACTCGGAGTGACAACGAAAGGGAACTGTACTTCTCTTTAGTTTCAGACAGATTACATTGCAGGAGAATATTTGTTTTAAATGTGAATTGTTTTATTTAAAAGTAGACATTTAAAGCGTTCTTTAGACGTATGTTTCATGTTTGTGTGATAAGTATTAGCGGAGTTTCCGTTCATTTTCCAGACATGTTTCAGAAAGATTTTTGCGGAGACAGAGTGAGCTGAAAGCGCACCCTGTTTATTTTATTTATAAAAAAAATAAAAAAAAGTTTTGATGTTAATGTGAGTGTACACAAAAAAGAAGACCCTCTATAGTTTATAATCATGTATTGATTTTATTTATATGACCATAAATGACGGAGTATTTTAAGTCTATGTTGCTGCTATGTGAAAAAAAAACAGCAAAATGCGCCGGCGCGTTCTTGGTCCCCAGAGGGTTAATATATACCCTATATATATATGTATATGTGTGTGTGTTTTCATTTAGGCTATAACACCTGTCTTAAAATGTAAGGGATACTGGAGCTTGGTTGGGGTGGTGGGACTGCTCGCGGTGGGCGCCGGAAAATTTCCCTTATTTTCAAATCCAAAACTTGACAGGTATGGTACTGAGCCGTATCGAGCCGTACCAGCAGTGGAAAACCGCCATTAGCTTAAGACTTCTCTCTCTTCCTTAGTAAAAGTTGGTCACAGCAGCTTTGTGAGAAAACTCTTAACTAAGAACTTTTACTGCTATTTAGGAGAACTCTTAGTGGTACGATAAAATGTTTTGTGAATACGGCCCCTGATCTCTTCTGGAAGCTGGTTCCTGCTACGGGTGGCATAATAGCTAAAAGCAGACTCCTCGCTTTGAATCAAGTCAAGACAGATTGTTTCAAAGCAGCTTTACAGTGATAACAGGAAAATAATGCAACAAAGTTTGTTTCTGCTGTATAGCAGCTCTAGAAGAAAATAGCGATGTTCAGTGATGGTTCATTTTTGTTGTAACAAAGATTAATTTAGTTCATTAAACACTATATTGTGTTCTTTCTCCATCCATGCAATAAATGCATGTCTTTGAATGAGCAGAGTTTTGTAACATTTAATTTTACCACTCCTGGTATGACCCATTTCAGGGGAGGCCAAAATTGCAATTTACATCAGTCCTATAGAAATGTTTCTTCATATTTAAATAAAGCAGTAAAGCAGACAAATTACTAAAAATAACAAAGTGCAGTATATCCGCAACAAACCTGTGTTTTTAGAATTACCATAATAATTAATATGATAACAAATACCATTTTGCAATATCAGGCACCAATATCAAACGCCCTGCATCTGAAAACACAAACTCCAGACACTTTGAGCAGGCGAGGATCTTCAGCAGTGGTTTTGGAGGGAGCGCAGGGAATGCTGACATGAGAATGCACCTGTCCCACAGAGAGTTAAATGCTTTTGCGCTTAACAAGAGTTGGCAGTACCTCTGCTCGATCTGCTCTCTGTTAACACTATAGTGGCCCAATGATCCCATTAGCGGCTGGACCGTGTTAGACATAGAAGGGGAGGGGCCCCACATCCTTAATACAGCATTGACAAACAGTTCTGATTCAACTTTACCCGACAAGGATGGCTAATGCTTATTGATGCTATCACACATACTATAGAGATGAGTCTCACAGAGGTTCATGCACAGTGACTGTAGTGCAGAATATGCAAAAACAAGCCGGAAGACATGCTAAAGGAAAAGTTTAATACAAAACTCAAAATATCAATTCATACTTTCATTTATGAAAAAGAAATGAAAAATGTGTGTACTGCAATACACTTACCTGAATAGATCAGATGTGCCTCAACAGTAGTCACATTCAAATCCATCTGTTTAGCTGTGCATTTATTGGTTTTGCTTGATTAGTTCACTATTATTTAAGCCCCGTGTTTTTTTTATTTTATTTCTCGTCTTATGTCCACTTGTGATGTTTGGTTGTTCCAGTGTCTCTAGTCAAAGAGTTTTCTGAGTATTTTGTCATCTTTGTTTTTTGTTATTAAACAACAGACTGCTGCTCTTGGTATCTTTGCCTCAACCATACGTGACAGAAAATCGGACCGACTATGGATTTACCAGCAGTCAGAATCTGCTCTCGCATGGAACCAATCCCTGGAGCCACACTCAAAGGTGTTCTTGGAGCTACAAAATCCATCTGGTTCATTACGACGATGCTAGTCTGCATGTGTACAAGCCTCCAGGGAGCTTTAAAGACTACGTGGAATGGGTCCTTTTACACAATGTTTCCCTATTTACAGTCTGCGAGAGCAGGGAGGAAATCAGCACTCCTACCACCACCAACAGCCCAGCACCAGCGATACCAGTGCCCCCCGCAGATGAGCCTGAGCCTGCCAAAGGCAGTGCTAAAGATCGCCCCAGAGCCAGTGCCAACCACGTCTGATCGGGGGTGTGAGCCAGCATCTTCACCCGTGCCAAAATTCTAATTCATATACGCAATCGTTCTGACTTATGCATTCAAATAAATGTAACCTTACCGTTCCACTTCATCTGTATCTGATTTAGAATGAACAGAAATCGGTAGCCTAAGTAATGTAATGACCCATAGACAGATAACTGATGAAAATGTCTGTGTAAATCAGTTACAGCAGACTAAAACTACTCGGTATTCTTCACATTATTTCAACAGCCATTAGGCTGCTATTTTAATCGTTATAAAAAAATTGATAATGTAACAAACATAAGTTTGTATTGCAATTAAACTTGTATGTCATTCATACTATGACAAGGAAAAAGACTGCTCTAAAGAGAACTAACAACTCCCACCCCACCTTCATGCTTTAGAATTATTTTGGTGGGTCTTGAGATAGGTTATACTTGTCTAGATGGGTTCTCGAATGGAAAAGTTTGGGTACCCCTGGTCTAATTGACTCCGTGCACAAGATGGCACCTATCAACTTCCGGTATATGAGAGTGCGCGTCAGTACTTACGCTTTAAGCTTTTCTGCACTGCTAATAAGAGTTATGACATCGACACTAAGATCTAACTAGTAAGTAATAATGAGTGGATTCAGTATTTAAGAAAGGCGATTGGCCTTCCAACGGGTAAAAAGGTCGACATTACATTGTTGTGTACCCCTTTGTAGTAATTCGTCACGCTATAACTCAGAGATAAGTTTTCACTCATTTCCCGTAGATACTGCGGTACGGGCTCAGTGGCTAATCAAGATCAAGATAAATCAAGATGTTAAATGAATGGCCTTTGGACACCAAATTTACATGTCTCATCTTTGACCCATGTATGAGTTATGTTTAATTTTGAGGAAGCCGATTAAAAAAATAAAACAAAACCTAACATGAACAAGATTACATTCTTAGATTTGCCTCAAACATTTCCAGGCCTTTTGGAAACTAGTGGAGCCTGCAGTCAACACCAAGATGGTGCGAATCACCAACGCCAAGGCTGCATCTGCCAGTAGCTCTGAGTTCTCTCAAACAACAACGGTATGCACGTGTACAATAATTATAATGCAAATCTTTTACTTTAATAAAAGTAGTAATACTACAGTGTAGAAACATCAGTGGTGGTGGAAGTATTCAGATCAGATCCTTTATTTAAGTAAAAGTACTTATACCACACTGTAAAAATACTGTTAACCATGAAATTGTACTTGAGTAAATGTACCGAGTTACATTCCACCACTGTGAATAACAGTATCTAGGCCTAACACTTGTTTATTTTCACAGAAACTTCAACCCAGAGATGAGCTGCTGCTGTTCCTCATGCATCTGTCAGTGGGCCTGCCTCTCAGGGATCTAGCAGACACATTCACCGCACCACAACCAGCAGGATTATTGTCACCTGGAAAGCCTTCCTTTACAACCTGCTTGGAAGCCAACGTCTGTGGATCCCACGTGAAACCGTCAGTGCTCAACTTCCACCAGAGTTTTCAGCTTTACCTGACACACAAGTGGTGCTTGACTGTACTGAAATATTCTGCCAGTCTACATCCTTTCTTCTGTTGCAGAGTGAGGTGTTTTCCACATACAAATCTCATTCAAGGCCATGATCGGCATGGCGCCCCATGGTATCATTACATTTGTGTCTGGTCTGTATGCAGGATCCATGAGTGACCGTGAGATCTTCAAGCTGTCTGGCATCGCAAACTTACTCACACCGGACATGGCAATTATGGTTGACAAAGGGTTCCTTGTGGACAATCTTGCTCTGTGCAAGGTTTACCGGCCTGCCTTTCTCTCAAGAAACACCCAAATGAGTAGAGAGGATGTCATGCAGACTCAATCCATTGCACGTCTCATGTGGAGAGGTGCATCAGAAGGGTGAAAGAGAACAAACTTTTTGACAGAGAAATACCACTTTCTGTGTGTGGAAGCATTGAGGAGTTATTCAATGTGGCTTGCTTTCTCACCAAGATGAAGGCAACCACAAGGCCAACCTCTGCTTGGAAACAGCCTTCCCTTCTGCTGGTTACCATAACAGACAAGAGACGGTCTGAGGTCCAGGCTTTGAATTCTGTGCACGTATAACCGCAATGAGCAGACGGACAGAGAAAAGCCAGGGCTGGGTCTGCCTCCTACGGGCAGCGCTTGCAGGTTCACCAACTTGTCCCAGTTTAAGGGAGAGGTAGGAACCTTGGGCACATATCCAGGCCGGAGTCTCAACTCGTGAGAGTTAGCCGGCCCGAATTCCAGGCACAAGTCGTTGAGCGAAAGTGAACAAGTCCCTACCCTCTAATAGAGACCAAGCGAGCAGGAGAATTGTTTAAAAACAAAATTTTTAACTCACTGCCTGCAGTGGCTCAGGGGTGGTCTCTGCAGTGCAGTAGCACCAGAGATAGGACCAAGAGGATAAAGAGGGGTGCAGGGATTTCCCTTGCTCCCTCAGGAACCTGACGATCAGGACGTGCTACCCATGCTTCTGCATCATGATGTGCGTCAGGAAAAAAGAGGCGACATCATTTTGAGGGTGGAGTAAAACAGCCTACTCCAACCCATCTTGCAGGAAAGAGAGCACTGAAATGACCAAACGCTCTCAGGATCTCCTCACGGAGGGAAGACTCACTCAACGAATAGGTTCCACTTCTCATTAGTGAAGCACAACTTCCTCTTTTTAGGGGGTGCTTGCAGAAGTGATGGTAACTACCACATATTCCTGTGGTAACCACCTGAACCTCTGCATCTAGTTTTTGAACACGGGTGCCATCATGCCCCGTCCCTGAAATGTACTCAGGGGAAGTCATGAAGGCTGTCGAGGGAAACTAGGTCTGGTTGGGCCAATAAGGGGCAACTATCAAGACCTGCTCCATTCCTGACCTAGCACGGTAGGTGCAAGCGGCATGCGCGCACAAGACAGGAGCAATGCTCAACACTAGATGTGAAGATCACTGAGCTTCAGGAGCATCTCTTCTCAACACCTGAGTGAGATAAAATTCACTGAGCTTCAGGGGCATCTCTGCTCAACACCTTAGTGTGATAGAATTCACTGAGCTTCAGGAGCATTTCTGCTCAACACATGAGTGTGATGAATTTCACTGAGCTCCAGGAGCATTTCTGCTCAACACCTGAGTGTGATGAAAATCACTGAACTTGAACAGGCGCCAAGCGACAATTTATCGCATAGCCCCTTCCTTAGAAGGTTCACCGGGGAACGCATTTCTGCGGAGCCCCGGGGTCAGCTGAGAGCTAGTGTCTGTCCAAGGGATGTCCGTGCTGGCGAACAAGAGGGGGCTGATGTGTGCAAGGCTTTACAGGGTCGCACACCGCCCGACTTGCTCTCTCGGGACCCCGGAATAGAGGAATTTGCTCTTTCTTTGAAGTGTGGGTACCGCTTGCTCTGCTACTTTTGGGAGGCAGCGGTGGAACAGACACACACAAACGAAGACTCCACCCGGCAATCACCCGGGGGGAGGGAGTGGATCAGTGGGCCCGCTCCGGAATGCTTTTGCTGTCGCTTGCCACCTGGCTTGGCAGCGCCTCGAGCAGACTGGGTGTCCCTACTGCGGCTGGCCCCATGCTGAGGCCTGGTTAGAGGCTGCTGCCGAGGCCCAGCAGGAGAGGAGGCAGGGGAACACCCTCGGCGACTAGCAGGCAGAGGAACTGCCACCGCCGGCGGGGTGGAGGCAGCAGCGGGCCGCCGGGGCAGGATGTGCCGGATGGCCTCTGTCTACGCTTGGGCGCCAGAGAACTGTTGGATGCAGTTCTCCGCCGCGTTGCCGACCAGCCCGACCTGGGAAATTGGGGAGACTAGGAACTGAACCTTGCCCGCATCCACCATAACAACCAGGCTGAGCCAACGATGGCGCTCCTGGACCACTAAGGTGGACATCGCCAGACCGATCGCGCAAGCCACGACACTCGTGCCCCGGAGGGCGAGGTCGGATGCAGTGTGGTGCTCACCTATGAGCGCACGGTCTGAGCTACCCTCGTGCATGTCCATGGGTGCCCTGGCCTGAAGACCTGTAGCAGCGCCATGGCACGCAAGAGGCTTTGTAAGCTCTGCCCGTCGGAACGGACGATAACTCACAGGCCTTAGGGGGAGACGCTCCACTGGAGGGATAGCCTCGCAACCCTTCACCGCTCCTCCATCAAGGGTAGTGAGGGGGAAAAGCTATTCAGGCAGTTTCTGGCAGTTTCCGTCCACAACCTGGTAGCTCTCCATGCACTTCGGAAAAGAAAGGCACTGGGCGGCAAGCTGAGAACCAGCCTGGCCCGCCCCGAGATACCAATCCTCCAACCGAGACTGAACGGGACACGGTGGAGGGTCCACTCGAGCCCGGCAGCCTGGGCGGCCCGTTTCAGCATAGCTGACATTTCTGCATCTGGCTCGGGCAACGCTACACTTCCAGAGGGAGATAACACAGCCGAGTCGTCATCTCCAGATGCCAGCTCACCCTCCAGCTCATAGATGCTGCTATCGACATCTTATCCTCTGGAGGAACCCCAATTGAAACAGCTGATCGGTCCATTACAGAGGGACCAGCACATTTAACAGGGAACTACCGCATCCAGAAACGCACAGGTGGAATGACATCTTGAAAAAGACGCAAACGCACCCGTGTTGCTCTTTCAGGAAATTGGACCCATCCCCAGTGCCGGAGCACACAGGGGAATGACCGCGGCAACACTGCACAGTGAACTGAAACAGTGAAGCACACTTTTCCACCCTCTAACCAGGCGTCATACACACAAACATTTAGAAATTTGTTGCTGTTAAAACAGCAGTTGAGAGCTCAAAGCTTGTGATCACCGCTGCACTCGCGCTGTAGAAACCACCAGCACTGGGAGAGTCTTCCAGAAGAACACCGACACACTCGCTCGTTGTAAACAACAGCACTCTTCAGAGACATCAAACGATCGGCTCCGAAGCGAAAGGCAACTAGTGCATGCATCCACTTCTGTATTTATACCCGCGCCGCGGGGGTGGCGGAGTGTGTGATGTCATCACGCACGCCAATTCCCATTGGCTGGTTCAATAGTACTCGAAGACGATTGGCTCCCTGGCGTGATCCCCATTCAGTCGACGTCGACTACTTCTGACGTTCTCGACTGAAAGGGAACCCTATTCAAACTACCATGTAAAAATAAAAATAATCTCCCTTCTCCCTGATGGTTTTAGCCACCTTGCAGTCTCTGTAGATGCGTTGTATGAGAATATCCTCCTCTGCAAAAACAAGAAAATCACACCACTCCATCCCTGTAACTAGAAGCTGGCCTTGCACCTGCCAGTAGTAGCTGTAAGTCTGCTTTAATTTCAATGTGCCACTCTGCATTTTCAAGTAGCTACAGTCCACATGGCTCTTTGCGTTGGGACATTTAATTTCCAGAAGTCCGAAGGGTGGGCTTTCAGTTGGGTCAAACACCAGACCGTGTGAAGATGACCCTAACCAGGGGGTGTCTGGGTGGATGATGAACCCACAAAGCCAGTAATTTGTGTTTTTTTACTCTGCAGTACTCCTGGATGGTAACCGGTTCCAGTGCCAGTCCCCTCTTCATTGCAGCTGTTTGAGCCACTCCCTTTTTAATTCTTTGTGTCAAGTTTTCAGCAAAACTCTGATATGGCATTTCTCTGAATCGGGAAGAAGTTATTCTTGGCCTCCTGACACGGTGCCACTCCACAGTGTTGTTCTGCTCCCTGGTGGCAACCTCTTTTTTCCTTGCCATGTCTACTGTAGTGACTGTAGTGACTGTAGATGGAAGTGTTGTTGGTGACTGCAGACAAACTGACAGCTGGTAGGCTCCAGCCTATAGCTATCTACAAGTAGAGGTGGTGGTGGAGGGGCATCTGGGTGGCGCACTACAACCCGGCTCACTGGTAATGGATGCTGGTAGGATATGGGACTACCTTCCTGGACTTTCCCAAAAGCGGAGTCAACCAGTGGGACGTCCGCATTTATCGCCATGGTGGTGATGAGTGGAGCAATGTTTGGCAAGAAGTCTTTGTACACCTCGTCAACTTTGAGGACATCTGGATCTGGCAGCTCCCCTCACACTGCCTTGTAATGTGTACTCCTTTGAATAATTTAATTTCACAATTAGGAAAGAACAATTTTAAGAACAATTTTACACTCAAACAACAATCACAAAGTTATACTGTATAGTAGGCTGTACAATTACATAGGACAATAGATATTACCTTACACCGTCAGCAATCGTGAACTGCTTTGGCTTAGTGGAAATGAACACCATGTCACTCACTCTGCCTGGTTTCACACCCTATTAAGTACACAAAATAATTGCTGTGAGGATATGTCATCTAAGCTACGGATATGAGAAAAGGCTAAGTGAAATATGCATTCACACTTTCAACAGGTTCGCCATATTTAGCTGTATAACTCTGATGATGCGTTCATTTAGTTCCAAAAGAAATGTTTTCATTAGCCATGCTAATGTGTGCAGCTGATTCAGCTACATGCAATGTCAGAGTCACACTCCTGTCATTTATTATCAAATAAGAATTAAGGGTTATGTCAATGATATTATCAAATGACTTAAATTATGATACTTGTTCAGGTTGTTGCTGGGTTTTCTTATCAGCTTGCAATGTGATATCTGTTCTTAATAAGAAGACAGTTCGTGTTTCTAGAGCTAAGCCATTCGGCGTGGTAGCCCAGGCACACATAGTCATATAGGTCAGTAGAGTTAAGCCATTTGGCGTGGTAACCCAGGCACACAGTCACAGGCAACTAGATTTAAGCCATTTGGCAAAGCAAGCCCAGGCACACATAGATATTAAAACATGCGGTCTCATTGCTCTTCAGAGCAGCAGCAGTACATATGTCTTGGCGGTAGATCTGCTTGTTTGGGGGGGGTGTTTGTTCCTTCCTGTTCTGTCTATGTTATCCATATATGCATGTCTGCCGATGCAGCAGCTTGTTTTCTTCAGCTTGTTGCCTTGGCTTTTGGCTTGCTTAGTTGGGGACATTTAATTTAATATTCAACAATATTATTGATCTGCCTTACTTAAGGTGGACAATGACGCAATTTTCTTCTAGAAACAAACTTTGTTGTATTATTTTCATGTTATCACTGTGAAGCTGCTTTGATATAATCTGTATTGTAAAAAGCGCTATATAAATAAAGGTGACTTGACTTGACTTCTTCCCTCAGCAGCATGCATATATTTGGCTTGTATTGTCTATTTCTCATGTCTCCTGCTTTGTAGGGGGGTGGGGGTGCAGCATGTTATATGTGCAGCAGCAAAATGTCTTACATGCTCACATCACCATGTCTGTGAATGTATTGGCAGTAGCAAGTCTCTGTACTTGCTCTAAAGCAGCAGCAATAATCAGAAGCAGCGTTACAGACCTATTCCACAAAGACCAAATACATTAAAGACCCACTCCGATGAAAATAATGTTTTTCTAGGTGTTAACATGTTCTTGTGGCATTTTTCTGATATTAGAGGACATATCTTGAGAAAAATAAGCTCAAAGTTGTATTTCTGAGTATTTCTACATTCAAATGGCTGTGAATCAGTAGCAGACGCTAAAATGCCGGCTAAAATAGACTGGAGTTGTGACGTAGTAACTCCACTGGGCGTCTCCACACGCGACGTCTTGGAGTGAAATAATGATCGGTGATCGGTGATAACTTTGATTAACTTCGGATAATAATAATTAATGTGTATATAATACTGTTGCCCCACCGGTATTGGGGTGTAAGCTAGCGGGAGAGACAGAGCTCTCAGCAACGGGCAGGGGGAGGGTCGTCTCCGTGCCAACGGCTCCGCCCACAACGCAGAGGCGAATTGCTAATGAGCTACTGCCGCTCTGCTGAAGCGAAGTCCCAGAAAACGGCACAGGTTTTGTGATTTTGGCTAAAAATGGCATAATCATAATTTAAAGACCACTGGGAATGTTTAAAAATAGCTCAAAATATGATCGGAGTGGGACTTTAACATTCCCACATCCATTACCATGCCAATCTCTCCAAGAGTTGTCATTACAGAAATATAAGCGTATATGTGTGTGTGGACAGAGTTCTGGTTGACCTCGAGGATCAGACCCACAGCTGCAGACACAGTAACCCAAGCTTCGTCTGGAGGCATCAGTCATCCAATCCACAATTCATCTCTCTTATTCCCTTGCTTTCACCCCCTCCATCTATCTGACAGGCTGTGACCTGCATCCATCCCACGCAGCACTCCTCTCCCCCCAGGTCACCCCCTCATGGAACTCTTCATTCTTATGGTAACAAAACATGCTGTAGCTTGCAATGAATTCCATGACACACACACACACACATTCCCATTTCCCATCGCAAGTCCTTTCAAGAACATTGTAATGCTGTACAACTATTTGCAGACTGGCATATTTTATAAGGTGTGGCAGGTGTGGTAAATTGGCATTATCTACAAATGAACCAATCGAGATGATTATATTTTGCATTCGCTCTTTGTCTGTGAGGAATTATTAGCAGGCCCACATGTAATGTGCCCACAGAACTCCACGGAAAGCTCTGCAGAATTCCATAGAACTGCAACACTGATCATTAAAAAAAGTTATATTTCGCTTCTGTTTGTTAAATATTTGAGCCATCTATAACACTGTAATACTCTGCTCCAATTTACATCTTTTATCATGTTTAAATCAGTTCCACTTATTTCAGCAGATTTCGCCCCTAAAATCAGCTCAGAAATGCAGAAAAGTTGACAGATTCTGTCTGGGCCTCATGATTGGATGGAAAATCTAAAGTATATTTGTGCAGTTGATGTTTACCTCCCCCAACAGGCCATCTTATACCTTCATATCATGAGTCCTGTGACCAAATGAGAAAGACAAAACATCTAATTTGGTGTTCAAGTATGATCTTTAAAATGGACTTTGCATTTTGAAAGTCATTTTGAAATCAGATCTATTTCTTCAGACAGAATAATAATAATTTGACACATAATTCAAACGTTTGGGGTCAGTTTGTAATGTTTTTCAAAGTCTCTTATGCTCATTAAGGCTGCATTATTTTACCAAAAATATAGTAAAAACAGTAACATTGTGAAATATTATTATCACCATTTAAAATAATTATTTTTCAATTTATTCCTGTTATGGCAAAGCCATGTTCAGCATCATTGCATCATTGTCATTTGACCATTCAAAAATAATTATATGCGGATTTGCTCAAGAAACATTTTGTAACAAACACAGGAGGAAACAGATTTAGGTGCACACAGTGTTTATTAAAAGCAGAGTGGTGATGGAACAACGGGTACTAGATTATGGTGAGAGGATGGTGACTTGTAGAATGATGATGGTGACTTAGCTGGTGATGACTTAAGTGGATTCTCTTTATGCATGTGTGAACACGAAGACGAAGACAGGCGATCTGGATCAGGATGACGGACGGAAAACAGACAGAAGACTGGATACAGGACGAGACGATCTCAGGTGAGTAGATTGGTAAGGAGTCTGACATAAAGCAGTGTATACTACAACGAGGCCAGACAAAGAGTGAAAGGGGCATATAAAGGGTGTGTTGATGAGGGAGTACAGGTGCAGCGAGTCAGTACTCCGGTGATTGTGAACAAGTGGGCGGGTCCTGGTGATTGGGGCTGTGACTGTGTGGCTGACTCTTTGACAGTACCCCCTCCTCCATGGCCGGCTCCCGACGGACTCTGCGACGGGATCGGCCATGACCTTGGGGGGCTGGATGGTCAGGGTGAGCTTCATGGAACTGGGTGAGTAGCAACGGGTCCAGGATGCCATCCTGAGCGTTCTTCTGGACCATATCCCTCCCAGTCGATCAGGTACTCAAGGTGGCCGCACTGCCGCCGTGAGTCGAGGATGGTATGGACTCAGTACACTAGGTCCTCGTCAGCGACATCTGGAGGAGGTACTTGTCCATGGTAGGTTCTGTAGGGGAAGAGGACAGAGGTTCAGTGAAGGGTTTCAGGAGGGAAACATGAAATTAAGGTGAAATACGGTAGTGAGGTGGAAGGTTGAGCCTGTAGGTGACCTCGTTGACCTGCCTCTGCACAGTGAAGTGACCTATGTAGCAGGGACTCCGCTTACGACAGGGCAGGCGGCGACGGATGTCGCAGGTGGAGAGCCAAACCCTTTGTCCTGGCTGGTATTGGGTGGCTTCAGCTCTACGGACATCCGCTTGGAGTTGGTGTCTTCGCACTGCCCGCTTGAGATGTCCCATACCCTCTCGCTCTTTTTGAACCAGTGATTGACAGCTGGAACTTCTGAGGGTTCTCCGGACCAGCGGAAGAGGAGGTTGGTAGCCGAGGATAAATTGGAACGGAGTAAGCCCAGTGGTGGATTGGCGCAGGGAATTCTGGGCATACTCCGCCCAGGGGAGTTAGCGGCTCCAGCTGTCTAGGTGCTGGTGGCAGTATGACCGCAGGTATGTCCTGATCTCCTGGATCTTGCGGTCAGTCTGGCCGTTGGTTTGCGGATGGTAACCTGATGATAGATTCACTGAGACGCCGAGGAGTTTGAAGGTCTTCCACACCCGGGAGATGAACTGGGGACCTCTATCCGATAAAATGTTTTCTGGTAGACCATAATGATGGAATACTTGTTGGAACAGGAGTTCTGCGGCTTCGAATGCGGTGGGCAGGCCCTTGATAGGGATGAGTTTACAGGCCTTGGAGAAGCGGTCGATGACGACAAATACACAGTTGTGATGGTTGGACGGAAGAAGGTCTGTCATGAAGTCAATGCCAAGGTGGGACCAGGGACGTCTGGGTATCGGCAGAGGTACCAACTTTCCCTCGGGTAGCTTCCTGGGCGTGTTGGTAATGGCACAAACTGAGCACCCTCTGACGTATTGGGCCACCAGTAGCGATCATGTAGGAGCGAGAGGGTTCGCTGGCTGCCTGGGTGTCCAGATAGATGTTTGCCGAGTCCATGAGGGACAGACGGCATGTGGATGGTACATAGAACCGTCCCTCAGGACCTCCCGGCGGAGCAGGTTCGGTGCGGGTGGCTTGGAGGATCTGATCGTCGAGGGACCATTGGATTGGGCTGACTACTGGTTCAGGAGGATAGGTTTCAGGTTCAGGATGATTCAGACGGGATAAGGCACTGGGTCGGTAGGTCACCGTGAAATCGAACCATGTAAAGAATAGCGCCCAACAGGCTAGTCGTGGGTTGAGCCGCTTGGCCTCTTGGAGATACTCTAGGTTCCGGTGATCGGTGATGACCTCGAAGCGGTGATAAGCTCCCTCCAGCCAGTGTCTCCATTCCTCCAAGGCGAGCTTGATGGCGAGCAGCTCACAATTTCCGATGTTGTAGTTCTGCTCCGCCGGGGACACGTCTTGGAATATAAGGCGCATGGATGAAGTCGAGGAGGCTCACCCTGGCGCTGGGATAGCACCACTCCAACCCTGGTGGTAGATGCATCGACTTCGACCATGAATGGGAGTTCTGGATTGGGGTGCACCAGGATTGGAGCAGTCGTGAAGGCATCCTTCAGGTGTTGGAAGGCTTCGTGGCCAAGGGGTTCCAGGACAGAGACTTATGTGGAACTCGCACTTCTCCAACTTGAGATAGAGGTGGTGTTCTCTCAGCTTCTTGAGGACCTGTGTCACGTGGTGGCGATGTTCGGCCAGGTTCCGGGAGTAGATCAGGATATCGTCGATGAAGACGACGAAGCATTGGAGGTACTCCCGTTGGACAGGTCATTCGGCATTACCTAGTATTCGTAGTGGCCTGCCGGAGTGATGAACGCCATCTTCCATTTGTCACCCTCGCGAATCCGAATGAGGTTATGGGTGCTCCGCAGGTCCAGCCTGTATAAGATGCGAGCCCCACGGAGCTGTTCCAACGCGGCAGGGACCAGAGGAAGAGAATAACTGTATTTAACAGTCTGTGCATTAAGGGCCCGGTAGTCGATACATGGCCGCAAGCCTCCGTCCTTCTTGGCTGCGAAGAAGCTGGATGCGGCAGGGGATATCGATGGACGGATGAAACTTTGTTTGAGAGCCTCCTGAATGTACTCCTCAATGGCCTTCTGTTCCGGGATGGACAGTGGGTAGACTTTACCCTAAGGTGGCGTCTCCCCAAGCAGCAGGTCGATGGCGCAGTCCCATGACCGATGAGGTGGTAGACGGGTCACCAACCATTTGATGAATACATTCTGGAACGCCTGGTACTCTGGAGGGATTTCAGTTTTACTCTCAGTCTCTGGGCTTTCGACGGAGGTGGAATTCAACTCGAGACTGGATGAAGATCGAGAGATGTCGACAGTTCCGACATGTAGACGGTTTGATCACAGACAGTTCTGTAAGCAAGAATCATTCCATTGTAGAATCTCTCCAGAGTTCCAATTGAGGGTGGGTTCGTGCTGGGTCATCCAGGGGCATCCCAGGATGATGTCAGCGGTGGATCCTTCCAGCACCAAGAACGAGATCTTGTCCTCATGCAGGCAGCCGACACGTAGCGTGACTGTGGGGAGAAGTGGCGGACATGACCACGGCCCAGCGGCTTGCAGAGGATGGTGTGAATTGCTAACTCTCGTTTCCTCTGGAGGTTGAGTCTTTGGAGAAGTTGATGAGAGATGAAGTTCCCTGGAAACCCAGAGTCGATGAGCACTTGTGCTGAAACGAGAAGTTTTGGGGTTAGAATTTGGACAGGCGTGAGAGTGAGAGGTTTAACTTTGGACAGAAACTGTATGGTACTCACCGCTGGGCGTGATGGTCATATCGGGAAGTTGGTGATGATATGACCTTCTCCCCCACAATACAGACACAAGTGCTGTGTTAGTCTTCTTTGACACTCATCATTGGACAGATGGTAAGTGTCTACCTGCATGGGTTCTGGTGCTGGAAGGGCGACAGATGGAGAGATGGGCGGAGGATGAGAAGCGGATTGATCCAATGAGTGGGCTGAAAGAAGTTGAGAGATACGCACTGCTTTCTGATTGAAACTCTCCAAACCGACGGTGTCGTCATAAATGCACATTTCCGGGTTCAGACCCTGGCAAAAGGCTGTCAACAGGGTGGTCTCATTCCATTCCAGAGCATAACGTCGCTGTCGGGCGGAACCCTCCTATGTCCAAATTTTGTCAATTTCATATTTTTTTCACAAATCGATGTTTATTTTTACAAAATTCTTAACCAATCTAAAGTGTTGAAAATAGCTTGAGAGCAAATCTCTTACCTCCATTGGACACTTCAACTGTCTGAGAAGTCTCGTAACTCCACCTCTTCTTCTCTCCGCGGGAGCCTCGCGGCATTTTGTCTCCTCAAGATTGAAATTCGCAGCGATTAAGAAATCCTTGTCGAGCAACACGTCCTCTGAAATAAATATCCTCAAAACACTGGTTATTCATAATTCAGTTATATGAATTAT
Source organism: Rhinichthys klamathensis goyatoka (assembly GCF_029890125.1). Classification (NCBI taxonomy): domain Eukaryota; kingdom Metazoa; phylum Chordata; class Actinopteri; order Cypriniformes; family Leuciscidae; genus Rhinichthys; species Rhinichthys klamathensis. The sequence goes on from NW_026606556.1 coordinate 259,038, forward strand.
ATAACAACAGTTTATGAATTATATAACAACAGTTTATGAATTATATAACAACAGTTTATATATTATAAATAACAGTTTTATCTCGACCTTGAAGTAATGTTAGTGTTAGTCTGACATAAAGCAGTGTATACTGCAACAAGACCAGACAAGGAGTGAAAGGTGAACGAGGCATATAAAGGGTGTGTTAATGAGGGAGTGCAGGTGCAGAGAGTCAGTACTCTGGTGATTGTGAACGAGTGGGCGGGTCCTGGTGATTGAGTGATGATTGGGTCTGTGACGTGTGGCTGACTCTGTGACACATTTCTTATTATTATCAATGGTGAAAACAGTTAGATGCTTAATATATTTGTGGAAACAATAATAAATTTGATTATTTAATGAATAGAAAGTTCAGAAGAACTGTAACATTATAAATGTATTTATTGTATTTTTTTTTATCAATTTAATGCACCCTTACTGAATAAAAGTGTTAATTTCTTTTTCTTTTTTAAATGGTAAGAGAGCTCTAGTCTGAAAGTAGCTGAGAGTGTTAATATAAAACTGGAAAATTTCCCTTTGCTCCTGTCAATCAAGCCACACCACTGTCTTCAACTTGAGTTTCATGAGACATAAATGTCTGAGGATTTCCAAAAATCAGATTATAATCCGATTTCAAGTCACCTATGAATGTGGTTTGAATAGAGTTTATAAAATTGGGACAAAAGCACGCACATCATCGCACAAATGCTCAAGTTTGGTGCTCGACAAAGAAAATAATAAAACCGAAAAAAGTTGGCACACCAAGGCTCCAAAAATGTAATAATGGACTCTCACACAGGTAACGTTTCAAGCATGCAGACCCGAACAGGTAACGTTTCGAGCAAGCAGTCTGATGAAGAGCCTGCATGCTTGAAACATTACCTGTGTGAGAGTGCATTATTCATTTTATGTATTTTTGGAGCCTTGGTATGCTAACTTTTTTCTGTTTGAAAGGAATTCGTAAAATATGTTCAGAAAAACCATATACATTCTGAAAGATCAGATATTTGCTGACTGACTGAGACTAAAGAGAGCATTTGGGAAAAGACATGGAAAAAGAGCAGAGCTTTGGTGCTGTTGAGTGTGTGTGGCTTCTATGTCATTCCTCAGGGTCTATTTTTGCCTCTCACACTCACTCTCTCGCTCTCTCTCTCTCTAAAACTGTCTTACTGGTCTATGTGGCTTCTGTGACTATTGCCATGACCCTAGTCATGACTGCATGTGTGTATGTGTGTGAAGGTTGTCTGCCAGGCTGACTCGCTGTGAGTCTATGCTGTCTGCTGTTTCAACACCTGTCCATCTGCCCTGATGACTATAAACAGAAACAGTGTGTATGGATGTGTGTTTGTCTCTCACCTAGCTAGGCTAGTATACATCAGACACTCAAGGAATCTGTTGTGTGGATAAACACCATGGCCAAAGCCATAGTTACACACACACAGAGAAGCACATGCGCACGTACGCACATACACACACGTTTACTATCTTTGTGGGGACTCTCCATAGACGTAATGGTTTACGACGTAATGGGGGGCGTCCCATCCCTATGCGTTGAGCCGACCAGATGAACCCCAGTTGTTTCCAGTGCTGACGGTCTTGTGCCAGCTGCTCTGCATCCTCCACAGCAACTCCATGTTGTTGTAGGTCGCCAGCAAGGACTTCGAGCCATCGGGTGCGGGGTTTACCTCGTGGTCGTCTCCAGCCTGCGGCCCTCGGATCAAACTGGAGAATGGCTCTCGTCGGATGGTCAGGAGGGAGACGGAGGACATGGCCGAACCAGCGGGTGCGTCGTTGCGCTGCCAGGCAGGATGCTCTGGGCTGGCACGTGCGGGCTCTAAGCACTTGATTGGAAACCCGCTGGGGCCACCTGATGTTCTCGATGGTCCTGAGGGCCCTGCTATCAAAGCCATCTAATCTTGCAGTCAGTGTCTTATTTAAGGGCCAAGTCTCCGAGCCATAAAGCAGGATGGAGAGTACTGCTGAGTTATAAATCCGGAGCTTCGTCTTGCGTGAGATGGTCTGGTGCCGCCAGAGTGGTTTCCAGAGAGACTGCAGGGCTGACGCAGCCAGGGCTCTTCTGCGGGTAATCTCTGGTTTTAGCTCCCCGTTGTCTGTCACTAAGGATCCCAGATACACAAACTTCTTGACAGGCTCTACAATGTAATTGCCAAGCTGCAGGGAAGTTGGATGCGGTCCGTCACCGACATACATGAACTTGGTTTTTGTCCAGCTCACCTGAAGGCCAAGCTTCTCAGCCTCTTCACTGTATATGTCCAGAGCATCTCTCAGCTGGTTGTAGGACATGCTGAGCAGGATGGTGTCGTCAGCGTACTCCAGGTCAGTCAGGTGGTAACTGCCGAAGGACACCACGGGGACACGCTCACAAACCCTAGACATCAGATGGTCAATGATGCAGTTGAAAAGGTCAGGAGCAGCCACGCAGCCCTGGCGAACGCCACTGGAGATGGAAAACCAGTCTGAGTCTCTACCGTTGATGCGGACACAGCTCTGAGCGTTGCTATAAAGCAGCTTGAACAGGGCAACGATCTTGGGTGGTGCTCCAAGGGCGTGTAGGATACTCCACAGTGAAGTGTGGCAAACGGTGTCAAAGGCAGCCTTCAGATCTATGAACCCGATGTAAAGATGGCGATCTTTACAGAATTCATAGGTCTTCTCTATCAGCAAGCGAACGGCGGGGATTTGGTCTGTTGTGGAGTGGTTAGGCATGAAGGGAGCCTGCTGGGGACGGCGGCTGCTTCTGATGGCTGGGAGATCACGAGTGAGCAAGATCCTGGTAAAGAGCTTGCCGGGGATAGAGATAAGGGTAATGCCTCTGTGGTTGCCGCAGACTAGCCTGTCGCCCTTACATTTCCAGAAGGGCAAAATGACTCCTCTGGGAAGAGGCTGGGAAGCCTCTCTGTCTCCCACACCTCATTGAATATGTGTGTAAGCCACTCGACGATGGTTTCACCGCCGGATTTTAGCATCTCAGCGGTTATTGCACAGATGCCGGGGGCTTTCCTGTTGTTAAGAATTTTTCCAGAGCGGCTCTGACTTCCTCAGGTGTGACAGGGTCTGTACTGCAGACAGCACTAAGGGCTGCAGCATTAGCGGCCAATGAGATGGTGGTATCAGCTGGGGAGGTACCGTGCTGCAGAAGGAGGCTGAAGTGCTTTTTCCAGCGTTCGAGGCATTTTGCATCAGTTGCTATAAGGTTGCCATCACCAGGGCTGTCTTGATGCGTGGACCATTACGGGCTTGGCGCAGCAGACTGAAGACACGGCTCATATTGTTGTTATTGGCCACGGACTCTAGGTGTTTAGCTTCTGCTTGCCAGAACTTTTCCCTATCCTCGGCTATAGCCACATTGCGCTGGCGGTTCAGTCACTGATACTCTGTCATGTCGCCTCGGAGCCGGGCCTCACGCCACCGGTCAATGATGTTGTGTCCTCTCCGATATCCAAGGCTTTTTCGGGGAAGGTCGAAAGCATCCGAAGACATTGTGAGCTGACTGGATGACACTTTCCTTGAAGGTCTGCCAGTCGTTCACCTTGTTGAAAGCCAGGTTATCAAAGGTGCGGCGGATGGCGCAACTGAAGTCTGTGGCGATGTTTGGACCACTGAGTAGGGAGGTGTCGAGGCGAGGCTGAGTCTTAGTGTGTTGGTTGGCTCGCAGCTTTAACTTGAGCTGGGCCACCAGCAAGCGATGGTCTGTGCTGCCAAGCTCTGTTCCTCGGTACACGCGGCAGTTGGTGACAAACGGCTTCCAGCGTTGAGAGATGAGGATATGGTCCAGCGCTTTCCTGGTTCTGCCATCTGGGCTGTACCATGTCCACTGTCCAGTGATGGATAAGCTTCGGGGGAAACCAGGTATCAGCAATGCAGAGGTTCTTGTGATGGCAGAGAAGGAGAAGGCGGTTACCATTGTCGTTTGTGGACCTGTCAGCAAAGGTTGTGCCGACAGGTGAGCCTGTGGACCGATCACTGCTAGACAGAGAGGCGTTGGCATCGATGAGGATGATGGTGATGTTGTGTGGTGAGGCTTGGCCAACAGCCTGATGGAGTTGGTCAAAGAAGGCATCCTTTGCATCCTCATCAGCGACATCGGTGGGGGCATAAGCAACGATTACTGTCATCTTGCCGTGTTGGTGGAGAAAGGGCCGACAGTAATCTGTTGGTTCCAGTTGATGAGGGACTTGCGGAGGGCCTTTGGGATGGCAAGTGCCACGCCATAAAGGCCTGTCCGTCTCTCGGGGCCACTCCAGAAATAGCAATGGTCGCCTGCTGTTGTTTCGCCATTGCCGTGCCATCGAACTTCACAGAGCCCTGCCAAGGAGATGTTATAGCGGCAGAGCTCTCTGGACAGCAAGGTGGCAGCTCCGGAGCAAAGGAGTGTCTGGACATTCCATGTGGCGACTCGGGTCCTGCGGCGAAGGTTTAACCGTACTCGTTGGTCGGGGGCAGGCAGGGGTCCGTTACCGTGTTGGGCTGTCCGGCTACTTTCTCTGATCGGTTTCGTAACAAAATAGTTTCTCCTGGGTGGGTTGTTAGCCCTCCGCAGGATAGTCGGTTGGTGGGGCTGCCACCTCGCAGCATACCGATATGCTGGGGTCTTTGTTTGTCTGGAACCTAACCTGGAGACCGGCCCGCCTAGGGTGACCCTACCAGGAGCGAGCTCCCGACGCTATCGCTCTCCAGGGTCACTGGAACACGCAAGCCCCCTCACCACGTCAAGGCCAGACCCGAGAGAGAGCTTTTTCAATAGTACATTGCAAATAATAATGTATATTTAAATACATTAAAAGTATATAAGCATCATGGTTTTACCTATTTTCACAATACAACTTTTAACACACTTTAAAAAAATACTTTAGTATATTTTCTAAAAATATATTTTATATATATCAATATATACACTCACCGGCCACTTTATTAGGTACCCCATGCTAGTAACGGGTTGGACCCCCTTTTGCCTTCAGAACTGCCTCAATTCTTCGTGGCATAGATTCAACAAGGTGCTGGAAGCATTCCTCAGGGAGTTTGGTCCATATTGACATGATGGCATCACACAGTTGCCGCAGATTTGTCGGCTGCACATCCATGATGCGAATCTCCCGTTCCACCACATCCCAAAGATGCTCTATTGGGTTGAGATCTGGTGACTGTGGAGGCCATTTTAGTACAGTGAACTCATTGTCATGTTCAAGAAACCAATTTGAAATGATTAGAGCTTTGTGACATGGTGGAAGTAGCCATCAGAGGATGGGTACATGGTGGCCATAAAGGGATGGACATGGTCAGAAACAATGCTCAGGTAGGCCGTGGCATTTAAACGATGCCCAATTGGCACTAAGGGGCCTAAAGTGTGCCAGGAAAACATCCCCCACACCATTACACCACCACCACCAGCCTGCACAGTGGTAACAAGGCATGATGGTTCCATGTTCTCATTCTGTTTACGCCAAATTCTGACTCTAACATCTGAATGTCTCAACAGAAATCGAGACTCATCAGACCAGGCAACATTTTTCCAGTCTTCAACTGTTCAATTTTGGTGAGCTCTTGCAAATTGTAGCCTCTTTTTCCTATTTGTAGTGGAGATGAGTGGTACCCGGTGGAGTCTTCTGCTGTTGTAGCCCATCCGCCTCAAGGTTGTGCGTGTTGTGGCTTCACAAATGCTTTGCTGCATACCTCGGTTGTAACGAGTGGTTATTTCAGTCACTGTTGCCCTTCTATCAGCTCGAACCAGTCTGGCCATTCTCCTCTGACCTCTGGCATCAACAAGGCATTTCCGCCCACAGAACTGCCGCTCACTGGATGTTTTTTCTTTTTCGGACCATTCTCTGTAAACCCTAGAGATGGTTGTGCGTGAAAATCCCAGTAGATTAGCAGTTTCTGAAATACTCAGACCAGCCCTTCTGGCACCAACAATCATGCCACGTTCAAAGTCACTCAAATCAACTTTCTTCCCCATACTGATGCTCGGTTTGAACTGCAGGAGATTGTCTTGACCATGTCTACATGCCTAAATGCACTGAGTTGCCGCCATGTGATTGGCTGCTTAGAAATTAAGTGTTAACGAGCAGTTGGACAGGTGTACCGAATAAAGTGGCCGGTGAGTGTATATTATATTTTGAAAAATTAGTTTATTTTTTAAAAATGTATTTATTTGCACTTTATTAAACACTGTGTGCACAATTATTAGGCAAGTTGTATTGTGAGGATTCGTTTTATTATTGAACAACTACAGTGCTCCCAGTCAATCCAAAATGTTAATAAACCTCAATCCTGAATATTTAAGGAAGTAAAAGTTAGGTTTTGGCTTTCTTAGGAGAATATCTATGTGTGCACAATTATTGGGCAACTCTTAGTGTGCAGAATTATTAAGCAGCAAAATGAAAAATTTCCCATCTCACTTGTTTATTTTCATCTGTTAAAGTGAGAATAAATAATAAACAAACAACTCATTTTACAAATAAACATTTATGACATAAAAATAAATAAATAAAAATCAGTGACCAATATAGCCAGCCTTCTTTTCAATAACAGTTATAAGCTTTCCATTCATGGAGTCTGTCAGTTTCTTGATCTGTTGATGATCAACTTTTTATGCAGCAGCCACCACTGCCTCCCATACACTGTTCAGAGAGGTGTACTGTTTTCCTTCACCGTAAATCTCCCGTTTAAGAAGGGCCCACAAGTTCTCAATAGGGTTTAAATCAGGTGAGGAAGGGGGCCATGTCATTATTCTTTCATCTTTAAGGCCTTTACTGGCTAGCCACGCAGTGGAGTACTTCGAAACCTGGCAGTAGGTTTGGGAGTTCATTTTGAGTCCATCTTCAACCCAAAAAGGTCCAACTAGCTCATCTTTAATAATACCAGCCCATACCATCACCCCACCTCCTCCGTGCTGTCGTCTGAGTCAAAGTGGAGCTCTGTGTCCATTACTGATCCAGCCACGGGCCCATTCATCTGGTCCGTCAAGAGTCACTCTCATCTCATCAGTCCATAAAACCTTTGAAAAATCTGTCTTCATATATTTCCTGGCCCAGTCTTGACGTTTCAACTTATGTTTCTTGTTCAGTGGTGGTCAGATTTCAGCCCTCCTTACCTTGGCCATGTCTCTGAGCACTGAACACCTTGTACTTCTGGGCACTCCAGGTAGGTTGCAGTTCTGGAATATGACAGCACTGGAGGATAATTGGTTCCTGGTGCCGATAGCCTCGTGGGCAAGTGCGCCGAAATGTAGTGCCGTTGTGTTTCGGGAAACCCGAGTTCGAGTCCCGGCTCGTGGACCATTCCCGATCCCGTCCCTACTCTCTCTCTCCCACATCACTTCCTGTCTAGCTACTGTCATATCCTAATAAAAGGCAAAAATATATCTTTTAAAAATAATATATATATATATATTAGGGCTGTCAGTTTAACGCGTTATTAACGGCGTTAACGCAAACCAATTTTAATGCGATTAATTTTTTTATCGCGCTATTAACAGTCTTTTTGGCCTTGCAAACTTTGTTGTTTTTTTCACATGCTTTTGCAACCGGACGCGGCATGCGCGGCGCTATGAAACGCATTAATTTCACTGACTTGTGCCGCGCGAGGACGTTTTGTTGCTTCGTCGACCAAAGCGCAAGAGCAGCAGCGTGCACACCGCGATCAAAATTCAAAATAGTTCAACTTTTGCTGTTGTGACGATTACCAGCGCGGCCAATAGAAATGTTTTGGCATCCAAAAAGTTTTGAAAACTGCCGTAGCGCCGCGCATTCCGCGTCCTTTCTGAAAGCACCGGATCTAGCTAGACCGGAACACACTTGTTGCGAGCCGGCCAAATAGTAGGTTAACGTTACGTTTTGAGTGGATGACGAGCGCGAGACACCGAAATGGATGCCAATAAGATTCTGAGTGGAAAGTTTACTTTTAAAAAGTTGCCAAATGGTTCCATTGACAAGACCAAAGTGATCTGTGTGTTTTGTCGTTGTGAACTGAGCTATCATCATCGCAGCACGTCCAGTCTGAAATACCACTTGATGGCCAAGCACACACACAGCTGATGCGAATTCTCCGCCCCCTCGTCAATATCAGGACCTCGTCAGTATTTATTTCACCCTTTTATTGATGGACAGTGTTACATTGTGTGAGAGATTATTTGCTCCAAGTGAAAATGTTTTAGTGTGAAATTGAACACAGTATTGTCAATGTTGTTTTCAATAAAAAACATTTCCACAAAGCAAGCCGATCCACTTTTTCATGTTGATAAGAGCATTAAAATTAGAAAAAATAATGGGACAAAAAGAAATCAAGAGACATTTAGAATAGATAAAAATGTGCGATTAATTGCGATTAATCGCGAGTTAACTATGACATTAATGCGATTAATCGCGATTAAATATTTTAATCGTTTGACAGCACTAATATATAGGGATGTCCCGATCCGATCACGCGATCGGAAATCGGGCCCGATCACGTCGTTTCAGACTCGATCGGAATCGGACGTTACCTCCCGATCAGGACTCAGATATATGTAAATTAGGGGTGTAACGGTACATGTATTCGTAATTATTTCAACCGTTTCGGTACGAGGCTTACGGTTCGGTACGCATACAAACCGAACGATTCCTAGGACCATTTTTCCTGCAGACAAAATCCGCGCTGGCACGATCACCACAACGTTGCGCAACATCAAATGGCAAACGTAATGAAAGCGGAACGAAACTGCGCTACTCATTATATTGTGCTTAACGGACCATTTATCAGTTCGGACCAGCAACATCTGTGCAGCGCGAGATCAAGTGACACTGTGCTAAGAGATCCAGTGAAGAAAACATTTGAATTCGCCACTGAAGTAATAACTTTGCTGCGAGATCTAGTGAGAAACATTCAAATTGCTCCGTTATTAACCGTAGATCTCTATTAGATCAAACAGCGCTGACGTGGGAACCAGGAGAAACATTGTGCCGTGAATGAACATGGATTTAATATAAATATATATTTAAATGTTATTTTTAATGTGATTACCAAAACATTATTTGTTCATCCTTCAAAGATTACCCCCATTTATAAACCTGAAAGTTTCAAGATGTAGGAAAACTTATTTAAAAATAGTTTTTCTTTTAATAAATAGGACATTTTTCTGGCATTTCTTTCTTTTTGCTGCATCGTATCGAACCGCAAATTTTGTGAACTGTTACACCCCTAATGTATATATATATATTCTCATTATTTTTTTATACACTTTTAAAACATTTTTATTTTTTGTTTACATGCCTGCCGGGTATTTTAAGTTGAGGTGCTATTTGTTTTTATATTAGACTTTTTCTATATTTACTGTTGCACTAAAGTCCAAAAGTGAAGATTTTATGTTATTTAGTACTTGATTTTTTCAAGCTACCTCACAGAAGTGCTCTGTTTGTTAACAGAGTTATTGAATGTTAAAATAAGGCGAATTAAATAAAAAAATAAGGAACATCCTGGATCTGTTTTTTCTCTCTTCTTTATTCTTTTTTTTTATGTATTATATAAGTATCGGATCGGGACTCGGTATCGATAGATACTCAAAATCAAATGACTCGGACTCGGGGGCAAAAAAACCTGATCGGGACATCCCTACTAATATATATATATATACACTTATGGTATATTGCTTGTATGTTTCAAAGACACTCGTAATGAATTTGTAATGTACTTTTAACACAAATAAAGTACACTTTAATATCACTAATCAAGCATGTAATTAGTCCCTACACAGGCATATACTTAAAGTATACTAAGTATACTTGAAGTTGTTCCAATTTAGTACACAAATGTACACTAAATACACTTAAAGAAATTGAATTACAACTAAAATATACTTAGTACAAAATTTGTTTCAAAATAGCACACTTCAAGTAAACTAATCATTAACATACTTGTTTAGTATACTAAATTAGTCTGGCTGCAAGTATACTTAGCAAAAAAATTTTCACCTAAACCTCTAATGACATTATCTGAAATCTATTTTTTGGTCCACATAAGGAAAACAGCTTATAAATCATACTAAGTTATATATTTTGAAAATGTAAAAATCCAGTAAGTTTTCTGTGATGGGTAGCATCACAGAAAACTTACTGGATTTTTACATTTTCAAAAAATATAACTTAGTATGATTTATAAGCTGTTTTCCTTATGTGGACCAAAAAATAGATTTCAGATAATGTCATCTTTGTGGGGTTTACGTAGAGTTTACCTGAACCATCCACACACACACACACAAACCAAAATGCTATTAGCAGAGAGATGCCACCCTGTTTCTATGGTCTTGACAAAGAGTCTGTAAAGATCGGAATTTGTGCTGGTTTACTTTTCTTCAGTGAAGCATCGAGGAGCAAAGACAGTGTGTTTGTCTTAAACCTTGTGCTGTGTGTGCCAAGATAAGCTTTTCAAGTAAAACCGATGCATCTCAAGAAAAACTGGCCCAGTTACTTTGTGAATACAAAAGCCTGAACCAGTGTATTGGTCGGACCATGACAGATATAGATAGACCGATAAGATAGAGAGAAAGAAGGAAAGACAGCGAGAGTATTATGTGCCAGACTTTCCATGGCCCACTTTCACAGAGAGATGACCACACCGCCATCTAGTGGCAGTTAAGCTACACATGCAACATGTCATTAAACAAATCAAGAACTCTTTAATATCAAAGTTGTTTCTCCTAGACAGCACTGAAATTAAAGAGAGAGACAAATCTCCTCCATAGATTTTTCTTCTGAGAGAGACCTGGGGTCTCATTTATAAAACTGTGCGTAGGATCCTTACTAAAAGTGTACGTGCGTCCGAAAGCCAAAAATGGCGTACGCAAACAAATATTCTGACTTATAAAACCGTGCGTACGCCAGAACCTGCGCAGAATTCACTTTATAAATCCCAGTCAGCGGAAGATTGTGTGCACATGCGTCTCCTCCCCGAAACAACCATATATGGAGCTTACAACACCTAGTTTTACTATGCATATCCTCATCTGCATATCATTTGCATGTGATTATTCATCCACGTGATAACATGTTTAACAGTACAAGACATTTGGAAAATATGAAATACGGATGTGCCGTCACATTAGTTACATTAATAAAAAATAATTTAGTAGCGTATATCCTTGCCTTGTTTTTGAATAAATAAATCAAATAGTGTAAAATACATTTCAGAGAAAGTTTTTCTCAATCTTTTCCACTGGCCAAAGAGTATTTTTAATTGATTTATATTTTTAATGGAAACAGATAGACCTTGTAGTGCATTATTTGCACGAAACTATTTTCTCAGACAATCTGCTATTATCATGATAAGCAATTATCTCTGTAGTTAACACATTAAAACACAGCATGCCAGAGGAAAAGTGTTTGAAAGCATTGCATCCACAACAAATATTTCTATTCATTGATTATAAAAAAATGTTGTAACTTCTCAGTAATGATTTCATGTAATTTAAGTGTCTAACTCATCAGAATGGCATATTTAATCTAAATGTTTATATCAGAAGTAAAACATAGTTTTATTTATTTAAACTGTTATTGTGAACATATTTCACAGAACACTGTATTTATGATTATAATGAAGATTTACGGTTTTAGATAGGCTGCGTCAGTTTCACTAAAGAACAAAGGGATGGCCATTTAAAAAGGGATGGAGATTTAAAAAGGGATGGATGTTTGCTTCATGTGATAGGCTTGGTGAGTGACATTATATTTGTATTATCTTTCTGTATACTGTATGTATAATTTTCTTTAGAATGTCGGTCTAAAAGTGACCAAAAAGACATTTAGCTCCAGCTCACCATCGGTGTCGCCAAACTGCTCCGTCTCCAAAACGTGCATACGCACGGCTCAAAGTTTGCTTAAAGGCGCGCACATTCTCCCGTCAAGTTTGTTTTTTATAGATCACAACCTTTGCGTGGAAACTGGCGTACGTACGTTTCCAGCCCTGTTTTGTGCGTACGCACGCTTTAGAAATGAGACCCCTGGTGTCTCCTCTAGAATTGTATCTTAACAATGTCTCAAACTGTGTTTAGATTTGCTAAAATACTAGTCTGCAATGAATGTTAACTTAAACATAAATGCAAGTGAGAACACATGAACAAACATTTCTTATCAGATTCTCAAACGACCAAATAAAGTGAGCTAATCTATTGACATTCGCATAGTTTCCCCTCTCAAATCTCATTTGCTCTGAGAGGATATGAGGGGATCATACAGTGAGTAGGGATGCTAACTATTAAACAACAATTGATTAAATTGATTAATTGTCGATAATAATTTAATCGATAAATAAAATACACAATAAAAGTACATAGAATAAACAAGTAATAAGATACTGGTTGACGAGTGATGATCTTCCACCGCTGTTTCAGCTGTGCACTCCTATTCTATATGCATGGTAAATCAAGACCTGTCAATCTAAGCGACTAAACTAATCCAACCAGCGAGTGGCCGATTGGTCTCGACACATCTTCCCTACCCACTATATCCACCCACCACCACACCCAAAATCCAGTTTCAAATTGGATGAACTTTCAAATGATGTTGGAAACACTGCGTCATGATCAAGGAGTGATCGGATCCTGGAAGTCCTATAGCTTTAGCCAAGCAGCATATCATGTTACTCCGAGATTTACGCATTGTCTTATGTTGTGTTTGGGCTCGTTCAAGACCACCTTCTCTAAATAAAAATATGCAATCTTCGTGTTTACTAATGTTTCGCGAAGTTACAAACCAAAACATGGCACAAAAGCATCTTTGTGTTTACTGTTTACATGTGCATTGGCAGTGGTTTTTCATACAAATGCTTGGTATAGTTTGGTCTCTAACTGAAACAGATATGCTTGTTGTATTCTGCTAGTTGAGACCTCTTAAAGCCTAGAAGCTTGGCCTTACAGTGAATATAGGGACCATCACCATATGACCATCACTTAACAATTGCTTTTAAATTTGCTGTCATATTAGAAGTGATCAATTTTCATAACGTGAAAAAAAACTGAAAATGTGATCTATAAAATCATAGTACTTAACAGACAGACTAGTGTCTGTAATATTGTTAAAATAACATTCGATTATGGGAATTTATGTAAATTTGCATTCCTAACAGTGAGTCTAGCTAGCTTTGCAGCTCTGAACACTAGTTTGAAGAGTTTTATTCAGTTCATCCCCCTCCTCCTCCTCCCCCTCCCCCTCCCCCTCCTTTTTTTCCACCAGTGGAGCTAGTTGATATATTAAACTTTTGCCGTATCCGGTCGTCAAAACTCCGAACACATCTTCCTTTTTTAAGAATGACTTAAGTGACGTTCTCTTAACTCCAAATCATCCAGAGTCGCGGCCAAAGCCGATTTGAAAGACCGCTGTTCGCCAGCTGCATCTTCTTTGTTTTCAAGTAGCAGGGAATTCAAATCACCTATGGAAATCACACGGGGGAACCGTCACAACTCTGCCGTCATTATGTTAAGCCCGCCCACCAACTCTATACACGATGTGATTGGCCTGACCAGAGTTTGGTTTTTCCAGCTCGAATGCCAATGGAGAGTTGCTAGACCACACTTTGCTGCAAAATACTTTTTGCTGCCGCTAGGGTGCGTCTAGATTTCTAGGCTACCTGGTAGCATGAAAAAAAAAAACAGTTTGAGATCTGGAAATAATGCAGGACAGAAATGTGATGAAATTTGCCTGCCATTTCGCCTCTTGATTTTCAGGCACAGCATAACACATTTTACACAGCCAAAAAAAAACGCAACAGCAATTAAAATTCAGAGGAAACAATCTCTCTCCAAAATTTGACAGACATTACAAATCATAGCGCTTTTTAGCACAAATAATCTGAACAATTCACTGGCATATAAAACCATGTGTTGGGAAAGCAGGCTAGCATATATTTATTTTGCTGAAGTTCCTGAATGATTTTCTGGTGTCGCAGTGGTGCTTTATTATTTTTTTAGTTTTATGTTAATAATGTGTAGTCTACATCACATTCTCATGGCACATGACCACAAGCTTGAAACAAACTTTGGTAAGAGTTTGTTTCATTGTTTGTATAATTCATTGTGACACGGGAACTCTATGATAAGTATTCAGTGTACTATACTAAATAGGCTTTAAAAATGGACTAGGTTTGACTCTAGGAGGATTAAAGCTAAATGTTTTGGTCAAATTATATTTAATCAAGTAACAGCTGGCACTTTTATTGCAAATATATAAGAAAGAAAGTTTTAACAAACAATTGCCACAATTAAATAAACACAAAAAGGTCTTGGAGAATCAGTCAACCAAGATGCAGATGAAGGAGTCTGATGCCACGAGATTTGTGATACATTTAAAGTCCACCCCTAAGTGTGACAGGGGCAATGAGGAACGAGCAGAAAAAAGATGGTTGCCTGCTGGACATTGGCGAGGAGCTTTGGAGATGGCACAGAACTGAACAAAGCGTTGTACTTCCTGGGACATAAGGGGTCCCCAGTACCGGTTTTGCTGGAGTGAGATGGTTTGATGTTCGCCATGATGGCCAGAGCCCCATGATGGAGTCCAATAGGGAATGGCGGAGCACAGATGAACGTCTCGGTTACGGATGTAACCCTCGTTCCCTGAGTAGGGAACCGAGACGTTCCGTCGGATGACGACGAATGGGTTTTCGCTTAGAAAGCCTATCGACTTTGAGTACTACAAAACGAGCCAATGGCAAAGAAATGCCATGGGTCTGCGGAATTTGCATAGCGTAACTCCGCCTCACCTCGTGGGTATTTAAGGAGAACGCTGGCAGCAAATAGGCATGTTTCTTCGCTGAGGAGCCAAGACTGAGCTCAGGCGATCCCCGCGGTACAGCGGAAAGTGGCAGGAAGACAGAACGTCTCCGTTCCCTACTCAGGGAACGAGGGTTACATCCGTAACCGAGACGTTCCCTTTCGTTGTCACTCCGAGTTCCGTCGGATGACGACGAATGGGGATACCAGTCTAATCACGCCACCTTCTCAGCTGTCTTCCAGTGCCCTGCGTAAATCTGAGATCCCTGTCGTGAGACTAGCACGGACGAAGGACTCCTATTTAGCACAGGAATACCAAGGTACACTGGGGAGCATATCCCAGATTTTGGGGGAATACGCAATTACTGCCAACCCAGAGGGGGGGGGGACTTAAGAATACACATATGACCCGAGGGATGCATATGGGGAATCACTGGGGTGTCCAGCCGCAGGTGGAATATTTCAACCCCAGGGGTGGCAAGGTGGCTTGCCGAGGGAAAGACACATGCTCAGAGAGGCTTACAGTGGAAATACACATGTGGGGGTAGCTCAGAGGAGGTACCATGCACACGGAAGGCACCTAGCCGACGCGCAGGCAATAGACACTGGTGCCAGCGTCAGCAGTGCTGGAGGAGCTCAGGGCTTTCGGGGAAGCTCACCTGAGGAGAAGATCGCACGTATCCAGTCCGTGGAGTGGCATGGCGAGCAAGCGAAGACACCTAACGGGTCCCATGTTAGCTTGAAAAAGACAGTACATGGGAGGAGACTGGCTCCACTCGGAGATTGTAAAATCTGGCGAATGTGTTAGGTTGTCGCCCAGCCTGCAGCTCTGCAGATGTCTGTTAGCGAGGCGCCATGCGCTAAAGCCCAAGAGGACGCGACACTCCGGGTGGAGTGTGCGGTCACATCAAGGGGGCACGGTCGACCTTGCTGCTGGTATGCCAAAGCAATGGCGTCCACTATCCAGTGAGACAACCTTTGCTTGGAGAGAGCCTTTCCCTTCAGCTTCCCACCATAACAGACAAAGAGCTGGTCTGAGGTCCTGAAACACTGCGTTCTGTCTACATAGATGCGAAGAGCACGTACTGGACAGAGCAGTGCCAAGGCTGGGTCTGCCTCCTCCGGGGGCAGCGCTTGCAGGTTCACCACCTGGTCCCGGAAGGGAGTGGTAGGAACCTTGGGCACATATCCAGGCCGGGGTCTCAGGATCACGTGAGAGTAACCCGGCCCGAATTCCAAGCACGCTTCGTCAACGGAGAATGCGTGCAGGTCCCCTACCCTCTTGATGGAGGCCAGTGCAGTCAGAAGCGCTGTCTTCATTGACAGGAAGTTAAGCTCGACCGACTGCAAAGGCTCAAAGGGAGCGCTGTGCAGGGCAGTTAAGACCACTGCGAGGTCCCAAGAGGGTACGAGAGGAGGGCGAGGAGGATTCAGTCTCCTCGCTCCTCTCAGGAACCTGATGATCAGGTCATGCTTCCCCACAGACTTACCTTCTAACGGGTCATGATGTGCGGCAATGGCGGCGACATAGACCTTGAGGGTGGAGGGAGACAGCCTTCGCTCCAACCCTTCTTGAAGAAAGGAAAGCACGACACTGATCGAACATCTCCGGGGGTCTTCTCGGTGAGAAGAGCACCAGTTGACGAAGAGGTTCCACTTCAACGCATAGACGTGTCTCGTGGACGACGCTCTAGCGGAAGTGATGGTAGCCACCACCACTGGTGGTAGGGTACTCAAACCTGCCTCGTCCCGTCCAGGAGCCACATGTGGAGGTTCCAAAGATCGGGACGAGGGTGCCACCGGGTGCCCCGTCCCTGAGAAAGGAGGTCCTTCCTCAGAGGAATCGGCCAAGGAGGTGCTGTCGCGAGGAGTATGAGTTTGGAGAACCAGGTCCGGGTGGGCCAGTACGGCGCGACCAGAGTGACCTGCTCCTCGTCCTCCCTGACCTTGCGCAGGAATTGCGCAAGAAGGCTCACTGGGGGAAACGCATATTTGCGGCCCCGCGGCCAGCTGTGCGCCAGTGCATCCGTGCCGAGCGTGCCCTCGGTCAGGGAATAATACAGGGCGCAATGGGTCGAGTCGTGAGAGGCAAACAGATCTATCTGTGCGTCCCCGAACTGGTCCCAAATCAGCTGAACCGACTGGGGATGGAGTCGCCAATCTCCCGGGAGGGGCTGAAGCCGTGAGAGCTCGTCGGCTGCACAGTTCAGGGCTCCGGGGATATAAATGGCACGAAGCGACCTCAGATGCTTCTGACTCCATAAGAGGAGGTGGCGGGCGAGTTGCGACATACGGCGGGAGCGCAGACCACCTTGACGGTTGAAGTACGCTACGGTCGCGGTATTGTCTGAACGGACTAGTACATGCTGGCCCCTGAGCACGGCTCGGAAGCGGCGCAAGGCGAGCTGTACAGCCAGCAACTCGAGGCAATTGACGTGCCATAGGCGGTGGGGTCCTGTCCAGGAGCCCGCGGCAGCACGTCCATTGCACATGGCACCCCAGCCCGTGGTAGAGGCATCTGTCGTTACGACAATATGCCGGGAAGCTCGTTCCAGGGGCACTCCGGCCCGTAGAAAACTGAGGTTCGACCACGGGGTGAAGGTCTGACGGCAGGTCGGAGTAACTGGTACTCGGAGAGTGCCGTGTTGCCATGCCCACCTCGGGACTCGGTCGTGAAGCCAAAGCTGAAGCGGTCTCATATGAAGTAATCCGAGCGGTGATGCCACGGCTGCGGATGCCATACCGCGGAACCGCACTCTTGCCCTCGAACTGTCTCAGGCAAGTCAGCAGTGACTGCGCGCGCTCGCTCGTAAGCTGCGCGGACATGGCGACCGAGTCGATCTCCATACCGAGAAAAGAGATCCTCTGCACGGGGCAAAGTTTGCTCTTCTCCCAGTTGACCCGAAGGCCCAGACGGGCTACATGGCGGAGCACCAAGTCCCTGTGTTCGCAAAGCTGATCTCGAGAGTGAGCTAGGATAGCCAGTCATCGAGATAAATCAGAATGCGAACCCCGTGTTCCCGGTGGGGAACAAGGGCTGCCTCAACGACCTTCGTGAAGACGTGAGGAGACAGGGCTAGCCCGAATGGGAGAACTGCGTACTGATATGCCTGCCCTTCGAAAGCAAAACCGCAGGAACGGTCTGTGTCGAGGGAGGATGGAGACATGAAAGTAGGCGTCCTTCAGGTCGATCGCTGCAAACCAATCCTGGTGCCGCACACATTCGAAAACGCGTTTGGTGGTGAGCATCTTGAACAGCAGCCTGTGAAGGGAGCGGTTCAGAACGCGCAGGTCCAGGATTGGCCGTAACCCACCGGTTTTCTTCGGGACAATGAAGTACGGGCTGTAGAAGCCGGTCCTCATTTCGGCTGGAGGGACAGTCTCGATCGCACCCTTCGCCAGCAGGGTAGCAACCTCCGCTCTCATGATAGGGGCATTGCCACCGACCATAATGGAGCGGACTCCCCTGAAGCGGGGAGGAGACCGCGCGAACTGAATCGCGTAGCCGAGCCTGATCATTCGTGCGACCCAGTGGGACAGGTTGGGAAGCTCTAGCCAGGCTCCCAAGAACTGTACCAGCGGGGTCACGCGAACACAGACTTCCCGTCGGTGGGGCAGCGAGGCGGTATGACTGGCCCGGACGTGGACGGCATAGCGGCCCGGTGTGGGGGCACAGTCATAGACCGCGTCCTGACAGAGGAGACCAGGGAAGGACGAACGTTCCACGGGGGTCTGCTCTGCCAGGGGTCTGGCGACAGAGGAGAATGAGAGCGGCACGGTCCGGGGACGGCGCGCACTGTCATCCGGCTCTGGGACAGAGGAGGACGAGGGGTGCACGGCCCGGGGGCGGCGCACCGTGTCGTCCGAGAACTCTGTGTGCTCAGAGACGGGAGAGTCAGTTCTTTCTGGAATAAGGATTCTTCCCCGGCCCTCCACCAGGGAAAGGAGTGGCCCTGCTACCAGCTCCTGGAAAGAACTGAGTCCCATCTCTGAGCAGCCCATCTCAAGAGTGCCGCTTAACCCGGCGTATAGCGGGGGGCGGGGCTGGAGAGGGCTGTGGCGTCCCCCTGCGGCTTCCAGAGCCAGCCCGGGTGAACGGGCGGGGTGGGAGCCGCAGGAGGGCGCCTTCGGCGGTGGGCAGACCGAGGGATAAGGAATAAGCCTCAGTCTGCTCGTGGGCGGTTGAGAACTGTTGGGCAAAGCCCTCAACCGCACCGCCGAAGAGGCCGACCTGGGATATGGAGGTGTCAAGCAGATGGGTCCGCCCGACATCCTGCACATCCGACAGGTTCAGCCACAGAATGGTGAACATCACCTGACCCAGGGAGCGTACGGCCACTTTCGTCGCTCGGAGAGCAAGGTCAGTGGCGGCACGCAGCTCATTGAAGAGCCCTGGGTCAGTCCCGCCCTCGTGCATGTCCGTGAGCATCTGGGTCTGGTAGACCAGCAGAATGGCCATGGCATGCAGTGAGGCGGCTGCCTGTCCTGTAGCGCTATAGGAATTCGCCACAAGTGTAGACGAAAAACTACAGGCTTTGGACGGGTGCTTAGGATCGCGCCGAGAGGAAGCACTCTGAGGACACAGTAGCATCGCAACAGAGCGTTCAACCGGGGGGACCCCAGTGTACCCATGGGCAGCGGCCCCGTCGAGGGAAGGAAGGGCGGAGGAGATCAACGAGGGATCGCTGGAAGACATGGGGGTCTTCGAGGATTTCGAGATCTCCTGATGCACATCCGGGAAGAAAGGCATTGGAGTGGACGCCGACAGGAGTCAGCGGCCACACCCAAAACCAATCGTCCAGCAGCGAGCGCTCGGACAGGGTGAAAGGTTCCACTCTAGTCCGATGCTCGCAGCGGCCCGGGAAAGCATGGCCGTCATCTCAGGATCTGACTCGACAAATGCCAGATGCACACCCGAAAGTGGCAGCACTGTCGAATCTTCACTTCCTGAAGATTCTAGCCCGCCCTGTGATGCTGCGATGGACAACAGATCCGATTCTGGAGCGTCAAGGGAAACCCGCGGGGCATCCGAAAATAGACCCGGGGAATCCCCTGAACTCTCGCGGGTTGCGTCACTGAAGAGGGGGGCGTGGTCCACGGACAAACAGTCGGCGGATTTGTTCCACACTCACACCCTCAGGTCACCCTGGCCACCAGCCGAAGTAGCACCTCATGTGGAGAGTGTTAGATCGGGGTGTGGATGAGGGGACTCTCTCTCTAACGAGATCATTGAGTCTCGACCGTAATGACGCGATGGTCACGTTCCCGCGGGGAGAACGTGAGTCATCCACAAACGCTGCTCTAGCGTGATCAAGCCCAAGCACGCAGAGCAGAGAATGTGCCCATCAAAATCGGAAATGAGTCGACCGCAACCAGAAATGCACGGGCGAGCCGTCTTTAAAAAGACGTGCCGCGTGCGAGCTCTTTTATGAGAGGAGAAAACAACTTCGCGATGTTGAAGCGAGCAGGGAGAAACACACTCATTGGCAGATCACTGCACAGATCAGCAGGCAATGTGAACTCGCTGCAGATCGCCGTCACACCAACACCGGAGAGAGTGGCTCGTCTCGTAGAGTGAAGTCAGAAATGGCTGTGGAGCGAAGAGATGCTCTTGGCTCCGAAGCGAAAACATGCCTATTTGCTGCCAGCGTTCTCCTTAAATACCCACGAGGTGAGGCGGAGTTACGCTATGCAAATTCCGCAGACCCATGGCATTTCTTTGCCATTGGCTCGTTTTGTAGTACTCGAAGTCGATAGGCTTTCTAAGCGAAACCCCATTCGTCGTCATCCGACGGAACTCGGAGTGACAACGAAAGGGAACCATAGATTCCTACCCTTAGGACCTCCCGGCAGAGAAGCTTCAGCAATGGTGGCTTCATTGATTTTATCATCCATGGCCCATTGGATGGGACTGACTATCAGGACCGGAAGAAGGATCATTTCAGGCTCAGAGCTGGGAGAGTCAGTGAGTGCAGTGATGCTGGATGATGGGAGATAACGCTGGATGATATACACTACAAGTGAACGTTGCCACTGTACTTCCATCGTATCACTTCCACCATAATCAACAAAGCTCTACAAGTGCTCATCGTTGTGTAGTATAGACAGCTTTGCTGATTTTAATGCAAGTGATTGTTTGTCACACGACACTGTAGTATATGTGACCCAACACAAACATTTATTTACTTTTTAGCATGTAAGTTTGTAGCATAAAGTTAAATGCATGTGCAGTAGACATAAACATTAAAAATTATATATCAAAGAGAAACAAAAAGAGACACAGACAGGGGAAAATCCCTGCTTGATTACAGGGAAATTTTCTTTCCCTTATTTTCCCTTGCTTGCTTTCTCCCCACATTTCTCTAATTCTGGTGCTGGCCATCCTCTCCCTCTGAGAGTTTGTTACATAACTTTATTTCCGCCTCTCTCCCTGGTTTGGCTATCAGTGTGGCCCCTCTCTCTCCCTTTTCCTTCTCAGCCTTCAACAGCTCGTCAGCTGTGAAATATTTTCAGCTTCAGATCCAAGTAGAGAGCAGAGAACAGGTCTCTGTGGACGGCCTGGTTTTCCTTTACTTCATTCTTTGTGCTATCCATTGCATTACCTCTCTCTTGCCTTCCACCTCTTCCTTTCATCTTTGCAACCAACAGGCCAATGAATTAATCAGGTCACTCTTTCAGCATGACAATGCTCTGGTTTACATCACTGATTAAGATGTCCCCACCCCCCTATTCTCTCTATTCCCACTTGGAGGTGCAGGGAAAGGCCGCCTCGCCCCAGGCATGTAAGTGCCACAGGGTAGGACTCAGAGCAGTTATGTCAGCTTGGTGCTCTCATAGACAAAACATATTTTAAAGGACAGAGCGATAAGAGGCACCAAAGGGCACAATGATATAACCAGGAATTAATGCATTATTCAAGGTCACATTTGAATACCAATAATTCTAATCATGGTATTCAATCATCAAGATAACCACATATTCAGGACTGGGGGAACCAGTTTTTTTTTAAATAATTATGCTTAACCAAGGCTGCATTTATTTGATAAAAATTATACAATATTATTAAAACATAAAAAACAGTTTAATAAAACATGTTTAATATAATTGTAATATATTTTTAAAAGTAATTTTTTTCAAGTCGAATTTTTCAGCTGCCATTTGCAGTCTTCAGTGTCACATGATCCTTCAGAGAACATTCTAATAATGCTGATGTTGTGCTCAATAAACATTATCACTGTATAATTATCACTTGCTTAATATTTTTTTGTGGAAACCATGATTCTTTTTTTTTCAAGATTCCTTGATAAATAAGAAGTTCAAAACAACTGAATTTACTTGAAATAGAAAACTTTTGTAACATTATAAATGTCTTTACTGTCACTTTTGATCAATTTAATACATCGTTGCCAAATAAAAGTATTATTTCTCTAAAAAATCCGCTAAAAAATATCTTGCTCTCCCCAGATTTTTGAATGTATATGTACAATAATGTTGTATCTCACAATGCATTTGACTTTTCCTTCTATTTACAATGTTAAATGAACCAGAATTACAGCTGTGATTTATGATCTGCTTCATTATCTAATTGAAATGCCTAAAGTTAATACAGTTTTACACAAATTTTATACTGAATTGAACTAAAAAAATGCCAAATAACTGTTTATTACTATCAAGATAATAACTAGACACACTGACTTGATTTACTTTTTTACATGAGTACTAAATATTTATTGTGGAATAATGCACAATTGTGACTGTTTAACAGCATCATTGTGTACTGTGCAATATTTAGTAGTAAGTTAGCATTGCATTCTGGATAGGTGGTTACATTTTTGTGAAATGTGAAACAAATGGTGATAACACAAATGGCCAGAGTAATGTCAAGTGAGTATGACAAACATGTGAGAACTTATCAAACACAAGTAAAACATTGTTCCCATGTTTCCAATATAAGAAAAAATGTATGTCTTTTTAAATCAAACACAGGATTTCTTCTGTGATTTTAACAAATCACTCAGATCTGATTAAATAAGATCCTTTTATCTGTGATTTTTGGTTCAATTATCCATCCTTTCATGAAAACTGTATGTTTAAGCTGTACATACCTGAAATAGAGCCACTAGTCAGTGTGTTGCATCTGTTGATATTGTGTCACAGGGTCACACTAGGGGTGGTGTGAAATACTGAACGAAGATTTTAATGTGGCTCTGAATTCTCACACAGCTATTTTAATAAGATGAGGGGATTTATGATATGAGTTACTGCGTCATTTGCAGGTTATTAAATTTAATTACAAAATAATATTTACATAACAGTGTTTTATTATCATTCATGATGGGGTGCTAGCAAACAGACACAGGCACTGACTGCTAATGAGATGGTTGTGCTTCCCACTGCTGCCTGTTTCTGGAGTTTTGAGCTACGGAATTAATGCCTGCCACATTCCTATAGGCAGGGTGCAAGCTATGGAAAAGACAAAGTGGCCCGGGCGACACACTAATTCACCCTTTGGTGGTAGGAGAGGAGCCTTTTCAGCTCTAGAGATTTCTAGAAATATTTTGTGTGTGTGTAAATGCTGTGTGTTTCTGTGTCATATTCATTCAGATAGATCATAATAATTGTATTTTTTTATGATATTTGACAAATATTTACATTTATTTAACACACGACAAAATGACCCAATTCAAAAGTTTACATCTCCTTGGTTCTTAATATTGTGTAATGCCTCCTCAAAAGTTAATGGCATGATTGAAGCAAACAAGTTCCAAGGTCCTGTAAGTTATTTGGTTTCTTAGAATGCTCGGCACATTTATGTTCTCAACCACAATAGCATACAGTATGTAGAAACCTCATAAACATCTTTTTTTTTCTCTTAAAGTTTTGAACAGGATAATTTGGGTATTTTTAATTATTTTGTCTTGTGGAATATTATTCAATGATATGTAAATAAATAAATAAAGATAATTTAAATTGCAAAACACATTCTGCAATTTACCTATGTAAACTTATGAGAAAGGGGGTATATAAGAGTCACAAATATATATCACAAATGATTTGCTCTTGTCGACAAATTATTTGATCTTATCGACAAACTTATCTTAATGACAAATGATTTGCTCTTATCATCCGATCGTGGTTGTATCTCTCTAGTAGTGTTACTTGATCTTAGTGCTGCATTTGATACCTATCGACCACAACATTCTTTTAAATAGACTCGAACATTATGTTGGCATTAGTGGAATTGCATTAACATGGTTTAAATGAATGAAACCTTTATTGCCCCGAGGGGAATTTGTTTTACACTCATGGGAACCACAATAAACATAACCACAACAAACATAGAATAAATAAAAATAAATAAAAATAAAATAAAAAAACAACAAAGAAAAAACAACAACAATAACACAGCAAATAGTGACATAAAATTATCAATTCGACAACTTAAGGAATCAATAGATAGATATATATTCAATAATACGCATCTAAAATGTTCAACGGCTTAAAGGAATCAAAAAATAGATATATATTCAATAATGCACATTTAAAATAAATCTATGTGCCCATAGATGATCCATTTAATAATTGAATGCTCCTCGGCACAAATGATGTATTATGTCGTTTAGTTTTTGTTCGGGGCATTCTAAATCTACATCCAGAGGGGAGGAGGGAAAATTCTGTGCGAAGTGGGTGCAATGGATCCTCCAGTATCCTCAGTGCCAAATTGAGGGTATGCTGGTCAGTAAGATTTGTGATGCTTTTCACATCTGATCCCGTAATTTTCCTACCCATTTTTGTCACCTTGTCCAGCATGTTCCTGTTCTGGATAGAAAGACCCCCCCCCCCCCAGCACTGGATGGCAAAAATCACCACACTCTGAATAAAAGTCAAATAAAACAATGTCAGGGTGCTAGTCTCTGCATTAAAGCTGCGCAATTTTCTTAAAAAAAAAGAGCCGTTGCTGTGCTTTTGAGTATCTTGCTAATGTGTTGGCTGACCAAGTGAGTTTATGATCAATAATAGTACCCAAGTACTTATACTCCTCCACAATCTCAATAACTGTCTCATTAATAGTAACCGGTTGCAATGCAGGGGGCTTTTTTCTAAAGTCAATGACCATTTCTTTTGTTTTTGAAATGTTTAAAATTAGTGAGTTTTCACTACACCATTCATAAAAGTGGTCAACCTCAGTTTTGTAGTCCTGTTTATTATCTGTTAAAAGCCCAACCAAGGCAGCATCGTCTGCAAACTTAATCAATGAACATTTGGAATGATGGCTGACACAATCATTTGTATACAGAATAAATAACAACGGTGATAAAAAACATCCTTGTGGCACTCCAGTGTTTGTCATAATGATTTTTGACTGACTATGACCCGCTCTCACAAATTGTAGTCTGCCTGTTAAAAAATCCTGAATCCACTTTACCAGATTAAGGTTTACACCCATAAGTGTCAGCTTCTCTAATAACATGTGTGGCTGAACAGTGTTAAAAGCTGAGGAAAAGTCTGCAAATAGGATGCGAACATAAGAGGCAGGAGTTTCAAGATGTCTATAAATTCGATTCAGGAGGGTTGTTACTGCATCTTCCACACCTCTTTTCTCTTTATAGGCAAACTGTAATGTATCCATGTGTTTTTTGGTTTGTTTTTTAAGATGAGTTAAAATAATCCGCTCAAAACATTTCATAGTAACTGAAGTGAGTGCTACTGGTCTAAAATCATTCAGTCCATCTGGTTTGTGTTTCTTAGGAAATGGTACAATTTCTGCAGTTTTCCATATCTTTGGGACTTTGTGTGTGTCGATTGATTTCTGATACAACCCTCTGAACACCGGGCTCAGTTGTTCTTTGCAGCTCTTAAGGATGGTGCCTTCCAGCCTGTCCGGGCCGGCAGCTTTCCGAGTCTTTACATGGGAGAAGATCCACCCCACTTCCTCACAGCTTACCCTGATTGAGGCACTTGCTCTTCCTTCAAAGCTGATTGGATTAGCTGGCACATCATTCTCCCATCTCGCAAAGTGTTCATTCATGGCATTTGCTTGCTCAACTGTATGTACCATACTATTAGTGTGTTGATTTTGACCTATAATAGTTTTTATGCCCCTCCATGCCATACACGAATTATTTTCCTGAAGATGTCTTTCAATTTTATCTTTATATTGTCTTTTTCCCTGTTTAACCCTCTGGGGACGGATTGGGCGGTACCGCCCAAAATGGCATACTTTTACAAATGTGTAATTATCTTAAAAACTATTAATGATAGAGAGGTGCGGTCTTTTTTACCGTCTTCCTCAGATTCCGCTGAAAACAGTGATAACTTACCCGGCTTGTAAATATACACACTTCCTTGTTGCGCAATACCACTATGTAAAAGGCCAATGAAATCGATGTTGTTTGGCAGATTCCGCGAACAACAACCAATGGAAAAATTACCGATGGAGAAATATTTTTCTTACCCAATCAGAGGAAGGTTACCATGACGTTTCTAGCAAATCAGAGGACTCTGTAGCCTTGCAAGGGGTGGTACTATAGTTAGGGATATGACGCAAACAGCGTTGAATGGAGAGAAGGAGAGAGAGCGAACGGAGGCTTACGGAGCGGATTATCAGAGAAATATGAGAGAGAGACAGAACAATTATAGGTAACACTTTAGAAAACGGTTCCTTCGTTAATGAATAACTACACAGGAACAAATGAGTAACACAATATTAACAATCTAGTAACTACTATTAACTAACAAGAAATTCTGATTAACGAATTAGTAAGTAACAGCGCACAGATGAAAGTGGTAGTTCACTATTAACTAATTGATAACTACTTTTTTTTAATGCTTCCCAGAGAACTACTGAAGAAGATTAATAGTTCATGCAAAACTAATCAATAACTAATGCAGGACAAATGACTAGCACTACATTAACATTAATAACTGCTGTAAACAAATACACAAGGTTTATCAATATGTAATAGCATAGCAGACTTATGATTTGGGAAATAATTAGCCTATGCTCTCTCCTAGAGAACTATTTATCAACTGAATAATTTTAAAGAAATGGCTTTTTAAATGCAGTTGTCGGGACCTTACTTGTCCTGTAGTGTTTCAATGCCAGTCCAGAGGAATGCCAGAAAATTGGCCAGAGTCACGGTGACGGCTGGAACATATTGAGTTATCGGCCATCCAAATACCATATAAAGTGATTTTATTATTTAACCTATACCTCAAAAAAAAAAAAAAGATTTTATTAATGTCTCCTACGATTTTTTTATTAATGTCTCCTATACGTGTGTGCAAATATCTTGTGAAGGATTAGAAGATTCTACACTTTAGGATTGGCTTTTCATGTAAGAATCATGATAACTAACTAGTAATGACTCAAGTGTTACTACATACTTCTAAAGGAATGACTAATTATTTGGATCCGTATTCTAAAGTGAAGATCATGGTAACTAACTAGTAATGACTCAAGTGTTACTACCTACTTCTAAAGGAATGACTAATTATTTGGATCCGTATTCTAAAGTGAAGATCATGGTAACTAACTAGTAATGACTCAAGTGTTACTACATACTTCTAAAGGAATGACTAATTATTTGGATCCGTATTCTAAAGTGAAGATCATGGTAACTAACTAGTAATGACTCAAGTGTTACTACATACTTCTAAAGGAATGACTAATTATTTGGATCCGTATTCTAAAGTGAAGATCATGGTAACTAACTAGTAATTACTCAAGTGTTACTACATACTTCTAAAGGAATAACTAATTATTTGGATCCGTATTCTAAAGTGAAGATCATGGTAACTAACTAGGAATTACTCAAGTGTTACTACATACTTCTATGGGAATTACTATCTAAAACTTCACCAAAAACCTCAAAAGCTTAAAAGAATTAGTAATTCCTTTAGAAGTATGTAGTAACACTTGAGTAATTACTAGTTAGTTACCGTGATCTTCACTTTAGAATACGGATCCAAATAATTAGTCATTCCTTTAGAAGTATGTAGTAACACTTGAGTCATTACTAGTTAGTTACCATGATTCTTACAGTAGTTCTCTGGGAAGCATTAAAAAAAGTAGTTATTGATTAGTTAATAGTGAACTACCACTTTCATCTGTGCGCTGTTACTTACTAATTTGTTCATCAGAATTTCTTGTTAGTTAATAGTAGTTACTGGATTGTTAATATTGTGTTACTCATTTGTTCCTGTGTAGTTATTCATTAACGAAGGAACCGTATTCTATACACACATACAATTATAGCATTATTTATTGTTTTAGCACTTTTATGATGGCAAGCAGTAAACGATTTACGGTGGAACAAGCTCTGGAACAATTACTGGAGAGTGACGAGGAGAAAGCATTGCTTAGAAAATTCTAAGCATTCCTAAGAAAAACGCCTAGGACTATTTGTAAATAAAGTTCCCTTTCGTTGTCACTCCGAGTTCCGTCGGATGACGACGAATGGGGGTTTCGCTTAGAAGCCAATCAACTTCAAGTACTTCAAAACGAGCCAATGGCAAAGAAATGCCATGGGTCTGCGGAATTTGCATAGCGTAACTCCGCCTCACCTCGTGAGTATATAAGGAGAACGCTGGCAGCAAATAGGCATGTTTTCGCTTTGGAGCCAAGTTAATCCTTCGTTCCACAGCCATCTCTGTACTGTCAGTTCTTCAGACGAGCGAGATTCCCTGGTGTTGGTGTGACGGCGATCTCCGGCGAGCGCGCACTTCCTGCTTATCTGTCTGTGGTTTGACGGCGAGTGTGTGTCTCCCCGGGCGCTTCAACACAGTCAGTGTTTCTTTTCTCTCACAAAAGAGCTTGCACGTGGCACGTCTTTTTAAAGATGCCTCGCCCGTGCACTTCTGGTTGCGGTAGACTCGTTGCCGACTCTGATGGGCACGAGCGTTGCATAGTGTGTTTGGGCATTGATCACGCTAGAGCAGCGCTCGTGGATGACTCATGTTCTCTCTGTGGGAACATGACCATCGCAGCACTACGATCAAGACTCAGTGATCTCGCAAGAGTGAGAGCCCCCTCATCCACACCCCGATCTACTGACTCTAGAAATAGAGCTGGTACTTCGGCTGGTGGCCAGGGTGATCTGAGGGTGACGGTTTGGAACCAAGCGCCGACTATCAGTCCGTGCCCAGCCGCACCCTCTCCAGTGTTGCAACCCGTGAGTGCTCAGGGGATTCCGGCGGGACCATCTTCGGGTGCCCCGCGGGTTTCCTTTGGCGCTCCAGAGGAGGACACGATGTCTATCGCGGCATCACAAGGTGGGTCTGAGTCTGCTGGAAGTGAAGACTCATCACAGCTGCCACCTTCGGGTGTGAATACAGTTGTGCCAGAGTCTGATCCAGAGATGACGGCCATGCTGTCTCGAGCCGCCGCGAGCATCGGGTTAGAGTGGACCCCTCCGCCCTGCCCCGAGCGCTCGCGGCTGGATGATTGGTATTTGGGTCGGGCTGCGGATCCCCGTCCCCGTCAGGCCCCGATACCTTTCTTCCCGGACGTGCATGATGAAATCTCGAAGTCCTGGAAGACTCCCATGTCTTCCCGCGACCGCTCGATGATTTCATCCGCCTTTCCTCCCCTCGATGAGGCCGCTGCCCGTGGGTACACTTTTATTCCCTGACCGAGGGCACGCAGACCCTGCGCAAGGTCAGGGAGGACGAGGAGCAGGTCACCTTGGTAGCGCCGTACTGGCCCACCCGGACCTGGTTCTCCGAACTTGTACTCCTTGCGACAGCACCTCCTTGGCCCATACCTCTGAGGAAGGACCTACTTTCTCAGGGACGGGGCACCCTATGGCACCCTCGTCCCGATCTTTGGAACCTCCATGTGTGGCTCCTGGACGGGACGAGGCAGGTTTGAGTACCCTACCACCAGCGGTGGTGGCTACCATCACTTCCGCTAGAGCGTCGTCCACAAGACACGTCTACGCGTTGAAGTGGAACCTCTTCGTCAACTGGTGCTCTTCTCACCGAGAAGACCCCCGGAGATGTTCGATCAACGTCGTGCTTTCCTTCCTTCAAGAGGGGTTGGAGCGAAGGCTGTCTCCCTCCACCCTCAAGGTCTATGTCGCCGCTATTGCCGCACAGCATGATCTTATAGAAGGTAAGTCGGTGGGGAAGCATGACCTGATCGTCAGGTTCCTGAGAGGAGCGAGGAGACTGAATCCTCCTCGCCCTCCTCTCGTACCCTCTTGGGACCTTGCAGTGGTCTTAACCGCCCTGCGTAGTGCTCCCTTTGAGCCTTTACAGTCAGTCGAGCTTAACTTCCTGTCAATGAAGACGGCGCTTCTGACTGCATTGGCCTCCATCAAGAGGGTAGGGGACCTGCACGCATTCTCCGTTGACGAAGCGTGCCTGGAATTCGGGCCGGCGTACTCTCACGTGATCCTGAGACCCCGGCCTGGATATGTGCCCAAGGTTCCTACCACTCCCTTCCGGGACCAGGTGGTGAACCTGCAAGCGCTGCCCCGGGAGGAGGCAGACCCAGCCTTGGCACTGCTCTGTCCAGTACGTGCGCTCCGCATCTACGTAGACAGGACGCAGTGTTTCAGGACCTCAGACCAGCTCTTTGTCTGTTATGGTGGGAAGCTGAAGGGAAAGGCTCTCTCCAAGCAAAGGTTGTCTCACTGGATAGTGGACGCCATTGCTTTGGCATACCAGCAGCAAGGTCGACCGTGCCCCCTTGGTGTGACTGCCCACTCCACCCGGAGTGTGGCATCCTCTTGGGCTCTAGCGCATGGCGCCTCGCTAACAGACATCTGCAGAGCTGCAGGCTGGGCGACACCTAACACATTCGCCAGATTCTACAATCTCCGAGTGGAGCCTGTGTCCTCTCATGTACTCGCTTCAACCAGCTAGTACCGGACCCGCTCAGGTGTCTTCGCTTGCTCGCCATTCCACTCTACGGACTGGATACGTGCGATATTCTCCTCAGGTGAGCTTCTCCGAAAGCCCTGAGTTCCTCCAGCACTCCTGACGTCGGCGCCAGTGTCTCTTGCCTGCGCGTCGGCTAGGTGCCTCCCGTGTGCATGGTACCTCCCGGAGCTACCCCCACATGTGTATTCCCACTGTAAGCCTCTCTGAGCGTGTGTCTTTCCCTTGGCAAGCCACCTTGCCACCCCTGGGGTTGAAATATTCCACCTGCGGCTGGATACCCCAGTGATTCCCCATATGCATCCCTCGGGTCATATGTGTATTTCTAAGTCCCCCCCTCTGGGTTGGCAGTAATTGCATACTTCCCTAAGACCTGGGATATGCTCCCCAGTGTACCTTGGTATTCCTGTGTTAAATAGGAGTCCTTCGTCCGTGCTAGTCTCACGACAGGGATCTCAGATTTACGCAGGGCACTGGAAGACAGCTGGGAAGGTGGCGTGATTAGACTGGTATCCCCATTCGTCGTCATCCGACGGAACTCGGAGTGACAACGAAAGGGAACGTCTCGGTTACGGATGTAACCCTCGTTCCCTGAGTAGGGAACGGAGACGTTCCGTCTTCCTGCCACTTTCCGCTGTACCGCGGGGATCGCCTGAACTCAGGTTGGCTCCTCAGCGAAGAAACATGCCTATTTGCTGCCAGCGTTCTCCTTATATACTCACGAGGTGAGGCGGAGTTACGCTATGCAAATTCCGCAGACCCATGGCATTTCTTTGCCATTGGCTCGTTTTGAAGTACTTGAAGTTGATTGGCTTCTAAGCGAAACCCCCATTCGTCGTCATCCGACGGAACGTCTCCGTTCCCTACTCAGGGAACGAGGGTTACATCCGTAACCGAGACGTTACATTTTTCATCGTTCTTTACACATTTTATTTAACAATTACACATGTCTGTCAAGCAAAGGCTTTGACAAATATATTTTTTGTTCAAAAACTGTTCACTATTGTTGTGTGATGTGTGATTTTCAGAAATAAATGACAAAAATCTAATTTCTGTTTTTGAAATTCTCTAGTTTATAGTACATTTTTCACTCATACTTCCTTTATAAACATATTACATGCATGCTTATGTTAGCGTAGGGTCTTCTGGATCCATAGATACCAAACACATAGTGTTCCATCTCCATTACATATGGTTATAAGGCCAAATGTAAAAATAGAGAAAACGGACCAAAAAGGGCTTAGTCCCCAGAGGGTTAATTTTCTTCTGTATTTCCTTCTGAATCAGCTTCCCTCCACGTCGATCATTTCCTTTAAATGCTCTTTCTTTTTCCACTAACAGTTTTTTAATTTCTGTTGTAATCCATGGTTTTGAATTAGCAAATTGTTTCACGCGTTTTGTCGCGGTCACATTGTCCACACAAAAATTAATATATGACGTGACAACATCCGCATGCTCGTCGAGATCTGTACAATCAAAAACGCTCCACTCTGTGCAGTCAAAACATCCCTGAAGAGCTGTCACACTGTCATCGTCCCACACACGCACCGATGTCATTTTAGGTTTTTCCCTTTTCAATTTTTGTCGATAAGAGGGCAACAGAAAAACCATGTTATGATCAGATCCGCCTATCGCTGCTTTGTTAACTGCTTTATAGGCATTTTTTATGTTTCCATAGCATAGATCAATTGTTTTTGATCCACGCGTGGCACACTTCACATATTGCTGGTATTGAGGTAATACAGATGACAAAGAGCAGCCGTTAAAATCACCTAGAATAAGTTTGGGAGTATCTGGGGACGCTGTCTCTAGGTCTTGTATATGGTGATATATCGCATCTGCAGCCTCTTTGTAGTTTGCGTCAGGGGGAATATACACTAGACATACAAATAGTTGCCCAAACTCTCGTGGTAAATAAGTAGGTCTTAGGGAAACTGATAAGAGTTCTAAGTTTGGGGAATTGATGGTGTGTCTAATGATATGGTGTCTACACCACTTGTTGTTGATATACATACATAGTCCTCCACCAACCGATTTCCCCGTGGCTTGTTTTTCTCTATCAAGTCTCAACGGTGTACCAAAGCCAGGTAGGGAAAGACTGTCATCATTCACTGTATTGTTTAACCAAGTTTCACTGAAACATAACAGACAACTATCTCTATATTCATACCGGTATTGCGTAGAGGCATGGAGTTCATCCAATTTGTTCCTTAGCGATCTCACATTAGAGAGGACTATAGTTGGAAGCGCGGGGGTTTAAATCCTCTTGCACGAACGCGGCGTTTAATTCCTCCTCTCGAATCACGCTTTCTCTTTGTCCTGTCAAATCGCTGTTCAGTTGGACGTAGGCATTCCAAAGGAAAGTCTGTTGGAGGTGTCCACTGCAGCTGCGTTGCTAAGCCCAGCTGAAGTAGTTGATGTCTGCCATAAGTTATCCTAAATGGCTCAGCGTTTGCCAGGAGTAGAGAGAGTAGAGTGATCACCAGGAAGAGTTCCAAGTAAGCCATGCTGCTGTCGATTGTTTACATCCAATTGCCGGCGTTTATATTCGAAGCAATCCAATCAAATCAAAAAACCCGAATTAACATAGAAGGTCCGCAATTTTAACAGACAAAACAAAAGAAAATAAAACAACGTACTAACAAACATTAACCAAACAGTCAGAGCTCCCGTGTGCGTGTCAGCCGCCGAGCAGCGCCACCTTGATCATACTTATCTGACCGTTATCAGTTTGTAGCAGTAAATGAAGAGATGTCTTATCGATCACAAGTTTAGTATGGCGTACCACAAGGCTCAGTACTAGGACCGTTACTGTTCACTCTGTACATGCTACCCTTGGGAGATATCATTAGGAAGCATGGCATTAGTTTTCACTGTTATGCTGATGATACGCAGCTCTATATTTCTTCACGCCCTGACAAAACTTACCAATTCACAAAATTAACGGAATGCATAGCTGATATAAAACATTGGATGACTAGTAACTTCCTACTACTTAATTCTGAAAAAACAGAGATTCTAATTATTGGACAAAAAACTTCCTCACGTAATAACCTAGAATACTGTCTAACACTTGATGGCTGCTGAAATGAAATTTCATGAAATTTACTCCTACTTTCAAACTTAAGTATAAAAGCAAGTTATAAAATTTCTTAAAGCTAAGAATCACTATTATATCTCTCCAAGTTATTTAAGACAGCTCGAGAGGTCTCTCAAGTGGTTAGGAGTTGCCAGTAGGGGCTTGTGATGGCACCGAGGATACAGAGACGTGCACAAATCTTTCAGGAGAAGAATGTTTTTTTGAAGTGTTTGATGATGAACAGTTAATTAATTGGTCAATTATCGTTTGGAAAGAGCAGGCATCATCTTTGTCAGCGCTGGTTAATGTTGGGCTGAACTTGCCTTTTATAACATGTTTCTGCTGTTCGACTAATTCAGCAAGCAGTAGCGCTTCTTCCTCCCGCCAGTTCGGTTTTCTTTTATAATCCATGGTGGCTGATTATATCATAAAATCTAGGCTATATCTGTTAACATCACACCGGTTTAAAAATTGTAATTAAGACATGGTGGAAAACGTGTTTATCTTTCATTTCAAATGCATATATCTCAATGTATTCTCTTGAAAATTATTTATTGTCAAATGTGTGTTGAATATAAAGTCCTCTTAGGAATTTCACCATTCAATGTGAATTTATCTGAGAATATTCTTAAATAAGGAAATCTATTCAGTGATTGGTCCATCCCAATGTCATCATCCAAAATCCCGTTTGCAAAGTGTCAAAGTGTCAAAAGTGTCGTGAATGATCTCTAAGACTGACACTTAAAGGTACAATATGTAGGATTTTTGCAGTAAAATATCCAAAAACCACTAGGCCAATGTTATATATTTTATTTAGTTGATTACTTACAATATCCCCAATGTTTCCAACTACTTGTAAATCGTGAGAAAATTGCGATTTTAACCAAGGAAACGGGACGTGTCAGCAGGGGTGAGGAGTCGCCAGTCAATGGCGTCATATCCGCGTTACCCTCGGTTTCCGCTCGTACTGCCATAGTAACCATGGCGACAGACGTGGACAACTGGGTTATGCTTAGCAGGACGCTCACGCTGTTGTTGTTTTGTTCAAACATTTTGGACCATGGCAAGCAGACTTTGAGACAAAAAGAGGACTAGAACGAAGATCAAAATCTTTAGAGATGCAGAGAGCTCCACGTCCGTGACTAACTTCGACTTGACAAAGACGCGAGTGTTGCATACTTAATTAGACAGGTGAGCAAATGTACATAAAACTAATCAATGTTATTTAGTTCAACATGATGAAATGTTAGAATATGATCTGTATGTTATTCTAATGTTGATCTAGCGTACTTCTAGTCTCATACAGCCAACAAATTAACACATAGAATAACATTCAACACACTCAAATGCGGTTTAGTGTGATAGTGTAACTGTTAGAGCAAGTGAAACAGCGCTGCATTACCTCAAGTTTAATTCGTCTAATAAACTGACCTGTGTGAGTAACTTATTAAATCAGCACTTACGTGTAGTTCGGTAGAATGAAATGTCCCTTATTCCTTTATATCCGCGGGACTCGCGTTGCGTTTGGCGCTGGTGTCTCTCGTTAGCAATCGCGCCCTGCTTCATACCACAGTCATGTTAAAAACATCAAAGTATTCACTCATCCATAAAAGATCCATCAGCTTGACGACAAGATCCATAATTCCGCTTGATGCTTTGCGTCATCGATATACGCCTTTGTTATTGTAAGAGATTAGTGACCCCTGGTGGCCAAAAATTACATACGGTACGTTTAAGATCTAGTCCTACACTTCACTTAAATTACGACTGAGATGCTTGATAACTAACTTTTAAGCACAGCTTTGAGCCAAGAATTTGTTTTACTCTTAAGTCAATTCTTAGCAGTGTTCTTGTGAGTAATTCTCAGAGGCTTGATACATACAGGCCCAGTTCTTTTAGAGGGATATTTGGTCAAAGAGAGAAACGTGGTTTGGCCTGTTTAGGTATTGGCTAATGACATGACACCTTCCTATATTGTGCCAAATTAAACATGCATTATAGCCAAGGTTCATGCTCACTATAAAATCACTTAATGGAGTGAGTAAAAAGTTTTAGATTGCTGTTTTTTCCCATAGCTCCATTCATCATCATACTCATATTCAGTGTTAATGGATCCTTCAGGTGCCACTGAATTCCTGGCCTCCGGCTGAGAACAGCTTGTTTCTATTTAGAAGTAATCTACCCACAATGTTTGGCTGGGCGTGAAAGGGCAGCATGTGTTAATTTCCTCTCTGCAGTGTTGGGAAATGGCAAACTACAAGTAGCCATGCTAATATTTTATCAGTACATTTTGGTATGTTTTTTCAGTATTTTTTTTTTCAAAGATGTAGTAGTGTAGTATGACAATATGCCACATTTTTTATGCCACTTGCTACTTGTTGGATATTTGTAATCTGATACATAAGCCTCAGTGTAGCTTGTTAACTTTTGTTTGTAGCTTTTTGTGTAGCTTTGTGAAAAAGTACACCTTTGCATACTTTTAAAAGTAATGCTTATTACAGAAACCGTTTCTTTCTCAGCAGTTTGTTCACTTCCGACATAACCGACTGTGTTTATGTAAATACTCCACATGGTGGGCATTTTGGCATAACTGTTTGTATATTCAAACATTCGAGTGCAATAAGCCATGAAAGAGAACTGAATTTGGGATTGCATTCTGTCTGAGAGATGTATCTTTCTGTGCGCTTCAAATGTATGTCAGTCAGCAAGAGTACCACATTGAGTTATTTTATCATGGCTTATTGCTCTTAATAACTTTTTTTTTAACATCATGTATTAACATCATACCACTCTTTATATTATCATCCAGACATGTTTATTAATCTAAAGTGTCAACAACTTTAAGTAATACTGTGGTATGCGTATGTATCTACATAAATAACAAAATCTCTAACAATAGATACTTTATATTGTCTCCAGCCCTAGCTGAAATCATAAATTCTGTTTTAATTTTGAGGTTTATGTGTAAACCATGAGCTTCTCACATGATTTTATCATAACAGGATTCTAAGAAGTTGCTTAACAGTATACCTTGATGCAATATATATATATATATATATATATATATATATATATTTATATATATATATATTTATTTATCCCACAGGAACACACAGTGGGAAGTATCCAAGTTCTATGAAACAGGATGGTTTTAATGCAGGCTTTGTGACCAAAGCTGGGCAGACTATGGGCACAAATATATCACCAAAACACATTTCTTCAGTGTGGTTGAAATAAATGCATAGGGGCTCTGAACAAATTCCAACTACTTATTTGAGCTTGTGGCCTTGACTCTTTCTTTCCACGTTCACAATTCTCTTGTGGCATACTCATCAAAACATTGGTGAAATATGACTGTGTGTTGGGGTTATTAAAACTGTTATTATCATGGGCGATTGGGGTTTGACAGGATCTGACTGTCATATAATAACCGGATGGTTCAGTTCTAGGCTCTTGGACTGAAGGAGAGACCAAAAACAGTCACAAAGCCCCTCTATGTGGTACGTCAATAGTTCCCCTACCCCTTCGAGATGCACAAAAATAACCACATCTTCTTGCATGCATGTGTATTCTCATGCAAAAAGCCACGAATGGATTATAAATACACAAATGAGCACTAAATACCTTAAAACTTAAATATATGATAGACATCGCTGGATATCAATGTTTCAGAAAGGACAGAAATGCAGGCAAGGGGGGAAGAGTGTTAATATACATCAAAGATAAATTTAAATGTCATACCCCTCTCGAATGTCTAGCTTTGAATGTAATTTTATCACCTACAATGAATTTTAATATTGTTGTCCTTTATAATCCACCTTCTTATAACACTTCTTTTTATGATGAATTAAGTCTTGTAGCTAAACAACTTGACTCTTATAAAGAAACTGTATGGTATGGTGACTTTAACATCAACTGGTCTGACAAAAGTAGTAAACCAAAATTAAAAACAATCATGACAAAATTTAATTATCTACAAATGATTAAAGGGCCCACTACCAAGGCAGACCAAGACCCTTATTGACATGGCATTTACTAACAAACCAGAACATAGCCTATAACAAGGATTTACAATCTGATAACAGGTCTCTCAGACCACAACATGACTCTGACAGTAGGATAACTGACTAGAAAGCGGCTGCACTATTTTGGTAAATCTGATTGTGATAAAATAAAATGTATCATTCCTGAAGCTAAAACTGTGCTGTTTGAAAGAGAACCTAATAACTTAAATTGGGAGCAGATCATGACTGTGAATGATGTATATGAGTGCTGTAATTCCATGACTAGCTATCACAGGACTAATAGAAACAAAAAATATGTACCCAGAAAGAAACTACACTACCATGGATAAGTAATGAAATTAGAAAACTTATGAAGAAGAGAGTCAAAATCATTATGCTCAAAAATTAATACTGATCTATTTTAACTTACAAAAGTTTAAGAAATAAAGTGGTACTAGAACTACATAAAGCAAAGGCTTCCTATTATACTCAACTTATAGGCAATGCTAAAGGCAACAATAATTCCCACTGGAAACATTTAAACAATCTGACTAATAAAACAAATAAACACAAAGGGATAAAGGAACTTACCATAAATGGAAAGAATATAAACAATAGTGTTACAGAATGACACAAACAGATGAATAAGGTGATAACTTGTGCTTTATTGGGAACTGCTGGCAAATGGAGAGAAGGAAGAAGATGGGATGCAATCCTTAGCAGACGTGAACCAGCCGATGAGGGAAGGAGTGGAGGTGGTGAGAACGCACTTCGGGATAACCGGGATAGCGTTGGCAGATACAGAAGAACCAGGAAACACACCAGGAGAAGACCGGGGAATCGTGGGAGACCTGGAAGGTAGGTAAGCGATAAGACTTCCGAGTGATAAACTGTAACACAGGAAAGCAGTCTTAACTCTAACGAGACCAGACAACAATGAAGCTCGAGGCGTGTGTTTAAATACTGTGGTTGATGAATGACTAGATTGGAATCAGGTGTACGTGATCAGTACTCTGGAGATGGCGTTCTTTGTGATTGATTGCTGATTGAACCAGGTGCATCTGTTACAGTTACAGCCTGGATTTCTTGCCTGCGCACTGCTCGTTGCAACTGATGATGGGCTGCGTCCCAGACCCTCTCACTCTCCCGGAACCAGTAGTCGACTGATGGAACGTTCGATGGTTCCCCGGACCATGGGAAAAGAGGTGGTTGATAGCCGAGTACACATTGAAAAGGTGTGAGTCCAGTGGCAGATTGTTTTAGAGAATTTTGTGCATATTCGGCCCAGCCTATATACTGGTTCCAGGAGTCGTGGTGGCCATGGCAGAAAGTTCTGAGAAATCTCCCAATCTCTTGTATTTTCCTTTCCGTTTGCCCGTTGGATTGTGGATGGTAGCCTGATGTAAGACTCACGGTCACACCTAGGAGGGTGAAGAAGGCCTTCCAAACTCTTGAAATGAATTGTGGCCCGCGATCAGAAACGAGATCTTCTGGGATGCCAAAGTATCTGAAAACGTGGTTAAAAAGTAACTCTGCGGTAACCATGGCTGTGGGGAGCCCCTTCAAGGGAATTAATCGACAGGACTTGGAAAAACGATCCACAATGACCAGGACTGTTGTATTGCCAGAAGATAGAGGTAGGTCAGTGATGAAATCCACTCCTAGGTGTGACCAGGGGCGTTGAGGAATGGGGAGTGGGAGTAACTTGCCGGATGGTAAGTGGCGTGGACTCTTTGTTATGGAACAATCAGAGCATCCTTGAACGAACCTTCTAACTTCTTGTGCCATGCCAGGCCACCAGAAGCGATCGCGTATCAATGAGAGGGTACTATTGGCCCCTGGGTGACCAGTGCCCAACGAGGAGTGGACGGAATGGATGATGGCAGTACGTTGAGATCGTGGTACATATGTCCGGTTGGGAGGGCACCCTGGCGGAGGTTGTTGGGAGGCATTGGAGAAGGAGAGTTGTTGATCTATGGACCATTGAATGGGACTGAGCAGAATCTCTTGGGGTAAGATGGGTTCAGGTTCTTCAGTGGTTTCATCAGATGAGTGGAGACGGGACAAAGCATCTGCTTTGGTGTTCTTAGTACCTGGGTGGTAAGCAATGGTGAACTTGAAACGGGTGAAGAATAGAGCCCACCTAGCCTGTCGGGGATTGAGTCTCTTTGCATCTCGTATGTACTCTAAGTTCTTGTGATCTGTGTGTACCAGAAACGGGTGCTGGGCTCCCTCCAACCAATGCCTCCATTCTTCCAGGGCAAGTTTGATGGCAAGGAGTTATCTGTTGCCGATGTCATAATTCATTTCTGCCGGGGTGAGTTTCCTGGAGAAAAAAGCGCATGGATGGAGTCTGGCTGGGTCCCCATGTTGTTGCGACAACACTGCTCCTACACCAGTAGTGGAGGCATCAACTTCTACCATGAAAGCCTTGGTGGGATCGGGATGAATGAGAAGCGGTGCACTGGTAAAGGCCGACTTTAGCTTCTCGAAGGCTTGTGTGGCAGCCGGTGACCAGATCAGAGATTTGGGCTTGTCTTTTAGGAGGTTGGTTAAAGGAAAGGCGATGGAGCTGAAATTCTTGATAAATCGTGATAGAAATTGGAGAATCCTAGAAAACGCTGGAGTTCCTTAATGGTTGTAGGAATGGGCCAGTTGCGAACAGCCTCAACCTTCCCCTCATCCATCTGAATAGCGTGTTCACCGATGTGGTAGCCAAGGAACTGGACTGAAGACAGATGGAATGAACATTTCTCAACTTTGAGGAATAGCTGATGGTTTCTCAGGAGTTGTAGGACCTCCGCTACGTGCTGATGATGTTCAGTCATGTTTCGGGAGT
This sequence comes from Rhinichthys klamathensis goyatoka, assembly GCF_029890125.1. Classification (NCBI taxonomy): domain Eukaryota; kingdom Metazoa; phylum Chordata; class Actinopteri; order Cypriniformes; family Leuciscidae; genus Rhinichthys; species Rhinichthys klamathensis. The sequence continues at coordinate 299,615 of NW_026606556.1, forward strand.
TGTTACGGCTGGCTCGTAAACCGCAACATAAAAGAGGCAACCAACAAATACTTGAACAATAAACCAATTTATTGACAAACCAAACAAAACAATTATTAACTAATCAGAAAAATCAATGTCTAGGGGAAAAGTAAATACACGCGCGTTTCTACACAAAATAAACAATATCTGACACTAACAATAAAGATGGGAGAACAAACAAATACCCAGAAGAAATAAGGTGGGAGAAAAAACAAATAAAACGTGAGAGAGCTCAGCTCCCGAGAGAGACAGAGCCTCAGAGCTGCGAGCTGAGACTAAGAGCTGAGACTAAGAGAGACTGCTCACTCCCCAATCACAGATCTTTATACTACTCCATATAAGGAGTTAATTAGGGATGGAATACACCTGTTGCTCAACTAACGCCTGCACTGTGTAGCAGAGCCAGTAGAGGCAACCAGGCGGGCGTAACACCTCCCTCACAAAAAGTATTCCTCTAAACTAAGGAATGCAACAAAAACAACAACAACACAACAACAACAACTGCACGGTTTATCCCACTCCACTCGGTTCCTGATTCCTGCTTCCTGGGCCCTAGGAAAACAGGATAGAAAGAGAAGGGAGAAAAAGGAAAAAACACAATACATTATATACTCATGCTCGAGATAAGGCATCAGCGATGACACTTTCCGTGCCCCGGATGTGTTTAATGTCAAGGAAAAATGGCTGTAAGAAGAGACTCCACCGCATTAACCTTTGATTACGATCCTTCATTCTGTGTAAAAACACCAAAGGATTATGATCGGTGTAAACCACGATTGGACTTGTGGACGATCCCAGATAAATTTCAAAATGTTGGATGGCCAAGATAAGAGCAAGTGTCTCCTTTTCAACCACAGAGTAAACTCGCTGATGGACGTTGAACTTTTTTGAAAAATAACAGACTGGGTGGTCTATTCCATCTTGACTTCTCTGTAGGAGAACAGCTCCGGCTCCAGTATCACTGGCATCAACAGCTAAACAAAAAGGCTGGGAGAAATCGGGTGCAACAAGCACAGGAGCACTAGCCAACAGTGCTTTGGCTCCCTCAAATGCCTGTTGGGCAGCTGTAGTCCAATTAAAGGATACTTTTGGGCTTATGAGATCAGTCAAAGGTGATACAATAGAGGCAAAATTTGGGCAAAACCCCCGATAATATCCGGCCATTCCCAGAAACCTGCGCAACTCCTTGCGATTTGTAGGCACTGGAAAAGCACAGATGGACTCAATCTTAGCTTCGATGGGGCGAACATGTCCGTTTCCTACTATTTTCCCTAAATAGGTAACCGTAGCTTTCCCAAATTCGCACTTTGCTAAGTTTAAAGTTAAAGAAGCGTCAGACAAGCGAACAAACAACTCCCTTATTTGGACTAGGTGATCCGACCAAGAGGAACTGTACAGAACCACATCGTCCAAATAAGCGTCACAGTCAGGTAATCCACACAACACCTTATTTATGAGGCGTTGGAAGGTGGCGGGAGCATTTCGAACCCCAAACGGCATCACACGATATTGCAGGAAGTTATCAGGTGTTACGAATGCAGACAGTTCCCTTGCTCTATCAGTTAATGGAACCTGCCAATATCCTTTCAAGAGATCGAACTTGCTCACAAATTTTGCAGACCCCACTCTATCCACGCAATCATCGATGCGGGGTAAAGGATAACAGTCAGGCTTAGTTATGGAATTAAGCTTGCGATAGTCGGTGCAAAATCGGTAGGATCCGTCAGGCTTATTTACAAGAAGACAGGGGGAACTCCAGGCACTAAAGCTGGGCTCAGCCAAGTTGTGATCTAATAAGTAAGTCACTTCCTTTTTCAACAAGTCCCGCTTCACGGGGTTTACCCTATACGCATGCTGCTTAATTGGTGAAGCAGAACCCACATCAATATCATGTTCAATCACTGTAGTGCAAGTGGGCACATCAGAAAACAACTGAGGAAAAAACTCCACTAGCTGAAGAATGTCGCGTTTCTCAGAGGGAGATAGATGAGGTAAATGAAAGACCAGGTTTGAATACATCTTAGAGTTATTCAATCGTCCCTCGACAACCCCTCGAGAAGGAAAATGTATGGAATCATCCCTCATGCAATTCAAGGAGGAAGTCTCCGAAAATGGTGTTCCTTCCACGCTCAACTGTGAAGAATCAGCAGGCACAATGGCCACTAACCCCACAGAAGATCCAGAAGGAAAGTAAGGCTTCAAAAGGTTTATGTGGCAAACCTGTACTCCCTTACGTCGTTCTGGGGTTTTCAAAAGATAATTCTGTCCAGAAAGACATTTGAGAACCGGATAGGGACCTGCAAAACGGGCTTGAAAAGGATTAGTTACAAGCGGCAACAAAGCTAGTACCTGGTCCCCAACCTTAAATTTCCGAGCCACTGCTCGTTTGTTAAACAACCTCTCCATCTTACTCTGTGACTTCCCCAGTTTCCTCTGAGCAATTGCTCGAGCCTCATGTAACCGATATCGGAAACCACTCACAAAGTCCAAAACATTTTTGGAGGGTTCAGAAGGACTCCAATTGTCAGCTAAAACCGCAATAGGACCACGAACTTCATGACCGAATACCAGATCATTTGGACTAAATCCAATGCTTTCCTGAGTAACCTCTCTCACTCCCATAAGCAACCAAGGCAGCCCCTCCTCCCAATCAGAACCAAGCTCCACACAGTAGGATCGCAGCAATGACTTCAAGGTCTGATGAAATCTTTCGAGGGCCCCTTGACTCTGAGGGTGATATGCACTGGAAATGTTGTGACTGATCTTCAACTGATGTAAGGCCTTAGCAAACTGACGGCTCATAAAATTAGAGCCCTGGTCAGACTGAATAACTCTAGGAATGCCAAATGTTGACATGAAGGAGGTTAATGCTCTTAGAATAGATTTTGCAGTAATGGACCGGACAGGATATGCGGCTGGATACCTGGTAGATAAACACATTACCGTAAGTAGATACTAATGACCAGTCTTTGATCTAGGTAAAGGACCTACACAATCAACCAGCAAATACTCAAATGGTTTCGAGATAGCTGGGTTAGGTTGGAGAGGAGCAACAGGGATTTTCTGGTTTGGCTTACCAGTGAGTTGACACACATGACAAGTTCTAATAAACTTTGCCACGTCCCTTTTCAAACCAGGCCAGAAGAACCTGCGTTGTAATCGATCATATGTTTTCCTTACTCCCATATGTCCAGCCATTCCATCATGTGCTAACGCGATCGCAGACTGCCTAAATTTAAGAGGAACTATCACTTGAACATAAACCTTAGTAATGGGTTCAGATTCACTGACCCACCGTCTGAGCAACAATTCATCTTTCAGGAAGTAGCAAGAGGGTAACCGAGCCTCAACATCCCCCTCGACACAAACCACCGAGAACAAAGGCTTAAGCGTTACATCAGCTAACTGTTCTCGAATCAGGTCTTCTCTAGAAACATGGAAAATGGAAGATAAAAATTTCTCCGAAACTGCCGTCTCCCCAGAGGCAAACTCTTCTGAAAAGAGAACAGCTGAGTCTGAAATACTACATCGTTCTACATCATCCTCAGACTGAATGGATAGCTGTTCCTCCATGGTTATTTCACCATCAGGATGTAAATAAATTTCACCTTCACTCTGTCGTTCAGCTTCAAGTTGTCTTCCCCTGGCTCGGGTGACAGCACAGGAAGGAAACACGTGGGGAAATTTCAAACCACACTCATCAGGAACATCTGTAAGCATAGGTGAGGAGACTACAACAGTTGATGGTACAGGTTTTAATGTTCCCCAGACATTTCCCTGAGCAAGATCGTTCCCCAAAATAAAAGACACCCCTGGTACAGGAAGGGAAGATCGTACTCCAACAATCATATCTCCATTTACAATATCAGAGGCAAGATGTACCCTGTGTAAAGGAACTTTTAAGAAGGTAATTTCTATCCCCCTAATTAATACATCCTTCCCGGTCGCAGTCTGACCTGAGAGTGGGAGAACTCCCTCTAGCAAAAACGACTGAGAAGCGCCAGTGTCTCTCAAGATCTTCAAAGAAACTTCTCCCTCTTGCCCTGGCAAAGACACTATGCCGGTAGTAATGAATGGAGCATACTCCGAATAATTATCTCCAACATCTACCTGTTTTGAGATTCCCTTTTCAATCTCAGGATTCTGTTGGTAAACATAACTCTCCAGCGGTTCACGTCCAACCAACCCAACTGGCTTAGCAGACTTCTTCAAAGCGTTACATTCAGATATCTTATGTCCTGCTTTGTGACAGTAAAAACAAATCACCTTACCCTTCTCTGATGAAAATTTCTGACTGACAGGGGGCACACTTGGGATTGTATTTGATGTACTCACTGGAGGCATCCAACGATTCCGGAATGACTTTCTACTCGGCTCACCTGAACCTCTATCAGGAAAAGAAACTCGGTGGGTCAGAACAAATTCATCAGCCAATACAGCTGCATTAGCTAATGTAAGAGCCTTCTGTTCATTCAAATAAGTAGACACAGACGCTGGTACACAGTTTTTAAATTCTTCCACAAGAATTAACTCCCTCAACTGGTTCAAGGTTTCTACTTTCTGAGACTGACACCACCTAGTAAACGTAATTTCTTTTTCCCGAGCAAATTCAACATATGTTTGCCTTTCAAGTCTTCTATAACCACGAAATCGCTGACAATAAGCCTCTGGTACTAACTCATACGCTCTCAAAATGGCTATTTTAACTTGTTTGAAATCTCCACTCTCTTCTTCAGAAAGAGAAGAAAACACCTCCTGAGCCTTTCCCGTCAGAACACACTGCAAAAGCAAAGTCCAAACTTCTTCTGGCCATTTTAAAGAAGAAGCAACTCTCTCAAAATGTGCAAAGTACTTGTCTACGTCACGTTCACAAAATGGCGGCACCATCTTAATGTTTCTACCAACATCAAATTCAAATGAAGAACGCACAACCTGAACAGATTTTGAAGCTTCAGTTTTTTTTGCTTCCAATTCAAGTTCTAGCTTTCTCATCTCATACTCTCTATGTTCACGTTCACTCTCACGTGCATACTCTAACTTCTTCAGCTCAAATTGTGTACGCTCACGCTCCTGTTCAAGCTCTAGTTTCTTAAACTGAAAACCTCTTTCCCAGTCCCTATTTTCTAATGCTTGAGTACCTTCAAACGATAGTTTCTCAATTTCAAACTGTGTTTGTTTCTCTGTAGAGATTAAATCTCGCTCAACCAATGGATATGCTGTTTTACCAAGACCAGCTTCATCTTCCACAACCAGAATTCCTTTGTCTATCAACTGAGTTTTAACAGCTCTTAACAAATACTCCTTGCGCTTTTTATCAGCTCCAGTCAAAATGATTGTATACCTCTCTGCAATTTCTAGAAGTTGTTCCTTGGTGCACCGATCCAGAAACTTCTCAGAAAGCTCAACACTCAATCCCTGAATGGAAGTCATTTTGGACTAACATCCAATTCACACAATGAAGATTAGTTAATTGACTACAACAAATCCAAAATAATTCTAATAAAACCTCCCAAAACAAAAGTGCCAGCAAACAGCTTAAGCCCTAGCCCCTATAACGCTAGAAATTCAAAAAGATCAAGTGAATCTATATGTCCATGACAAAAATCTTAGTTTTATTCAGATTAATCAAACAGATTCTAAAGTCACTTCAAAAATGTCAGTGTCATAACAAGGATGATAAACTAGTGCTCAATTACTATAGGAAAACTTGGTATAACCACTCAATACAGTGCTAATTTACTAGTAAACAACAATCGGTCATACTCTATAGGCTACAACAGCTGTGACAAACTAACTTCCCTACTAGTCATCTATCACTATTGTCCTCAACACAAGATCTTCGTGTAAACTAATCAAATTTAATATTTTAACCGTTCTACACAAACATCAACTTCCTATAAAACGAAACACACTGATAACCGCACGCGAATGTTCTCCTTATAATCAAACTAAACAAACTCAGGGAGAAAATATAAAGTACTCACCAGGATTTCCATTGGCTCTTCATCTCCGATATGCCTGCCTGTTGAAACTAACTATCCTTTCTAGTCTTCAAAGGACTGCCGGGCTCGAGGCGACTTGAAACGCTGAACCTCGTAACAACCGTTCTCTAAATGAGTTCAGCTGCGCGAGAAGCGTACCCCCACCCGGGATTTCCTTCCAAAACTCAAAATAAAATACAAAACTAAATCAACAAACAGTGTTCCGATGGAAGGACGCTCACGAGCTGCCCAGCTGAAACACTAACTAACCGGAGTGAAAGCCGATCCTTACCAGAAATCCTGAAGAGACAATAAACCACTCCCTCAAACAAAACCGCTCAAAAATCTCGGACGAGGGCCCATTTTATGTTACGGCTGGCTCGTAAACCGCAACATAAAAGAGGCAACCAACAAATACTTGAACAATAAACCAATTTATTGACAAACCAAACAAAACAATTATTAACTAATCAGAAAAATCAATGTCTAGGGGAAAAGTAAATACACGCGCGTTTCTACACAAAATAAACAATATCTGACACTAACAATAAAGATGGGAGAACAAACAAATACCCAGAAGAAATAAGGTGGGAGAAAAAACAAATAAAACGTGAGAGAGCTCAGCTCCCGAGAGAGACAGAGCCTCAGAGCTGCGAGCTGAGACTAAGAGCTGAGACTAAGAGAGACTGCTCACTCCCCAATCACAGATCTTTATACTACTCCATATAAGGAGTTAATTAGGGATGGAATACACCTGTTGCTCAACTAACGCCTGCACTGTGTAGCAGAGCCAGTAGAGGCAACCAGGCGGGCGTAACAGGAGTACACCAAGATGTCGTCAATATAAACCAGTACAAATTTGTGAAGAAACTCCAGGAGAATCTCGTGCATAAAATCCTGGAAGACGGAGGGGGCATTTACCAGACCATAGGGCATAACCAGATATTCATAGTGTCCCGTTGGTGTTACAAACGCTGTTTTCCACTCGTCTCCCTCACGTATCCAGATTAGGTTATAGGCGCTGCGGAGGTCCAGCTTGGTGAACACAGAGGTGCCACGAAGTTGCTCAAGGGCTGCTGGGACGAGGGGAAGAGGATACCGGAACTTCACCGTGATTTTGTTGAGGGAACGGTAATCAATGCAAGGCCGCAAGCCTCCGTCCTTCTTGGCCACGAAGAAGAAGCTTGACGCTACTGGGGACGTAGATGGATGAATGTAACCCTGATGTAGAGCTTCTTCAATATACTCTTCCATGGCCTTTTGCTCGGGTATGGAAAGTGGATAAATCTTACCACGGGGGACTGGTTCATCCGGCAGCAGGTCAATTGCACAGTCCCACGGTCGATGCGGAGGAAGTTGGGTGGCTTTTACTGGACAGAATACGTCATTGAAGGCGGAGTAACAGGTGGGAATATCCACAGATTGTTTATCCACAGGGCTTTCGATGGAGGTGGAATGAATAGATAAGAACTCTGGAACCACGGGAACGGGGAGAGGAAGACGAGGAAAACAGCCATCACCCCATTTCAGAATTCTCCAGATGTCCAGGAGATCTGAGGGTTATGTTGCATCAACCAAGGTCGTCCTAGAATTATGTCTGCAGTAGAGTGCTCCAGAACCAGCAAACTGATAGATTCAACATGAAACAGACCAATTTGTAATTGAATGGATTCAACATAGAAGCAGATCTTACGTTTGCAGAGTGGCTTTCCGATCACAGAGTTTACTTGGTAACTGGACTTCGTACATCTCTTCTTGAGTTCGAGCTGACGGCAGAGATGAAGTTCCCAGCTGACCCGGAATCCAGGAGGGCTGATACAGATACAGAAATATCTTGTGCAGTGACTATTACATTGGTAGTGAGTGGTTTTATTTATATTGAGGGAGTATACATTGAACTCACCACAGGCCTGGGAGGACGTACGGGACAGGATGACTTGATGTGACCAGAACCTCCACAGTATAAACATAGACCTTGAGAGAGTCTTCTCTGACGTTCAGTGAAAGATAAACGTGAGTTACCAAGTTGCATAGGTTCCGGATAGGATTCTGGAGTGCTGGAGAACTCTGGATGGCGAAAGGAATTGTAGACGGGTTGACCCTGTTGGTCTTCCATACACTGTTGAACACGGCGTGCAACCTGAATAGACAGCTGTATGAACTTTTCTAAACCCATTCCGTCGTTGTATGCCGCAAGATGCAGCCGCAGTTTGGGATCCAATCCCTGTCTGTAGGTAGTGATGAGAGCGCGTTCATTCCAGCCACTAGATGTTGCTAGGGTACGAAACTTTACTGTGTAATCAGTTATAGACATCCTTCCCTGACGAAGATGATATAGTTGTTCACAGATGGAGGAATCTCCTTCGGGTCTACCAAAAACCTCATGAAAGTGGTCAATGAAATCATCCAGAGAATGAGTTACTGGGGATGATTGAATCCATAGGGGTTCAGCCCACTGCAGCGCGCGTCCTGACAGCAATGACAAAATGAACGCGATCTTGGATCGCTCTGCGGTGAATCTCTGCGGCTGCATTTCCAGGGCCAGTGAACATTGCAAAAGAAACCCGTCGCAATCCTCCGCAGATCCAGAGTAGGGCGCTGGATTGACCACGGGACTAGCGTGGTTTGCCAGAGAGTGGGTTGTCGTGGCGATGTAGTAACGGTTGACGAGCGAAGAGCGTGTCTGAGTCTTTCCACGATCTCCTGAAAAGGATCCGGATTACTTGTGTTGCTGATATTCTCTGGTCTGGTCTTCTGTTACGGAATGACACAAACAGATGAATAAGGTGATAACTTGTGCTTTATTGGGAACTGCTGGCAAATGGAGAGAAGGAAGAAGATGGGATGCAATCCTTAGCAGACGTGAACCAGCCGATGAGGGAAGGAGTGGAGGTGGTGAGAACGCACTTCGGGATAACCGGGATAGCGTTGGCAGATACAGGAGAACCAGGAAACACACCAGGAGAAGACCGGGGAATCGTGGGAGACCTGGAAGGTAGGTAAGCGATAAGACTTCCGAGTGATAAACTGTAGGAAAGCAGTCTTAACTCTAACGAGACCAGACAACAATGAAGCTCGAGGCGTGTGTTTAAATACTGTGGATGATGAATGACTAGATTGGAATCAGGTGTACGTGATCAGTACTCTGGAGATGGCGTTCTTTGTGATTGATTGCTGATTGAACCTGTTACAAATAGTGCCACTATGGCTAATGAATTTAATTTACATTTTGTGCAGTCAGTAGAAGAACTAACAAAATATTTGATTTATATGTGATTGATTGCTGATTGAACCTGTTACAAATAGTGCCACTATGGCTAATTAATTTAATTTACATTTTGTGCAGTCAGTAGAAGAACTAACAAAATATTTTGAGTCCATAGATTTCAATTATCCAAGGGTAATGACTTCAGCAGATTCCTTTTATATTAAAGAGGTTCAGGAGACAAAAGTTGCAGATATTATTAATAAATTGTCAAAATCCAAATCAAATGATATCTTTAAAGATGAATAGTTACTTTCTTAAAAAATATAGAACTCTGTTAGTTAAACCACTGACACATCTTCCCAGGTTAAAAAGTCGTAGTATTAAATGTATTAAAAATATACTTGAAATTCAAGTAGATATTTATAATACATTTGTATTTCCAACATGCTTATTTGAAGTGCATTAAAGGGATAGTTCACCCAAAAATGAAAATTATGTCAGTAATTACTCACCCTCATGTTGTTCCAACCCCGTAAGACTTTCGTTCATCTTCGGAACACAAATTAAGATATTTTTGATTAAATCTGAGAGCTGGATCACTCTTCCATAGGCTTCTAAGGGATTGAAACTTGCCGGCCCAGAAAAGATATTAAAGACATCGTTATAATAGTCCAAGTGACTACAGTGGCTCAATCTTAAGTTTATCAAGCAATGAGAATACTTTTTGTGCGCAAAAAAAACCCAAAATAACGACTTTATTCAACTTTTCATTTTCTTTCTCTGTGGACCTCGAGTTAGTTCAAGTAGTGTAACTGCGCAGCGCTTCTGTGTTGTACGTCACACGTAGGCTCACTATTGGCCGACGCTGGTCGTGTGTGTGATGCAGTATATTTTATGTGTACTTTGTGTAAGAAAGCAAAATGATTAAGCTTTTAGTGGGTTTAAAATATATGTACTTTATACACAGGAATGTGTATGTTTCTTATTATACCTAAGTAATATGTACTTAGGCCTTGTCACAGTTTGACTCTTTGTTTTCCCCGTTTTCTTCAGTGTTTTGGTTTAGTCCTATTCAGTTTTCCCGCTCCTCGTTTGTCCTCAGTTTAGTCACCTGTGTTTAGTTAATTAGTCAATCTTCATCACCGTCACCTGTCGTACCCCATTATCATCTGTGTATTTAGTTCCTGGTCTTTATTCAGTGTTTGTCGGTCAATGTTTGAGCATACGCTCTCTGTGTGGAGCTCTTTGTTGTATTTTGCCTTCTGGAAATTAAACCTTTGATTTTGATGTAGTGATTCGTCTGCCTCCTTCATCTCCAAGCCTATACCGTAACAGATTGACCGACCCAAAAGTGAGTATGGAGGACGACGCAATGGAGGCGTTTCTGTTTGATCAGAACGGGAGTTCTTTGGAGGAGTTAGTCGAAGTTTATCTGCATCTGCACCAGGATGTCCACTGGGAGGAGGAGTTTCAAAAGCAACGGTTCTGGAGAGGACTCGATGATCCTCTAGCCCAGATTCTGCTGCTCGAAGAGTTAGATCTGCCTTTTATGGAGTTTATGGACCGAGCTCTTTGGAGTTGTGGTTCCTCCCTTACTGTAGCACCAGCCGATCCAGAGTCAGCAAAGCCTTCGCCACTGGTCCCATCCAACCCCCTTCCAGCCCGAGACCGTCCAGCCCGAGACCGTCCAGCCGGAGACCGTCCAGCCAGAGCCCGCTGATCCTGCGCCAGAGCCCGCTGATCCTGCGCCAGAGACCGTCCAGTTCATTGTGGTGTCTGTGGCTGTTTTGTGTGTGTGGGCAGCACACACATCTACAGCCCATGAACTCAGCCCCGAGCTTCCTTCGCCACTGGTTCCGTCCAGCCCAGAGACCCCTTCACCGCTGGTTCCGTCCAGCCCAGAGACCCCTTCACCGCTGGTTCCGTCCAGCCCAGAGACCCCTTCACCGCTGGTTCCGTCCAGCCCAGAGACCCCTTCACCGCTGGTTCCGTCCAGCCCTGAGACCCCTTCACCGCTGGTTCCGTCCAGCCCAGAGACCCCTTCACCGCTGGTTCCGTCCAGCCCAGAGACCCCTTCACCGCTGGTTCCGTCCAGTCCAGAGACCCCTTCACCGCTGGTTCCGTCTTGCCCAGAGACCCGTAATGACTCTGTCACTCTCCCCATTAATTTTTTTGGGGGGGGCCATAGGCCCTCGCCGTGGGCGCCCAAGGACCCATGGTCACCCGAAGGGTCTGCACCACCGTGGCCACCCGAAGGGTCTGCACCGCCATGGCCACCCGAAGGGTCTGCACCGCCGTGGCCACCCGAAGGGTCTGCACCGCCGTGGCCACCCGAAGGGTCTGCACCGCCGTGGCCACCCGAAGGGTCTGCACCGCCGTGGCCACCTGAAGGGTCTGCACCGCCGTGGCCACCCGAAGGGTCTGCACCACCGTGGCCACCTGAAGGGCCTGCTCCGCCCTGGTCACGTCCACGTCCTGCTCCGCCCTGGCCGCCTGGACTTCCTGCTCCGCCCTGGCCACGCCCTTGTCCTGCTCCGCCCTGGCCACACCCTTGTCCTGCTCCGCCCTGGCCACGCCCTCGTCCTGCTCCGCCCTGGCCACGTCCTGCTCCGCCCTGGTCACGTCCACGTCCTGCTCCGCCCTGGAGGCTTCCTGCTCCAGACCTCGCTCTCCTCAGCCTCCAGGGCGCCCACCCCCCCACCCCATTGATGTTATACGGCGCGAGGTCGCGCCTTTTTGGGAGGGGGCGTACTGTCACAGTTTGACTCTTTGTTTTCCCCGTTTTCTTCAGTGTTTTGGTTTAGTCCTATTCAGTTTTCCCGCTCCTCGTTTGTCCTCAGTTTAGTCACCTGTGTTTAGTTAATTAGTCAATCTTCATCACCGTCACCTGTCGTACCCCATTATCATCTGTGTATTTAGTTCCTGGTCTTTATTCAGTGTTTGTCGGTCAATGTTTGAGCATACGCTCTCTGTGTGGAGCTCTTTGTTGTATTTTGCCTTCTGGAAATTAAACCTTTGATTTTGATGTAGTGATTCGTCTGCCTCCTTCATCTCCAAGCCTATACCGTAACAGGCCTACTGCAATATATTTTAAAAATGTATGTATTTATCATTTTAATAATTTGAAAATAAAATTACATTTACATTGTACCAACTTATAATGTATTATAAACGTTTGTCAACTATTATTAAGCATCGCAATAAGCATACTTAAAATTAATATGTTGTTCACTTTTGTCTATTATACGTTTGTACTACTAAAATTCCCACAAGAATTTCAACATCATATTATTCAGAATGCGTCATAGATAAATTGGTAATACTTTATTTCGATAGTCCACTTTAGACATTCTACTAACTATAAGTAACTTTGCAACTACATGTCAACTAACTCTCATTAGAGTATTAGTTGACTGTCTGCTTAATATTTGCTAAAACTTTATTTTGTTGGTCCCCCAACAGACATTCTACTGACTATAAGTAACTAGGCAACTACAAGTCAACCCAAACCCTAACACCTAACCGTGACCTACCAGTCTACTGACAGTCTACTACAGCCTACTAATACTTTAATGAGAGTTAGTTTACATGTAGTTGAAAACTTACTTATAGTTAGTAGAATGTCTAAAGTGTACTATCGAAATAAAGTGTTACCGATACATTTTCCAAAGATGTTTAAAAAAGTTTTTACTTTAAATTCAAACAACACTTGTAAAACACGTGACTAAACCTCCAGAGCCGTTGATCGGCTCTGATTGGTTCTTATGATAATGAGATCGCCTCACACCTCAGAGCTTCCGTTTATCAGATATGCTGTGCGTGCTTAATCTCTGTGTATGTTACTTGAATGTGATTAGATTTAGAAGTATAAATTTAAACTATACAGCGATCGTGTCTCTTTAGAGGACTTGGAGGAAACCACAAGATTCATATGGATAAGGTGATGTTTTTTGCGATGAACTTTTTGAAACAGACTTTTTGAACAGTGGTAGTGAATCGATCATCGGAGGGATATAAATCTCTCAGGTTTCATTAAAATTTATCATCAGAAGATGAACGAAACTCTTGTGAGTGATCATGACAGAATTTAGAGGTTTTTAGGGGGAAACTATTTAATAGAAAACGTTGTAAGAAAAAATTAAGTGGACGTCGAAGATCTCAAAAATGAAGTTTATTACAGCATAGCAGTGGCAAGGTACACAAAGCACCTTGGGTTCACCGGCGTCAGAATGAACCCCAAAATAATCTCAGCTCAAACATTTTATACTGTATTCCATTCGTCTTCCCCCTCAGCATGTAAATAAATGAAGTACAGGAGTCAGCCCATTTCCCCAGTCCTGATCTCATCAGCATAACAGTCTCATTCACATCTTGATGATAATCCAATCAGCCCAACTGATTCATTTAACTTACAATAGAGAGAACAGGACTGGCAGAACTCTCATGCTTAACAGGTGACATCATCATCATCACAACTCCAAAGTGCAAAACACAATGTACATCACTTCAGTGTAGAACGGTCAAATGTTAAGGTGATAACATTTATTTGAAGTCCCTGTAATCAAGATGGTTCTTAATTGCCTGCTGTCGCTCCCATGCTATAGGTGATAACCGTGACTCTGTGCATATTACTGAGATTGGAATGAATTGTCTCTATGATAAATAAGCTCTTTTAGTGAAGGAACATTTACATATATATATTGGAGTGGAAGTTGGATCGGAGCAGACTATAATTTCTTACAACGTGTTGTTTTTATTTTTACCCAGCTTCTTCAGGTTTGCTATGCATAGGGAAGCTATGCATTTGCTAATATGACTAACACGTGGAATACTGATGTTAACCGCTGTAACATGAGGCTGACACTGATTTCTAGCAACTTCAACACTGGGTATATAGTCAAAGTCTAAAGTCTTTGATAAATCTGTTTAAAATCTATGTAGAGCAATTTTGCTGTCTTAAAACAACTATAAAACATTGTCCAATGCATCTGCAAAAAACACAATTAGTCATTATAACATGTAAGACATTACATTAACATTCTTTTTATTTGCAAAATGAAGCTGTGTATTTATTTCTGATTTACTGAACAATTTCTGAAATATTTATATTTGTTGTTTTTCAGACCAGCTGCTATAGAAGAAAAATGGAAATCTGAGTGCAGAGACAAGCGAAGAAGAGAGTAGTAAGTATGGTTCCCTTATCGGTCGGTCACCATGACATACGTCGTGACCAACTGATAGGAATCTCGCTAGAGAGGCCAATCTACTTAGAGTAAAATTAAACAAGCCAATACACATTGGCGTGCAATCATTTGCATCAGCTGTGCAGCCTCGCAGCGCGGGTATATAACGAGCAGCTGGTGTGATTGCACTTCAGCTTTTTGCTTCGGAGCCAAGCACTTCGATGCCTCTACTGAGTGTGACTTCACTAGAGTGTGACTTCAACGAGCCTTCTGGACCTCTCCTTCCTGACCTCTCCTCTCCTTCCATTACAGCACGGAAGCGTGAGCAGTCTCCTTTCTTTTCTCTCTTCTCTGTCTTTTTTTTTTTTGAGATCGCTGCCTTGTGTGTCTGGGCCTCGAACACGCTGAGGCAGCTTTCATGGATGAGTCATGTAGCCATTGTGGGAAGATGACCATCGAGGCTGCGGTCGAGACTCTCGTTCCTGCAAAGGGGCGGAGTCCCCGTGCCTCAGCTTCGATCCAACCCCCAGAGGGTTGCTTTGGGCAGTGACGTGGGAGACCTGAGGATCACGGTGAGCGCGCTTCCTTCTGGGAACCAACCCCCTAGGAACCCTCCTCCCTCTCACTCTCCGCAGCCAGTTGAGCCACCAAAGGAACGTGCTGGACCATCCTTGAGGTGCGTACAAGTCGTTTCCTTTGGTACTCCCCGCAACGATTAGAGGGTGGGTCAGACTTCTCAGTGGACGACGACTCGGCGCCGCTGCCTCCTTCGGGTGTGCCAGCGGTGCCCGAGTCGGACCCGGAGATGATGGCCATGCTTTCCTGGGCCGCCGACAGGACCCCTCCACCGTGTCCCGAGCCCTCGATTGGTATCTCAGGGTGGCGCGCACTGGTTCTGAGCAACCCACCCCAGTGCCGTTTTTCCCAGAGGTGCATGAGGAGCTCACAGGGACGTGGACGGCACCTTTTACTGCTAGAAACCGTCCCGGTGGCTCCTTCTCCCTTACCACCCTTGGCAGCTAAGGGTTACACGCGTGTCCCGCCAGTGGATAACTTGCACAGAGAACCGTGTCTTCCTTCCCGGGCCTGTAGGTACTCGTCGGACCTATCCGGCAAGGCTTACAAGGCCTGTGGGGAAGCTGCCTCTGCCATGCACGCCATGGCATTGCTGCAGGTTCATCAGGCCAAGGCACTGAAGGACCTGCACGAGGGTGGTCACGATCCACAAGTTCTCCAGGAACTTCGTACCGCAACGGACCTCGCGCTTCGTGGTCCAGGAACGCCATCTTTGGCTGTGTCTGGCTGACATGCGGGAGACCGACAAGCTCCGGTTCCTTACCTCCCCGTGTCCCATACCGGCCTGTTCTCGGCTGTACAGAAGCAGAATGAGTCCAGCAAGCATATCCTGCCGTGGCGGTCAGCTGATGCCTCCACCTCACCGCCCGCGGGTCCTCAGTCTGCTCGTCACCGGGGGGGTCCTCCTGCGTCTGCCCGTGCTCATGCACCACAGCAGCAGCCTCCACCTAAACGGCGCCTTGGAGCCAGTCGCAGGCAGGCCGCCCCGCCTGTCCAGGCCCCCGCCAAGAAGGGCGGCAAAGCCAGAGGCAAGCGGCCCTAGGACAGGCGACCCAGAGATGGAAGGGACTGCTCTCCATGAGATGACCGCATCGCTCCCTCCCCAGGAAGAGGGCCGGGTGGAAAATCCTGTGATCTGTTTTATTTGTGTTCCGCAAATTTTCAATAAAAGAGCAGTTTCTTTAATCTCTGGGTTCAAAGAGGGCTCGGAGAGCAGTGGGGGGAGAGAATCCTCACCACTCTCATCCACCTCTTCAATCGCCAGCGGGTAGCAGTGTGCAGTTCGAGAACGCAACTAAGTGCCCCGTGGAACCAGGTAAGTGTTGCACAGCACACTCAGACTCCCCTACGGGTAGCCTCTCAGAGAGAGCCTCACGAGCCGAGTCCCTGTGTTCCACCTCGCTGCCGATGCCCATGTCTTGCGCGCGGAGATCGCAGTCCTGCTGGCGAAGGACGCGATAGAGCCGGTCCCTCCAGCCGATATGAGGTCAGGGCACTACAGTTCCTACTTCATTGTACCCAAGAAAGGTGGTGGGTTACGACCGATCTTGTATTTGCGAGTTTTGAATCGGAGCCTTCACAAGTTACCGTTCAAAATGCTCACGCAGAGATGCATTTTTATATGAATCCGTCCCCGAGATTGGTTTGCAGCGATCGACCTGAAGGACACGTACTTTCATGTCTCGATTCTTCCTCGACACAGGCTGTTTCTGCAATTTGCGTTCGAGGGTCGAGTATATCAGTACAAGGTCCTGCCCTTCGGGCTGTCCCTGTCTCCCCATGTCTTCACGAAAATCACGGAGGGGGCCCTTGTTCCCATGAGAGAACAGGGCGTTCCCATCCTTCGGTGGCACAGACGGCATGCCTCACAGAGCAGCGCGCTCAGTCGGTGCTGAACTGCTTGAACGCGCTCAAAGGCAGGACAGCGGTCCCACTGAAATTCTTTCAGAGGCTTCTGGGACATATGGCATCGGCAGCAGCGGTAACCCCGCTCGGGCTGCTTCATGAGAGACCGCTTCAGCACTGGCTTCACGTCCGAGTCCCGAGATGGGCGTGGCATCACGGCACTCACCGGGTGGCAATCACACCGGCGTGCCTCCAGTCCTTCAGCCCGTGGTCAAACCCCTTATTCCTGCGGGCAGGAGTCCCCTTGGAACAGGTGTCCAGGCATGCTGTGGTATTCACAGATGCCTCTGCCACCGGCTGGGGTGCCACGTACAACGGGCATGCAGTGTCAGGGTTGTGGACGGGCCCCCAACTGCATTGGCACATCAACTGCCTCGAGTTGCTAGCAGTACGTCTCACTCTGAGCCGCTTGAAAAGGCCGCTACAGGGCAGGGACGTGCTGGTCTGTAGGGACAACACTGCGACCGTTGCATACATTAACCGTCAAGGTGGTCTACGCTCCCGTCGCATGTCGCAACTCGCCCGCTGTCTCCTCCTCTGGAGTCAGAAGCATCTGAGGTTGCTTCGAGCCATGTATGTCCCGGGGGTGCTCAACTGTGTGGCCGACGAGCTATCACGAGCTGTGCTCCCGGGAGAATGGCGACTCCACCCCCAGGCGGTTCAGTTGATCTGGAGAGAGTTCAGGGAGGCTCGGGTAGACCTGTTTGCCTCCTCAGAGACCTCCCACTGCCAGCTGTTTTACTCCCTGACCGTGGGAACACTCGGCACGGATGCACTGACGTGTGTACGACCTGAAGTGGAACCTGTTCGTCGAGTGGTGTTCTTCTCGCCGAGAAGACCCTATCGAAGATGTTCGATAGGGTCTGTGCTTTCCTTATTGCAGCAAGGGTTGGAGCGAAGGCTGTCTCCCTCCACCCTCCAAGTACATGCTGCCACTATTTCAGTTTATCATGACCACATAGATGGCAAAACAGTTGGAAAGAACGACCTGGTCATCAGGGTCCTTGGGGGGGCGAGATGTTTAAATCCTCCTCGGCCCTCCTCCATACCCTCTTGGGACCTTTCCCTGGTGCTTTGAGCACTTCAGGATGCTCCCTTTGAGCCCTTGCAATCAGCAGACTTAAAGCTTCTTTCCATGAAGACTCTGTTGCTGGTCCCACTGGCAAAGATTTTGGCAAAGAAAATGTCAAGACATTTTCGGTTGACGAATCGTGCCTAGAGTTCGGGCCGGGTGACAACCACGTAGTACTGAGACCCTGGCCTGGCTATGTGCCCAAGGTTCCTACCACTCCCTTCAGGGACCAGGTAGTGAACCTGCAAGCGCTGCCCCTGGAGGAGGCAGACCCAGCCCTGGCTTTGCTCTGTCCCATTCGCGCTCTGCGTATGTACGTGGACAGAACTCAAAGCATCAGGACCTCAGACCAGCTTTTTGTCTGTTACGGAGGCTAGCAGAAGGGAAAGGCTGTCTCAAAGCAGAGGATGGCCCATTGGATAGTGGATGCCATCACCTTGGCTTACCACGCACAAGGCGTGCCCTGACCACTCAGGTTGCATGCACACTCCATGAGAGGCGTTGCATCCTCCTGGGCGCTGGCACGTGGCTCCTCGCTAACAGATATCTGTAGAGCTGCGGACTGGGCGACACCTTACACGTTCGCTAGATACTATAGCCTACGTGTAGAGCCTGTCTCCTCCCGTGTTCTCACCCTAGACGGGTAGAAACACTGAGAGGCCCCGCTCTGTCGGCTTGCTGCACTCCACTGTGCACCCTTATTGCTCCAGAGTGAAAAACCTGTTGAGTCCTCCAAACTCCCTCAGCCCGGACATGGCTGAGCGTCCGGCGCCAGGCCTTTATCCGCTGAATCCTTGAGAACCGGATCTTGGCTGGGTTCCATATGTGTATATTTCTCCACGGCTGCTCCTAACGGAAGCCCGTGTCTTTCCCTTGGGCTACGTCACCCACTTTCTCATATGTAGTACAACCTTTGAGCTAGTCCATATGAATTTCCCACATAACTCTTTGAAGGAAGTGGATTCCGCAGCGTTCCCCTCCCTTAGATCGGGCACACTTTCCCAGTTTTATCCAATAATCTCACTGTATGGGTTATCACGGAACAATAGTGACAGATACACTCTGAGTAAGCCCTCCTATCGTCCTTCCAGGCAAGAAGGTGTAGAGGCTTGCTCAGGGCGCTGGATGGGGTGCAGCTGCTGTGGCGCTTTGCTAGGGATTCCTATCAGTCGGTCACGACATGCGTCATAGTGAACGACCGATAAGAGAACGTCTCGGTTACATATGGTAACTGAGACGTTACCAAAAGACGTACGTCCCGTCGCCACATCTGCTGCTGCCCGCCGGGGCGGACAGCTTTTTCAGGCTTGGCTCCTCAGCAAATAAATGAAGTGCAAACATACCAGCTGCTCGTTATATACCCGCCTGCGAGGCTGCACAGCTGATGCAAATGATTGCACGCCAATGTGTATTGGCTTGTTTAGTTTCACTCAAAGTAGATTGGCCTCTCTAGCGAGATTCCTATCAGTCGGTCACAGTCAGTCGGTTCCCTCCCTCAGGGAACGAGGGTTACCATATGTAACCGAGACGTTTAATATCACATGACCTCTGTTATAGAGATTTTTGAATCAGGCCTAATGGAAGGTGATTCTGTCAGTTTTGGTAGGAAAATGTTAGCAACGTGTACATTTCAGGTGTCTAACCGTGCTTCCTTTGAGTCATTCATGTAAAAATCTGTTTATTTAATTGTTTTTTGGTAAAGCTGCAAGTCACTTGTCCTAGTTGTCCTGGCATACAATACATTTTGCACAACTTCTAATTTCCTTAAATATTTGCAACAGAGGTGAAGAGAGTGCATGTTAGCATGACCACAATAGACATGTTCATAGGAAATACCCTTGGTTTAAACAAATCACAAATATCAATATACAGCATACCCTCTAAAACTCACAGGTTGCTTTATTGCTGAAAATAACTATATCAGTGACTTTTTGATTGAACTCTGCTCA
Organism: Rhinichthys klamathensis goyatoka; assembly: GCF_029890125.1. Classification (NCBI taxonomy): domain Eukaryota; kingdom Metazoa; phylum Chordata; class Actinopteri; order Cypriniformes; family Leuciscidae; genus Rhinichthys; species Rhinichthys klamathensis. Next base: position 319,510 of record NW_026606556.1, read on the forward strand.
CTGTAAGTGGTGTTGGGCTTCTTCTAATCTTATGTTCAATGTAACTCATAGAGTGCTGTATAGTGACGACAGACTAGAGGATAAAAATGGACACTAGCTTGATGAGGATATAGTCAAAGCTTTGAAAGGTAAACTGAGAAGTCAACGAAATTCTAATGCATGTCTATGCTGATTATAATACATATATTCAAACATGGATACAAAAATGTCCCGGCTGCATTTGATGTGAGTAAAAATCTTCCCTTGGTGCCTTTGTTCAGAGAGTCGGAAGTGGGTAGCTATTTTGGAGTTTTTGAACGGATAGCGATCTCTTTAAGATGGCCAAAAGATGTATGGGCATTATTGCTGCAGTGTCGGCTGTCAGGAAAAGCTTTGGAAGTTTTTTCCGCACTTTCTTTAGCGGATAGCCTACAGTATGAGACTGTCAAGACGGCTATTCTTCGTTCGTTTGAGCTGGTCCCAGAGGCTTACCGGCAAAAATTTAGAAACCACAAGAAAAGTGTGAATCAAACGTTTGTTGAATTCGCTTGCGAGAAAGGGGTGTTATTTGATAAGTGGTGTGTATCGAGTAAAGTAGCTGATTTTTCCTCCCTCCGATAATTAATGTTACTTGAGGATTTTAAGAAATGCTTGCCGAAACGCATTGTTCTGTATTTGAATGAGCAAAATGAATGACACACAAGAATGTGTTTATTAGTGCGCGCCCGGATAGAAATACGACTGCTGTTGTTCAGTCTCAGTTGTTACAGGTAAAACCTGTTAACGAGCAGGCAAAAAATGGCTAATGGGAAAAATGGGAACAATTGAAAGAGAGACGTGAATGTTATTATTGCCATAAAGTAGGTCACGTAATTGCAGATTGTTTAGTGTTGAAACGCAAACAGCAGAGTTCGTCACAGCAGAAGCCTGTTGCTTTTGTGAATACTGTTCCTGAGAATTCTACAGAAGTGTCATATGATGGCATATACAAGCCTTTCTTACTGAGAGGATTTGTATCATTCAGTGGAAAGTCTGAGGAGTAGGTGGAAATACAGATTTTGCGTGATACTGGAGCTGCTTACTCGTTTATATGTGCTGATGTGTTACCCTTCTCTGATCAGTCACATTTGGGATCTAGCATATTAGTTCAGGGGTTTATTATGGAAGTTGTGAAGGTGCCTTTACATCGCATACATGTGCAGACTGATTTAGTCATTGGATTTGTGAACATGGGGGTGCGTTCTGCGCTTCCAGTTTCAGTCGTGTCATTTATTTTAGGAAACGGCATGGCTGGAGGGAGAGTTTTACTTGTGTTACCACAGGAGTCATATGACGAAAGTATTAACTCTAGGGTGCTCGACTATGCCACCTGGGGCCTTTCACACCAAGATGTACCTTAGCTAGACCTCCAACACCTTGATTAGACAGGAGGGCTCTCACACGCAGATACTTAAGTAATGACAGAGACGTAGTATTTCAATATAAAAGTACAACAATATTTATTAACAAATCATCCAGTAAAAACAGTCTGGGGTTTGTTTCTCATGGTAGTGTGAGACGATACTGATTAGGCCCCATAGGCCAGCCAGAGGGAGGTAGTGGCTGCCGCCAGAAATATTAAAACACAAACAATAATGGCTTCAATGGGTCGGCTGTTTGGAAGAGGTTACCTGTCCTGGAAGAGGAGTGAGACCGACACACCACCCGTGCGGCTGATTTTGTTGCCTATTCACGCAAACACACACCCGCACACACACACACACACACACACACTCATAGGCACAGATACTATAAAAACAAAGTGATCACTGCAAATAGTGAGGTGCACGTTACCACTACAAATACTGTGTGCGATGCGTGAAGAGGAGGACTCAAATCCGGCGACCTACTCCACGAAACAGCTTCAACACTCTGGTTGGATCAGGAAGAGGAAAAGCTAGATGTTAGCATTACCACAGCAAAATAAATGGGGCAGCCAATACCTCACCTATGGCTGACATACAACAAAATAGAAGAGGGAAAATAAAATAACAAAAATCAACCAACCTCGCCTAGGTTTAGGCCAGATCAGACAGGAAAAACAAAATAACAAAAATGAAACAAACAAAATGAGGCAAAAGCTACAAATACATTAAAGTTACAGAAGGCAAAGCAGCAGTGACAATCTTTCTGAAGAGAGAAACAACCACAATTAAAATCCATTACATACAATAAATATAACCTAAACCAGTATCGATCAATGATAAGTGATACAGGTACAATAACCAACATTTCCTTTTACCTCTAGGGATACAACATTCCACATAAACGGAAATGGGGCTCCACAGTTACCTCTCCCGCATGCAAACCTACATGGAATCACACACAAACATCGTTTACATACAAAATAGCCCATCATGCATTCAGGTTATTGGTTAGTCACATCCCAAGGGCTTGTGAAACATGGTCATATTATAATAGATCAATTTACTACAAACATACATATACAAACACATTACCTAAAGAACATTATTACTGTGAGCCATACAGCCAATGTTACCTCAAATCGCATTCCAATAGGCAATGACAGAGCGCGCGCACATAGCGTCTTCCAGCCAAGACCTTCGGTATATTAACAATATGCTACCCGAAAGCGTCTGTTACACCGTCACACATCTGTTGTCAAACAGTTACACTTTGCACACCACTAGCTGAAATAACATGTTTTCAATTGAGTGTTGACACATACCTTTCATAGGCGACAGCACAGCGAACACAGTGTAAAGAGGACGTACGTGGCGAGGGATTACTCAGTTTTCCACCTGATGTGCCGGTTTTATACAAAGTGCTATTGACACTGATGAATAACTAGCCTGCGTACAAGCTAACTAGAGGGCGTGGCTGAGAGGACGAGGGATACGGCGAGCACAGAAGGACAACCTTGCTACGGCCGTTACTATGCCGGTTACATTCTACCCCCCCATTCTTTATCGGCGTCCCGCAGATAAAGAAAAAAAAAGAAAAAAAAAAGAAACGCACAAAGTGTATAACTACAAAACCACATGGCGTTCTATCAACACCAAGGTCTGAAGACTGCTGTTACCCCATTACTAGAGCCAGGTACCCGGGAGTTCATAGCCCCGTCTGCCCTACTCACCACTGACACTGGGAGGTTATGGAGGTTTCCATGTCTTCCGGCGGTGGTCCGGGAGGTTCTACGGCGAGCTAGGACACCGTGATCAGGGCTAGCTACTGTAGGGGTCACTGCAGCCGGAGCAGGCAGTTCGACTTGCATCAAGGGGCTAGCTGGACCAGATGACTCAGGAGGAGAGGCAACTGGGTCGTGATGGGCAGGCTGTGTCTGAATTCCGGGTGCACTCACCACGACCCACTGACCAGCGTGATCATCTTCAGTCTCATGATCAGCTGATGTCGGAGGCTCCGGAAGAACTACTCCCGGACCAGCACGTTGGCCACCGTTGCCGCCTTCTGGTCCCGGGTAGGCACCGCCTGTGTGAATTTAGAAAACACATCAGTTATAATTAAAACCTGTTCCCTACTATCTCTAGAAGGTTTCAGGAAGGTGAAGTCCACTGCTAGGATCTGGTTAGGACGGGACGCTAGCAGGTGTCCCATGGGCGCATAGGGCTTGGGGCGAGCGGACTTGGCGAGGGTACATCTCACACAGTCTAGGCACCACTGTTTAATGTCGTCCCTCATCCCTGGCCAATAGCACCTCTGCCGCACTAACTCGGAGGTGCGTTCAATGCCCTGATGACCGTGCTCATCGTGGAGCTGCTTCAGCACTTCACCCTTTAGGCATCCTGGCAGCAGGAGTTGATAAACTTCCTCACCCCCGTCAGGCCGGTGAATCCGGCGGTACAGCAGACCAGCGGTTTCCACCATGCGATCCCAGTGGCGAAATAGTACCTTGGTTGGTCCAGGCAGACGTTCCCGGGCTGTAGAGTTAGGTGGTTGCTGCACCCGCCAGAATGGGAGGAAGGCACTGATAGTGGGATCCGCCTCTTGCAGAGCCTTTAGGTCCTCAGCGGTATGAGAAGGAAAGACAGACATGGTCTCTTGGGTCACCTGAAGACACCCCTCTCATCGGGCAGCTTGTTGTACGGGCACAGGTAGAGCAGTTCCTGCAGCCGATGACCCTGAAACAGAGTTGGAGCATTCTGCAGGGGGCTGTCTGGACAGAGAGTCTGCATTCTTATTTGAGTGACCAGAACGGTAGCGAATGATGTAATTGTAGGCCGACAACTCAGCTACCCATCGCTGCTCGGTTGCGCCCAACTTAGCTATATCCAGATGGCTCAAAGGGTTGTTATCGGTCCAGACTGTACACTGTTGGCCCACAAGTACTCCCGGAACTTCTCTGTCATTGCCCGTTTCATGCCCAGGAATTCCAGCTTCATGGAACTATAGTTTTTTTCGGCAGGGCTAAGACTCCGGCTGGCGTAGGCAATTGGGCGAACTTTACCATCCTGTTCTTGCGAGAGCACTGCTCCAAGACCAATATGGCTGGCGTCCACCTCAAGGATGAAGGGGAGAGTGAAGTTAGCAAAAGCCAAGGTAGATGAATTCACTAACCTCCTCTTCAACTCCTGGAAACTCTGCTCGGAGGAGTCTGTCCAGGTTCCATCTAGCCGTGGTCCGTGGCCTTTCCTCATCTTAGTCCCTGCCAGTTCAGCTACCAGACGATGTAATGGAGCTGCTAGTTTTGAAAATCCCTCAACAAACCGCCTATAGTAACTTGCAAACCCAAGGAAGGACCTCAACTCCGAGACATTGGTAGAGTGGGGCCAGTTAGCAACGGCAGACACCTTGGCTGGATCCGTAGACACACCTTCGCGGGAGATTAAATGGCCCAGGTACTGGACCTCCTTCCTAAAGAAACAACATTTCTCCAGTTTTGCCTTCAATCCCTCTTTCCGGAGTCGGCTCAACACCAGGTCTAGACGGGTCATGTGGTCATTCACGCTAGACGAGAACACAATGATGTCGTCCAGGTACAACAAGAGGGACTGGCAGTTTTGGGCTCCAAACATCCTCTCCATTAACCGCTGGAAGGTGCCCAGAGCATTGCATAGCCCAAAAGGCATTCGATTGAACTCAAATAGCCCAAAGGGCGTGCAGAAGGCGGTCTTTCTCAGTCACTGGTACCTGGTTATAGCCACTAGCTAAATCTAGCGTGGAAAACCACTGTGCCCCAGACAATGCATCTAAAGACTCCTCTATGCGGGGAAGTGGAAAGGCGTCCCTCCGTGTCTTGCGATTGAGTTGTCGATAATCCACACACATACGAAGGTTGCCGTCCTTCTTCCTTACCAGAAAAATGGGAGAGGCATAGGGGCTACTACTTTCCCGGATGACCTGACTGTCTAAAAGCTGCTGTAAGTGGGCCTTCACCGCCTCATAGTCAGAAGGGGGGAGACGCCTATACCTCTGCCTAACAGGCTGATCATCTAACAAGGGAATGTCATGTGACAACAGGTTGGTGCAGCCAAGATCACCCTCAAAGGCTGAAAAGACGGACTCATGCTTCAAAAGGAAGGCCCTCACGTGTTCTTGTTCAGACTCTGAGAGCACGGATAGGTCAATAGCCTGAATCTGCTCCTTCACATTATCAACCTGCCCAGTGTGAGCCTTAAGAGTGGCCGTAACAGTATTAGTTCCCTGAACAACCTCAGTAATGCCTGTGGGGAGGCTTTCGACTGTGACATGGGCCACCACACCTATTAAACTACGGGGGTAAAGTGTAGCACGGGTAAATCCAACATCAACAATGGGAATAAAAGCTGTACCTCGCTCTACATGAACTAGGGTAGGTGAAACAAGAAGACCCTCAGGTAACGAATTGGTAGATGGTTCAAGAAGAACAGCAGGGGCGTTACAAAACTGGGGAGAGCAGGTGGCAGGCACCAACTTAACAGTACCCCCAGGTATGTGGATGGGCCTCCGACCCCGAACTTTAACAACCCCTGTCTTAGTTCCCGGGAAATTGAACTGGGCTAGGTGGCAATGCTGCAGGGCTCTCTGCCATGGAGGTGAAGCGTGAACCACTGGTGGGAGATCAAACAGAGCGGGGCCATGCTGGCCAAATAGCTCATCATAACATTCTCGAATTATATTCATTCCCAACACACCGGGCACTGCAGATGGACGAGGCTGACCCGGGGGATCCTTGACTATTAACCAGCCACGATAAGGGATTACCCTTCCCAGCAACTCGACGGTTAACTCAGCATAGCCTGTGTAGGGTATTTCTAAACCATTTGCAGCGCGAAGTTGCAACCAATGACAATGCTGGAGCTGGTCTTGGAAATTATCTACAAAGAAACTTTCCACCATAGTGGACACCATGGACCCTGTATCCAATAAACAGTTAACAATTACTCCCCCTACCCTGACAGTTACCTTGGGGCACTGTCCAATAAGAGATGAGTATGGCGTGCCGGGGTTTGACCCTGAGAGCCCATACTGCCCCCACCCAACGTGTGGCTCTGCACATTGGAGGGAGCTAGTTTTCCGACATCTGAGAAGGGGGAATGGAGTCAGCCTGACGATGGGTTTGAGGAGCTAAGGGCTGTGCTGGAACCACTCGCTCATTGTCACACTCTCTTGCATAGTGACCAGGTTTTTGACATCGCCTACAGATGACGGGGGAAGGGCGGCTGGACCTAACATGGCGCACAGGCCCCTGCAAAACAGTCAAACTTCTAGTTAACGGATTAATCTGTTCCTGTTGTTTCAGCAACATCGCTCTCAATTCTGCCATTTCTGAACTAGCCGGATTCACAGGGGGGAGGGAATACACTGGCCCCTAGAGGTCTGCATACCACAGAGAGAAGGGACTGAATAACTTCTACCTCGGGTGACGTCGCTAGGCCCACCTTCCCGCTCCCACCGAATGGCTGCAGCCCGCACCTCCAACACGGACAGCCCTGGGGTCTCACGTACTAACCGCTTTAATTCTCTACGGAGATCAGAATTAATAACATGCTCTACAAACTGATCACGCAACAGCAAGTCAGATTGGGGCACTGATTCAGGGGAAGTTTGTTTAACCTTATCCATTAAAGAGAGAAGAGCATGAGAATACTCCTGTAGGGACTCCCCATCAAGTTGTTTTCGGGAGAAAAACTGCTCCTGTAAGGCAACATAAGATGTTGAACATCCATAAAGGTCTTTAAGGATAGATATAATTCGCTCTGGGTCTTCCCTCTCTTCCCTAGGCCTATAGCGTATCTCATCCTTTGCTTCACCATCCAAATGATCAAACATAAAATAGGCCTGGTCACGTGGACTCAAATGTCTTGCACGCACACAAGCATTCACTTCTTCCACCCATTCATCAATACCAACACCTGATCTGCCCCTGAACACAGGACATTTCCTTTCCCTAGGGAGATAGAGCAATCGGTCCTTGTCCACTTGAAGCTGACACACCTGCTCCCTCAGTTCCTGTAACTCTTGAGCCATAGCTGAAACAGAAGGGCTAGGTTACTTTTGGAGTGGCCACAAGAGGGTGCGATGATGCGGTGCCTCCAGGTAGAGTTATCAGATCCCCCGACGTGCCAGCTGCTTCTTTGCCTCTATTACAACAACAAACAAATGAGGGGAAACGCACAAAAAAAAATGAAATACACGTCTCTGTATACTAACCCTGCCGACTACGCCAGATTGTTACCACAGGAGTCATATGACGAAGATATTAACTCTAGGGTGCTCGACTACGCCACCTGGGGCCTTTCACACCAAGATGTACCTTAGCTAGACCTCCAACACCTTGATTAGACAGGAGGGCTCTCACACGCAGATACTTAAGTAATGACAGAGACGTAGTATTTCAATATAAAAGTACAACAATATTTATTAACAAATCATCCAGTAAAAACAGTCTGGGGTTTGTTTCTCATGGTAGTGTGAGACGATACTGATTAGGCCCCATAGGCCAGCCAGAGGGAGGTAGTGGCTGCCGCCAGAAATATCAAAACACAAACAATAATGGCTTCAATGGGTCGGCTGTTTGGAAGAGGTTACCTGTCCTGGAAGAGGAGTGAGACCGACACACCACCCGTGCGGCTGATTTTGTTGCCTATTCACGCAAACACACACCCGCACACACACACACACACACACACTCATAGGCACAGATACTATAAAAACAAAGTGATCACTGCAAATAGTGAGGTGCACGTTACCACTACAAATACTGTGTGCGATGCGTGAAGAGGAGGACTCAAATCCGGCGACCTACTCCACGAAACAGCTTCAACACTCTGGTTGGATCAGGAAGAGGAAAAGCTAGATGTTAGCATTACCACAGCAAAATAAATGGGGCAGCCAATACCTCACCTATGGCTGACATACAACAAAATAGAAGAGGGAAAATAAAATAACAAAAATCAACCAACCTCGCCTAGGTTTAGGCCAGATCAGACAGGAAAAACAAAATAACAAAAATGAAACAAACAAAATGAGGCAAAAGCTACAATTACATTAAAGTTACAGAAGGCAAAGCAGCAGTGACAATCTTTCTGAAGAGAGAAACGACCACAATTAAAATCCATTACATACAATAAATATAACCTAAACCAGTATCAATCAATGATAAGTGATAAGGGTACAATAACCAACATTTCCTTTTACCTCTATGGATACAACATTCCACATAAACGGAAATGGGGCTCCACAGTTACCTCTCCCACACGCAAAGCTACATGGAATCACACACAAACATCGTTTACATACAAAATAGCCCATCATGCATTCAGGTTATTGGTTAGTCACATCCCAAGGGCTTACAGTGAAACATGGTCATATTATTTATAATAGATCAATTTACTACAAACATACATATACAAACACATTACCTAAAGAACATTATTACTGTGAGCCATACAGCCAATGTTACCTCAAATCGCATTCCAATAGGCAATGACAGAGCGCGCGCACATAGCGTCTTCCAGCCAAGACCTTCGGTATATTAACAATATGCTACCCGGAAGCGTCTGGTACACCGTCACACATCTGTTGTCAAACAGTTACACTTTACACACCACTAGCTGAAATAACATGTTTTCAATTGAGTGTTGACACATACCTTTCATAGGCGACAGCACAGCGAACACAGTGTAAAGAGGACGTACGTGGCGAGGGATTACTCAGTTTTCCACCTGATGTGCCGGTTTTATACAAAGTGCTATTGACACTGATGAATAACTAGCCTGCGTACAAGCTAACTAGAGGGCGTGGCTGAGAGGACGAGGGATACGGCGAGCACAGAAGGACAACCTTGCTACGGCCGTTACTATGCCGGTTACACTTGCATTAGAAGTGGTTGACAACCCTGTGTTAACTCCAGAATCAGACGAGTTAGCCCAGACATATTCTGAACTTTATCCTGAGGTCAGTTAAAAAAAAAAAAGTGACGATGTTGCGCTGAATGATACCTTTTTGTGTGTAACTGATGAGTCTGATGAAGCTGCCGCACAGGGTTCTCCTGTTAGTAAAGACTCAGAAGTTACGAAGGTCAATGTTCTTCTGCCCTTATCAGTTACTCGTGAGGAAATTGTGGAGGCTCAGAAAAAGGATGAAACTTTGTCTAAGTGTTTCGTTGCAGCAAGGGATGGTAAAGACAAGGGTGCTTTGTACATCATAGATGATGGTTTGCTAGTGCGTAAATGGCAGCCGAATATCACTGTGAGTGAAGAGGGTGCATCAGTATACCAAGTGGTGATTCCTTCTGCCTATCGCCCTCCCGTACTCTCCCTAGCTCATGATCACGTTTTATCATTTGGGGGTCACTAAAACGTATTGCCGCATTTTGCGACACTTTTTCTGGCCTGGACTTAAGAAAGATGTAGCAAATTATTGTCGTACATGTCACACTTGTCAACATATGGGAAAGCCGAACCAAGTTATTCCCCCGGCTCCACTTATGCCAATTCCAGCACTGGGTGAGCCGTTTCTTACTGAGAGGATTTGTATCATTCAGTGGAAAGTCCGAGGAGTAGGTGGAAATACAGATTTTGCGTGATACCTTTTTGAGAGTGTAACCGTGGATTGTGTGGGACTGCTCATTTGTTGCGACTCGAGTCTGGGATGTTTTGACATGCACTGACATTTGTGCTTTTTTCAGTTATTTATAAACATGTTAATGGCAACGGTGTAAATTCACTCTATATAGCACAAACGGGGCTACCATAATATTTGAGCAACATGTATGTACATGTTTGTATTTTTGAGAGAATATTATTTATGCATGGTTATTGAAAAACTTAAAAATAAAAGTTTCTGAAATAAGGCCACAAAACACATATTGATTATTTCTTCACAAGACTTTTGAAAATTGTATCACATAGCCTAGAATATTTGCTCCAAAACTATGTGAGAATCATCCTGACTACTCATTCAGATAAGTCAATAAAGTCTTTTAGAATGTGTATGACGTGTTTAGTGTGAGAAAGCTTTATGCGAGGAGGCGTGATCTCTCATTAATATGTATGGCATTTCACACCTGAGAAAGACAAAGACCCTCCCATAATGGCCCTATTAGGTGCTATCAGGCCCCATTACGAGGAGCCTTGCACAAAGAATGAGGAGATTTAAAAAAGAATGGCTTTTAGATTGTTTGGATTTATTTACAACACAACATAATCCAAAGATACACAACAAAGGACTGGTTTCTGGTTAAAATTGCTTTTTAATTATATATATATATTAGGGGTAGAACGGTTCATGTATTCGTATCGAACCGAAACGGTACGGGCGTCACGGTTCGGTGCACGAATTTACATGGAGAATACACGGTATAAAAATAAATAAAACTCGCGTGGAAATTAATTAATGTAATGCGGAACTACTGTTAGATACGCGGGTTCTTTAGGGACACATAATCTGTAGCATCGGCTTTGCTCTGAACGCGCGTTCACTTCAAACGTTGGCTTTATACGCGCGTCCTATTCGCTTTGGACTAGCGTCGAACCAGACGCGAATTTGACGCTCTATTCGCGTTTGGTGTGACCGTGACCGCATAATGAACAGGCAGCGATGTCAAGATTGCAATGCTGGAGTGTGTTTGTGAGAGAGAGAGAGGCGCGGCCGCGATCGAACAGTAGAAACATAAAAAAACATACTCCGTCATTTTGTTCAGATCATTAAACCTGCAAAATGTTTACTTATATTTGTGTACACTTGGAATAAAACACAACATTGTGCTTTTGTCACACTGTAAACTCTTGTCAAACTGTAACCTACAACTGTCACCCAACCAAAATCTCTCTCTCTCTCTCTCTCTCTCTCTCTCTCTCTCTCTCTCTCTCTCTCTCTCTCTCTCTCTCTCTCTCTCTCTCACACTGTTTTAAAAGCAAAACATATTTATCCAACTACATTTCAAAACAGTCTGTGGGTCCCATCTTTTGGACATTCATCGCATTGGTTTTCATTTCTCGTCCTCGGAGCACTAATCTTACACATTCTACATTGATTAAAAAAGAAAATCGAATGCGTTATTAATGGTAGTATTATTTTATACAGAAATCAATTATTTATAATTCAGATGAGAATAATGTTACATTGTTAATTAATAATGTTAATTAAAATTAAGGAAAACAAATATATTGATCTGAAATATAGCAAATTAATTTTAAATTAATTCAGGTACAATTACCAAACATATCGCAAGGTCTTTTTGTCTTTTTATTAATTTAATTAATAAACTAATTATATAAAACTATTGTCAGTGCACTACAAATAAACTGGTTCTATGCCTTTATTAATAAAACTTATTTAAAAAATACAATGCCTTCTGCATTTTTGTTTTGCTTTTCCCTCCATTGTACCGAAATCGTACCGAACCGTGATGTCTGAACCGAGGTATGAACCGAACCGTGACTTCTGTGTACCGTTCCACCCCTAATATATATACACACACACACTGCTTAGAATAAGTGAAAACACCCATGCTAAAGTTGACTAAAAAGAGGAATAAAAAATCTTAATGCCTTAATTTAAAAAATGAGGAAAACTCCAACCTTTAGGGAAATGAATAATGTCCCTGAATTCTTTGTGAATGAATAATGTATCGCAAATAATTAAATGTTCTTCTTTAAAATACAGGGTGCATATGTCTGGACACTTCTATCACACACCCTTCACCATATAGACATGGTTTTATTTCAGTTCAAAGTTAGAGTTGGAAACATCTTGAAAAGAAAATAGTCTTTTTCCATAAATGTCTTAGTTTGCCCTTGTGAAAAAAAAGTGCACTTTAGTGTACTTTTCTTAAGTGTACTTAAAAATAATAAATAATACACTTTAAATGTATACACTTAAGTGTGACTTAAATGCAATGTTTTCAGGGCACTGAATGCACATTAAGTGTAATTTATTTCAAATATATCACATATTAAGTTGAAATAAAGTGTAATAAGTTGCAATTAAGAGTGATTTTTTGGAACAACTTAATTGGTACTTTAATACAACTTTATATATACTTTCATAATTGCTTCTAGTGTATTTAAATTATAGTTAAAGTGCACTACACAATATAATGACACGCAATTAATGTGATTAAAAATATACTTTAATGTCAGTTAACAATACACTTAAGTGTGAATTAAATGCAATGTTTTCAACTCACTTAATGCACATTAAGTGTAATTAAGTTCAAATGTATCATATATTAAGTTAAAATAAAATGTAATAAGTTGCCATTAAGAGTGATTTTTTTAAAACAACTTAATTGGTAGTTTAATACAACTTTATATATACTTTCACAATTGCTTCCAGAAAATACAGTTAAAGTGCACTACACAATATAATGACACGCAATTAATGTGTTTTAAAATATACTATAATGTCAGTTAACAATACACTTAAGTGTGAATTAAATGCAATGTTTTCGCCACACTGAATGCACATTAAGTGTAATTGATTTCAAATATATCACATATTAAGTTCAAATAAAATGCAATAAGTTGTCATTAAGAGTGATTTTTTGGTACCACTTAAGTGGGACTTTAATACAACTTTATATTTACTTTCATAATTGCTTCTAGTCTATTTAAAATGTATTTAAAGTGCACTGCTCAATGCACTGACAAGCAATTAATGTAAACTAAAATGTACTTTAATGTCAGTTAACAATACACTTAAATGTGAATTAAGTGTAATGTTTTCGACAAACTTATTGCATATTATATGTAATTGATTTCAAATGTATCACAGATTAAGCTCAAATTAAATGCTATTAGTTGATATTAAGAGTGTTTTTTTGGAACAAATTAAGTGGGATTTTAATACATTTGTATATGAACTTTGAAATATGGTAAAGTGTACTTCCAAATATACTGACAAGCAATTAATGTGAACTAAAATATACTTTAATGTAATATACATGTACACTATTATATAATTAAATACATTTGTAATTAAAAATAAATAAATAAAGTTGCAAATTATTTCAAATTTGAACAAAAAAAAGTCTTAATAACCTAGCTACAATCAACACAAATTCAATTTAAAACCCTCCACATTTACTGACAAAACAATCTCTAAAATAAATACATAAAAACCTTTCTGTTGATGCACAAGAAAAAACCCAAGAAACACTATATATAAACAGTTACAACACTTTAAAGGGATAGTTCACTTTAAAATGAAAATTCTGTCATTACATACTCACCCTCAAGTTGTTTCAAACCTGTATGAATTTTTCTTCTGCTGAACACAATGAAGATATTTTGAAAAATGTCAGTAACCAAATAGTTAACTGGTCCCATTGACTTCCATGGTATTTTGTTTCCTACTATGGAAGTCAATGGGACCAGTTAACTGTTTGGTTACTGACATTCTTCAAAATATCTTCCTTTGTGTTCAGCAGAAGAAAGAAAGGTAACACTTTATAATAACTGCACACTATTATTCATTAGTTAAGCATGAGTTAACAGTTAATTCATCATTTATAAAGCATTAATAGACATTAATAAGAAGTTTATAAATACAGCTGTACATGCTTTTTCTTGATTTATAAGCATATCTATAATGTGTTTAATAATTATATTTTCATACTTTGTTAATGATCAATTAATAATTTCTAAATGAAGTATAGCATTATTTACAAACCAGTTATTTAAGAGTTGTCAGTGATTCATAAGATCACTTAAGTGTAAGTTGAGGGTGAGTATATGATGACAGAATTTTCATTTTAAAGTGAACTATCCCTTTAACTCTCATTTAGAAAGAGTCTGGAGGGCAATGATGCTTATATGCACAATCATTTTCTCCCTCATACAAAGGTACCTAAACCTATCATCACAGAAAACATTTTTGTGTTTTTACATTTTCAGAAAACATCATTCTGTATGATTTATAAGATTGTTTCCATGTAATTTACTGGTATTACTATACTTTTGGGGTAATTTGGTCCCCATAACCTAGGGATTACCAGTACAAACATCATTTTAGAAGCAAACACACAGTACATCAAACACACAACCCATGAATTAATACAAACAAAATGTGATGTGACGTTATACTGCAAAATGTGAACACTAAGATTCAAACGGGAAATGCTTTACAACAAGGTATTATTAGTTAACTCCTTCAGTTAACATGAACTAAGAATGAATAATACTTTAAGCATTTATTAGTCTTAGTTAATGTTAATTTCAACATTTAATAATCCATTATTATATTCAAAAGTTGTGTATTAAAATTATAATGCACTGTGAACTCGCATGAACAATGACTATAAATTGTATTAACTAACTTTAACAAACTATATTTTAATTAACTAATATTAACAAAGATTCATAAATACTGTAAAAATATGCTCATTTTTAGATCATGTTGGCTAATACATAAACTAATATTAACAAATGAGACCTAATTAAAGTGTTACCGAACCTTGTTAATTTTAGCTCTTAAACCTTTTCATAGCACCAAGATTAAACAGGACAAAATGCTTACTCCAGCATTACAGTGAATATAAGGTTGTCTAAAAACAAAAAACAAAACAAAAACTGAAGAAATCTAAAGGCACAAAAACAAGAAAACCAAAATCATTTGTCACCAAATGTTTTGAAGTAGTTGGAAAGTGTTGTTTATGTCAATGTCCCGGTGCTCTCCAAAGTAAATGTGAATGGATTTGTTCCAAAGAGGCAGGAAAGTCAGAAAAAAATACCTTGAGAAAAAAAAAAGTGAAGGAAAACTTTTTTTTTTATAAAACAGATCCAGTCCATTATTATATTTGGCTCAAATGAATGAAAGTGATAGATATTTTCCCGTTAAAGTTTATATACACCTTGCAGTATCTGCACAATGTTAGTAATTTTAGCAATAAGAGGGAACACAAAAATGTATATGTTCTCTTTTTATTTAGTACTACCCTGATGAAGCAGTTTATTCTGCAAGGTGTACGTAAACTTTTGACTGCTAACTGTTGATGTGATGAATTACCTCATCAGGGTCACACCGAAGTAGAAAGCTGGGCAAGGTTCCTCTATTTCCCACAAACACCAGGATTGCACTGACCACGCCATCTTCACTGACACTGGGCTTAAAGTTATTAAAAATAGAGAACATTTATTTTGCTACTTTACAAGGAATTAAACATAACTTTATCAATTACACACATATGTTAATGACCCATGCAAACCCAAGACCCATGCAAATTGAGAAAGGTAATCTTGAATTTTAAGCTTGCCGCACGTATCTTCATGAAGGATGTTCCTGCATTTACCACGGTTGACACAGTAATGCGGCAGCCTTCTTCATTTGGTTTGTTACCTGTAAAATATATGATGATTATAGGGGCATATGTAAATGCACAGGTGGGAATCTATAACTTGCAAATGGAAAAGATACAAAGCATTAAAAGCTATAGGGATACTTGGTGACTTGATAGCAGTGTTTTAGCTTGGTGTGCTGGCTGGGCAAAAATTCATAATAACTCTTGTAACATCACCTCATCAATACAGGTCTGTGATTCCACACCGCTTGCCCTGTATCTCCAATAACAAATGTGAACTGATCCTGCGAAATGAATGTTTAATCCAGATAAGCACAAAAATATTACATATTCCAAAACAAATAGTAACTGAACAACTCTCTCTTCAAATGCAAAACGAAATTAAATACATATACAAGCATTATTTCTAGAGGTGGGTGATATATTAAATATGTAACGTTATGGTGGTTAAGATTAATTAATATAAATGACTTCGAGAGTTACAATTGGATCAGCATTCAGCATGCAAATTTAACTTTAAGTCATTTAGTTTGTTTAAAATTATTTTAAAAAGTCGGTTTAAAATAAATAAATGAAAAAATATATATGTAAAAAACACATTTCAGTAGACAAATTCCTCGAACACGCCCACACACGCGAGCACATTACGATGTAAGACATTATTAGAATGCAATCATAGATAAATTAGTGGAAACATGATTAATTTACCTCCCGAATCTATTGCGTATAACTTTACTATCTGCGATTAAAAAGCACTCTTAATCGCAATATCAACTGCGGTGAAAAAAATTTCAATAAAGAAAGCATCAAGATATACTTACTTGACTGATTATTTGCAGTATAACATCTCATCTGCAAACAGCCAAACGTGGCGCTCCTTTTGTTTGGGAAGCTTCAGTTTCCTCATGCACCGCCATTACAGAAACATAACAGCGCATTTTTCAAACTCTAGTGAAGTAGTGCGTCATCATGACGTAGTATTTCTGGCGCATGCTCATTAAACACCATCTTCGTATAGAGTATATTTTCATTTTAGCTTTTCTGTTTAAGTTGAAGTTGTTCTAACTCAATTGTGTTGTTAGACTCTGTAAGTTCACAAAACTTTACTCTTTCATCTAACTCAAAGTCAATATTTTTGTTCAATGTAGTGTAGATTGCAATTAAATGTGTTTAATTGACTTAGAACAACATAATGATATTGAAAGTATTCTGTTCACAGATGTAAAGTACAACACATTACTGCTAAGACTCCTCTCATAAATTAAATTTTATTGTCAAATATTATGTAGAAAACTGACAAAAATGTCAACAATAGGTTGTCCTGGATTATACTGTATTGCAAATTTATTGGAAAAATACATTCCAAGTGCATTAATGCACACAGTATATATTATAGACTAAACACATTTAAAATACATGAACAAATTATTTTTGGACAACACACTTGAGTTGAAATTAAAGTGAATTACTTTCCATGTTTTCCATTAAAAATATTATTTTATTTAGTATATTAGTCAATACATCAAAATAAATTTCATTTAATAACTTATAACTTTAATAACTTTAAAACACTATAAATTCATAATTATTTAACATGTATGTTTAAGTAAAACTTAGACACAATTAAAAAGTGATTTTTTTAAAACATGCACTTAAGTGTGTTTAGAAATATTGTGATGAAAGTGTACTTTAAGTTAAGCTTAATTAGATATTATTACAAAGTGCATTTGTAAAAAGTGCACTTAAGTGTGTTTAGAAATATGATCATGAAAGTGTACTTTCTTTAAGTAAAACTTAATTAGACATTATTACAAAGTGCATTTTTAAAAAGTACACTTTAGTGTGTTTAGAAATATTGTCATGAAAGTGTACTTACTTTAAGTTAAACTTAATTACATATTATTACAAAGTGCATTTTTAAAAGTGCACTTAAGTGTGTTTATAAATATTGTGATGAAAGCGTACTTACTGTCAGGATACAGGCTCGGAGACAGAGGTAAGTGAATAAACACAAAGCTTTATTTAAGTGCATCAATTTCAATGGTGAGTTCTTTCAAAGTTCAGAGGTGAATACGATGAGGATTACTATGCAGGAAGGATTCCAGGTGAGCAGATCCTCTTCAGTTTTTCCAATGTCAAACTAACACAGTTCAGTGATACTTGTCTTTACTCTTTCAGATACATCCACCAGCAAGCGTGACTCAGGAGGAACACAAGGAACTTGGATTCAGAAGCAGATACTGGGAACATCAGAACATGGACATAGAGGTTAGTACATTTCAGGTGAGTATACGTTACTTGACTGGTACAGGATGAGTAAGAGACTTGAGACAATGGTAAGCGTCTGTTCCTATTGGAGGCTTGACAATGACTAAGGCTGTGGTGAGTGTTTATATGCAGAGGTTGATGGGGCTGTTGATTGTGAACAGGTGCAGGTGATTGGTAATCCGGGGAGAGTGATTGCAGGTGCGCCAAAGAGGATTCTGGGAAATGTAGTGCAAAGATAGACGGTGAACCGTGACAGAACCCCCCCCTCTCCGAAGGCGCGTCCTCGCGCCGTATAACATCCAAAGGGGTGGGAGGGTGGGCGCCCTGGAGGCTGACGAGGGCATGGTGATGCAAGGACGGGAAGCCTCCAGGGCGGAGCTGGTAGCTTGGGGAACCGGGGTGGAACCGGCTGTGGACGTGGCCATGGCGGAGCGGGCTGTGGGCGTGGCCAGGGCGGTGCAGGCTGTGGGCGTGGCCACGGCGGAGCTGTCGAACCCTCGGGCGTCCAGGGCGGAGCTGTCGGACCCTCGGGCGTCCAGGGCGGAGCTGTCGGACCCTCGGGCGTCCAGGGCGGAGCTGTCGGACCCTCGGGCGTCCAGGGCGGAGCTGTCGGACCCTTCGGGTGGGCGCCCCCCCAAAATGTTAATGGGAAAATTGACAGGAAAGGGGGGATCCGGCAGCAAAGAGGGTCTTGGGCTGGGCAGGACCAGCAGTGAAAAGGACTTTGAACTAAGCAGGACCAGCGGCAAAGGAAACTCTGGGCTGGACAGGACTGACGCAGGATCAGTGGGCTCTGGTGCAGGATCAGAGGGCTCTGGCGCAGGATCAGAGGGCTCTGGCGCAGGATCAGAGGGATCTGGCGCAGGATCAGAGGGCTCTGGCGCAGGATCAGAGGGCTCTGGCGCAGGATCAGAGGGCTCTGGCGCAGGATCAGAAGGCTCTGGCGCAAGATCAGAGGGCTCTGGCGCAGGATCAGAGGGCTCTGGCGCAGGATCAGAGGGCTCTGGCGCAGGATCAGAGGGCTCTGGCGCAGGATCAGAGGGCTCTGGCGCAGGATCAGAGGGTTCTGGCGCAGGATCAGCGGGCTCTGGCGCAGGATCAGCGGGCTCTGGCGGGCAGGCGACGGGCTCAGGCTCTGGCGGGCAGGCGACGGGCTCAGGCTCGGCTGGACGGAACCAGCGGTGCAGGCTTGGCTGGGCTGGATGGAGCCAGCGGTGAGGGCTTGGCTGGGCTGGACGGAACCAGCGGCGAAGGAAACTCTGGGCTGGAGGTGGAAGTAAGACCTGGGACTGAAGACCGGAGAGGGAAAACTGATTTTAATAACGCTGATCGCACGGATTGGAGCGCCGGATCCGCCAGTTTTGCCCCCAAGTCCCTACTGTTAGAAACCAGCTTGCGGGCTCGGGGCCACACGAGAGTCTCAGGCTGAACAGCAGGGAAGCGAGGAACCCCTGGGGCTGGTTCTGTGCTGGAACGAAACTCTGGCTGGATGGTTGTCGCGACGGGACGTGCAGACTTGGGAAGACTGATGTGGAATGCAGGCTCGGTGGGGTTGGCGTGGATTTCAGGCTGAATGTCTCCCACGGTAAAAGTTGAGCCGCTCAACCAAAAGGCATGGTCTATGTATTGAGCCAGGGAAAAATGAATCTTCCCACCTGGCAAACAAGACCGGATAGGTTCATTTAAACCTATCCTAAATAAGTCCTTAAGAGCCACATCATTGAAGTCCAACAGATGAGAGCGTTCACAAAACTCTACAACATAATCCTCTATGGTGAGGTCTCCTTGACGCAGGTTCAGGAGAAACAGAACTGCTGGATCCATACCGTCGAATATCTGTTTCCTTTGGTCAAGCCTTCTGTCAGGATACAGGCTCGGAGACAGAGGTAAGTGAATAAACACAAAGCTTTATTTAAGTGCATCAATTTCAATGGTGAGTTCTTTCAAAGTTCAGAGGTGAATACGATGAGGATTACTATGCAGGAAGGATTCCAGGTGAGCAGATCCTCTTCAGTTTTTCCAATGTCAAACTAACACAGTTCAGTGATACTTGTCTTTACTCTTTCAGATACATCCACCAGCAAGCGTGACTCAGGAGGAACACAAGGAACTTGGATTCAGAAGCAGATACTGGGAACATCAGAACATGGACATAGAGGTTAGTACATTTCAGGTGAGTATACGTTACTTGACTGGTACAGGATGAGTAAGAGACTTGAGACAATGGTAAGCGTCTGTTCCTATTGGAGGCTTGACAATGACTGAGGCTGTGGTGAGTGTTTATATGCAGAGGTTGATGGGGCTGTTGATTGTGAACAGGTGCAGGTGATTGGTAATCCGGGGAGAGTGATTGCAGGTGCGCCAAAGAGGATTCTGGGAAATGTAGTGCAAAGATAGACGGTGAACCGTGACACTTACTTTAAGTTAAACTTAATTGGATATTATTACAAAGTGCATTTGTAAAAGTGCACTTAAGTGAGTTAATAAATATTGTCATTAAAGTGTATTCCCTTTAAGTACACTTAAGTGGTCTTTAATTTTAATTATATTATATTATCTGCAAGTACACTTTTCAAAAAGTATACTTTTATGAGTTTAAGCACACAAAAAGTACGCTTTCAATACAATTAAGCACACTTCTTTTTCACAAGGGTGATCATACATATTTCAAAGTTGAGGATTCATTATTTTGATATAGCTTGCATTGGAACAAACATCTTAGTTGATTAGTTTATTGACAAAACATAAGCTTATTTGATGTCTTTATTTTGAAGCTTATTTGATGCTTATTTGATTTGAAAAACTTTATCCAAAACTAGTCAAAGAAATGTTCTTTTATTTCGTCTGTAACAGTGCGTATCTGTGCGTTCATTCATTCATTCACACACACACACACACACACAGAAACATGATTCACATTTAAACAGTAGGCTATGCTATTTTTCCGTTTACAGACACTAACATTATTCTATATCGCGATTAGAGCAAAGCATAAAACACTTACACTTCTCAGCTGAATCTGTTGCTCCTCCTCGAAGTGAAACCAGCACTTGTTCTGTGGTAAATGTCCCAGGATTATTCCTCAATTTCACACTTGGCCAGGTTTAATGTTAACGAAGCCTTCTCAAGGTGATGAAATACTGTTCCCAACAAGGACACGTTCAGACCAACTCGTCGAATACAAAACCAAGTCTTCTAAATAAGCATTACAATTAGAAACCCCGGCGAGTACCGTATTCACCAGTCTTTGGAAAGTGGCCGGTGCGTTACGTAACCCAAAAGCCATAACCCGGTATTGCATAAACGAGTCAGGTGTAACGAAGGCAGATATCTCAGAAGCTCGAGGGGTTAATGGCACCTGCCAATATCCCTTAAGCAGATCTAATTCGCAGATCTTGCGAGATTAAGATTCGCGCAAGACGAATCTTAATCTGACTAAACAATATAGTGTGTTTACAGCATTTGCCTGGGGGCGTTTATCTATTTTGCAAATGGCCTCAACACATTATCTTATGAATAGCGCGCTCTGCGAGTGGGTGTGAACAAATTAACGATAATGAGCTGAGACAGGAGAAACTGTACTTCTCTTTAGTTTCAGACAGATTACATTGCAGGAGAATATTTGTTTTAAATGTGAATTGTTTTATTTAAAAGTAGAAATTTAAAGCGTTCTTTAGACGAATGTTTCATGTTTGTGTGATAAATATTAGCAGAGTTTCCGTTCATTTTCCAGACATGTTTCAGAAAGATTTTTGCGGAGACAGAGTGGGCTGAAAGCGCACCCTGTTTATTTTATTTATAAAAAAATAAAAAAAAAGGTTTTGATGTTAATGTGAGTGTACACAAAAAAAGAAGACCCTCTATAGTTTATAATCATGTATTGATTTTATTTATATGACCATAAATGACGGAGTATTTTAAGTCTATGTTGCTGCTATGTGAAAAAAAAACAGCAAAACGCGCGGGCGCGTTCTTGGTCCCCAGAGGGTTAATGTGTTGGATTACATTTGTAGACTCTGTGAATGTGTGCAGAACGCCTGGGACTTGGCTAACGATTTTTTATCTCAGGCTCAGTGTGACATGAAAAAACGATTTGACAAAAAAACAGTTCTTCGTTCATTTTCTGTTGGGGACAGGGTATTAGTGTTGTTACCCATACCAGGGTCGGCCTTGTCAGCTCGCTTTGCTGGACCGTACGAAATTGTGGGGAAGAAGAGTGAAACTGTCTATGTTTCAAAACGCCAGACACGAAGCGACAGCAAAGAGTTTGTCACATAAACATGCTGAAAACGTATCATTCTAGAGATGACGCGCTGATAAAACTCCCAACGGATGAGACTGCAGGGCCCGCTATCTCTCCCATAGCTGTGAATTGTCAGGTAAGAGCGCCATCTGCTGGTGTAGTGATCGATGAAGATGGCTCGATGTTATGTAGCAATCCATTACCATCTGCGCGCTTGTCGAATTCAGAGGTATTAAACGATCTTTCTAACTTCCTTGTAGATTTAACTGAATCACAGAAACAAGATGTGATCGCACTCATTCATGGTTTTCCTGCTATCTGTGGTGGTGTTCCTAGGCAAACTCAGGTGCTGTACCATGATATTAATGTGAAAGACGCGCATCCTATTAAGCAGCATCCATACAGAGTAAGTGCCACTAAGAGATCCTTAATGAAAGAAGAAGTTGATTATTTGGTAAGAGAGGGTCTTGCTAAACCTAGTAGTAGCCCGTGGAGCTCACCGTGCCTACTTGTCCCAAAGTCAGATGGAATTGACCGTTTCTGCACGGATTATCGCAAGATCAACGCTGTCACTGTGCCAGACTGTTTCCCCTTGTCTCGTATGGAGGATTGCATCGACAATTTAGGCTCAGCTCAGTTTGTTAGTAAATTAGATCTGCTTAAGGGATATTGGCAGGTGCCATTAACCCCTCGAGCTTCTGAGATATCTGCCTTCGTTACACCTGACTCGTTTATGCAATACCGGGTTATGGCTTTTGGGTTACGTAACGCACCGGCCACTTTCCAAAGACTGGTGAATACGGTACTCGCCGGGGTTTCTAATTGTAATGCTTATTTAGAAGACTTGGTTTTGTATTCGACGAGTTGGTCTGAACGTGTCCTTGTTGGGAACAGTATTTCATCACCTTGAGAAGGCTTCGTTAACATTAAACCTGGCCAAGTGTGAAATTGGCAAAGCTACTGTTACATATTTGGGGAAGCAGGTAGGTCAGGGCCAAGTTCGTCTGGTGGAAGCAAAAATTTCAGCAATTCTTGAGTTTCCCGTGCCATCAACCAGACGTGAATTGCGGCGTTTCCTTGGTATGGCAGGGTATTACTAGCCTGGATGCCAGCCCGAACCCCGCCCACAACATTTTTTGATCGGGAAGTTCGGTCTGGACTCGCTCCATTGAGGAGTAATTATGATCGGTTCAGAAATCGTCGGGCCAATCAAATTGCCAGGGCGGGCTTTATACGATGATGGACAGATGATCTGCAGGGACGTAATCCTCACGTTATCAAAGAGCGCTTGGGTTGAACTGGTTTCCCTCACAGATGACTGCCGCTGGAGAACTGAGATGTAGAGATTCCGCTATCGCGTCTGTTGTAAAAGAAATCGACAGCGCATTCATTTTAAAAGACGAACATAGAACTGCAATCAAGGCATTTGTCGATCGGAAAGATGTGTTTGCCGTCCTTCCTACGGGATTCGGCAAAAGTTTAATTTATCAGCTGGCTCCGATGGTCGCTAAGAAGATGGGACGCAATGAAAACCCTGTGGTCGTTGTAGTTTTTCCTTTGGTCGCACTCATAGAGGGCCAAGTAAAAGAAGCAACACTCCTTATTTTACTTCTTTCAGCGTGCGTGCATTTAAGTTCTGTAGTTGACAACTGTGCTATGCAAAGTAGTTGACTTACTTCGTTGCTCTCATTGGTTGTAGGTCTATCCAATTGAGTGCAGAGTTTTTTTTTTCTGGTTCGGTTAAGACACGCCTCATAATCAAAGCCCTATGAAGCAGTATCAGACTCACATTCTGACTAGAATATGAGTATGACGAAGTCAGGCTAGGGTATTACAGGAATTTCTGTAAGAATTTATCCACTGTGGCTCGTCCTTTGACGGATTTTCTTAGCCCCTCCCTCAAAGTTTTTTGTCTGGTCATCAGAGAGTCAACAAGCTTTCGAGAGTATTAAAACACTATTGTGTAGTGCGCCGGTGTTGTCTGCGCCCAATTTCTCATTGTCGTTTAAGCTTGAAGTTGATGCTAGTGCATATGGTACGGGTGCAGTGCTTCTCCAAGACAATGCAGATGGAGTTGATCATCCCATTTGTTATTTTTCCAAGAAATTTAACAAGCACCAAGTCAACTACTCAACCATTGAAAAGGAGGCTTTAGCTTTGCTATTGGCACTCCAGAATTTTGAAGTTTATGTTGGATCTACAGCATATCCAGTGATCGTGTACACTGATCATAATCCCCTAACTTTCCTGTGCCGAATGTATAATCAGAATCAAAGGTTAATGAGGTGGGCTCTGATAGTCCAAAATTACAACATCGAAATTCGGCATAAGAGAGGCTCTGAGAACGTAGTAGCCGATGCGCTTTCAAGGGTTTAATGGGTAAATCGATGTTTTCCTTTAAATTGTTTTTTTCCCTCTCTTATGGAAATCATGTGACAAACATAATCTTGTATCATGTTTGTTTTTTTTAGGGTGGGGATGTTACGTGCTCAGATGATATGGTGAAAAAACATTTTGGGCAAAAGAATTTTTAAAAAATGGAACTTTACAGTCTCCACGTGTAGCAGCTCTTGTTGATCTGGAGGGTTCCAGCCTGTTCACAAATTTACAAAGTGGCTCAGGTGCAAGTCCAGTTAAACATTTAAAAAACAACTTAATGTGTCTGAAATTAACAAAATTGACAAAATTTTAGATTTTATGTTTACTTAAAATATAACAGTGATGGAATCGAATGGGCTTTTCATCTAAAATTTTTAGGGCACGGTTATAAAGCCTCTCAATAGGCTTTAGGGTAGTTTGGCTGGTCTGGGACCAAACGGTGGTGCAGTACGACAGGTGGGACAGGATCATAGTGTTCAGAAATGCATGAGCACATTCAAATGTTAGTCAGCTCCTGATCATTCTGAAACAGTTTATACTGGCCTTCATTTTTCTTGATTTATCTGCCTGTGATGTTCTAGAAACCGCTGTAAATCCTCCGTCCTCGGCTCCATCCGTCGCCCCTCCAGCACCCAAGCCCATGCAGATTGACTCCACTCATCTTTCTTCCTCAGAGCGGCAGTGTAGAATTCAACAGCGTCTTTGTCTATACTGTGGGGGTGATAAACATCTCATCAACTCCTGCCCTATTCGACCTCAACGCCCTGCGGTAAGCACCATTCAGATTCCTCCTAAGATTTCAACCTTGAACCGCACAACTGTTCATTTATTAACCTCCAGTGTATGTGTCTCAGCACAAGCCCTCCTCGACTACGGCTCGGCGCGGAACTTCATTTCCACTCAACTCCTACAAAAATTGAACGTTCGTAAACGCTGAAGTCATCAAGATCTCCGAGTCCAAACCATCCAGGGTAGACTGCTGGGTCGAGGTCGAATTCGTCACTTCATCCCGACACTGACGCTCCGCATCGGCTGCCTGCACTCGGAAGAGATCTCCTTCATGGTGCCTGAGGAGTCCACTGCTAAGCTCATTCTGGGATGCCCTTGAATGGTCCAACATCAACCCATCATCGACTGGAAATCCGGGGAGGTCCTTCGCTGGGGAGAAGACTGCTCGCATTCCTGTCTAGCTTCGGTTGAGAAGGTCCAGAAAGCCCCCTCTTCTTCATCTTCGGTGGGAAAGTCCGAGTTTCCCGTGTGTTCCACGTCCATTGAGAGTCCGGAGGTCCATCACCAGGGGGAGATTCCTGTTGAGTATAAGGCGTTCCAGGATGTGTTTAGCAAGCAGTTGACGACCAAACTACCACCTCACCGGCCATGGGACTGCGCTATCAACCTGCTACCTGGAGCCACCCTGTCTAAAGGCCGCGTCTATCCTCTGTCCATCCCGGAGCAGAAGGCCATGGAGGAGTATGTGGAGGAGGCTCTTCAACAGGAGTTCATTCGACCATCTACATCCCCTGCCGCTTCCAGCTTCTTTTTCGTGGCTAAGAAGGACGGAGGCTTGATGCCGTGCATTGATTATCGTCATCTCAACTCTCAAACTGTGAAGTTTAGTTATCCCCTTCCTCTGGTCCCAGCAGCATTGGAGCAGCTGCATGGAGCCCGCATCTTTTCTAAGTTCGATTTACGCAGTGCGTACAACTTGATTCGCATTCGACGAGGTGATGAATGGAAGACGGCATTCGTCACGCCCTCAGGTCACTATGAGTATCGAGTCATGCCCTTCGGACTGTCCAACGCACCAGCTGTCTTCCAGGGTTACATGAACGAGGTCTTCCGAGAGTATCTCAACAGATTTGTGGTTGTCTATATCGACGATATTCTCATCTACTCCTCATCTCTTGCTGAGCATCAGCGCCATGTCACTCTAGTTTTAGAGAAACTGAGAGCTCATAAACTGTACCTGAAACTGGAGAAATGTGAGTTTCACACCACCACTGTGCAATTTCAGGGCTACATAATAGACCAAAAGGGAGTGCAGATGGACCAGAGGAAGGTGGAAACTATCTGAAACTGGCCCCTGCCCTCTACTGTGAAGGATCTTCAACGGTTTCTCGGATTCGCCAATTTCTATAGAAGATTCATCAATAACTACAGTCACATCAGTTCTCCGTCTCTAAAGGGCTGTCCCAAGTCTCTGTCCTTATCTCCCGAAGCCATCTTAGCGTTTCAACAACTGAAAGAAGCCTTCCTGACTGCTCCCATCCTGGTTCATCCTAACCCAGATATACCTTTTGTTGTTGAGGTGGACGCATCCTCAACAGGAGTTGGAGCAGTTCTATCACAGCGGCAGGGTGATCCTCCCAAACTCCATCCATGTGCCTTCTACTCTAAGAAGCTGTCCCTGGCGGAGCGGAACTATGATATTGGGAATCGGGAGCTGCTCGCCATCAAGCTTGTGTTAGAGGAATGGAGGCATTGGCTGGAGGGAGCTAATCACCAGTTTGAGGTTATAACCGATCATCGCAACCTGGAATACCTCAGAGAAGCGAAAAGGCTGAATCCCCGTCAGGCTCGATGGGCTCTCTTCTTTACCCGCTTTGATTTTACCGTGTCATACCGACCTGGAAGCAAGAATTGCAAAGCGGATGCTCTCTCTCGTCTTCATCATGCTTCAACCGAAGATTCGCTACCAGAACCTATCCTCCCTCCAGCCATGATCATCAGCCCCATCATCTGGGACATCGACGAGCAGATTTCCCAGGAGAACCTTCGTCATCCCGCTCCGCCGGGAGGTCCAGAGGGGCGCGTCTTCGTACCTCTCCATCTTTGTGCCGCCCTTCTGGACTCAGCTCATACCGCTCCGAGCTCTGGACATCCAGGTAGCACTCGTTCACAGTCCCCTGAGTTTTAATCACCTGCACCTCATCAGTTCACCTCCCTATATATTCAACTCCTCTTCACACACTCATTGTCTGGTCTCGTCTCTACATGACACTACAGACTATCACGCTACTTACCTGCAACTTACCCGCTACCTACCTGAGTTCCATCCATCGATCACCTGCTAACCTTCACACGGAAGTTCAGTCTCCAGTCTCCGGTCATCAGCCTGTTCCTAGTGACTCTCCATCCGAATCTGTAAACAAAGACTCTGGTTATCCTTCAGCTAAGTTCCATCCTGAATATCGTCTGCTTGCATACTCACCATATCTCTGTCTGGATCTGCAACCTGTAAATAAACACTATTTCACTTACCACCTGTCTGACTCCTGTTCCATCCGTGACAACAGCTTTATAATAAACTATTAGTGTAATGCTAATATATTTCTAATGAGCTGAAATGCTGTTCTTGAAGTACATTAAAATGAAGCTTCAAATATATTCTAACTAGTTTAAGAAATATGAAAGTATATTTTAAATGAAATGTAAAGAAATACACTTAAATGTACTTGAAGTGGTTCCATTTAAGCACATTTATTATATTAAAATATATTGAAAATAGCTTAAAATTGATCTTAAGCATATCTTGAAATACATTTAATATACTTGAAGTTGTTTCAAAATAACACATTTAATATGCACTTAATAAAGTATAAGTTAAATATACTAAGTATGTCCAAAAGAGCACATATATTAAAACATAATTTAATATATTTAAATATATTTAAGAGTTATATAAGAGTTATATATATAAGAGTTGTCAATCTTTCCATAAGAACTTGTACATTTCCTTTAGGATGGAAAAAAGCAGTCATTGTGCCTGTATTTAAATCAAGAAGTCAGGACTCTGTGTAACTATCGTCCCATATCTATTTGACCTATTTTATCCAAAGTAATTGAGAAAGTTGTAGCAGCACAACTGGTTGACCACTTAGAAGCCATTCAGCTCCACCCACAGTTTGGCTTTAGATCGGGTTATTCAACCGAAATTGCAAACTGCTGTTTTATTTAAAATGTGAAAAAGTCCCTGGATAGGGGTGATGTGGTGGGAGCTGTATTCCTTGATCTTTAAAAGGCTTTCGATACAATCAACCATAGCTTGCCTTTGATTAAAATGTCATCTTTTAATTTCTCTACCAAGGCAGTACATTGGTTTGCGTCCTATCTTCAGGTTAGAGTACAGTGTGTTAAAGTCGCCCAAGAAAAATCTTCGCTCTTGAACATCAAAATGGGCATACCACAGGGCTCTATACTTGGCCCTTTGCTGTTCAGACTTTTTATATATAACTTAACATTAAACTGTTCAGGTGCCAGCTTCCAGCTCTATGCAGATGATGCAGTTCTTAATGCACCCGCCAAGTCACCAGAGCTGGCTGCTGATGTACTGTCTACATGTATAGCTGAATCAATCAAAATCAGTTGGTGCTAAATCTTACAAAGACAGTTTCCATGTGTTTTTCTATTAAGAAACTTGATCTAAACGAAATATTTAAAATTAACTTACAAAATAAAAAACTTAACTCTGTTACAGAATTTAAATATCTTGGATTGGTCCTAGAAAGAAAATCTCTAAAACAATACAAAGAAATCTTAACTGTTTTAAACTAATAAGAAAATATATACCAAACCAGGCAGCCCTGCTGTACATGCATGCTATGGTCTTTTCACATATTTCATACTGCATGGCAGTTTGGGCACAAGCAGCTCCATCTGCAACAAAACACATTGGTTCATTTTACAATCAAGCAATACAAATTATGGATAAAAAGCCAATCCGCTATCATCACTGTCACATCCTCAAGAAATACAATTTTTACGCTTTGAAAGCTTCAGTAATTTATGTTTTCTTAAATTATTTTCAAGTGTATACATAATTTTGCACCCGAGCCACTTAGCACATTTATTCAAATACAGAACAGCAAAAGAGTTAACAGAAGCACCACAAATCATAACTGTACAAAATCATACAGCAGGACAAGCTTCGCACAGACAGGATTTTTCTGTTAAGAGCTGTAAGCTCTGAAATTCGTTACAATCTGACATGAAGACCATATCTGACTTAAAAAAGTTCACTTCCAGGCTGAAGTTGTGGCTAAAGACAAACCAAAACTGTAGCCATTTTTAAATATTGTCATTTTTCTGTTTGTGTGAGTGAGTGAGCGAGTGAGTGAGTGTTGAGTGAGTGTATGTTTGAAGAAATGTGAATGATTTATACTTGCATGTATCTGTTTTATAATGTACTTAAAAAAGCTCAACCAGGGACAGGATTTGCAGGATTTGTATTGTAACTATGTTTGAAGAAGAAGAAGACAACCCAGCTGACTGCCCCAAAATTTCCATCACCAAAATATTTATTTCAGGCTTCGTCAGCCTGGTGTGGCTAAGAAGGCCACTATCCTAAACATCATTTCGATCTTCCTGCTCTATCTTTTCTCCAAAAAGCCTGTCAAAGAGGTCTTAACAAACAGATTTTACACCTAAAGCCCCTGCTGCAGATCAACACAGCCAGAGTGGTCTGTACCAACAAACAAGGAGTCTGACCCGTGAAATATGAGAATAAAAACAAAGGCTTCCCTTCACGAGTTGCCCCTTACCCTGGTCCCTTCCCCCAGCCCTGTCCCCCACTTCTTCATTAATCACCCCCACATGCAAAAAAAACATGCCCATTCAGAGTGAATTGTGGCTCTTTTGGTCACTGAAAGCAACCCACAAAACCTTGCTGTTCTTGGTGGCCTGTTTTTTTGGCCCCTGTAACGGTCTCTATCACAGGCGATTAACGAGAAGAGACCCTGATTTACTCCATGTGCCTGTTTACTTATTGTCCAGTCTCTTGAGCTGCCCTGACCTCTGACCCCTGGCTCTAAGGTTGACCCATGGCTTAATGAGTGAGAGGGTCAGTGTTTGTGCTCTTAGAGTCAGGCAGCATGAAGATTTAGGGTGGAATGTGTGAGAATGTGCTTGTGTTTGAAGGAACAGATAATTTAGGTATTTAAAGTGCTTTCCATTATGCTATTTTAAAGATTCCTAGTTTAGATTTGCTTGTCTCGTGTAATAGGTTTACATGTATCCAAGGGCAAAAAAGGTTTCAGCATAACCTCTTTTCTCATAGTGTCTGAAAAGGTTCCATAAAAAATACGGTCTCTCTAAACCCCTCCTTTCTGCGAACCTGTTCTGCTCTGATTGTTCAGAAGGCCCAGCTCATGTCGGAAATGAAACGCCCATTACCATATCTGAATTTCACCATATTTTCAGGGCGGGTCAAAGTAGGCACTTAATATTACACTTATTATTCAGAAATATTATTGACTTGATTGCACTGACACTATTGGATGAGAACTGAACTGAGCTAGATGATGACTTCACTGTTTTCTGCAGAGCTGCTTTATAACTGAATTGAACTCATTCCATAATTGAAGAACTGTACACACACTGTTAGACCTTACCAGGCTTTTTTACAGTAAAATTTCTACTGTAACCTACTGTAAAAAAACAAATTTTACTTGTAGAAACCGACTGCCTTAAAGGGTTAGTTCACCCAAAAATGACAATTCTGTCAGTAATTACTCACCCTCATGTTGTTCCAACCCCGTAAGACTTTCGTTCATCTTCGGAACACAAATTAAGATATTTTTGATTAAATCTGAGAGCTGGATCACTCCTCCATAGGCTTCTTAAGGGATCGAAACTGGCCGGCCCAAAAGTTATGAAAGACATCGTTAAAATAGTCTGAGTGACTACAGTGGCTCAATCTTAAGTTTATCAAGCGACGAGAATACTTTTTGTGCGCAAAAAACAAACAAAAATAACGACTTTATTCAACTATTCATTTCCTTCTCTGTGGGCCGTGATATTTCACATAGTGAAACTACAGTACGCAAAGCTTCTAGGTTGCACGTCACACGTAGGCTCACGATTGGCCGACGCTGGTCATGTGTGTGATGCGTGACCTACAACCTAGAAGTTTTGCGTAGTTTCACTACGTGAAATATGACGGCCGTACAGAGAAGGAAATGAATAGTCCCCCCCCCCCCACACACGTGGCGGGCCTCGTCTCCTTCGGTGGAGCCTCTCTACCGCTGCGTCTGAGGAGGAATGGTCGGGCTCTCTCGACCCCGTCACTGCTTCCTAGTCTGCTACCAGCTTGTCAGCTACCAGGACCAACTCCGACGCGCAAATGCTTCAGATCCTGACTAAAGGACGGCGTGGCGAAAAAGGACTACGAGTTGTTGCCGCCCCTCGAAGAGGCTGTGGCCACTCATCTTTGCCCGAACACAGCTGCTAGCTGGCTAGCTAGAGCTGTTCACCCAAACAAACCCTGCCAAAACACTCGCTGGACGCGCGTATTCTGCCTCCGGTCAGGCTGCTTCGGCCCTGCACACGATGGCCGTGCTGCAGGTCTACCAGGCCAAACTCCTCCAATCCATGGACGAGGCTGGCCCAGACCTCAAGGCCTTCAGCGACCTCCGAAGCGCCGTCTTCGCCTCATCCAGCCAAGCCGGGGAAGCAGGTCCCTCAGCCCCGCCCTCTCTTTAGCCACCACGTTAGGAAAGGGGTCCGCGAACAGCCTGGCAGGTAGTCCGTGGTAGGAGGTTAGTGGACCGCTGCGCGACGCCCCCTAAATGATTTTTCGGGGCCCGGCCGACCGTGCCCGGCCGCATGGGGGGGCCCGGCGGTGCGGGCCAGAGGTGTTGCCTCGGGCCCAGGGGCCTCGGGGGCCCCGCGGGAGCTCGACGAAATTCGGCCCCCTCGCTCGCAATCTTTTCGCGAAATTCCCTGACCACACCCACCGACCACCAAGCGCCCGTTCATCCCACCGACCGCCTGTGTCCGCCCCCTAACCACGCCCACTGACACGAACAGCCTATTCGTCCCCCTGACCGCCTATGTGACCAGGAACGGCCAGTCCATCCCCCTGATCGCCTGTGCCCGCCCACTGACCCCGGGGCCCCGCCCACTGACACGAACAGCCTATTCGTCCCCCTGACCGCCTGTGCGACCACGAACGGCCTGTTCGACCACGAACGGCCTGTTCGTCCACGGCCAATCTAAGAGACAGCCTGTGGCCCCGCCCACTGACCACGAACAGCCTATTTGTCCCCCTGACCGCCTATGTGACCACGAACGGCCTGTTCGTCCCCCTGACCGCCTGTGTGACCACGAACGGCCTGTTCATCCCCCTGACCACCTATGTGACGACAAACGGCCTATGCGTCCACCGCCAATCTAAGTGACTGCCCGGGGCCCCGCCCACTGACCATAAAAAGCCTATTCGTCCCCTGACCGCCTATGTGACCACGAACGGCCTATTCGTCCCCCTGAACGCCTATGTGACCACAAACGGCCTATGCGTCCACCGCCAATCTAAGTGACTGCCCGGGGCCCTGCCCATTGACCACAAACAGCCTATTCATCCCCCTTAGCTTAACCATGTGTGGATCAGGCCGAAACGCACACTTGGGAACCACGTAGAACCTTGAAACTAAGGATCTCGCCCCAGGGCCCACTGGGCTACCCTCATACCGACTTTTCGGCACAGAGTTAGAGATACAGTGACTTGAGACAAAAAACAGGTGGTTAGGGGTCAGAATAGACACTTTGTGGACGATGAGGAAGACTATGGTGAAGTTTAGGCACTTGAGGAAGAGGATAGAATTAGGAAGAGGATAGGTGGTTAGGGGTCAAAATAGGCACTTCATGGTACTGAGGAAGACTATGTAGGTGGTCAGGGGGCACAATAGGCACTTTGTGGCAATGAAGAAGAGGATAGGTGGTTAGGGGTCAAAATAGGCACTTCGTGGCACTGAGGAAGACTATGGTGAAGTTTAGGTCGTCAGGGGACCCCATAGGCACTTCGTGGCAATGAAGAAGAGAATAGGTGTTTAGGGGTCATAATAGGCGCTTCCTGGTACTGAGGAGGACTATGGTGAAGAGTAGGTAGTTGGCGGACCCCAAAAGCACTTGGTGGACCCCCCCGTGGTGCACTGGCACCCCCAGAGGCGTCCACACAGGGCCTATGGTAAATTATGGTAATTTTGGCCACTTTATATGCGATTTTAGAAAACGTCCACGCCACCATTGGAATAAGCAGCTTGTGTCGTCCATTTCGTGCACGCGGACCTCGGAGTGCCTGCGCTGACGATGGCAACTTAAATGAATGGGAAAATTCCCACGAACAGCCTGGTTTCCCTTACTGCGGCTGATATCCACCGCCAGCCGCGACCAGCGAAGTCCTTCCCGCTGCCCCGGCGCCAGGGCCCGCGAACCAGCATCGTGCTTGATGCTGTGCCGCCGAAGTCGTCCTAGCACCAAAGATAAAAAGAGAGGACTCGTGTCTCGCACTAGCCAAACCACCCTCGAAAAAAACCTGCAAAACTTCGCCGAAGTGCAGAATTTCGCCCCTATGCAAGTGGTCCCTGAACTCACAGACGGTCAGTCTGATATGGAGTGTGTTCGGAGAGGCCGAAATCGACCTTTTCGCCTCAAGAACCAACACCCACTGCACAGTGTTCTTCTCGAAGAGCAGGGACGCGCTTGGCCCATCTCTGGCCCAACTGCCCCCTTTATGCTTTTCCCCCCATCTCAATGATTCTACAAGTCATCAAACGGGTCAGGGAGAGTGGATGCCCAGTTCTTCTGGTGGCCCCTCTCTGGAAATCCAGGCCGTGGTTTCCGGAGCTGGTTCAGCTATCGGACACAATCCCTTGGCCTGTTCCAATGAGGAACGACCTCCTCACACAGGCCAACGGGACAATATGGCATCCTTGACCCGACTTATGGGCCCTCCATGTATGGCCCCTAAACAGGTACCCAGGGACCTTCCTGAGAAGGTCTTAAGCACTATCTCTGAAGCCAGGGCCCCGTCTACTCGGCACCTTTATGCTTTGAAGTGGTCGGGTTTTTCCAGCTGGTGCTCGAAAAATCGTTCTGACCCAGAGTCATGTGAGGTATCTGTGGTACTCTCCTTCCTGCAGGAGCTATTGGACTCGGGCCGCTCCCCCACGCTCAAAGTGTATGTGGCAGCCATTGCAGTGCATCATGCTCTGGTGGCTGGCCAATCACTAGGAAGAAACAACCTGGTGGTACGGTTTCTAGAAGGTGCTAGGCAAGGTTGGCACTGGCATCTATCAAGCGTGTGGGAGATCTGCAGTCTCTCTCAGTGAGCCCTTCATGTTTGGAGTTTGGACCAGATGACTCCAGGGTCATCCTCAAACCCAGGCATGGTTATGTACCCGTTCAGAGCACAGGTTATTACGTTATTAACCCTTCCCCCCTCTGCCGAGGATGGGGAGGTTAATCTTCTATGCCCTGTCAGAGCGCTGATAATCTATCTGGAGCGTTCTGCGTCTTTTAGACAATCAGAACAGCTTTTTGTCTGCTTTGGTGGCGGATCAAAGGGTCACAGTCACTAAGCAAAGACTGTCTAGATTGATAGTGGATGCCATTTCTATGGCTTATACCTCAGTGAGTCAGGTTTCCCCCATAGGTATCAAGGCCCATTCGACCAGAGGCATGGCTTCGTCATGGGCTTGGTCATCTGGCTTTCCCATTCAAGATATTTGTGATGCGGCCGGCTGGTCCTCGCCTTACACATTTATGAAGTTTTATAATATGGAGGTGCCTTCCCTGCAGGCGAAGGTGCTTTCGGTATGATTAAGGCCCGACAGTGTCTGATCATGTCTAAATGTGACTGTGCACAATCACTAACATATATATATATATATAAAACCCGGTTTGGCCGGTTATATTTTCCTATACTAATAATTTTGACGGTGTCTGGTTTTATTAGTATATTATGTTGGTTTTGTTACTGACACATATATATTATTCTAGACCCGACGGTGTCCGATCTGTTATATATATACTTGGTTTTCTGACTTGTTCTGTGAGCTCAGGGGTCCTGAGTTGTGTAGTGCGGCGTTTTGCATGGCGTCCCCACTGCGTATAGCTACGCAATACGAAGTGACCGTTCGAAAGGGAACTACTCAGTTACTATCGTAACCTCAGTTCCCTGAGAGAGGGAACTGAGGGATTCGTAGCCGGCCACACTATAGTAACCTGGCAAGTTGTCGCTAAACGTCGTTAAACCTGCTATAATGGTGAATTCGGGGGACTATTATAGGCTAAGGCCATGCCCCCCTGGCGGGCTCTGACGTGTAATGACGTAGGGCTAGCTCATTGGTCGCACATCTGAGGTGCCCGCACCATTGAATGTGCAGTTGCCGCAGATACGATAGTAACCGAGTAGTTTTTCGCTTGCTGCTTGAACTGTGTTTTTGCAAGTCACACATGTGCATACACACATGGGGTCTCATTCATGAAACATTCGTAAATATACGAGTAAATATGTGAGTGATTTGCGCGTAAAGAGACCTTCCCGAAAACTCTTCTCCTGATTCACAAATACTTCGTAAACGTCAGATGTGATAGTGAAATGTGTGTGTGTTAATGAATTCAAATCAGTCGTAAATGGGATGCGCGTGCACGCTCATTCTCAATTACCATAAATCCCGCCCATTAAATCCGACTGACAACTAGTCTCTGACTGACAAGTTGGAGGCAACTGGATGGGCAACTATATCACTATATCATATTATGACACCAAACGTTCAAAACGCCACATTTTATTTTTAAGCGTACATAGTGGCGTATCAGGTCCTAAAAAAAAGGAAGCTTGGCAGCATATTACAGATGCAGTTAATGGAGTTTCATCTGTTAATCGAACAGTCCCAGAAGTGAAAAGAAAATGGTTTGGCATGAAGCTTGACTGCAAAAAACGTCTCGGGTTATGACTATAACCCTTGTTCCCTGAGAAGGGAACGAGACACTGCGTCGAGAATCGACTCTTTGGGGACGCTCCCTTAGCGTGCGACTCTGAAGTATGAATGAAACTATTCCAATCCTGATTGGTGTTGCGTCATGACGTAACATGTGACGGCATAACCGGATGCATAAAAGCTACGCCGGAACAAACACAAACTAGCCTAGCAATGAAGCAAGCCGCTCTCAGGCCTTGAGGGGCGTGGCAGAACGACGCAGTGTCTCGTTCCCTTCTCATGGAACAAGGGTTATAGGCATAACCCGAGACGTTCCCTTTCGAGGGAACTCTACACTGCGTCGAGAATCGACTCTTTGGGGAACGAGTGCCCACTAGGCCACGCACCGAAATAGGCCTGTCCCGGAGTGAAACTGTTTAGGCACTCAGCAAGGACTGAGCACGTGTGCACCAGGCGTACTAGGAAGGTGGAGACTGTAAAACCTAATAAAAGTATGTGGAGTAGCCCAACCGGCTGCCTCACAGATCTCCTGTAGAGGTACTCCCGAAAGAAGGGCCCTAGAGGAAGCCATGCCTCTAGTTGAATGAGCCCTCACGGCTAAAGGTGAAGGCAAGTCGCGCACCTTGTAAGCCTCAGTAATAGCCTGAACAATCCAATTACTAATAGTTTGCTTGGATGCCGGGAGCTCCTTCTTAGGTGACCCAAAACATACTAATAATTTGTCCGACATTCTCCAAGAAGAGGACCTCTCAAGGTACACGCTCAAAGCTCTGACGGGGCAGAGCAAATGAAGCTTCTCTTCTTCTGCCGACACATGAGGTGGAGGATGGAATGCCTGAAGGACTGTAGACCGAGCCGTATTAGATGGAACTTTAGGCACATAGCCCGGACTCGGGTGCAAAAAAGCTTTTACTCTGCCAGGGGCAAACTCCAAGCAAGCTGGTGTTACTGCCAGGGCTTGGAGATCTCCCACCCTCTTAAGTGAGGTAATAGCTAAGAGAAAAAACATTTTCAGCGTTAAATCCTTAGGCGAAGCCGACTGTAGAGGTTCGAAGGGGGCCAGGGATAACCCCTCCAGAACTATTGCCAGGTCCCAGGCAGGAACCCTGGACCTGGTCGCCGGCCTCATCCTCCAAGTACCGCGGAGAAACCGAATGACCAACTGGTGCCTCCCCAGAGGTCCATCACTTATTGGTGCGTGGAAAGCCGCAATGGCAGCCACGTACACCTTAAGCGTGGAAGGGGAGAGACCCGCAGAGAAACGATCTTGAAGAAATTCCAGAACTGAAGCCACCGGGCAGTTGACTGGATCTAACTCATGTTCTCTACACCAAGTGACAAACACATTCCACTTGAGGCCATATAATCTCCTCGTAGACGGAGCCCTAGAGCTAAGTATGGTTTCAACCACCCCGGCTGATAGACCAGCATTTAGGTACTGAACCCCCTCAGAGGCCAGACCCACAGCTTCCACAGCTCTGGGTGAGGGTGGAAGATTGTGCCCTCCGCCTGAGACAACAGATCCCTCCTCAGAGGAATCTGCCATGGCGGAGCTATCAGGAGTGATATTATGTCTGAAAACCATACTCGGGTCGGCCACATTGGGGCAACCAGAAGTAGACTGATGCCGTCTTGACGGACCCTCTCCAGGACTCCCGGAAGCAGAGCGATCGGGGGAAATGCGTACAGGCGAAGCCTCGGCCAGGCCTGTACCATGGCATCCAACCCCAGTGGGGCTGGATGTGAGAGGGAGAACCAAAGTGGACAGTGGGACGTCTCTCGAGACGCAAATAGATCCACTTCCATTGGTCCAAACCTCTCCCATATTAACTTCACCACCTCTGGGTGAAGTCTCCATTCCCCGGGCCTCAGCCCCTGCCTCGACAGGATGTCTGCTCCCTGATTCTGAACCCCCGGAATATACATTGCTCTGATAGACAGTATTTTCCCCTGGAACCAAAGAATAATCTGATGCGCCAGTCTGCACAGAGGGCGCGATCTGAGTCCCCCTTGTCGGTTCAGATAGGCTACCACTGACGTATTGTCTGATCGTACTAAGACATGGTAACCCTTGATGTCTGGGAGGAAGCTCCTCAAAGCCCTGAACACAGCCATCATCTCTAGGCAATTTATATGCCAAGAATGATGATGGTCCTGCCACAGACCCCTGGCAAAACGGCCGTCCATGACGGCGCCCCAGCCAGTGAGGGAAGCGTCTGTCGAAACGGTTTTCCGGCGACATGACACTCCCAACACTGGCCCTTGGGATAGGAACCAAGGCTTCTTCCATATTTGCAGAGAACGAAGGCATCTGCGCGTTACTCTGATCATACGAAACGGATTCCCCTTGGGAGAAAACCCCTTGGTTTTTAACCACCACTGAAGGGGCCTCATGTGTAGAAGGCCCAAAGGAATGATGTTGGATGCCGCTGCCATGAGGCCCAGCATTCTTTGAAATTGCTTTACAGTGATGGCCTGGCCTAGCTTTAACTTGGATACCATCGCCATAATTGACTCGATACGTGCGGGAGACATTCGTGCCTGCATCGTAATCGAGTTCCACACGACTCCCAAAAACATCGTGCACTGGGATGGTTCTAGCACACTCTTCTTTGTATTGAGTCTCAACCCCAATTTCTGAATGTGGCCAAGGACGACATCTCGATGCCGAACTGCCATCTCTCGAGACTGAGCCAGAATGAGCCAGTCGTCGAGATAATTCAATATACGAATGCCTTGAAGTCTCAGTGGAGCAAGGGCTACATCCATACATTTGGTGAATGTGCGGGGAGAGAGTGCTAGGCCGAACGGAAGAACCCGATATTGGTAAGCTTCGCCCCCGAAAGCGAACCTCAGGTATCTCCTGTGACATGGAAGGATGGAGATGTGAAAATAGGCGTCCTTTAGATCTATCGTGACAAACCAGTCCTCGGATCTGATCTGACTCACGATTGCAGGAATGGTTAACATTTTGAACCTGAACCTCCTCAGAGACCGGTTCAAAACCCTGAGATCTAAAATTGGCCTTAACCCCCCATCCTTCTTTGGAACTATAAAGTACCGGCTGTAAAACCCGGACTCCCTGTCTAAAGGATGAACACGTTCTATGGCTTCCTTTAGCAGCAGAGTCTGTACTTCTTGTTCCATCACCTGAGCCTGCTCTGGAACCACTGTAGTCTGCACCACCCCTGAAAACCTGGGGGGGGCAGCGCGCGAACTGCAGTCTGTACCCTGATTTTATTATATGCAGGACCCATGCAGATATGTTGGGAAGATGATACCATGCCTCTACAAAATCTACTAGGGGTACCAGCCTCTCGAGACTGGCCTCTGGTGTCTTTCGAGCATCTTTCTCGACTCCCTGAAGCGGAATACCGGCAGGGTGTAGTCGATATGGTTCTTGTGACCACAATTGATGCTTTTTCTTTATTAGAATATTTTCGCTGGAAAGAGATGCGGCCCGAAGCGTCGTTGACGGCGGGCAACATACATCGTTTCCTAGAGGGTTCCGCTGCGAGAACAACCTCGGTTGCTCTGCAGCGGAGGGGACAGCCCTCAGAGGTCCTACCACTTCGGTTAGGACCTCTTCCCCGAAGCCCTCCTAGCCTGAATGACGTCCCTCAGGTCGCCTTTCTGGTTGGAGGACTTCGATTTCTGAGAGTGTTTCCTCTGTTGCCAAGCTCCAGGAGGAGGGGCTCTAGAGGAAACGCTCTCTCTCTGCTCTGCTCGGTGTGAGGAGCTGGCTGATGGCTGGGGCTGATCTCTTGGCCCCACCCTACTCGATTTAGACTTAGCCTTACGGGGGAGGTACTGCTGGAACGCCGCAGATTGTTTCTTTGCCTCCTGAAACCTGTCGACGACCGATGTAACGGCGTCGCCGAACAGGTCAGAAGGCGAAAGCGGCACATCCAGCAGAAAGGATCTATCTTTTTCTTTCATACCAGATAGATTTAGCCACAGATGTCTCTCCGTGGCCACCATAGCTGCCATAGAGCGGCCAATGGCGCGGGCCGTCTCTTTTGTGGCCCGGAGAGACAGATCTGTGGCTCTTCTCAACTCCGCAATATCCTCAGGAGTTGGCCCCTCCCCCTCGTCTAAATCTTTCAGGAGGTCGGCATGGTATGCCTGCAAGAGTGCCATAGAGTGCAGACATGAACCAGCCCGACCTGCCGCCATGTAAGCCCTGCCTATTAATGCAGATGTATCTCTGCAGGGCTTACTAGGCAGTGCCGGGGTTTTTAGGGAAGATGCTGACTCAGGGGAAAGATAACCCGCTAGAGCCTCCTCCACTTTAGGCATCTTCCCATAACCCATGTCCCGTGCCCCCATAACAATGCTGTAATCCACCATACTGGGATTGGAGACACGGGATGAGTGCGGTTTATCCCACGATCTCGAGATCTCTTTGTGGAGATCGGGGAAAAACGGCAAACCCCGGCGCTGAGGTTGTGATCTGTGCTGCAGGAAACGCTCATCAAGTTTGCTTCTCACTTGCGTTCCCTGCTCATCATGTGGCCAGCTGATGTTAAGTCTAGCCACAGCACGAGTCACAACCTCCACCAGCTCCTCATAACCTTGGCCGTGAACTGGCGCGCCTAGATCACGGTCATCCGCATCAATACTGAGCACATCCACTTCCTCGGAAGCAGAGAGCTCAAGCATTGGGACCTGATCATGGGCAGGAGAAGCCGCGATGCGGGCTCCTGCACCACTCTCAGGGGCTACGAGATCTTCAGATGAAGAATGAGAAGGTGCCTCAGCAGTCTCAATCTCATCTACAAGATCCCGCTGCGAACCCCACGATCTCAATCGCCGCGCCGCCTCAACGGACGCGGGACCAGAACCTTGGGGAACGCGAGCCTGACCGTGCTCATCAAAGCACGCCAGCCGGGAGCGCAGCACTCTAATGGGAAGTGCTTCACAGTCTACACAAGCAGCTCCCTCGAGAGCTGCCCGTGCATGCTGCGCTCCCAAACAATTCACACATAAAGCATGTGTGTCCCCACCCGTGATGAAACGAGGGCAAGGGTGCACACAAGCTTTAAATTGTTCGCTGGCCATAAATCAAACTTTCTGAGACAAACAACACCAAATAAGACAGACAGTTTTCAACACAGAGCGCTTGCTGAGTGCAAAGTGTCTGAGAAGAGAGGCTAGAAGCGTCATTCCCAATAAGTTAGCGTCCTAAGGGAGCTAATCACATCAACAGTGTTCCACACAGTCAGGGTCAAATTGTTCGGCCTGAACTGTGTAGCGGTATGGGTCTTACTTTTGCCCATGGAGTTATTTTATCGATCAGCGAGCGGTGCT
This sequence comes from Rhinichthys klamathensis goyatoka, assembly GCF_029890125.1. Lineage (NCBI taxonomy): Eukaryota > Metazoa > Chordata > Actinopteri > Cypriniformes > Leuciscidae > Rhinichthys > Rhinichthys klamathensis. The sequence continues at coordinate 361,151 of NW_026606556.1, forward strand.
CAAGCGGTTGTAGTATTCTGAACCGAAGCAACGGGGCAGACAATACTGATTTTAGACCGAAAGTAGTTTAGCCTGTAAGGCGGGAACCTCTAGGTTATAAAACCTTATAAATGTAGACGGGGAGGCCCAGCCTGCCGCCATACAGATATCCTGCAAGGTAATCCCGCTAGACCAAGCCCACGACGAGGCCATGCCTCTTGTGGAGTGCGCTCTAACACCTAAAGGACACTTCAAACCTTTAGACGTGTATGCCAGCACTATGGCATCAACTATCCATCTGGATAGGCTCTGTTTCGAAGCGACTAGTCCTTTAGCACGTCCGCTGAACGAAACGAAGAGCTGCTCAGTCTGTCTGAAAACAGACAAGCGAGACACATAAGCTCTTAATGCCCTGACTGGGCAAAGGAAGCTCGCGTCCTTTTCCTCGTTGTAAACCGGCAGGGCAGACAGGGAAATAACCTGAGCCCTGAACGGTGTGTTGAGGGATTTAGGCACGTATCCGTGTCTTGGTTTGAGTATGACTTTCGAGTCATTTGGCCCAAATTACATACACGTCGCGCTTACTGAGAGCGCTTGTAAATCCCCTATGCGCTTCACTAAAACAAGAGCCATAAGAAACACTGTCTTGAATGACAGATGTTTCATGTCAGACAAATGGGTTGGTTCGAACGGGGCACCTTTCATGGCTTCCAAAACCGTGGAAAGGTCCCACATGGGGACTGAGGGGGGTCTGGGAGGATTCAGCCTCTTAGCTCGTTTAAGGAAGCGGATGACCAGATCGGTATTCCCCAGTGACTGGCCAGTTGCGGGTTTTGTAAACGCTGCTATGGCCGCCACATAAACTTTGAGCGTGGATGGGGTTCTGCCCTTATCCAGTAGCTCTTGAAGGAAGGAGAGAACTTCCGTAACCCCGCAGTCTAGGGGTGAAAAGCCTCGGGCTTTGCACCAGCCAGAAAACACAGACCATTTTGAGGAATAGAGGCGTCTAGTAGACGGCGCTCTAGCCTGCGTGATCGTGTTTAACACTCCCTCCGGGAGGTTTGCGAGTACCCGTTGATGGCCCATGCGTGCAGGGACCACAGCTCCGGGCGAGGATGCCAAATCGAGCCCTTGGCCTGAGAAAGGAGGTCTTTCCTCGTCGGTATTGGCCATGGGGCAGTGCTTGTCAGCTGCATCAGAACTGGGAACCAAGCCTGTTTTTTCCAGAGCGGAGCCACAAGTAGCACTGAGCATCCGTTTTCCCTGATTCGTTCCAATACCTGAGGCAGGAGCGAGACGGGGGGAAAAGCATAGAGTGGGCATCAGGGCCAGACGTGGGCCAGCGCATCCCTGCTCTTGAAGAAAAACTTCGGACAGTGAGCGTTTTCTTGGGACGCAAACAGGTCTACCTGCGCTCTGCCGAATATCTCCCACAGCAGTAGGACCGTCTGCGGGTGCAGAGACCATTCTTCTGCTGGAACAGTGTTTCTGGACAGTCTGGCTGGTCCCAAATTCAGGTGACCAGGCACATGTGCTGCTCTCAATGAGCGCAGATTGTGCTGAGCCCAGACCAGGAGGCGTTCCGTCAGCCTGTAAAGGTTCCGGGACCTGACGCCACTCTGGCGATTTATGTAGGCCACCACTGACATGTTGTCCGAGCGGACCAAGACGTGGTGACCTTTTATTTGGGGACAAAAGCGCCTCAGCGTGTTGTCGACTGCCATCATTTCTAGACAGTTTATGTGTAGGAGCTTCTCCCATTCTGACCACTGGCCAAAGAACGGTCTGCCCTCGAGCAGCGCTCCCCATCCCAAAGTGGAGGCATCCGTGGACACCACCTTCACACTCGAGGAAGTCCCCAGGTTTACACCTGACTGGTACCAGTCGATTGCTCTCAAGGTTTCAGAGCTGTGACGCATTTCTGATCAACCTTGAGGCGAAACAGACCGGAGGCCCATGCCCGAGGTGGTACTTGCGCTTTTAGCCATAACTGCAGCGGGCGCATGCGAAGCAGACCCAACTGGAGTACTGATGATGCTGAGGCCATGAGACCCAGCATTTTCTGAAACCTTTTGAGCGGGACTCTAGTGCCGCAGTAGAAGGATTTCATGATGCGCTAAATGTTCAGTCTGCGCTCTGGCGACAGTCGTGCTGTCATAGACAGCGAGTCCAGTTCTGTGCCCAGAAAAGATATTCTCTGACTGGGAGACAGCAAACTTTTCGCCCAATAGACTTTGAGACCTAGATTCTCGAGATGTTCGAGTAATATGGTCCTGTGTTCTATGAGCTCTGAGTGTGATCGAGCTAGAACCAGCCAATCGTCCAAGTAGTTCAAAACTCGCATGCCCCGAAGTTTCAGGGGTGCGAGAGCCACGTCCATGCACATTGTAAATGTATGGGCTGCTAGGGACAGGCCGAACGGTAGGACTGTGTATTGATATGCCTGGCCCTCGAAGGCAAATCTCTAGAATCGCCTGTGACATGACGCTATTTGTATTTGAAAATACGCGTCCTTCAGATCTATTGACATAAACCAGTCCCCTTGGCAAATCTGCGCGAACTGGCGTTTCACAAGCACTTTGTTCAGCTGTCTTAGACCTAGAATGGGTCTGAGACCCCCCATCTTTTTTTGGTACCAGAAAATATCTGCTGTATAGGCCCCCTTCGCTCTGAGCTTGAGATAAAGGCTCTATTGACCCTTTGCTCAATAGTTTCGCTATTTCGGCTCGAAGTAGATGGGCTACTTCGGTTTTTACCGTAGTTTCGACCCGCGCTGTGTAGCGGCGGGGACGTCGAGCGAACTGCAGCGAATAGCCTCTTTTTATAATGATCAGCACCCATTCTGATACCCCGGGAAGCTTTGCCCACGCATTTGCATGAATAGCTAGGGGTAGAATGAGATCTGGGCTCTGGCCGCAACATAGTGGCGACAGGAGAGCTTTGGTGTGCTGTAACGTTGTAACGCTCAGCCTCCCTTGAAGCAGGTTACACCTCTAAATATAATTCGGGGGGGAAATAAAAAACCCTTTATCTAAGTGAAAATTAAACTTGTTCACATTGAATACAAAAATAAACAACAAGATGGATGGATAACCACAAAATGTATTAAATAACCAACACCAACAATAAATTTAACATATGTAGAGTCCGGTAAGTATCAGTGTTTCTGTCCCATGTATGTGTGTGTGTGTGTGTGTGTGTGTGTGTGTGTGTGTGTGTGTGTGTGTGAATCGGCCTCACCGGTGAGCCGACCAAAGTCCGTGCCCGTGCAGAGGAACAGCGCTGTCCTGGTGTAGTGATCCAAGGCGAAATAATCCAATTGAATAATCCTATTTCCACAAGGAATCCTTCCTACTCAGTCTATGACAAGCCTCTCCAGTCGTGCGATCGATCGCTATTTCCACAAGAGCAATTGTTGCGTTGCTCTCGAACGCCCCTCTTCCGGCCCTTTTAACCGGAAGTAAAAGTCATTAAGCCAGCTGATGCGACTGACGTCACGGGGATTCCCTGGAGCTCCGCGAGCTCTCGATATAGTAAAACCAAAACACAATAACACAAAGACTTGCGGGCAACAACGCCCGGTAAAAATAATCATATTAATGCAGCTGTCTTACAAAGTATAACATTAATACTAAACAGCCATACAATTATTATTCCCTATGTGGCCAGGCTACATAATTCCCCCCCCCCCCCCCCCCCCCCCCCCCAGCCAGCGGCATCGGGGAAGAGCGTCCATAATAGCCCTTCAGGTTGACCACATTTAAAATATCCGTTCTTGGTGGATTGCCCCAGCACACTGTGTAATTTATTGGCCCTGTTTTACCTTTGATTTCAGCTGGACCCTCCCACTTGGGCGCTAGCTTGGCAGAGAATTTGTTTGACGAACTAGATAGAGGATGGGTTTTGATCCAAACCAGGTCACCCGTATGAAACTGCGCATCTTTCCTACGGTTATTATAATACCTAGCTTGTTTGGCTTGGCTCATCCTCATTCTATTCCTCACTCCCTCCATCAAGATCTTTTGTCTTTCTACCAGGGCATAAGCAGTTTGATCAGGTGAAGGTGGTTTGTGAATCAGACGCTCCAGTGGCCCTAGTATTTGCCTGCCCAGCATGAGCTCCGTGGGTGTCTTTCCGGTGGTCTCTTGCTGCGCTGTGTTAATGGCATAACGAAATTCCGGTATCCACTGGTCCCAGTTTTTATGTTGCTGACCCACATAAGCCGCAATCATCGTTTTTACTGTGCGGTTGATTCTTTCCGTCAGGTTTGCCTGTGGATGATAACTCGTGGTGAGTTTCTGCACACAGCCCCATGTCTTACATAACTCACTCAGAAGACCTGATGTAAACTGAGGACCCCTATCTGACACCAGGTATTTGGGTACCCCCCACCGTGTAAAGATCTCCTCTCGTAGGATTTTCACTACTTTCTGGGTCTTGCTGTCTCTTAGAGGGAACATTTCCACCCACTTTGTGAAATAATCAACAATGACAAGGAGGTACGTGTTCTGTCGTTTACTGGCGGGGAAGGGTCCCATTAGATCCACCCCCAACGTGTGTCCAGGTTCAGTGATCTGTGTACTCTGCATCAATCCAGAAGGTTTTGTATTGCTGGGTTTATATTTCTGGCAGATCTCACAGCTTTTGACGTATTGGCACACCTCCTTCCTAATGGACGGCCACCATGCCACGTCAAGAATCTTCAGCAGAGTTTTCAGCTGTCCGAGATGCCCTCCAAGTGGATTATCATGATAATAATGCAAGAATTCAGTGATTAACGTCTGGGGTACAATTAATTGATACTTCTCGCCATTATCCTTCAAAGGAACCTTACGGTACCACACACCTTGGAGATTCTCAAAGGCTATGGATTCTGCTTTGACTGATCGAGGTGGGATGTTAGAGTGCAGGTGAACGATGGTAGGGTCTAATTGTTGAGCTTTCATGATTTCTTCCAAAGAGTGAGGTAAGGTAATAGCAGGTGGTGAAGCAATGGAAAGGCAATGTGCCGAACCAACCTCAGGTATCTCCGGAACCCGAGACAAAGCGTCCGGTCCCATGTTGAGGCAACCTTTCCGGTGATGTACCTGAAAGTTGAATTGTTGCAGACGGAGTGTCCAGCGTGTTAAACGTGAGGAGGCTTTGGGGCAATTGAAAGCCCATGCTAGAGCCGCATGGTCAGTGAAGACGTCGAAGGATCTTCCCTCTAGATAATGTCTCCACTTTTCGACCGCCCACACCACTGCCAGACATTCTTTTTCTGAAGTGCTGTAATTTTTCTCAGCTCCATTTAAGGTCCGTGAAGCATACGCCACCACCTTTTCACCCTCTTCCACCTGTTGTGTGAGGATGGCCCCCAGTCCTACCTCACTAGCGTCAGTATGAACTTGGAAGTCTTTGGAGGTGTCTGGTTGTATTAACACAGGTGAGTTTTGTAAAGCTAGCTTAAGAGCATCCATACTTGCTTGACATTCTGGGGTCCACTCCCACTTGACTCCTTTCTTTTTCAGATTGTTCAATGGAGCAGAAATGTCAGCAAAGTGTGCGATAAATTTATGATACCACCCAGCCAGGCCTAGAAACCGCTGCAAGGCTTTGAGGTCTTGTGGTGGAGGGAACTCTTCCACAGCACAGGTCTTCTCTCTGTCAATTTCAACTCCCCTCTCAGAGACTATATGGCCGAGGAACTTGAGTTGACGTTTGAAGAAGTGGCATTTTTTCATGTTCAACGTCAGGTTGGCCTGGGTAAGTCTATGGAGAACCATATTAAGATGGTGACTGTGTTCTTCTAGTGAGTTTGAATAGATGATGATGTCGTCAATATACACGAAGCAAATTTTCCCTCTCAAATCAGCCAGGACTCTCTCCATCAGACGCTGGAAGGTAGCAGCAGCATTTCTGAGCCCATACGGCATCGCCTTGAACTGAAATAGCCCCTTAGATGAGATAAAAGCAGTCTTTTCTTTACTCGGTGGCTCCATCTCTACCTGCCAGTACCCAGACTGCAGATCCAATGAGCTGAACCATGAGGCTCCTTCCAGTGATTCAAGGATGTCGTGAATTAACGGCATCGGATATGCGTCAGGCACTGTCTTGCTGTTCAGCCTCCTGTAATCCACACAGAACCTGTACGATCCGTCCGGTTTGGGGACCAGGACGACCGGGGAAGACCAAGGCGAGAAGGAGGGTTCAATGATCTTATCTCTCAGCATCTGATCTACTTGCTCTTCAATGATCTGCTTCTTAAAAGGAGAAACTCTGTATGCCCGAGATTTGAGAGGTAAGTCTTCAGATAATGTGATTCGGTGTTGTACAATGGATGTCTTTCCCAGGTGGTTCGATGTTGCACGTGGCCAGGCTTGTTGCAACTTCCTCAATTCCTCCTGATTTCCAGAGTCCCAGGTCTTGACCTCAGGGAAAACACCCAGGAGTTCAGGAATTCTACCAGTGGAAGGTAAGGCATAATATAAATTTATTTTTGCTGTAATATGTGAAAGATCTTGATCAGACGTGATAGTTGGACCTGTTGGAATCTGTGATGGTAAGAAAGGGTAATAGGTGTATCCTCTCTCAGAGCTTAACCCATATCGGCCCCGTCCTACCTCCAGCACAGCTCCCATGGTCCTCAGGAAATCCAACCCGGCAATAAAAGGAAATGCAAGGTGAGTGTCTTTTAAGATATACGTATCCATACTGCAGTTTTGGTTCCCCATACGGGCCACCAATATGTAACGCTCAGCCTCCCTTGAAGCAGGTTACACCTCTAAATATAATTCGGGGGGGAAATAAAAAACCCTTTATCTAAGTGAAAATTAAACTTGTTCACATTGAATACAAAAATAAACAACAAGATGGATGGATAACCACAAAATGTATTAAATAACCAACACCAACAATAAATTTAACATATGTAGAGTCCGGTAAGTATCAGTGTTTCTGTCCCATGTATGTGTGTGTGTGTGTGTGTTGAATCGGCCTCACCGGTGAGCCGACCAAAGTCCGTGCCCGTGCAGAGGAACAGCGCTGTCCTGGTGTAGTGATCCAAGGCGAAATAATCCAATTGAATAATCCTATTTCCACAAGGAATCCTTCCTACTCAGTCTATGACAAGCCTCTCCAGTCGTGCGATCGATCGCTATTTCCACAAGAGCAATTGTTGCGTTGCTCTCGAATGCCCCTCTTCCGGCCCTTTTGACCGGAAGTAAAAGTCATTAAGCCAGCTGATGCGACTGACGTCACGGGGATTCCCTGGAGCTCCGCGAGCTCTCGATATAGTAAAACCAAAACACAATAACACAAAGACTTGCGGGCAACAACGCCCGGTAAAAATAATCATATTAATGCAGCTGTCTTACAAAGTATAACATTAATACTAAACAGCCATACAATTATTATTCCCTATGTGGCCAGGCTACAACGTAAACACTGTGTTTGCAGCGTTTGAGGCGGGGGGGGGAGCGCCGATCGCGGCGGGCAGCTTGGCCGTGCTCGACTCCCTTATAGCAGTTTGCTGAGAGAGAGCGAGAGGGGCAAACCCCGTGGGGCTTAACATGTCTGTGAGTGAATGTGGGCGCGGGACAGCGGGCACATTTACTGCACTGAAAACACCGCTGGCCTGAGCTGACTGTATGTGTGTTGGTTTCCTTTTTACAGAAACCGTGGGACATGCAGTGTGTAGTGTTTGTGGGCACTGGGTTGTGGGCACATTCACTACATTTAATGCACAATCGACATGAATCGATTTTATTTGTGCAAACCCTGTACTGTGGTGGGCTGTGTGTAGAAATGAACACTGGGCTGTGGGCATTTTTATTACACTCATAACACTTTACACTCTTTTTACAATTACACTCTTCATGTGATTCATCTGGGTCGCCGTTAAAATGCCGTTTGTGTGCAGGCAAGCGGGCCGTGGTACTGACTTGTTTACTGCAGAATACACTGGAACAGTCGCATTTTCTGGAACTGAACGAGCGAAAAGTTTTGGTGGAAGTCTGGCCGCGGCGAGACTTGAACACCGTCGTTTTCCTAGGAGGGCTAGGAAGACTTTGAGGCCTCGGGCTTTATCTCAATCTTCGGCCGGGGCCCAAGCGGAGGGGGGCGGCGGCCGGCAGAGAGAGAGCGTGGTCTCTGGTCCCGGGCCTGGCTGCCCAGTGAAGCGGCGGCGGGCGGAGGCTGTGGCTGGGAGCTTCGAGCAGACGGCTGTTTTGGGCGACCTGCTGTGGAGCTAGAGCGCTTCGGAAGGAAGTGCTTCATAGCCTGTGCCGTCTTCTGAACCTCGGCGAATCTATCCGCGAAATCCTTGACGGATGATTGAAGCGACTACGAGAATGAACCAAACACAATTGAAGCTTTTAGGTGATTGTTCATACATAATCACACAAAAGAGGCTTCACATTCCAGATTCAAATCACCAAACCCAGGGCCATAAATCACCCCTAGGCTCCAGAGAGTCTGTGACCAAAAATACTTTTTTATTGTTTAATTAAAGGAAGAACGTTGTCAACGTTTTATAATTTGGCAAGAACAGATCTGTTCAGAAATGGCGAAACAAGGCCCTAACAAGAGGTCACCTGACCCCTGCGACTAACAGACTACGTCTTTCTTAAGGACCAGAGGTCCCATGAGAGATGAACAAAACAGACTTCAGCAGGAACTATCCATGACCTCAGACTGGAATGGCTTAAACCCCATAAACTCTACACACTAACACACTTTACATATCAAAATCCATAAAACTCATCCCAGAACAATTCTCGATGGACTTATAATCAAACATCATGCAACTACATAATTCTATGTTGTTTCTACAATATATGTGTGTGTCTAATATGGTTACATGCCATACAATTCATAATTGTTATAAATATTAGGTGTGTGAATGAAAGTGTGTTGCGCTTCCTGTCAGCAGGATCGTATGTTTTTTAATTCAAAAGATGGTTTGATTTGAAATCTGTGTAAAATGTTTTGTATTCTTATAATAGTAATAATGTCTAAACTGTGGCCACTTGTTCTCTTTGCTAGTGCTGGAGAACAAGGAGATCACAGATAACGCATGATTTACGATAAGAAGAAAATACAGCCACCTCCTAAATTAAGCCAGTGTCTAATTGGCCAGAACTCATCCTGGAGGTTGGACAAACTCTGAGTTTAAAATCTTAAAGCCCCTGGGGGGGCTCATTTTGTCTCAAAATGTATTGTGCCCTTTTCTGATTATTGTAAATAATAATAATTATTATTATAAATATTATAATAAATAACAATACACTTACACACCCTTGCCACTAACAATAATAATACAAACTTTTTACAAATATTATATAAAAAAAAAAATGTTGGCGGAGAAGTGGTAGGCGGAGTTTCCTTTGCAGCGCCTCGTAAGCATTTAACGGTTCTGGTACGCACCAGAGCCGTTAACGCACTACGCAGCAGTTCGTGCGAGTCTTCAAACGAGCAGCAGGTAAAGTTAAAGCTAATACGGAAAATTACATTTATCCTACCATCACCATGCTACTTTAAAAGTTGCGGCAGCATGCGAGTTATTCTTAACTATAATAAAAGTATAACTCGATTTCAGACGCATTCTGAGTGACAATGTCATTCGTTTTTATCCAAGGAATACAAGTGCAAGGGGAAATACATCTAGTTAAAGGAGAACTCCGGCGCAAAATGAACCTCGGGTGTAATAACACATTGGTACAGACTAAATCGTTCCCTGAGATTTGTTTTCATGATAATCGAATGTAAAGAGTTTTATCTCTAAAAACAGTTTAGCTTATAACGCTAGTATATTGGCATAGAGTAAGCAAAAAGAGATCGCTAGTTAATACCACTAACAAGGCTCAAATTAGCGCCACACTAACACGGCAGCATAATGAGGGTCCTTACATGCAAACCGAAGCATTGAGAACTTTGTAAGTGTATAGACAGTTTAATAAGAAGATACTTTACACAGACAGTACAGTTAGCGCATAGAGACAGGAGCCATCTTGGAAAACAGTCTCGATCAGTCAAACCACGAACACGGTGATACGTGAGCTGAACTGTGACTTGGAATCTCATATGGTCCGTTGTTTCCGGAAGAAAGCACTGAGCGCATAAGAGAAGCACTTAACGCAACAGAGAAAATAAAAAAAATAAATATAATTTATCTTATCTTCAATATCTACACGTACTGTTCGCTCACCCTCGTGGTTCGATTGGTCGAGACTGTTTTCCAAGATGGCTCCTGTCTGTATGCGCTAACTGTACTGTCTGTGTAAAGTATCTTCTTATTAAACTGTCTATACACTTACAAAGTTCTCAATGCTTCGGTTTGCATGTAAGGACACTCATTATGCTGCCGTGTTAGTGTGGGGCTAATTTGAGCCTTGTTAGTGGTATTAACTAGCGATCTCTTTTTGCTTACTCTATGCCAATATACTAGCGTTATAAGCTAAACTGTTTTTAGAGATAAAACTCTTTACATTCGATTATCATGAAAACAAATCTCAGGGAACGATTTAGTCTGTACCAATGTGTTATTACACCCGAGGTTCATTTTGCACCGGAGTTCTCCTTTAAATGAAATCTTAAGTCCATGTCCAACTCTAAATTGTAAGGAACTTATATCTTTGATTTCATAGTAACGCTTTACAATAAGGTTCATTTGTTCATTACTCATGAACTAACATGAACTAACCATGAGCAACACATTTGTTACTGTATATCTTAGTTAATAATACAACTGTTAATTGCTTATTCATGTTATGTCACAGTCAGTGCATTAACTAATGATAACAAATACAACTTTTGATTTTTTAACTAATGATAACAAATACAACTTTTGATTTTAATGTTTTAGTAAATGCTGAAATTAATATTAACTAAGATTAATAAATGCTGTAGAAGTGCAGTTCATTATTAGCTAATGTTAAGTAATTTAACTAATGAAACCTTATTGTAAAGTGTTACTGATTCATGATAGCTAACACTGTCTTTCATACATATAATACATACATTAAATTTACATCATCAACATCAACAAAACTAAAAATTAATTTTCCATAATTACCTTCTTGATTCTCACTGTTTTGTTTGGTAAAGTAAATAATATTTAGTAATATTATCATCATTTCCCTGTTTTCATTTGATGTGTTATGCATTCTAATAATTGTATCAACATATTTTCTTAGAATGCCAAGGAAAGAAAGAATAAAAAAAAATCAAGGAACTCTCTGATGCAGCCAAATGAAGCATCCCTCTCACAAGTTGGCTGAAAAGAGAGAATAAAAATGCAGGTACTGTTAAATTAAATAACTAAAAAATTAGTGCCCTTTTTGGTCCCTCCGCCCCTGCCCCTGAGGAGGTCTGTGCACGCCACTGATCTGCAATATGGCCATAGAGTGCAATGCCGACACAGCCTGCCCAGCGGCGGAATAAGCGCGGGTGTGCATGGCGGAAGTATTGCGGCAAGCTTTGGAAGGTAGCGCCGTCTTAGCCCGCCGTCCAGCAGAGGGCGGGCAACAATGGGCCGCTACAGCTTCTTCCACGAGAGGAAGATAGTGGTATCCTCTGTCTTTCGCACCGTCCACCACGGAGAATGCTGCTGAGACAGAGGAGCGCACTCTGGCTGAGAAGGGGGAGTTCCAGGACTTCGCGACTTCTTCATGGAGCTCAGGAAGAAAAGGCGCGGGCCAAGGAGGCGGTGGGGCGCGGTCCCTTTGCAGGAAACATCCATCCAGCCAGTTGCACGCAGGCTGCGCGGGCGCCTCCCACTCGAGGCTCATCAGTTCCGACTCGATGCTGGCCCGCTTCCTTGACGATTCTCGGGCAGAGAGGGGAGGTCCACGGAGCTCGCCCAATCCTCACTGTCCGACGCCAGTATAGAGCAGCTGGCCTCCTCCACAGATACAGCTGCCTCGTCGTCGTCAATGGCGGAAGCGGTGGTGGATGGTGGCCGTTGTCCGTCGGTGAGCGACCCGAGTGAAGCTGGCGAAGCTGGCAGGCGAACCGGCGAGCTGTCGCGGGCTAGAGAAGGCTCGGGGACCCGCTGAGTACGGCGCTTTTTACGGCGCGGCACTGTAGCAGGTGGAAGTGCAGTCTCAGCAAAGGATGCCAGGCGAGTCCTCAGAGTCGCCACGGGTAACAGCTCGCAGTGAGGGCAGTCGCCGTCAGCGAGCGCGAGAGCTGCATGATCCTCTCCCAGGCAGGAAACGCAAATTACATGGCGGTCCCCGTCGCTGAATGGGGCTCGGCACGAGCCACAGGAGAAAGGCATCTTTAAAAAGACGCTTGCTCTTTTAGAGAGGATAGAGAGAGTTTGAGTCGCGGCGGCGAACACACACTATGCAGAGTAAAATAATATAACGCCGGAAAACGTAGCAGGTACGGCAACTGAAGGCGGCGAGATGAAGGCCAGCGGCTTCAGATGCAGAGGCTCGTCCCGCAGAAGGCTTTTCTCAGACGGCGCGGCTTCTTCACTCCGGATCCAGCGACGCGTGAGCTTCGCTGAAGAGATGAAACATCAGATTATATCAGCCCATCGAGCTATATTTATAGGCCCTGGCCACGCCCGCTTTGGCGGGAGGTGACGTAGTGGGCGCGAAGCGCCCCCATTGGATCTGACGTCAACAAGGGCCTCTCTCGATAGGCTGCTGCAGTTCCCGCAGGACAGCCAATAGGCACACGAGCCGCCTTGCCTATGTCTGCATGCTGCCGCAACGCGTTTTACATTAATTCAAAATTAAGGATAATTTTTGGCTTCAATATCTCGTGGAAAAGAGGTTTTCCCCTAGCATAAGATATTACGCAGTACGAGAGAACCTCTCGTAAGATAACTATTTTGTGCACTTGCTTTTTAATGCATACATGCTCTTAGAAACGTAGAATTAGTTCCTGTCGCTTTGCAATTGCAGCAAGAGGTATGTCTGTGTCGGATAGGCAACCTTGGAGGCACCATACCATGATCAGGTATAATTATATCCTCTGGGTCTGGCAGACCATGTTCCATGGCAATGTTGTGTAGAACGGAGCAGGCCAATATTATTTTGCAAACCTTTTCTGGTCTGTATAACAGTGTACCACCTGATGTGTCCAAACACCGCCAGCGCCCCTTTAACCCTCTGGGGTCTGAGGTGTTTTCGGGGTCCTGGAGGTGTTCTGACAAGCTCTGACATTTGTGCTTATTTCTGTTACTTGTGACATTTTCATTGATAAAGTCTGATTACACTGTATTCAGCACAAACTCTGCTACAATAATATGTCAGCATCATGCATGTAAAAGTTTGTAGTTTTAAGGTAATGACGTTTATGCGTGGTTTGTGAAAGAAAAAAAAATTGTCACTGAAATAAGGTCATGAAACCCATACTAATTATTTCTTCACAAGACTTTTGAAAATTGTATCTCGTAGCCTAGAATATTTGCTCCAAAACTATGTGAAAATCATCCTGCCTACTCATTCAGAATAAACATTATAATGATTTAAAATTTGAAAGACATGTTTTGTGTAAGAAAGCTTTATGTGGGGAGGCGTTAACCAACCATTAATATATAGTGTTTCACACCTGAGAAAGACAAAGACCCTCCCCTAATGGCCCTATACGGTGCTATCATCATGAGGTGCCTTGCACAAAGAATGAGGAGAGACTTAAAAAAGAATGGCTTTTTGATTGTTTGGATTTATTTACAACACAACATAATCCAAAGATACACAACAAATGACAAAAAAAGCACATTATTGAATGGAGACAGATCTAAAGACAGAGACTTGAACAGTCACACACCTTTGTGCCATTGAAACATAGTACATACCTGTCATTTCGAAGGTGTTTGATTTTTCACTTTACCATGTTAATGTACTGAGACTCATGTGAATGTTAAAAGTCAGCAGGACTCATCAGTGGAGCATCTGGTCCCTGTATAAAAAAATGTCTTTTTTTTTCTCACGATTTTGGGAATACATTTTAGATATTTCTGGTTAAAATTGCTTTTTAAAATGTACAAAATGCACACACACATACATACACATCTTATTTCATAACATCATAACGAATGGAAACATTTGGAGTAAAAACATAAAGCCTAATGTTTGTCGCGTTTTGCTTTCAAACTGACTCAAACTCACAGCGCGTGCAGAGAACATTTACTGAAGCGATCGAGCCGCTCCAAACTATTAAACATTATTGTTACCATATTATACATCTGGGGTTTGAGCAGATATCCACAAACACAGTATTTAACAGTAAACACGGGTCTAAACATTATAATATTCACCATGTTAGAGTAAACACTCGCGAGCCTACTTTTATCATGCTGTTTTATTATCGAACATAAAAATATCCTCGTGTGGTACATGTATATACATTTAGCATTGAAAGGTTGCCTACCAGTCTAGTTCACATTTCAACATGTTTCTGTCTACATATAGATACACATACATGTACGACATTAGGCTTTTTACTCCAATTTCATTTCATAACGTTTAGTCTGGCACCAGTTTAACATGTCTTACCTTAAAAATCTTCTCATCTTCAAATCGCGTTCTTCTAATTATTCTAAGGTAAATCCAAGTCAAACAACACAGCACAAACACATCCAAACTCGTTGAAAAGCAGAGAGGAGTAAGTTACTGAAGTCTAGTCTCCGATTCTTTGTTTTGAGGTGAAGAGGGCGTTAACAGCTCTGCGTTCCTCCGCGTGGATCATTTGCATCTGAACAGCTCTTGCGCGCGTGGGTGTGGTCACATTAGAGTTAATTAGGACGCGTTTGGAGAAACTGTACATGTCGCTGCTTTCATACGGATTACTTAAACAGAGAATATGTGACCCGTCACGGAAACCAGTGACACAAGTCGGCAGCACAACTTGCGAGCAAAATGAGAAAGAAGCGTTTTTTTCCAAAATTGGTGATTTCCACTTTTTTGCAGAATCTGTTAGTTGAGATCATGAAGAAGCCTCTCCATGTTTGAGATAACAGTATTGGTATATTTAAAAGCGTACATTTTGAGGTTGAAATCGGCTTGTTTTTCGGAGATTCTAGCATGCAGTAGGGGCGTGTCATTGTCTGTGTGTATTTCCATACTGAATAGCCGCCGGCGCTTTTGCCCCCACCCCCCAACAGCGTGGCTACTTATTATGCAGCGCTCTGGCCGGCTCTATCTGATATCAAAATTCAATGAAGATCGATGCCGCAAAGATTGTTGCAGACGAGCTGAACCGTGGCAGTTACACCGAAAATGTTTTCGCCGCACTTTGTGGGCTCGGGAAACTGAACCGGAGGTATGGGCGCGGCGCGCGCGCCCTCGGTGCTTGAATACGGCGGCTCGGCTCGCTGACAGCGGTGGCTGGCTGTTTCATATGTGACGTCCCGATTGCTTTGAATGGGGAACGTTTTGTGAACAGGGAACAGAATTAATGGACTGGCAACAATCTCCATAGAACATGAACTGGCACAGAGAATCGAAATAGAGGATGCAGTTAAGACCTTTGCTGCGATGAAGGCCTGCCGTGTGCGTTTCTGAAACGTAAGTTAAGCTTCATTTGCTCTTTAGTCGTTATGTAAGATGCTGAACCTGCTGATGATATAATGTGCTTGCGGACATTTCATTTGTGTGTGTATACGCACAAGTGGTGTAAAGAGATTTGCAACAGTAATCTGAGGAGGTGAAATATGATTATTTGGAAAATTCCTGTCATGACTGCTTAAAGAAAAATGCCAGCAGGCATTTGCCTCCTGCATAAACTTTAATATTGTTGACATTTTGGGCACACGCGCGTTGCACACTATTTGCGTTATATGTAGGCCTATGGCTTATTGGTCTTTGTGTGTTGTTGCTGGTTTTGCGTTATATGTATATGGCATATTGGTCTTTGTGTGTTGTTGCTGGTTTTGCGTTATATGTATATGGCATATTGGTCTTTGTGTGTTGTTGCTGGTTTTGCGTTATATGTAGGCCTATATGGCATATTGGTCTTTGTGTGTTGTTGCTGGTTTTGCGTTATATGTATGGCATATTGGTCTTTGTGTGTTGTTGCTGGTAAACGTTGCAAATAGAGGGGCAGCACAATTGTTTTTCGCCTAGAGCGGCAGAAGTGCATTCGCCGGTCCTGGGGGTGAGTTTGCATAAACATTAAAGTTTGTCGTTTTGTTTTAATTCTAAGAACACGTACATGTTATCTCATGTTTAGTCTGTTTAGACCTTCCCATACCTACCTGTTGTTATTAGCTAGCTCAGGAAAGAAAAAAAAGCTGTAAAGCACAGGGGGAGCTTTACAGGGGGTATGGCTTATCTAAATGAGATGTAAATGAGCCCTATTGTCACTCCCAGCAGCAGAGAGAGGTGAGAACTGCACAATCTTTTGAGGCCGTTTTCTCCCATTTTAGCTTTTTTGAGTGCCAACCTTCAAATGGCCACAACTTCTCCAAATATTATCAGATTTCCACGTGTTACAAATCGTTGGAAAGCTTGGAGACTACACTTTCAGAATCTATGAATAACTCAAAATGCCCAAGAACCGACTTGTGTCCCTAGTTTCCGTGATCGGTCACATATTTGTTTTTGGTATGATTTACATCATTTAAAAATGCAGACTTAAAGCTTTGTAAAGACATAACTCTCACGTGTGGGTGGCAAGTATTTGCTGAGTTAAAGGTCCCCTGACATGAAATTTTCACTTTCTGAGGTTTTTTAACATTAATATTAGTTCCCCTAGCCTGTATTTGGTCCCCTCGTGTCTAGAATTTTCAATTGGTGTAAACCGAGCTTTGGCTATTTTTCTCTTCTCTGCAGCTCAGACGTGCTGATCTTGAATCTCCTCGTTATGACGTCATAACGAGGAAAGGTTACCTCCCCTTTCTCTGCTTTGCCCGCCCGGAGAATTTGGCTCGCCCATGAGAAAACGAGCTAGGAACAGGAAGTACGAACGCGCCGGCGCGATTTTAGTTTTTCCTAGAGAGATATCATGGATATCTAGATAGCATGCATCTATGTTTCCTCTTTCTCCATCCAGCGAGCATTGGTCTCCCAGCGGATGTTGCATGCATCTATGTTTCTTCTTTCTCTGTCCAGCGAGCATTGGTCTCCCAGCGGACGTTGCATGCATCTATGTTTCCTCTTTCTCTGTCCAGCGAGCATTGGTCTTGTTATGTGGATGAAGGATGAACCCAATAGCAGACAGCAAATGATTCTCACAGGGTTTATTAATGGACAAAAACAGAAAACAAAAACCCACGATGGGACAAAACAAGGCAGGACAAGACTAATACTCAGACAGTAAACTCACAGCTACAACAGGAACAGACACTTCTTGAAGACAGGAGTCTCAACAGGTAACTCAAAGCTTGATACACACAACGTATGACAATGTCAAACAATGAACCAACACAGGACAGCAAACACAAGGGGATTATATAGGGAACACTAATGACGAGGACAAGTGAAACTGACTAGACAATAATGACAAGACGAGGGTAACAAGGGGGCGGAGTTACATAACGAGACAACACAAGCACATGGCCCAAACAACAGACCATGCGCTTGTACACAAAACACGGGTCTGTCATGATCCAGCCACAAGACTAGGGGAAATCAAGGACAAGAAGGCCGGATCATGACAGGTCTCCCAGCAGATGTTGCATGCATCTGTTTCTTCTTTCTCTGCGTTCAATTATGCTGCGTTCAATTATTTATGCGTGTCGGAGTTCCGACTAGGAAGACAGACGTTGCCTAGCAACACGCCCCCTTTCCTCGGATTTCCCAGCTCAGAAGTCAGACAATCGTGAAGACACAGAGCAAGAATTCCGATACGAAATCCAAGATGGCCGTGCCCTGCGTGACTCGTATTTTCATTGTTTTTGGACCGCTTTGGTTGTTTAAATGACGATTTTAATCACTCGTATTCTTCGACTCGGATGCGAAAAACATACCAGAATGCTTGAAGTGTAGAAGTGACATCATATACGAGGGCCGAACCGGTTCGTTGACAAAAATCGGTTCGTTGACATAATAGAACGCAGAGTTATTTCTACTCTCTCCCGTCCAGCGAGCATGGGTCTCCCAGCGGACGTACTATGTACTGTAGGATTACAAATGTATTAAAATGTTTAATTTAGGTTCCAATACTATAGTATATAAACTGAAAAAGTTTATTAGTGTGAATTTTGTAACTAAGGTAAATTATGTCACAAACCTGCCTGTTCCTGTCTGTCCTGATCTCTCTATTGTAAGTTAAATTGATCAGAGCACTGAGACTATCACCTTTTGTCGTTGAATGTTCTGGCTGATTTGATTAGTTTCTATGCATTCGAATCACACTGTTAATGCTGATGAGATCAGGGCTGGGGAGTTTCAGGTAGCAGGGCGGACTCCTGTGCCTCATTTACATTCTTTGTTTCAGAGTGTCTCCACCTCTATGTAACTCCTCTCCCTTGAAAGATATATAAACTACAATGTATTTTGCCTTAGTCAGATCTTGGACGAAGCAGACTACAGCAATAAAGAAACCTGCTTGAAAGATATCCCAACGTCTCCTGGTCTTCGCTTCTGAGTTCCTACACTTTAGAAGAAAAATTCACTACAGTACTTACTCTACTCTATCCCATCCAGCGAGCATGGGTCTCCCAGAAGACACAGCATGTATCTATCTTCCCACTACCTCTGTCCAGCGAGCATTGGTCTCTCAGCGGACAGCATGCATCTACCTTTTTCATATTTCTGTCCAGCGAGCATTGGTCTCTCAGCGGACTCGACACGTATCTATCTTTCCTGCCCAGCCAGTATTTTCAAATTCATTCCACCTCGCAGTTGGCCGGTAGAGCCCAATATCCTGACGGCATCGAGCCGCTCACGTCAGAAGCTACATGGGCCCTCCCGGTCAGCCGTTTTTTCGATTCACCTGTTACTCACCCGTTAACGCCATGGAGATATACTTGATCAAGCGATCAAGCTTATTGAAAAGTCAGCCCGCCAAATTCGCTGCGTCTTTGGGGGGTCTATAGTCTGGCGGCTGTCCTTTTGCTCTTTTGCTTTTTGGGGGGAGTACTCTGGGTTCGGGCAGAAATTCCGAGCTCGGAGCTCGGAGCCCTCCACCCGGACAGCACACCAAGTACGCATAACCTTTACCATAATAATTATATGTAGATGTGAACTCGTGAAATTATGTTTTATTAACAAGGTTCGGGAGGAGCAGGTGCAGATAATTAACCCAATCAGCACAAGTGGAGATCAATCAGTAATCAACTCATGACAAGATAAATAACAGCAGAACACACCTTTGTTCCTTGACAGTTTATCAGTATCCCACCTCCACCCCATCTCCTCACTTTTAGTTCCATCTCTAGTTCCATCTACTCTTACCAACGGGGGGAGTACTATGGGTTCGGGCAGAAATTCCGAGCTCGGAGCCCTCCACCCGGACAGCACGCCAAGTACGCATAACCTTTACCATAATAATTATATGTAGATGTGAACTCGTGAAACGCACTATTTACGCATGGCTGGGAGCAGGTGTATTTTTCTTTCGTACCAACTAACATTTGGAAAATACGAACATTTTAATGAATCCGAAAGTTTACGCCAAAACCACTTTACACACAATTTACACAATTCGTTCTGCTCGTGTTTCATGAATGAGACCCATGGTTTGTGAATGCAGTTTGTTATATTGATTATGATAACAAAATAATCATATAGCCTGTTCATTCACAAATCTCATTCAGAGTTTAATCCTGTATCAAAAGTGTTACATTACCACCACTGTGAAACTACAGAAATGAGTTACAATGATGATTTTTTGAACACATCATGCACAACCAAAGAAACAGAGCTATACTGTCTTGTAGAAACACAGATATATCAAAAATCAGCACATGTCTCTCAATAATGGTGGCAATAATTTATTTATTTATTTATTCATGCAGCAGTGCATGCTGGGAGTTTTATACTATCCTGGAATCCAGCATTCATTGCGACATGAAACTTTTGATTGTCACCATTGTTGAGCTTCATATGCTGATTTTTGATGTCTGTTTGTGTCTGAGTCAAGCAGGAGTTCAAAATGTTTTAATGCAGTATATGATTTCAATATTCTTCAGAATAACTGATTACAGAAACATTGCTGAATTTCATGTGGTAGATTAACAGATATATGACAAATATTACAAATTCAAAGCTTATACACAGGTTGAGATCAGACATGAATCAGACATGTCCAGAATTATTATGGCATCACCACAACAGCCAAAAACACCTAAGTCCTCTAGACTTTTCTTGCCATAAAAAATGTGCTTTATTAACTCACAGTTATAGCAGCCAGAGCAAAACTAATGTTATAAAGTCAAGCCAACTAAAGCAAATACTGATCTCCATCATGGTGACTACAAACTTTATTGTATTTAATAAAACATCAAAAACTAAATATCTGTTAATTCTCAACAAGAACTTTTGTACATGTATGAAAAAAATAATGTTAAACTGGTTTGTAAACTGTTTTCACACTCAGTGTGACTGGAAATCAGTTGTAGTTCTTCATCAGTGTCTCAATTCACTCACTTCTTTTAAATTCAAGTGGACCATAGTTTAACTAATGTAGGGAATAGTGAATGAGGGTATAGGGTGTGATTTGGAACACAGCCTCTGAGTGTCGACTATGAGCGCTGTTAAAGGGTCATGAAACCCCCCTCTTTCAGCTCAAGTCTAGCTCACAATCTTTTTGAAAAATGCAACTTAAATGGGCGTGGATGGCTGTGAGAAGAAGGGAGGGGAGTGGGTGTGGTATGGCACGGCAGGGGAGAGGGGAGGGCAGGATAACTGTCATTGGCCAGTTGCCCATGCACATCACCTGTCACTAAAAATCAGTGGTAAAACGTGAGGAAATGCTAGATTTTTTACAGCTGGCAAAGTTAAAGTCTAATGAAATACACTGACATTTTATTTTTGTCCTTTCAAAAGTAACTGAATGCCCTGCTACTAGTGCTGTCAAACGATTAAAATATTTAATCGCGATTAATCGCATTAATGTCATAGTTAACTCGCGATTAATCGCACATTTTTATCTATTCTAAATGTCTCTTGATTTCTTTTTGTCCCATTATTTTTTCTCATTTTAATGCTCTTATCAACATGGAAAAGTGGATCGGCTTGCTTTGTGCAAATGTTTTTTTATTGAAAACAACATTGGCATATACTGTGTTCAAATTCACACTAACATTCTCACTTGGAACAAATAATCTCTCACACAATGTAACACTGTCCATCAATAAAAGGGTGAAAGAAATACTGACGAGGTCCTGATATTGACGAGGGGGCGGAGAATTCGCATCAGCTGTGTGTGTGTGCTTGGCCATCATCAAGTGGTATTTCAGACTGGACGTGCTGCGATGATGATAGCTCAGTTCACAACGACAAAACTTTGGTCTTGTCAATGGAACCATTTGGCAACTTTTTAAAAGTAAACTTTCCATTCAGCAAGACGCAACTTAGATTGGTGAACAAGGCTGAAGTCCACCATTCTCCAGTTCTCGAAGCTCTCTCACATACCTGTATTTACTTCCTGTTTTCGTTCGAAGTCCACAGTAGTCGATTGTCGAGTTCGCGCGCGATCATTGGTAACTAATGATTGCGCGCGCGAACTCAACAATCGACTACTGTGGACTTCGAACGAAAACAGGAAGTAAATACAGGTATGTGAGCTGGCTGAATTAACATCATTTTTATTAATATCTACTGCAGTCAGATTGACCGTGGTCACTCTTAATAACACCACTCGCATGACTGTGCACTTGTAATGACACATCAAGGTTGTTAAGAGGCTAAAAGCAGGTTTAGAACTTGCCCCATTGAAGTCAACAGGGTGCGAATTTTAAAAAGAGGATAACACGGTGTAGGCAACACCGATTTGTGTCATTTTTGTCTGTACTGACAGCACTCCAAATGTACAAAAAAATGAGCTCAATGTTAAAATTGACCGGAGTTCTCCTTTAATGCCGCTGTATGTGCACCTCTCTCCTGAGACCACTTGTCTATTTGCTCTGGTGAAGCTGGCTGGTATGTCTTACAGGGAACATATTTCTTAATAGTTTTTTTTTACGATGCGGGTTCGTCTTTCGCCTTCCTCCTCATACTCCTCCTCATTGTCAACTTCAATTTCAGTCCTTCTGTTCTTGACAATTACAGGAGCGAGTCTAACCTTTTTGTTCTTCTTGGTGACATGAGCATGTGTCTCAGGTTCAACATCACTGTCATCAGGGCTCCCAGTCGAGCTGCTGTCACTTTCTCCTAGCAGATAATGACGTTGTTGATCCTCAATCTTCTTGAGGTCTTTAAATGGGTAGAGTGACTCTTTCTCTATCTTGCTGCTAGATTTTATGGGAGTTTTTGGTCCAGAACAGTCTTTTGATTCCAGTTGTGTGGAAAGCAACTTTAACAGCTTGTCATTATCATTTAAGAGTCTTTCTTTGTCTTTCTTTTCATTTTGCAATTGTTCAGCCAGTGCTCGAACCTTTGCTTTCTCTGCTTTGTACTCACGCTGTGATTTGTCAGTCTCACACTTCTCTCGATGCTGTAGAATTTGTTTTACCAAAATCACAGACAAGCCATCTCTGTTGGTGTTTGTCCTTAAGCGCTGCATCTTTCCATAAGCCCTTTTAATGTCCGGCAAGGCCCATAGTCCGCTCTCTGAGTGCTTGATGCCGTACTTCTGGCACATGTCATCATGACACTTCCTCAGTCCCAGCCTTTTTCCCAAATATGCATTCAGATTGTCCATCATCTGATCAATGGTAACATTTGGAGGTTCTATTCCATGTCTTTCTGCTGTTGGCCTCAGTGCAGGGCCATTACCATTTTTCAGTGCAGACTCAGCCATGGCAAGTACAGGAGACGTGCCCTCAGAGGTGTGGAAACAAAACACAAGCCGTTAAAGGTGCTTATTTAAATTCTCAGCAGTCTTTAGACTGACCATTTCAGTTACACAGACAAGTCATTAGTTTACTTACTCAGATTAGTTTTCAATACTACATTCAAAACAAATATTCACTTTCAGACTAAGTTTCCTTGTTTCATTTCTGAAAAAAACTCCTGATTGATAAGACTTGTTCAGTTCTTTCTGAGTCCTAACCTGAATTGGTTTAAATTCGTCCCTTAGACATTAGACTTTCAATCTTTCACATCTTTCATCAGAAGGCAAATAAACTTCTAGTTTCTAACAGATTTAGAATGTAACACAATTAGAATATTTAATTAAAAACTAAAATATTGGTTACTGAATTAGCACCCAGTCAAGAATTACCAATTCTTGCAGCAACATCAGTCCCAAACATTTTAATCTTATATTGGCTACTGAATTAGCACCCAGTCAAGAATTACCCATTCTTGCAGCAACATCAGTCCTAAACCTTATACAGTTTCTACAATTTCTGGACGAACGGACAAAATTGTTTCTTTAACAATTCCTACAGACTCCAGAGAAAGGACCAAACCTTATACTATATTTCAATGGCTCCTACAATCCCATAAGAACGGACCAAACCTCTTTCTTAAATGATTCTTAGAGACTCAAGAGAACAGGGCCAAGCTATAAAACTTATTTCTATAGCTCCTACAGTTTCAGGAGAATTAACTAAATCATTTAAAAGGTTCCTACAGACTCATGAAAAACACCCAAGCCTAAAATTCTCAACAATACACAGTATGTGTGACTACACTACAAATCTTTACTGGTCTACTATTATTCTTTTCAGAAGATGTTCTTTTAGAGAGCTGATAAGTTTCACTCACCAAATTAGGATATTTGAGACCGGATCCAGTTGATTCAAATAAATTGTGTACGCAGATGTAGTCTTTTGAACTTCAGATACTCGAAAACTATTCCGTTTACTTCTTGTTGCAGCTGGTGAGTTCTTGGTTTACTCCTTGTTGCAGTTGGTGAGTTCTCTTCTTGTCAGTCTCTCATGGCTGGCTCGCCAAATTGTTAGATTTTGGTGTATTTGGCCGAGCAGTGGTTTGGGTGGCTCGCCAATGTATTAGATTTCTCCAATACACAAAATAAGTAAGCTTGACAAGAGTTCTTGTGGGGAGAAGAATTTATTGAAGGTTTGTAGAGTAGCAGTCCTTCAGCAGCGATGTTAGCATGTCGCTTAACAAACAACAATATTAACCCAAAGTTCTGTCTGAGAGACAGAACTTTATACATGAAGACATAGCCTATGGGCTACAAACAATAGAATGGGCCATTCATCTGTATGGGCTATTTGGCACACACCTTTGCAGACACAGACAGAGTGGATTACATATGATACACAGTCACAATGTAAATTAATCTGATGACTGAAAATACAAAATCTATCAATGAAAGTCGCTAAAATGGGAGAAATTTTATTTCTCTTTTTTTGTGCAGGTAAGAAGTCTCGCTGCAGCATTTTGGACAATTTGCAGCGAGAGATCGCAGTTTGAGGCAGGCCACAGTACAGGGTAGTCCAGGGTATTACAGTAGTCCAGGCGTGATGTTATGAGAGCATTGATTATGGTCTCCAAATCTTTCAGAGGTAGAAACTGTTTTCATTTCGCAATCCGATCTCAGATGAAAGAAACTGCCCTTTACCACTGTACTGATTTGTTTCTCAAAATTTAGTGACGAATCAAATGTAACCCCAAGATTCCTTACATGAGGTTGAACACTGGCGGCAATAGAATCTAAATTAAAAAGAGATAAAGACCTGGAGGGGCCTAAAATAAAAATTTTGTAAAATCCTCCATCTCTTCGATGTTTAATTCGTCAAAGAAGACACCATCCAAAAAGTTAGTTTGATAGTACTATGCAAAAAAACTGGCGGTGGAAGGTTGAATGAAACAAGAATAACTCACAGGCTGAGAGCAAGTGGAGGTGGGAAAAACACAGACAGATTCAAACACAATTGGTAAATGGTCAGAGATAGCATCATCAATCACTCAGATTTGTTATGGAAAAACCATGTTATAACACCAAATTGTGAGTAGGGCTAAAAACTGATTGTGACAGATTTAAAGATTCAATGAGACATAAAAACTCTTTCACCAAAGATTTAGATAGATAGTCAAGTCATCCTCATTTATATAGCGCTTTTAACAATGTAAATTGTTTCAAAGCAGCTTTACAGAGATAAACATATAATTTAAGGTAACAGAGATTGGTTTGGTTTTATAGCGGTTCTTTTGTAAATTAGTTGTAATTTAGTTGTAAATTAGGGGCCGCTAAGATGACACCGTTCTCTCTAAACAGACTTTAAACGCGAACCTGTGATAAACACTGATGGCGTTCACATGCGCATTAAGAATTGATTATAAAGTTATGTGCGTTTGAATATATGTGCGCAGGTTTGTAATTCCCTACAAACCATGCCTAAACAAACTACTTGTCTTGCCTATGTAGTGTTACAAATTTATTAAATGTTTAATTAGGTTCCAATACAATAGTATTTAAACTGTACAGTGTTTTCCATTTTGAGGCATAGATGATGAGATTTAAAGAGCAATCCTGCTTGCTGACATTAACCTTTTGTCACTTCTCAAAGTACAGCTGGGCCTTTGTCTCTGTGATAATGTTAACCCTCTGTGGACCAAGGGTTTTTTGAGGCCCTTGGGATGTTTTGACATGCACTGACATTTGTGCTTTTTTCAGTTATTTATAAACATGTTAATGGCAACGGTGTAAATTCACTCTATATAGCACAAACGGGGCTACCATAATATTTGAGCAAAATGTATGTACATGTTTGTATTTTTGAGAGAATATTATTTATGCATGTTTATTGAAAAACTTAAAAATAAAAGTTTCTGAAATAAGGCCACAAAACACATATTGATTATTTCTTCACAAGACTTTTGAAAATTGTATCACATAGCCTAGAATATTTGCTCCAAAACTATGTGAGAATCATCCTGACTACTCATTCAGATAAGTCAATAAAGTCTTTTAGAATGTGTATGACGTGTTTAGTGTGAGAAAGCTTTATGCGAGGAGGCGTGATCTCTCATTAATATGTATGGCATTTCACACCTGAGAAAGACAAAGACCCTCCCATAATGGCCCTATTAGGTGCTATCATGCCCTTACGAGGAGCCTTGCACAAAGAATGAGGAGATTTAAAAAATAATGGCTTTTAGATTGTTTGGATTTATTTACAACACAACATAATCCAAAGATACACAACAAAGGACTGGTTTCTGGTTAAAATTGCTTTTTAATTATATATATATATATACACACACACACTGCTTAGAATAAGTGAAAACACCCATGCTAAAGTTGACTAAAAAGAGGAATAAAAAATCTTAATGCCTTAATTTAAAAAATGAGGAAAACTCCAACCTTTAGGGAAATGAATAATGTCCCTGAATTCTTTGTGAATGAATAATGTATCGCAAATAATTAAATGTTCTTCTTTAAAATACAGGGTGCATACGCCTGGACACTTCTATCACACACCCTTCACCATATAGACATGGTTTTATTTCAGTTCAAAGTTAGAGTTGGAAACATCTTGAAAAGAAAATAGTCTTTTTCCATAAATGTCTTAGTTTGAGCATACATATTTCAAAGTTGAGGATTCATTATTTTGATATAGCTTGCATTGGAACAAACATCTTAGTTGATTAGTTTATTGACAAAACATAAGCTTATTTGATGTCTTTATTTTGAAGCTTATTTGAAGCTTATTTGATGCTTATTTGATTTGAAAAACTTTATCCAAAACTAGTCAAAGAAATGTTCTTTTATTTCGTCTGTAACAGTGCGTATCTGTGCGTTCATTTATTCATTCACACACTCACACACACACACACACACACACACACACACAGAAACATGATTCACATTTAAACAGTAGGCTATGCTATTTTTCCGTTTACAGACACTAACGTTATTCTATATCGCGATTAGAACAAAGCACAAAACACTTACACTTCCTCCTCGAAGTGAAAATAAACCAGCACTTCTGTGGTAAATGTCCCAGGATTATTCCTCATAGTCGTGCAAGACGAATCTTAATCTGACTAAAAAATATTGTGTGTTTACAGCATTTGCCTGGGGCCGTTTATCTATTTTGCAAATGGCCTCAACACATTATCTTATGAATAGCGCGCTGTGCGAGTGGGTGTGAACAAATTAACGATAATGAGCTGAGACAGGAGAAACTGTACTTCTCTTTAGTTTCAGACAGATTACATTGCAGGAGAATATTTGTTTTAAATGTGAATTGTTTTATTTAAAAGTAGACATTTAAAGCGTTCTTTAGACGTATGTTTCATGTTTGTGTGATAAGTATTAGCGGAGTTTCCGTTCATTTTCCAGACATGTTTCAGAAAGATTTTTGCGGAGACAGAGTGAGCTGAAAGCGCACCCTGTTTATTTTATTTATTTAAAAAAAACACAAGGTTTTGATGTTAATGTGAGTGTACACAAAAAAGGAAGACCCTCTATAGTTTATAATCATGTATTGATTTTATTTATATGACCATAAATGACGGAGTATTTTAAGTCTATGTTGCTGCTATGTGAAAAAAAAAACAGCAAAACGCGCGGGCGCGTTCTTGGTCCCCAGAGGGTTAAGGTTTGAGTGATCCATTAACCTTTTGTCACTTCTCAAAGTACAGCTGGGCCTTTGTCTCTATGATAATGTTAAGGTTTGAGTGATCTAATCAGGTCGATTGGATCACCATCTATACATGACACTGTTACTGTGTGTTCACACCAGACGCGAATAGCGCGTCAAATTCGCACCTACCGCGTCTAGTTATACGCTTGAACATTTTGAATCCATTCGCGCATCAAGAGCGAAATTGACGTAAAAAACAAAAGTTTGAAGCGAAATTTACGCGCATCACGAAGGCGAAATCTTTTGGCGGCCATCTTTTTACAAGATGGCTAATGTTGATCGAGCATTCATTGAGAGAGTCACCGTTCTGTATTTGCTCTGGAGAGCAGAACAGCGGCGTAGGGATCATCGTCGCCGTATTTGGGTCCACCAGACCCTTCGGAGGCGAACCCAGTTCGGCGAGTTTCACCATTTCACCGAGTTTCAGCTCCAGGAGCTGCGCCTGGATGACGGCCGCTTTCAGCGGTACTTCCGCCTGTCCCGTGCCCAGTTTGATGACCTATTCTCCCGCATCGTAGCGAGGATCAGCCTCGCCCTCACCCACCTTATCTGTAATTTATTTTTGTTTTGATGATAAATGGAGCCAGTCTCCAAAAGTGAATAACCTGTCCTGTGATTTTTTTTTCCTCACACAACACTGTCCAGACACGAACTATATGTTATATGCACTAAAGTAGCATGTTGGTTGTCTTTACATTTGAATAATGTTTCATATAATCTAGATTAGATACAAAAAAATGTCTCATATATTGAAATCAAGTTTTATGTGATAAAATAAGCTCAGCAAAAAAAGAAACATCCCTTTTTCAGGACTGTGTATTTCAACAATAATGTTGTAAAAATCCAAATAACTTTACAGATCTTCATTGTAAAGGGTTTAAACAATGTTTTCCATGCATGTTCAATTAACCATAATCAATTAATTAACATGCACCTGTGGAATGGTCGTTAAGACCTTAAAAGCTTACAGAGAGTAGGCATTTAAGGTCACAGTTCTAAAAACGCAGGACACTAAAGAGACTTGTCTACCGACTGTGAAAAACACCCAAAGATAGATGCCCAGGGTCCCTGCTCATCTGCGTGAACGTGCATTAGGCATGCTGCAGGGAGGCATGAGGACTGCTGATGTGGCCAGGGCAATAAATTGCCATGTCTGCACTGTGAGACGCCTAAGACAGCGCTACAGGGAGACAGGAAGGACAGCTGATCATCCTCGCAGTGGAAGACCACGTGTAACAACACCTGCACAGGATCGGTACATCCGAATATCACACCTGCGTGACAGGTACAGGATGGCCACAACAACTGCCCGAGTCACACCAGGAACACACAATCCCTCCAACCGTGCTCAGACTGTCCGCAATAGGCTGAGAGAGGCTGGACTGAGGGCTTGTAGGCCTGTTGTAAGGCAGGTCCTTACCAGACATCACCAGCAACAACGCCGCCTATAGGCACAAACCCACCTTTGCTGGACCAGACAGGAGTGGCAAAAAGTGCTCTTCACTGATGAGTCACGGTTTTGTCTCACCAGGGGTGATGGACGGATTCGTGTTTATCATCGAAGGAATGAGCGTTACACCGAGGCCTGTACCCTGGAGCGGGATCGATTTGGGGGGTCCGTCATGGTCTAGGGCGGTATATCACATCACCATCGGACTGAGCTTGTTGTCATTGCAGGCAATCTCATTGCCTTGCGGTACAGGGAAGACATCCTCCTCTCTCATGTGGTACCCTTTATGCATGCTCATCCGGACATGATCCTCCAGCAGGACAATGCCACCAGCCATACTGCTTGTTCTGTGCGAGAGTTTCTGCATGACAGCAATGTCAGTGTTCTGCCATGGCCAGCGAAGAGCCCGGATCTCAATCCCATTGAGCACGTCTGGGACCTGTTGGATCGCAGGGTGAGGGCTAGGGCCATTCCCCCCAGAAATGTCCAGGAACTTGCAAGTGCCTTGGTGGAAGAGTGGGGTAACATCTCACAGCAAGAACTGACAAATCTGGTCCAGTCCATGAGGAGGAGATGCACTGCAGTACTTCAAGCAGCTGGTGGCCACACCAGATACTGACTGGTACTTTTGATTTTGAGCCTCCCTTCATTCAGGGACACATTATTCTATTTCTGTTAGTCACATGTCTGTGAAACATTTTTAGTTTATGTCTTATGGTGTTGACTCTTTTAGTGTTCATACAAATATTTACACACATTAAGTTTACTGAAAGTAAAAACAGTTGAAAGTCAGAGGACGTTTATTTTTTTGCTGAGTTTATTTGCTTTGTTGTGCA
Organism: Rhinichthys klamathensis goyatoka; assembly: GCF_029890125.1. Taxonomy (NCBI): domain Eukaryota; kingdom Metazoa; phylum Chordata; class Actinopteri; order Cypriniformes; family Leuciscidae; genus Rhinichthys; species Rhinichthys klamathensis. The sequence continues at coordinate 391,023 of NW_026606556.1, forward strand.
TTAGAACCACACCAGGCAGTGTCATATTACAAAATAATTTATTGAGGCCAAACATATAAAATAATCTATTGAGGCCAAACATATAAAATAAGTTATTGAGGCCAAACATATAAACATTATAAACTGAAAAGAGCGAACCTGGCCCCGTTTATCCCGTCACTTCACCATGTGACAGCAACAGCAGGCTCCTGATTGGTTAACGCGGCGCGAACTGACGCAGAAGTTCAGATTTTTCAACTCGGGCGGCAGACGCGAATTCGCGTCAAACACGTGAATGCACAAAAAGCACAAAATAAAATCATTCGCGCGTACGCGCCAGGCGCTCAATTCGCGCCGCAGGAATTTTTTATGCGCGTGACGCGTCTTTGCATTGACTTAACATTGAAATCACTCGCGCCAGACGCTCTATTCGCGTCTGGTGTGAACGCACCATTATGCTGATGAGATCAGGAAATCTCTGCAAACGAGCTGACTCATTTACACGCCCCCTTTATGTAATTGATCACACCCAGTTGAAATGTATATAAACTACAATGTAAGATTCCCTTAGTTTAGACTTGACGAATGACTGCAGCTACCAACAGCTCTTGTTTCTCAATAAAGAATCCTGCTGAAGATACCACCAAGTCTCCTGGTTTTCGCTTCTGAGTTTCCTACACTTTAGACGAAAAAAGTTCACAAGAGTTGGTGCCCTGTGACCCGGATGGAACTGCTCACCTGAATCCAGATTGAAACAAAGATCTCAACAAAGATCTGACTGAGTTCCAGACTGAATCACCTGAATCCAGATTGAAACAAAGATCTCAACAAAGACTGACTTTCCAGACTGAAAGAGTTCCAGGATGAATCTTAAAACTTCAAGCCAGACGGAATCTTTCCATACAACCAACGATTTGGTGAGTTTCACTCTATTCAAAGAACCGCTGCAGACCAGTAAAAAAAAAAAAAAAAAAAATTCCTCTGCGCCGCCAGAGAAAAGAGTTAACAGACAGCTGTAGAGTTTTATCCTCTGTTGTCAGGCAGGGAAGATTAGCATTACGTGTTAATATTGGTGATCCTCTGTTCACAAAGAAGGATTAGCATTACGTGCTAGTTATTTTTGTTTATCCTCTGTTCACAGAGAAGGTTAGCATTACGTGCTAATATTTTGTTTCATCCTCTGTATAGGCAGGGAAGATTAGCATTACGTGCTAATATTTTGGTTTATCCTCTGTTCTTGTAGGCAGGGAAGTTAACCCCCTGGGGTCGGCTATCGCGCCGGCGCGATTGTCTCGCTTTTTTTCTTATCAGTGTAAAAGAGACTCAAAATACTCGGTTAATTTTGATCTTACATATAAGTGTTGTACATCATTAGATCCTGTTAAGTTTCTATTTTTTTTGTGGATACTCACAATAAAAACAAAGTGTTGTGCTTTTCACCAAATAAAGAAAAACAAACATGATGCGAGTTCTGCGTTCTCTCTGTCAGTGAAGTCCATTCTGAAACGCGTCCTAAGATTAACTGTAACTCCGCGATTACTTGTCACACAGGCACGAGAGGTTTTTCTTTATGAAGCTTAAATTCTCTTCTTTTAAATGAAGTAATTTATATAAAAAACAAATATTCTCAGTTTATGCAATCTGTATGAAAAGAGAGTGCTGTCAGTATTTTTTTCCCCAGCTCATTACACTTCATTACGCGTTAATCTGACACGCCCACGGAGGACGCACGCTATTCAAACGCAAATGTCGAGGCAAGCCATGACAATGCCCACATCAGCCGTTCCACCGCGGCGGTAAAATGTGTGGTGTATTTGCTGCCTTTTACCGCTAAGAGGCGCTACAATCATAGACTCTGAAAAGTGTTCGTTTATTCCGGTTTATTCTCTCTAATGCGTAATCTGCTGCCGCACCGCGCTGATTCAGAGCAATTGAAAGCTGGTAGCAGAAGAATTCAACAAGTGAAATGTAGTTAAAATAATTCATAATCACAATACTGAAATTAGGCTACTGAAATGTAATTGAATAAATAATGAAAACATTTCAACATAAAACATTGCAATAAAAACATTTAGGCTACATGAATGAGGCTTTACAACTTTTTCAGCGTACAGACGGTAGATCAGTGATCAACGCAACGACACGAGCTTCGAGGAGCTTCATTTGACCCGAGATCGAATCTCAATGTAGCATACATGATGTTAACCGATGTTGGCCTACAGCGTTTATATTTTACCACCTTGATGCTTAAATAGGTAACTGTTTATAACTGTTTACTTATTTAAAGTCAAGAGTTTTGTTTAATTATCATTACAACATAAATTTGCTACATTCCTCCTGTAGAACCGCAGCCGCCGCACACACGACAAAAACTGATGAAGGAAGATTGTCAGCCGATTGCATCAGAAAATGAAAAAGAAGAAGCTCGTCTTTAGTCTGCTAAATTATTGTGTAATGTAAAAGAACACAAAAATTACTTATGTTTGAAACCAAGTTCGAACATTTCAAGGTTTAAATAAAGTGTCGGGACAGTTTTTTTTTATTTAAAACAGGGTTGCATCGGTTTAGAGTTTATTTCTTTTGCGATGCAAAATAAGAAACACTAGGCTAATCTTATTCTTACGACATTTTAAATTCGTATTGCCAAAGAAATTACAGCTAAATTAAACAATTAAAACAGTACAAAACGAAAATTGTCCAAAGAAACATATTTAAATTAAAAACATGCGTTTCTCTTTGCCTCTCTCGCGCTGGATCTCTTTTTAACAAGTTTATTTAGTCTCCCTCGCTCTGATAATACTACTGTATATGTCGCTGCGTGTCAGCCATACAAATCACGAAAAAATTATTTAGCCTTTAATTGTTGCTTCAAAGACACAGCATGCCTTGTTGAATTCACCGTACAATAACTTCAATTGAAATTTTGTGTGAAAAAAAAAACTTTAAATAGGCTACAATAAATAAACTACAATATTTATAATTTAATAAAATATGGGGCCTACATTTGGACACAGATTTATCCTTACAATAATTTTGCCTGCTCATCAGGCTGGCTATCCGACACTCTCCATATGAAAGAGGAACATTAACACCTTTGTCCAGCAACTGTCCCTCCAACCCCCCACAGGCTATCGGAGTCTGAGGCTGACTTAACACAAAGAGAAGTCGCAATTCACACTTAAATCGCTATTCTAGACAGTGTTGATAATGAAGGAATTAAATGGAATTACATGTAGCCTAGTGATATTTCTGTCATAAAAGTTTATTACTAAATATTTCATTATTTCAATAATTGATGAAATAAAACTGGTTTGGGGCAGCTTTTTCCAAGCAAAACTAAATATAATCTGAAAAAACGCTTGTTAATTTGTTGTCATGAACAAAATGTTCAACTCAATATTAAAGTCTACAGGGATCTTTGGATCCTTACAACCAGGCATGCAATTTGTGAATTAAGTTTTTATTTGATTTTGTATTATTCAAATAAATATCGAAACACGGTGCTTCGTGGTAATGCTGCTAAATTAAATAACATTTATAGAACAATTATGAACTTAAATGAAACATTATCGCAACATTTCGACAAATACATTATTTGATCTGTTTTTACATTTTAATTCAGGGCGATTTAGCCTACATTTAATTAGAGCGAGATTTTCACCCTTGTCTTGTCATTTTCTCATTGGGAAGCGCTTACATTACATGTTTGAGTAGATCCTCTGTTCCTCTAGTTTTCATATGGATTAGCCTATAATCAGATAACATTTATTAGCCTAAATATTTAGACATTTAAAGGCTTTAGACATAGCCGATTTCTTATCGTGACTGAGCTGAAGTGGCTTTCGGTTCATTTTTGTGACGCACAGTTCCCGAAGACAGAGACGACAGATAGCCTATACTGTTTTTGTCGTTAGCCTAATATGAATACAAGTTTACAGTTTTGAACGATGTAAGCTACTCTACTCTTATCTGTATGACCAAAAAATTACGGAGTCGCCTACTAAGTTATTTTAGCTGTAATAATGAGAAAAATAAATTAATCTAAATGAACGCGCCGCCGTGTTTGTCGAACACTAACTCACCATGCCAGAATAAAACCCGACTTTAGAAAAATGCATAGGGCCACTCGGCGTGGGGTGCCAAAACACTTAATTATAAACTTCAATATTTAATTCAAAATAATCTCAACACGCTTTGTGAAATTTGAAAAGCCGTGCATGCATTAAGGCCACTGAAACTAATGAACAACTGAAACGCTGGTTTTGATTTTATTGTTTGTCGTTTAAACGTGCCTGTTGCATATCTCTATTTTATATATTTGATATTGGTGAAGTAGCCTATAGCATTGATTAGCTGTGGAGGGAGGGGTGTGGGGATTAAAATAATTCAGCAGAAGCAGGGATGTTTAGACCAGAAGGAAATCACAATCCCCCCTGGCAAATCACACTTTACTTAAAACCATGTTTTTAAAAACTCTAGGTTGTAGGGAACAGACCTCTCTGCCATGCGCGCGCACGGTTTGGAGCACAATATCTGTCTCGCATGCACGCTCGCTCTAGATAGATTACGGGATATTTTAACTAATTTGCGGTATAATAACTAGTCGATCACGAGTGGCTCAACAGGTATCTATAGATATCCTTCAGGAATTTGACCGACCGGGTTGACACTTCAGCGTGAGAAATCGGGGGTGTGGCATGAGAGCCTGGAATAAAAAAAATAATATATATAGCCTATATATATAGGCTATATATAATTTATTTTTTTACAGAACTGCTTTTGAAATTACGATTGGTAGCCTATTATTATACAGATGCAAAGTCGTTCTGTTGGATACTATTTTGTTTTTTTTGTATTTTTACTTAGTGTAAAATGGAAATGCATGATAATTGTATTTTATAAATATAAGCAAAAAAAAAAAACTGTATGGTGTAACAGAGTTTTAGAGCTAGACAAATCTCTTTGCAATAATAAATATAAAATTTACAGCAGACCATGTTTGTGCGGGATTTGAACCTGTGTCATCTTGATGATGAACCGTAAGTTCTACCGCTCAGCTATGAATTTTCTCACTGAGAAATATCCAAACGTCTGATTCTGACATGAGCGAGAAAACGTTTTGTCTTTAGCCTGTGAGAGTGTAGGCCTACTTTAGCCTTTTAAAGTTTTAAAAGATTATATCTTATCTGTATGACCAACAATTTGTTGTAGGCTTATTTGGAAATTACCATAACTTGTAGTATTTCATCCTTAGGCTACTGTTAATAGACATTAGCCCCACTTACGTTTTGCTAAATGTCCCTTTGCGCCACCTGGCGGTCATTTCGCGAACGACTTTGAAATGCGACTGGTTTATTTTTACCGCGGTGGATGGCTAAAAATGGTATGTGGATGGCTAAAAGGTGTGACTATAAATGTGCTTTTGGCTTTCATTTAAATTTTGATTGTTTGTATATATATATATATATATGTGTGTGTGTGTGTGTGTGTGTGTGTGTGTGTGTGTATGTGTGTATAAACATTTATTTATTTATATACACTACCGTTCAAAAGTTTGGGGTCGGTACGATTTTAAATACTTTTAAAAGAATTCTCTTCTGCTAACCATGGCTGCGCTTATTTGATTAAAAATACAACAAAAATCAGTTATAGTATTAAATATTATTTCCAGTGTAAATCAGCTGTTTTCTGTGTGAATATATAGTAAAGTGTAATTTATTCCTGTGATCAAAGCTGAATTTTCAGCATCACCAGTGTCAGGGTCTTCAGTGTCAAATGATCCTTCACAAATCAGTATAATATGAGGATTTGATGCTCAAGAAACGTTTATTATTATTATCAATGTTGAAACAGTTGTTGGTCTGTCAGTTGTACAGTTTTTTTGTTTGTTTTAGGATTCTTTGATGAATATGAAGTTCAAAAGACTTTTGTAACATTATAAATGTCTTTACTGTCACTTTCGATCAAATTAATTATTCCTTGATAAATAAAAGTATTGTTTTCTTTCCTCCAAAAAATAAAAATAAAATTCTCACTGACCCCAAACTTTTGAACGGTAGTGTATATATATTGTCCTTGCATTCTTTCTTGTGTGACACCCCTGAATGAAAGGCTCATTAGTATGCAGTCTGCTCAGGTGAGAACTGCCTAATTATTCATGAGGGGGTTGGGCCGTTCCGCCCATCCGCATATTGCCTTTGCAAACAAAAAAATGTTTTTCACAATTTAAAACAATCTATTGTTTTATGTGAATGATAAGGCAGAATGATTTTCAGATCAATTTGAAGCAAAAACTCTAGGCGATAACATCCACTAGTCAAAAGTCTTGTGGACAAATATTTAGTATGTTATTTGTGGCCTTATATTATAAACTTTATTTTTTAGTTTTTTCAATAACCACGCATAAACAATATTCTCTCAAAAATACAAACATGTACATACATGTTGCTCACATATTATGGTAGCCCTGTGTGTGCTATATAGAGTGTAATTCCACCTGTGCCATTAATATGTTTATAAGCAACTGAAAAAAGCACAAATGTCAGAGCATGCCAAAACATCTCAAGGACCCCGAAAACACCTCAGACCCCAGAGGGTTAAAGGGGTTTCATGACAGATACCTGTCCTAACTGTACATGTGCATCAGATACCTGTGTGTGTTTACAGGGGTTTCATGACAGATTCCTGTCCTAACTGTACATGTGCATCAGACACCTGTGTGTGTTTACAGGGGTTTCATGACAGATTCCTGCCCTAACTGTACATGTGCATCAGATACCTGTGTGTGTTTACAGGGGTTTCATGACAGATTCCTGCCCTAACTGTACATGTGCATCAGATACCTGTGTGTGTTTACAGGGGTTTTATGACAGATTCCTGCCCTAACTGTACATGTGCATCAGACACCTGTGTGTGTTTACAGGGGTTTCATGTGAGATTCCTGTCCTAACTGTACATGTGCATCAGATACCTGTGTGTGTTTACAGGGGTTTCATGACAGATTCCTGCCCTAACTGTACATGTGCATCAGATACCTGTGTGTGTTTACAGGGGTTTCATGACAGATTCCTGTCCTAACTGTACATGTGCATCAGATACCTGTGTGTGTTTACAGGGGTTTCATGACAGATTCCTGCCCTAACTGTACATGTGCATCAGATACCTGTGTGTGTTTACAGGGGTTTCATGACAGATTCCTGCCCTAACTGTACATGTGCATCAGATACCTGTGTGTGTTTACAGGGGTTTCATGACAGATTCCTGCCCTAACTGTACATGTGCATCAGATACCTGTGTGTGTTTACAGGGGTTTCATGACAGATTCCTGCCCTAACTGTACATGTGCATCAGATACCTGTGTGTGTTTACAGGGGTTTCATGACAGATTCCTGCCCTAACTGTACATGTGCATCAGATACCTGTGTGTGTTTACAGGGGTTTCATGACAGATTCCTGCCCTAACTGTACATGTGCATCAGATACCTGTGTGTGTTTACAGGGGTTTCATGACAGATTCCTGCCCTAACTGTACATGTGCATCAGATACCTGTGTGTGTTTACAGGGGTTTCATGTGAGATTCCTGTCCTAACTGTACATGTGCATCAGATACCTGTGTGTGTTTACAGGGGTTTCATGACAGATTCCTGCCCTAACTGTACATGTGCATCAGATACCTGTGTGTGTTTACAGGGGTTTCATGACAGATTCCTGTCCTAACTGTACATGTGCATCAGATACCTGTGTGTGTTTACAGGGGTTTCATGTGACATTCCTGTCCTAACTGTACATGTGCATCAGATACCTGTGTGTGTTTACAGGGGTTTCATGAGAGATTCCTGTCCTAACTGTACATGTGCATCAGATACCTGTGTGTGTTTGCAGGGGTTTCATGACAGATTCCTGCCCTAACTGTACATGTGCATCAGATACCTGTGTGTGTCTACAGGGGTTTCATGTGAGATTCCTGTCCTAACTGTACATGTGCATCAGATACCTGTGTGTGTTTACAGGGGTTTCATGTGAGATTCCTGTCCTAACTGTACATGTGCATCAGATACCTGTGTGTGTTTACAGGGGTTTCATGTGAGATTCATGTCCTAACTGTACATGTGCATCAGATACCTGTGTGTGTTTACTGGGGTTTCATGTGAGATTCCTGTCCTAACTGTACATGTGCATCAGATACCTGTGTGTGTTTACTGGGGTTTCATGTGAGATTCCTGTCCTAACTGTACATGTGCATCAGATACCTGTGTGTGTTTACAGGGGTTTCATGACAGATTCCTGCCCTAACTGTACATGTGCATCAGATACCTGTGTGTGTTTACAGGGGTTTCATGTGAGATTCCTGTCCTAACTGTACATGTGCATCAGATACCTGTGTGTGTTTACAGGGGTTTCATGACAGATTCCTGTCCTAACTGTACATGTGAATCAGACACCTGTGTGTGTTTACAGGGGTTTCATGTGAGATTCCTGTCCTAACTGTACATGTGCATCAGATACCTGTGTGTGTTTACAGGGGTTTCATGACAGATTCCTGCCCTAACTGTACATGTGCATCAGACACCTGTGTGTGTTTACAGGGGTTTCATGACAGATTCCTGTCCTAACTGTACATGTGCATCAGATACCTGTGTGTGTTTACAGGGGTTTCATGTGTGCATATGAATGCATCTAAATCAACAGTCTATGATCTAAATAGAATAAATAAATAGAATGAATAAACAAAGAAGTACAATGTAGACTAAAAGTACTGAAACTACTTTAAAGGAATATTACTCACTTTGCTGTTTTCCACCAGACTGGCTTCCATCATCTTTTCATATATGTTCATCTTCAGAAGAGTACATAACCGGCATAGTTTCTTCAGAAGAAGACCTGAAACTTCTTCTGGAAAGCCACAAACGGGCAACTGGCACATCTTACACTGTTTGGTAATTTATCAGTTTCTGTATTAACTGTTTGATTGTTTCTTTATGACCTTATGGAAAGTATTGCTATGAAGAACATTTGTTGCGTTTTATAGACATGCACTTACGACAGCTACTTTCATTAAACAAGTTTGTATTTACATGAAATTTAAAAAAAGAAAAGGAAAGGTAGTACAATGAAAAGTATTAAATGCCTTTTTCGTTTATTTACTTCCTGGTGACAGGTCGGATGACAGTCAAAAAAAACAAAAAGTGACACCCCGATTTCTCTGGAAAGTTGAAGACTATTCAAAACACATTCCTCTCTCTGTGAAAAGAAGAGTGATATATGCTTGCCAGCATGGAAAAAACTACAAAAAGGCACCAAAAACAGATGAGTTGGTATGTTCTGAAGTGTGCACAGATTTTCATGAGCTTAATGTATGTTGAACGAGAGATGTTGTATATATTTATAAAACGGGTAATTCAAGTCCTTGATTCTGATTGGTTGAGCTGCGTTCAAAGCCGTTGTAAGTTACTCGATAAACACACCTGTGACCTAATTACATGAGTATTTCTCATGTAAATAAATATTTGTGTGTATGAAAATAAATATTTTTATGGACTAGCCTTTTTTTAAAATCAATAAGCCCTGTGAAGCCAAGTTTTACAGTGAATTTAGAACAGCTAAGTGTGCCCCTTAGCTGTTCTAAATTCTATGTAAAACACTGCTTCATGGGTCTCATTGCTTTAATTTACTTTTAGACAAAATTGTAGGCATACTTTTTTATATTTTACTTTTATTTTTATTTTGCTTGGCCCTAGAAAAATAAAATGTAGTGATGTAGAAATCATGTGTCTTTCAATCTGCAGCATACTGAACATGAATATATCGGCGAAAGAAGATTTCACATTCAAAGCACCAAGAAAGTTGATTGCCCAGCAAAACTATATGTCAGATATATATTAAGGTAAATTTCACTGTCATGACTCATTTAAATGCACTCATTTAATATCTATAACTTTATTACCATTATAAAGGTAATGGTGAAAATAGTGCACTTTTTAGTTCTGTCTCATGTTAGGGTGTTGCGACATAATTCATAGGACTACTTAACTGGATATTTTTCAGATAGATACTCATTATGGTATGTTGTTCTTTACAGATATGACAACTTTGCTGTTGGAGACAAAAGTTCTAGAAGTGAAAAACAAGCAGCTATAAAGAGGCTTCTGGAGTCAATAAAAGAGAACCCCACTGCCACTTCTGAAGTAATTCATGTCAAAATCCCTTTGGCAAAAGCACAAAAAAAGCACAACATTTCAGAAAACTGTCATTTCTCAAATAAGATCCATCACGGGGTGCGTGACAAAATACATGAATATGTTTCACTTGGAATGACCTCTGTCCCTTTCCTGAAGAAGGTTCTGAAAACCTTTGTCCAGAAAGAGCTTTCAGGCATGGGAAGTGTTCTACCACACCCACAGGACCCATCATACTTCCCATCAAGCCATGTTATTCAAAACCATGTGCATCAGGCCTTACTTGCTGGAAAATACTCTGGCTTTGATCAACTGCAACTGGAAAAGAAAATTGATGAATGGAAATTAACAGATTCAGATTCCCAGTTTTTCTTTAGGCAGTGCACAGAGAACTACAGACATCAGACAGAAATACATGTCGAAGTGAATGCACAAAGAAATGGCTTTCCAGTCACCGAAGACTCTGACTTTGAGGATCAACACACACCGGACATGACCACATCACAAGAAACATTCTTGTTTATTCATCAAAACATACAACAGCAGCATTTACTTGAGCGTTATGGAGATATGGTCCTACTTGATGCCACTTACTGAACAACCAAATATGCTTTGCCCCTGTTTCTGGTTGTTGTTCGGACTAATGTTGGCTACAAACCGGTTGCTGAGTTTATATGTGAAAACGAGACAACTACAGCGATAGCTGAAGCTCTTAACATTCTGAAACAGTGGAACCTGAAATGGGAGCCAAAGTACTTCATGCTTGATTATTCACAACAGGAATATCAAGCTCTGGACCATACATTTCCAAATGCACAGAAGTATTTATGCTCATTCCATCGTGAGCAAGCTTGGATACGATGGACAAGACAAGGTACAGTCCAGCTGAAGTGTATTTTTTATTTTATTTTATACCAGAATTCCATTTATAGTCTTTGGTTTTCATTATAATCCTGGATCTGTGATGATGTATATTTTGTGTTTTTTATTTTTATTTATTTTGTTGTTGTTTTACTTTTAGAAGTAAAACCAATACAACCTTAAATTTACATTTCCGTTTTTCAAAAACATCTTTCAAAGTACTTGCATTACATTGTTTTCTTAGTTTCATTTATTTACATTTCGTTTGTACCGTAAATAAGTCATCTGAAACATATAGGTAATTTACTATTTTTACAGTGTTTAATATCCCATATATTCTCTTTCTGGCAGCCAAGAACAAATTGTCCCTCTCTGAGCAAAGTGAACTACTTGGCCACCTGCGTGAGATAGCTAGTGCCCCAAGTGAATCATCTTGTGATAGGGAGGTTGACAGACTGAAGGAGAGCAAGGTTTACAAGAAGTCATTTGAAGTCAGACATTATGTTGATACAAGGTGGCTATGTATTCGGGAGGTGAGGTACTGCACTGGACATGTTCGTGTTCCACGTGTTCAATTGTTGTACAGTACATTTAGATTGGAATAAAAGGGACAGGCCAGCATTTAGTTTTCTCTGAAATTATTATACCCTGTCAACACCAAACAGACATAACAAAAGCAAGTCATCGTCATCACTGATTCAGTCTACACTTGATTAAGATAGTTGTGCTGGGTTAAGGAAATAGATGCCTCTATTTTGCACACTGTCTGGACTGGTTTAGGATATCTGCTTTTATGCATCCAGTGTAGACTGGGTGTAATGTTCCATTCTTTCTGCATCGACTACTTTTATCAAAGTAATATGTTCTTTTCCCTTTCAGCGGTGGTGTAGGGCCTATGTGCCACAAGGATTCTCTGTGGCAGTTACCACCAACAATGGAGTTGAGGCTCTCAATAAATCATCTACCTCAAATTTTCTGGAACAGGAAGTCTAACATCTCTGCTTGAAACTATGATATGCGATTTCATCCCAGAACAGTTGCTATCCTACAGTAGACTCAACTTCATCTACAGTAGTGAATGCAAAACATACAATCCAGATGTGCCAACGTTCCTGAGAGACAGACCCAGGAGTTTTGTCAAACATTGCTTAAACAGTATCCAAGCAGCTTCCATCTATTCAAAAGAGCATGTCGAGGTACTTGGAAAGGAATCTTTCAAGGTAAAGAGTGAGACAACCTCTGCATGGTACAGAGTAGAACTTGGTGACTCTGAAAGGTACCCATCTTGTGAATGTGTCCACTTCAAAACAACGTTCTTACCATGTAAGCATTTCTTCGCTGTTTTTTGTCACTCTGACAAAACATGGGGAGACCTTAGTCCAGTTTATTGTCGAAGCCCATATATAACTCTGGATTTCAGTGTTGCTCTAACTAATCCACCAACCACAGAGAACAGCACTCAAGAAGACTTTTCTAGTGACGTTTGTGTTAGTCCTCTTCCTTACCCAAGGAAACAGACACACAACAGTGAGCCACAGACAGCTGGTGTAGGAGCTGATCAGCAGCGCTTGCGCGAAGAGCTCAAACAGTTACATGATGTATCATATATGTGCACTGACAAGGAGGCAATTCAGAATGCATCTTGTGTTGTTCATGAGCTAAGTGAAACACTCAAATCCACTTTACCTAAAGATCATGGCCTGGTTCTCCAGCAGCAAGAAGCTGTCAAGCACAACCTTCGGGCTTTACCAAGTCGCTGTAAGAAGGCTAAACAAAAAACTGCAAGAAAACGCAAAATGAGAGCGATGGCAGTTTCAAATGAAGGTTTGTTATATTACAATGAAATGGTGTATAATTTGTTTTGTTTTTTAATCTTGTAGCAATACTGTGCTATACAATCAGTGTTTGCCGGATTATTTTTTATACATTATGTACTATTTCCTGTTTTGTTTTGTTGACCTGTCAACTTGGTGTATAGTACACATGACTTGTCTTGGCAAGTCATGTGTACTATACTTGGCAACCTTTTAATAGTTTATTGTTGAAAAGGTCTCTGTGCTATACATAAATTCAGTTTTCTCTATGCTTTATTTTTATTCTTTTTCATATTCTGTTCATTTCCTTATCAGGTGATGGCCATTTCCATAAAAAGTCTAAAAGGACAGAGATGGACAAAGACTTGCTTCAGGCAATATACAGTTAATATACTATTAATGAATCTGCTATTAATGCATGAAATTTTAAGTTGTTTGTGATTTTCTCTTCAGTCGTGTGGTGTGGAGGTCTCTGTGGAAGAAACAAGGAAAGCATCCACACTGATACACGCGGACAATCTTGTGAACCATAGTAAAAACTTAACTAGGTTAACAAAGGTGAGAATATGATTGTGAAATAAAATGCTCTGTCAATAACATATGTCCACTGAGCAAATACTTTGAGCTCGTTTATATGTACGTTGTATTTTTTTAGGACATGGCATCAGAGGTGAGACGCATTCTGGAACAAGATGACCCAAACATGGTGATAAGCACAGCTTTCAAACTATGCATTAGACAGAGCGACCTGGCAACGCTGGAGGAGGGTTCCTGGCTCAATGACATGGTAAGAGTGTAAGCGAACATACAGTAAGATTAAAAATTACACTTTCTCAAAAAAGAAAGACAATATTTGTTCTTAATGAATCAAAAAGCAACTACTTGATTGATTGTCTAAAGTGTATTTTATTTTTAGATAACATATTTCTCATATTTGCACATGCACATTTTTCGCTTACTTTTCAACCCCTCCCCACTGACCAACTACCATCTCAGTTAGGTACATAACTTTTCATGATCTATTCAATTCCTTGTAGATAAAATCAGGTCCTTTTTTTGCTGTCATTTTTCTTTTTTTTTCAGTCACATTATAGAAGTAAAATCAGTTGTAATTGTGTATCATTCACATTGACTTCCTCTAGCATAATTATTTTAGTAAATTTTGTCATGCTTTTTATTGTGCAATAAATATATTACAAAAATTAAGATCAATTATACTAATAATATTGTAGCTAATTATCTTTGTTATATCTATCACTGTTTTGCTTGATTGCATTAAAATCCCACAGTCATCAAGTTGGACACAACAATCTCTGATTTCTTTAAATATTGGCATTGGTCTGATTAATCTGATCATTTTAAAAAGCTCTAATGTTGGCTGTCAGGGATATGTGTATCATTAATATTTTTACTCTTATGTTCTCAAGGTTATCAACTTCTATTTGTCTCTGATAATGAAGAGGAGCAATGATCAGCAGGAAGGTCTTAAAGTGTACTGTTTGAGCACATTTTTCTACCCAAAGCTTCTGAGTAATGACGGAGATTTTGCAGGCCATGCAGCAGTTAAGAAATGGACAAAAACAGTGGATCTCTTCGTCCAGGATCTAGTTCTTGTTCCGCTGCACCTCGACTCGCACTGGGCTTTGGCTGTAAGTAATTTATGAATAGCAATGCCTTTGTAACACATTGTTTCCATTTCTATACTGTATGATTAAAAGTGTAAAAATTGTATATTTACCTTTACACTATTTTTTTTAACCTTTGACCTCCATTGCTTATCACCAGGTAATTGATTTCAAATCCCAGACCATCCAGTGCTATGACTCCATGGGTCAAAGACATGACGACATCTGCCACATAATGCTGTGAGTTATGTCCAATTACAACTTTGGTTTTAAAGGGATACTCCACCGTTTTTTCATATTAAACTATGTTATTCTCTTATCTAAGACGAGTTGATACATACCTCTCTCGTCTCAGTGCGTGCACTATATCGCTCTGTCGGGCGGAGAACTTTGAGAGCAGTTAGCTTAGCCCCATTCATTGTATATGGGCCAAACAAAGATGAAGTTAGAAGCGACCAAACACATCCACGTTTTCTCTATTTAAATATAGTTACACGAGTAGTTACACGACCAAGTATGGTGACACTAAATAAAATGTGGCGCTTTTTATAAGCGGGTAAAATGGATAACTAGAACATTTTCTCCCCCCTCTCCCTCTCCCTGTCATTTCCGTCAATAGAACCAACGTGACCTGCACGCCTGCAGTAGCCTAGTAGTTTTTTGTGCAGAGTTGACGGAGGGAGAGGACTTTTCACGAGTGAAGATATTACAGCGCCGAGTCGAAGTGCTCCCAATAAGTGCTATTCCGCCATACATTATAGTTATCCATTTTACCCGCTTATAAAAAGCGCCACATTTTATTTAGAGTCACCATACTTGGTCGTGTAACTACTCGTCTAACTATATTTAAATAGAGAAAACGTGGATGTGTTTGGTCGCTTCTAACTTCATCTCTGTTTGGCCCATATACAATGAATGGGGCTAAGCTAACTGCTCTCAAAGTTCTCCGCCCGACAGAGCGATTAAGTGCACGCACTGAGACGAGAGAGGTATGTATCAACTCGTCTTAGATAAGAGAATAACATAGTTTAATATGAAAAAACGTCTCAGGTTACTACTGTAACCATAGTTCCCTGAGAAAGGGAACGAGACGATGCGTCACTTGACGCTTTGGGAACGCCCCCAGCGTGAATGCGTCTGAGCATCAATGTCAACTAGTCCAATGGAAAGAATGAGCGTCACGGGCGGGTGACGTCATGAGCAGGAAGGCATAAGACCACATCCGGTGAAACGCGGCATTAGCTTCAAAAAGTCGAAGCAAGCCGATCACAGGGATGCAGGAAGTATGGCAGGGTGACGCATCGTCTCGTTCCCTTTCTCAGGGAACTATGGTTACAGTAGTAACCTGAGACGTTCCCTTTCGAGGGAACTCGCGATGCGTCACTTGACGCTTTGGGAACGAGAATACCCAAAACGCCAGAATTCCAAGTACCTGAGTGTCAGTCTGTTGGAACTAAGCACTAAGCACCTGAGAACCTGGGGCAGCATCCAGGTCCAAACTGTAAAACCTGACGAATGTGAGCGGTGAAGACCAGCCTGCCGCATCACAAACGTCTTGGAGAGAAACCCCAAATAACAAGGCTTTAGAGGCCGCCATACCCCTCGTTGAGTGAGCTCTGACCACCAAGGGACACGGATGGTCAGAGTACTCGTATGCAAGTGAAATAGCCTCGACTATCCACTTACTAACCGTCTGTTTAGAAGCAGGAAGACCCTTCTTAGGTGATCCAAAGCAAATAAATAACTGGTCGGACTTCCTCATTGAAGATGTCCGAAGAACATAAGTATCCAGTGCTCGCACTGGACACAAGAGGTTCAGCCTTTCCTGGTCCGCAGATGTAAAAGGAGGACATAAACCTGCAGCACAATAGGCCTCGGAATAATGGTAGGCACCTTTGGAACATATCCATGTTTCGGGTAAGAATGCCTTGGCCATCCCCGGTGCACTCAAGGCAGGTGGGGACCGAAAGGGCCTGAAGGTCTGACTCTAATAGGGACGAAATAGCTAGCAGAAAATAGTCTTAAAAGAAAGGAACTTCTCTGAGACCAAATCTAAGGGCTCGAAGGGAGCCCCAGATAGGCCTTCTAGAACTATTGCAAGGTCCCAAGCCAGCACCCTAGTGCAAGTTGCAGGCCTCAGCCTCAAAGTGCCACAAAGGAAACGAGTGATCAGGGGGTCTCGACCCAAAAATGTACTACCCACCAGGGCGTGGAAAGCCGCAATGGCCGCCACGTATACCTTAAGCGTGGAAGGACATAGACCTGATACAAAGCGTTCTTGCAGAAACTCGAATACTGTGTTTACTGAACAGTTAACCGGATCCCACTGACGCTGGTAACACCAAGAAGTGAAAAACTCTCGAAATAGTGAATATAGTTTCCTCGTAGCGGGAGCTCTGGAGCTTAGAATGGTCTCAACAACCTCGGTTGAGAGACCACTCTCTATGAGTTGGGCCCCCTCAGAGGCCAAACCCACAGTTTCCAAATCCCCTGCCGGGGGTGCAATATTGCATCCCCTGCCTGAGACGGAAGGTCTCTCCTGATCGGGACCTCCAAGGGAGGTCCGTCGAGGAGAAAAATTAGGTCCGCAAACCAAATTCAGCTCGGCCAGGGTGGTGCTACTAAATAGGCTTATTCCATCCTGGCGGAATCACTCCAGAACTCCTGGGAGCAGAGCAACAGGGGGAAATGCGTACAGACGTAGCCTCAGCCACGTCTGCACCACAGCAACCAGCCCCGAGGGGACTGGTTGAGTGAGGGATAACCAGAGTGGACAGTGCGTCGTATGCTGAGACGAGAACAAATCCACTTCTGCCTGGCCATAAAACTCCCATATTTGCTCCACCGCCTCGGGGTGGAGTCCCCTGGCCTCAGCCCCTGCCTCGACAGGGTGTCTGCTCCAATATTCTGGCCCCCCTGGAATATACACTGCCCTCAGACAGCGTAATTTCCTGAGGGACCAAAATAATAGGCCACCAACGTGTTGTCTGTGGGTCAAGAACCAGAGTTTCCTCCATATAACCAAGGCGCGGGGATACTGCCGCGTGATCTTGATCGTACGGAGTGGGTTTCCCCTCAGGGAGAACCCTCTGGTCCTGAGCCACCACTGTAAAGGTCTCACGTACAGCAGGTCAAAGGGTATCACATTGAACGCTGCTGCCCTGAGACCTAACAGTCACTGTTTCAGAACAACACATGATGGCCCCTCAGGTCTGGGAGGAGATGTCTCAACGCATTGAAGACGACCATCATCTCTAGGCAATTCATGTGCCAAGAAAGATGATGACTCCTCCCAAGCCCTGAGCTGAGCGGCCTTCCAATACCGCTCCCCAGCCGGTGAGGGAAGCATCTGTCGAGATAGCAACTCGATGGCAAAGAGCTCCCAACACCGAACCCTGGGTTAAGAACCAGTGTTTCCTCCATATAACCAAGGCACGAAGGCAGGGCCGCGTGATCTTGATCATACGAAGTGGGTTTCCCCTCGGGGAGAACCCTCTGGTCCTGCGCCACCACTGCAAAGGTCTCATGTACAGCAGGCCAAAAGGTATCCCGTTGGACGCTACTGCCACAAGACCCAACAGTCTCTCGAACTGTTTTACAGTGCGTGACTGGCCTAGCCTCAGCTCTTTTGTGGCTGTTAGGATAGCAGCTACACGAACGGGCGACAGAGTGGCCCGCATCGTCACTGAATCCCATACCACACCAAGGAAAGTGGTTCTCTGTACTGGAGAAAGCACACTCTTCTTGGCATTGAGCCTCAACCCCAACATCTGCATATGAGCGAGAACGACACCTCGGTGCCGAACCGCTAACTGTTCTGATTCCGCTAGAATCAGCCAGTCATCTATGCAATTCAGAATGCGTATACACTGCAGCCTGGCGGGGCCAGAGCTGCGTCTATACACTTCGTGAATGTGCGGGGTGATAGAGCTAGACCGAAAGGAAGTGCCTGATACTGGTGTTCTTTGCCCCAAAGAAAACCTCAGGAACCTCCTGTGCTGAGGGAGGATGGAGATATGGAAGTATACGTCTTTTAGATCTATCGTGACAAACCAGTCCTCGGATCTGATTTGAGTCACGATCTGTTTGAGTGTCAGCATCTTGGACTTGAGTTCCAGCACCAAACACTCCAACAGACGAAGATCTAGTATGTGACACTGCTCTCCATCCTTTTTTGGAACAATGAGATAACGACTGTAAAGACCCGACGCAATGTCGGGTGAGTACACCTGCTCTATAGCTTTCTTTGCTAACAGGGCCTTTACCCCTTGCTCCATTACCAGAGAGATTACCATTACCCATAGAGATATATTTGGCAGTAGCTTCCGCGCTGCCAGAAAATCTACCAAGGGAACCAGCCCCTCGAGGCTGGCCTCTGGTGTAATAAAGACAGCCAGTTCGGGGACCTGAAACATACTGGCAGGAACCACCCGAACTGACTGTTTTCGAACCCCCCTCAGAGGGCGCGAGTCCGACGCAATGTCGAGTTGACGCTGCGCCAGAAGCTCGCTGGAGAACGCTGCGCCCCGAAGCACCAAGGGTGGCGGGGTTGGCAGAACGGTCCCCTGAGGGCACAGAGATGGAAAGGGCACCGTATAATGAGGTGTACACCATTCCACCCCGGTTGGGTCTGCCCTCACCGGTCTGACGCCGTGGCGCCAGACCTTTTCTTTTGAGCCGCAGCCTTCTCAGCATGAAGAACGGTCCTCGGATCCGGCTTCTGCTTTGAAGGCTTTGGCTGCTGTGTTGTGTATGAGAAACTAGCCGGCTGGAGCTGCTCACGCCCAGCAGCCCCAGTGGGTTGGACATAGCGAGGGAGAGATTATCTTGTATCTTTCTCCATGATTCCCATCAAATTGAGCCAGAGGTGTCTCTCAGTGACCACATTTCTTTGGCTGCCATCCCTGAGAGATAAATCTGAGGCCCGACGGAGTTCTCAAACCCCATCGGGCCAAACTCCCTCCCTTCTGTCCAAATACCACAGCAGGTCAGCCTGATATGCTTGCAGCACTGCTACAGTGTGCAAGCAGGCTCGTGCTAGACCCACTGCCATATATGCTTTTCCCACTAGATTAAAAAATAGTTTTCTTTAATGGTTAGTGAGAGAAGCCGACGCCTTCAGGGACGATACTGAACCGGGAGACATAGCTCGCAAGTGTCTGTTCTACCCGGGGTATTGCCCCATAGCCATACTCTTTTAACCCCCAAATATCTGAATATACATGAATGTGGGGCTAAAAAATGAGTAAGGCTTTTTCCATGATCTAGACAGCTCGCTGTGCAGATCAGGGAAAATGGAAGGCCCCGTGATGGAGGTGGAAAAATAGAGGGAAGGAAACTCGTTCAATTTTAAGGACGAGTGCCCCCTTATTTCTGCTGGCCATAAATATTTAATTTATCTACAGCCTTAGTAAACACCTCCACCAGCTTATTATTATATATATATTTTTTTATATACATTCTTTATATATATACACTTTATTTTATATATAATATATAAACTATCATATATATATATATATATATATATAGGCTATATATAATTCTCATACGCTGGGGAAGAGATGGCAAATCCACTTCCCCCATGATTGTGTACACTTTCAATGCCCAGCACATCTACCTCCTCGGAGGTAGAGCACTAAAGCATTGATTTCTCTCCCCGGGCGGAAGAGACCGCAGCGCAGTCTTCCGAGACCGGAGAGAGAGCACTGGATCCCTCGTGGAAAGGGAGGAGATAAGATCCGCGGACCCGTCTCCAACCCCGTAACGAGATCCTATTCGCGATCCACAGGAATGCATTCTCCGCGCTGCCTCGGCAGACGCGTGTCCTGCACCCCGAGGATCGCGAGCCTGGCCACTTTCCTCGAAAAGTGACAGGCGGGAGTGGAGCATGCGAAGCGAAAGCTTCTCACAATGTTGCAATCAGCCCCCTCGGAGGCTGATACCGCATGCTCCACTCCCAAACAAACTACACAAAGCTCGTGTGTGTCCCCACCCGTTAAATAACGCGGGCAGGGAGAAGCACAGAGTTTGTAAAGTTGTTTCGCCATAACTCTTCCCAATAATATCGAACAGACAACAATAAATAGACAGAGACACACTGTAAAAAATGATCGTGATTTTAACGGTAAAACACTGTAAAAATGCTACAGTGAAAAACTGTTAATTGGTTAACAGAAAGTTTCCTTACTATATACGGTAAATAACTGTGATATATATAATGGTACATTTAATTTAATTTTACGGTAAAATACCGTTAAATTTACAGTTTTTGGAAGTGAAAAAGAACAAGTTATTGTATAATTTACAGTGAAAAAATGTAAATTGACATTCCCACAATTCCCTGTGTGACACTTCACATTTGATGTATTTTGTTTTTAAATAACTGTTTCTTCATAATTGTCTTAGTTTTTTTCTAATCAGTTATGTACATTAGGGTTTTATGTTACATTTAATGTTGTTAAATTAATGCTTATTGCATTTTTTAAATTTCAACATGTTACCATAATGGTGTTTAATGTTTGTGTGAATGACACTGTGCAGCTTCTATATATTAGTATTAACTTTCTTGTGGAAGAGATGCTTGTGATGAGCTTTGGTTGACCATTTGACTCTCATCACTGCTGTGATTGTTGGCTCTCGGTGTATTACAATGGAAAAAAACAGATATTAATACTTCAAAAGGTCAGTATATATCAACATTATATCAGATAATGAAATACGGTTTATTGCTGTAAAATTATATACGGTTAAAAGTTGTAAAACCTAAAACATTGCTACCGTATTTTTAACAGGAAAACTCTGGTAACCACAGCTGCCAGGGTTTTCCTGTAAATTTAACGGGTTTTTTTTTACAGTGCAGAGTAACACAGATCGCTTGCTGAGACACAGAAGCTAATGCCGCGTTTCACCGGATGTGCTCTTATGCCTTCCTGGTCATGACGTCACCCGCCCGTGACGCTCATTCTTTCCATTGGACTAGTTGACATTGATGCTCAGACGCATTCACGCTGGGGGCGTTCCCAAAGCGTCAAGTGACGCATCGCGAGTTCCCTCGAAAGGGAACGGTGGAGTATCCCTTTAACCTCAAACGGCTTTGAAGGAATCTATGCATGTCTCGTGTGATTTAATTAACAGGAAATACCTCATGGAGGAGAAGAAACTCAAAATAGCCTGCTGCTTTGAGGCTTCCAGGTGGACTATCGGCCGAATGAGAACCAACGTATGCATACCACCGTATAATAAGTTATACAAATATTCTTTAAACTGTGCCCTTTTGTTTACTGTTATACTTACTTGGAATTTTGTTTCTAGGAAATTCCCAAACAGACTAATGGTAATGACTGTGGTGTTTTCATCTGCAAATATGCAGACTTCCTTTCTAAAGGAAAGCCACTTGATTTAAGACCGGTACATGACCAAGCTACAATATTTATATTTCTCACAAACCTGATTCTTAACACTTGTTTGACTTTATCAATAACCATCTATCCACTAACACACTAGTATCTACCCCACTCTAAACTTAGGACTAACACTTAGTACAGTAACAACATTGAACACCCTAGCAACTGTATCATTGTCTCACTGATATATCTTTAAAAGCTTTTATTTTTTGTCAAAATCCATCATCAAAGTTTGTCTGTACATGATTGTTCTCTTTCTATGTAGTGTGACATTCCTATCATACGAAAGGTGATGGTGTGGGAGATTGTACATCAGGAGATCCTGTAAAGATTGTGTCCTGACCGGAGACATCCAAAAGCTGAGGTCCTGCCTTGTTCTGCTTGCTTGTTAATATTTGATATTTTCTTTTTTAATAAAGTTGAGTATGAACAACTCATTTTCAGTATGTTGTTTTAAAATAGGAGTGGAAAAGAAGTTAGTAAAAACCTAGGATTTAAGGTTTAACAGCGTATTTGTATGTGTATTAGAATATATATATATATATATATATATATATATATTAGAATATATATATATATATATATATATATATATATATTAGAATATATAGCTTTTATTTTAACTTGTCTAAAGTCTGTTAGCTAATTAAAGCAAGCAACTTTATTTTTATAGTACATTTTCAAACAACAGACGTTGCTCCAAAGTGCTTTACAAAAATAACATTAAAATCATACAACAAAACAAACATAACTTATTTATTTTCTTTAGCTTTTGAATAAGTTTTTAAATAAGACTTAAAAGTGGCAATTGAAGGAGTTGACCTCACGTGGAATGGGAGACTATTCCAGAGTTTGGGACTTACCACAGAAAAAGCACAATCTCCTTTTGATTTTAACTGACAACGAGGGACCTTTAAAAGCTGTTGATCGGATGTGAGGAACTTAGCTATAGGAAATATTAATAATCAATAATAACTTGTTATGATTAATTATGCATATTTGGGTCAGTTAATAGGATTAACTTGACATGGCTAAATTAATGTTACAATTAATTACTCAGTTCGTCCAACAAACTATTTTGATCATTAATTTATTCTAAGAAAAGGGTATCTTCCATGGCCACAGAAGAACAATTATTTCTTAGCATATACAGCGCTTTGAGCATGTAGCAAGATCAAGATTGTAAAAGAGACTTTGTCTGCAAGCAGTAAATCTCACATGAAACCCCTGTAAACACACACAGGTGTCTGATGCACATGTACAGTTAGGACAGGAATCTGTCATGAAACCCCTGTAAACACACACAGGTATCTGATGCACATGTACAGTTAGGACAGGAATCTGTCATGAAACCCCTGTAAACACACACAGGTATCTGATGCACATGTACAGTTAGGACAGGTATCTCACATGAAACCCCTGTAAACACACACAGGTATCTGATGCACATGTACAGTTAGGACAGGTATCTCACATGAAACCCCTGTAAACACACACAGGTGTCTGATGCACATGTACAGTTAGGACAGGTATCTCACATGAAACCCCTGTAAACACACACAGGTATCTGATGCACATGTACAGTTAGGACAGGTATCTCACATGAAACCCCTGTAAACACACAGGTATCTGATGCACATGTACAGTTAGGACAGGAATCTGTCATGAAACCCCTGTAAACACACACAGGTATCTGATGCACATGTACAGTTAGGACAGGAATCTGACATGAAACCCCTGTAAACACACACAGGTATCTGATGCACATGTACAGTTAGGACAGGAATCTCTCATGAAACCCCTGTAAACACACACAGGTATCTGATGCACATGTACAGTTAGGACAGGAATCTCACATGAAACCCCTGTAAACACACACACACAGGTATCTGATGCACATGTACAGTTAGGACAGGAATCTCACATGAAACCCCTGTAAACACACACAGGTATCTGATGCACATGTACAGTTAGGACAGGTATCTCACATGAAACCCCTGTAAACACACACAGGTATCTGATGCACATGTACAGTTAGGACAGGAATCTGTCATGAAACCCCTGTAAACACACACAGGTATCTGATGCACATGTACAGTTAGGACAGGAATCTGTCATGAAACCCCTGTAAACACACACAGGTATCTGATGCACATGTACATTTAGGGCAGGAATCTGTCATGAAACCCCTGTAAACACACACAGGTATCTGATGCACATGTACAGTTAGGGCAGGAATCTGTCATGAAACCCCTGTAAACACACACAGGTATCTGATGCACATGTACAGTTAGGACAGGAATCTCACATGAAACCCCTGTAAACACACACAGGTATCTGATGCACATGTACAGTTAGGACAGGAATCTCACATGAAACCCCTGTAAACACAAACAGGTATCTGATGCACATGTACAGTTAGGACAGGAATCTGTCATGAAACCCCTGTAAACACACACAGGTATCTGATGCACATGTACAGTTAGGGCAGGAATCTGTCATGAAACCCCTGTAAACACACACAGGTATCTGATGCACATGTACAGTTAGGGCAGGAATCTGTCATGAAACCCCTGTAAACACACACAGGTATCTGATGCACATGTACAGTTAGGGCAGGAATCTCACATGAAACCCCTGTAAACACACACAGGTATCTGATGCACATGTACAGTTAGGGCAGGAATCTCACATGAAACCCCTGTAAACACACACAGGTATCTGATGCACATGTACAGTTAGGGCAGGAATCTCACATGAAACCCCTGTAAACACACACAGGTATCTGATGCACATGTACAGTTAGGGCAGGAATCTTTCATGAAACCCCTGTAAACACACACAGGTATCTGATGCACATGTACAGTTAGGGCAGGAATCTCACATGAAACCCCTGTAAACACACACAGGTATCTGATGCACATGTACAGTTAGGGCAGGAATCTCACATGAAACCCCTGTAAACACACACAGGTATCTGATGCACATGTACAGTTAGGACAGGAATCTGTCATGAAACCCCTGTAAACACACACAGGTATCTGATGCACATGTAGAGTTAGGGCAGGAATCTGTCATGAAACCCCTGTAAACACACACAGGTATCTGATGCACATGTACAGTTAGGGCAGGAATCTGTCATGAAACCCCTGTAAACACACACAGGTATCTGATGCACATGTACAGTTAGGACAGGAATCTGTCATGAAACCCCTGTAAACACACACAGGTATCTGATGCACATGTACAGTTAGGACAGGAATCTGTCATGAAACCCCTGTAAACACACACAGGTATCTGATGCACATGTACAGTTAGGACAGGAATCTGTCATGAAACCCCTGTAAACACACACAGGTATCTGATGCACATGTACAGTTAGGGCAGGAATCTGTCATGAAACCCCTGTAAACACACACAGGTATCTGATGCACATGTACAGTTAGGGCAGGAATCTGTCATGAAACCCCTGTAAACACACACAGGTATCTGATGCACATGTACAGTTAGGGCAGGAATCTGTCATGAAACCCCTGTAAACACACACAGGTGTCTGATGCACATGTACAGTTAGGACAGGAATCTGTCATGAAACCCCTGTAAACACACACAGGTATCTGATGCACATGTACAGTTAGGGCAGGAATATGTCATGAAACTCCTGTAAACACACACAGGTATCTGATTCACATATACAGTTAGGACAGGAATCTCACATGAAACCCCTGTAAACACACACAGGTATCTGATGCACATGTACAGTTAGGACAGGAATCTCACATGAAACCCCTGTAAACACACACAGGTATCTGATGCACATGTACAGTTAGGACAGGAATCTCTCATGAAACCCCTGTAAACACACACAGGTATCTGATGCACATGTACAGTTAGGACAGGAATCTCTCATGAAGCCCATGTAAACACACACAGGTATATGCACATGTAATATGCCATTTTAATAACTGACAGTACACTGTCTTTGTATAATAAGTTTAACGACATAAGAATCATCCAATTATCAGCGATAATTGAAGTGTATAGATACAGAAGTGTATCATTTTTATTCATGTATTAAATTAATCGATCTCTGGGTTGATAAATATTTCTGGTCAGTAGAGAAAGTTTAAGTTCATCCACTCTTACCGTTACACACAACACAGTTTATTTTATTTTATTTTCGTTTCCTTTATATTTTTGTTAAAAGTGTGACCGTGGATCCTGGTGTAATCCAATATCTCAGATTGTTTTAATGGCGCGGTTTTGAAATATATTAGCGTGTGACTTTGAAATAATTTACTTGACATGACATAAATAATCAATTTTAACCTTGTTTCTATTAGCGGCAAAAAAAAAATATATACCGTTGGTATCTATCTTGGTCCTCATACACTTAGTGCGCATGACCGGTGACCTATGCAAATTCGGAATTAGGAGAACGCCTACTCTACCACGTCACAATTTTTTGACGCTGTACTGAAACCCCTGGAAATAAGTGACTGCCGTCTTCACAACCTCTTAAAAACTAATTGGGCAATTCAATTAATTATTGCAATAATAAACAATGAATGCACAATATAGGCATTTCTGTCATCAGAATTATATGAAAGCTGCTTATCAAATGGTCTGTAATACTTCAAGTCCTGTACATGTCAGTGAATGTTAAGTTCCCTTTCGAGGGAACTCGAACTGCGTCGTAAGATCGACACTTTGGGGACGCTCCCTTAGCGTGCGCCTCTGAAGTATGAATGAAACTAATCCAATCCTGATTGGTGTTGCGTCGTGACGTAACATGTGACGGCATAACCGGATGCATAAAAGTGACGCTGATACAAACACACATTAGCTATCGCTCTTCAGCAAGCGCTCTCTGTGAAACTGTCTGTCTTATTTGGTGTTGTTTGTCTGTGCAAAGCTCTATATTATGGCGAGTGAACAATACACTACGTGTGTGCACCCCTGCCCTATATATCTCACGGGTGGGGACACGCATCAGTTGTGTGTGTATTGTTTAGGGGTGCAGCACACACAGGCAGCTCTCGAGAGGGCTGCCTGTGAACACTGTGAAGCACTTCCTATTAGAGTGCTGCGCTCCCGCTTGGCTATATTATTTTCTGATGATGGCCAGGCTCGCGATCCCCGCGATTCGGGTCTCGCGTCCGTTGAGGCGGCGCGGTGGCTTAGATCGTGGGTATCGCAGAAGGATCTCGCGGATGAGAACGAGACTGCTGAGGCACTTTTTCGTTCACCATCCGCAGATTCTATGACACTCGTTCACGACGCAGAAGCCCGCGATGCGGCTTCTTCTGCCTGTGACGAGTGCCCGGTGCTCGAGCTATCTGTTTTTAAGGAAGTAGATGCTCAGCATCGGGAACGAGCAACATGAGTCACACTCGCCGGCTCATGTTTCTGCTCATGTGGCCAGACTTATAAATAAATAAATAAATATATATATATATATATATATATGTATGTGTATATCAGCTGACCACAAAATAAGCAGGATGATCCCCGTCAAAGCAAGCTAGACGTGAGATTCCTGCAGCGCCGGGGCTTTCTGTTTTTTTCCCAGATCTTCATAAAGAGCTAGATCCTGGGAAGAATACCACTCTTTACGTATCTCTTCACATTCATTATATGATTATTTGAATGCGGTGGTTGCGAGAGAGGCGGGTTATGGCAAGATGCCGCAGATGGAGGAAGCTTTAGCGAGCTATCTTTCTCTTGATGCGGCATCTTCGCTTAAAGCCCCGGCGCTGCCCAACAAACCGTACAGGGACACCTCTGCACTGGTTGGCCGGGCTTATATGGTGGCTGGTCTGGCTGGTGCATGCCTGCACTCTATGACGATTTTGCAGGCGTACCAGGCCGATCTTCTTAAAGATCTAAATGAGGGCGAGGGACCAACTCCTGCTGACTTCGTGGAGTTGAGAAGAGCCACAGATTTGTCTCTCCGGGCCACTAAGGAGACGGCACGCGAATACCTTTGGCCGCTCTATGTCAACTATGGTGGCTACGGAGAGACGTTTGTGGCTAAATTTGTCCGGTATAAAGAGAAAGACAAATATTTTCCGTTGGACGCTCCGCTATCACCTTCTGGCCTGTTCTCCGACGCTGTCACTGCAGTCGTCGACAGGTTTTCAGGAAAGGGAAAAAACAGTCAGCGGCGTTCCAACAGTACTTCCCTCACCGCTCTAAATCTGGATCTAGGAGGGCTGGTCCAAGTGGCCAGCCTCAGCCGTTAACCAGCTCTTCCCATCGGCAAGAGCAAAAAGAGAGCGTTTCCTCTAGAGCCCCTCCTGAGGGAGTTTGGCAACAGAGGAAGTGCTCTCAACCGAAGTCCTCCAGCCAGAAGGGTGACCTGAGGGCCGTCCTTCAGGTGAAGAGGATTTCGGGAAAGAGGTCCTAATTGTAGTGTAGACTAGTGTAGACTAGCGCCCCTACCCCCCCGCCCCACCCCGCCCCGCCCCGCCGCTGTGGAGCAATCGAGGTTGTTCTAGCAGCAAGAGCCCTCGGGAAATAATATGTTGCCCGCCATTTTGCACGCTTCGGGCTACATTGGTTTCCAGAGAACGCACACTGTGGCGTTCGCCCCAAAAGCTTGCAACAGGGCACCGACTATGGTCACAAAATCTTTCTCGATATTTTTTTCCTGCCGGTCCTCCGCTTCAGGAAGTCGAGAATAGTGCTCAAAAAAACCCGAGGCCAGTCTCGAGGGGCTGGTTCCCTTAGTAGAAGAAGGGATTTCGTAGAAGAATGGCAACGCCTTCCGAATATATCTATATGGGTCCTGAATATTATAAAATATGGGTACAGATTGCAGTTCGGTCACCGACCTCCCAAGTTGTTGGGGTGGTACCGACTGCAGTGGTTCCAGAACAGGCTCGGGTTATGGAACAAGAGGTACAGACTCTACTGGAATTAAGGGGCCATAGAAAGTGTTCCCCTACCAGACAGGGAGTCCGGGTTTTACAGCCGGTACTTTATAGTTCTAAAGAAGGATGGCGGACTGAGAAGGATTCTAAAGAAGGATGGCGTGGCCGAGGCTACGTCTGTATGCGTTTCCCCCTATCGCTCTGCTCCCAGGGGTTCTAGAGAGAGTCCGGCGGTACGGGATCAGCTTACTCCTAGTAGCCCCGTACTGGCCGGCCCGAGTATGGTTTTCGGACATCATGGTTCTTCTAGCAGGCCCTCCTTGGCAAATCCCGATCAGGAGGGACCTTCTTTCTCAGGCCGAGGGCACGATATTTCACCCTCAGCCGGAGTTGTGGAAGCTGTGGGTCTGGCCCCTGAGGGGGACCAGCTCATAAATACTGGTCTCTCAACTGAGGTTGTGGAGACCATTTTAAACTCTAGAGCCCCCTCCACGAGGAAACTGTATTCTCTAAAATGGAATGTTTTTAACCTATGGTGCAGAGAACTTAAGTTGGACCTAGTTAACTGCCCGGTGGCTTCAGTGCTGGAGTTCCTCCAGAGTCGCTTCTCTGACGGGCTCTCCCCGTCCACGCTTAAGGTCTATGTGGCGGCCATAGCTGCCTTCCACACACCTCTAGGGGTGGGCACCTTGGGGAGACACACACTTATTGTTCGTTTCCTTCGTGGAGCAAGGAGGATGAGGCATGTCGTCCAGTCCAGAGTTCCCTCTTGGGACTTGACAGTGGTCCTCGAAGGGTTATCCTTGGCCCCCTTCGAGCCTTTGGATGAGGTGTCTGAGAAATTAATGTCCTTTAAGGTGGCCTTCTTGCTGGCAATTACGTCCCTCAAGAGAGTTGGGGACCTGCAGGCTTTATCGGTTGCTCCCTCCTCTCTCGAGTTCGCTCCTGGCCGGGTAAAGGCCATTCTCCACCCTAGACCTGGCTATGTGCCTAAAGTGCCGTCAAATGTGGCACGGTCTATAATCCTTCAGGCGTTTCATCCTCCACCGCATGTGTCGGATGAGCAAGCTAAGCAACATTTATTGTGCCCGGTCCGAGCCCTGGAGGTTTATACTCAGAGGACTTTGGGCTGGAGGAAGTCAGACCAACTTCTTGTGTGTTTTGGGTCAATTAAAAAGGGTTCTCCTGTTTCTAAACAGACTATCAGTAGATGGATAGTAGAGGCTATATCTTCAGCTTACGAGGCGCGCAGTTTGCCTTCGCCTCTTCTGGTGAAAGCCCACTCGACTAGAGGAGTGGCTTCCTCTAAGGCTCTACTGTCAGGAGTTTCTCTTCAAGAAGTCTGTGATGCCGCAGGCTGGGCCTCCCCTCACACCTTCATAAAACATTACAGTTTGGATCTGCCCTCTACACCGGGATCACAAGTTCTCTCGTCTTGAGTATGCCAGATTTCATACCAGGGCGTTTCTCTCAGAGTGGCGCAGTGGGCATTCGTTCCCCATAGTGTCGATTTTCGACGCAGCGGAAGTTCCCTCGAAAGGGAACGTCTCGGGTTACGACTGTAACCCTCGTTCCCTGAGAAGGGAACGAAACGCTGCGTCCCTCGGCCACTCCTTCGCGCTCCTGAGAACGACTTGCTTAGACCAATTGAAAGCTGGCGCCATTATGCTGCCGGTGCCCTTTTATAGTTTCCGGTTCACCGTCACATGCGGCGTCACGAGTGACGTCATCACGCAGCACCAATCAAGATTGGACTAGTTCCATACAGGCTTCAGACGCGTCACGCTGAAGGCGTTCCCCATAGTGTCGATTTTCGACGCAGCGTTTCGTTCCCTTCTCAGGGAACGAGGGTTACAGTCGTAACCCGAGACGATTTCTCCCGCTCTTAATCGGACACAAAGTTTCTGCCAATGAACCAGCATGGCAAGTACTCTGTGAATTGAAGGACATTGTAGAACTTGCTGTTGTACCTTTTCACACTGAGGACTCAATTTGTTATCTAGACTTTAAGATATCAGAACACAGGACCGTATTTCAAGAAGTATTCCCTCATGAAAGAATTCTACCTAAACATCATTACTTGGAGCATTATCCGCGACTGATCCGTCAGTTTGGCCTGCTCGTTGCACTATGGACTATGAGATTTGAAGCTAAACATAGTTTCTTCAAAAGAGTAATACGTCATACAAATTGTTACAAAAATGTTTTGTATTCATTAGCACAAAGACACCAATTTCAGTCTGCACATAATCTGCACATCTGTGGGTTTCCTAAACCATCCTTAGAGGTCAGTGAGGTATCAACACTACCCATTGATGTTATTAATGAAGACATAACATGGGCAGTGAAATAGAAGTACCCACAAATGGAGACTGTGAACCTTGCAAAAAACATTTTCTACAATGGTTTAAACTACAGGATTGGAATGGTGTTATCCCATGGATCGCTGGCTGGACTTCCAGAGTTTTGTGAAATTGTTCATATGATTGTTGAACAAGAGACCCTGCTTTTCATTGTAAAAAACTTGGATGCCTGGTACCTGGAACATTACCGAGCTCATGACTTGGTCATGTCTACTACTAGAGTGCTAAAGCTTGTTGGCCTGCATGAACTGACAGATCACTACCCTCTAAATTACTACATGGTTGGTGGACGGCGCCTCATCTCACTGAAGAGATACATCCATGCATAAGGTTGTGTAGAGTATATAGGTGTGTGAATGGAATATATATTTTTACTGATTATCTTTTAAAAATATATAAATATATTAGTTTAATGCTGAGCAGTATAAGATGTCCTTGAGCAAGACACTTACAGCCTGTGTGAATATAGTGTGTGTGGGTGAAATGTTGGTCGAAGGGGTTTATGGTGCAGATTGGCAGCCTTGCATCTGTTAGTCTACTCCAGGGCAGATGTGGCCTGAATAGTAGCTTACCATGTGAAAGAAAAATTATGTCAGTGTAGCACTTAAACCTGACACACAGGCTTGTAAAGTTTAACATGAGTGTAATCCATTATTTGTAATAATATTCGCCTTTTGTTCTTGTTGTTTTTAGATTGTTCTGTATTGGGTGACACAGCAGTGAAGATGCCAGTCAAGTTGCGAATTATTCTGAAGCTCGATGACACCAGGAAGTTAATTCTGCCTGATGGAATACCAAAAACAATGGAGCAACTCACATATGAAGTCAGGAAAGTGTGTGGCTTGAATGGGGAATTCAGACTACAGTACCAAGACAAAGAATTTGGAGATGCACTTGTAAATTTGACATCTACAGCTGAACTAGAGAGTTTGACAACTATGAAGGTCATCCTAATAACTGATGATTGCAGCCAAAGATTCAATGTCACTGTCTTGGAGGATGCTCAATCTTCAAACTTACATTCAGATGACACGTAGATCCTTTCCTCACCATCAAGCTCAGTGTCTACAAGACGTGAAATGTGGCCTAGAGAGTTTCCAATCCCCAAGTTTTTGTATGACACTGAACTGCAGTTAGAAAAAGGAAATTTAGAGTATAGGTCAAACAAGACCAGGTTTAAGCACAGTACAAAGACAAAGTCCGATATTCTGGAAAAGGTAGCTGAAGAAATATTCAAGTTCAAAGCTTACCCATCAGATGCTGACTTCAGTGAAGTTGCAGAAGCTCTAATCAAGAAGCATCCATGCTTTTCCAAACCTGGTTCGTACAATGGCTGCTATGGTTGGAAGCAGCGGTTTAAGACAAAAATGGGTAACAACCGAACTCAGCTAAAGGGCACTGGGTGTTCTGAGTTACTTGTAAATTCATTGAAGTCCAAAGCCCCAGAAGATGACTTGCCAGCAAAAAAAGTAAAGAGACCAAAGAGAGGAGAAGCTAACCACATACCCGACATTCCAACTGGATAGACTCGAGAAAAACTGGAAAATGAGAGACACTCACTTTTAACAGAAGTAAAGAAACGAGACAATCGTGCAGTGGTATAGGACAAAATGGCCAAAACCTTTTCACTGCGAAGACAAGAAATTGTGGAAAAGGAATTGGGAGTTGAAGAGTTGATAGAAAGATGGCCTGCATTGTTCACAGAGGATGAGGCATGTAATATTTTGAACTATAAGTAATGGCCTGTAAAGTAGAGGATACTAATTGCCTATTATAAGAAATCTGCTATGAAATATTACAATTTTGTTCAAAATGACATGAATTTTTTTTTAAAAATTGTAATTTTGTATTTCAGAATGTATCTCACATGTAGCTGTCAAGTAATCATTCTTCTGTGTTTTGTTTTATTTCATATTTTTAAGATCAACGCTGAATTTCTCAGGATTACAATTGTTCCACTTCAGACAAGATTCCTGGCTTCTTTAGACAAGCACCACACCAAGCTGATCGAGCTCATCAGAAGGAAGGGAGGAGTTATCAGAGAGAAGACCCAGAAGATACTTAAAGTTCTTGATCTGGTATGTACTCGGGTATGTTGTGTATATATAGATAGATCTAGATACATTTATGCCTATCCTTTGATCCTTTGTTTGCCTTGTAACTTGTATTCTGAATTAGAAAGTTACAATTGTGGGTTGAAATTAGTTTTAAAAATTAAGTACCATTTTACCGGATATGGTAAATGCACTCCAATCGAGTGACGCTCTCATGGTTTTATTTCCCTCTACTCAACATAATTCTACATAATCGGATGCAGGATGCATCGGACACATCGCCACCTTTCCCATGTGGAAGCAAAAGAAAATCCTGAGTCTTGTGTATATATATTTTTTTCTTTTTATAAACTGTTTATTTTCACATTTTTTTCCCTCTTACCAAAACAAGAAAAAAAAAAAATCCAATAAATGTACACTTCTTGTTTTCAATCCATATTAATACATGTTATTGCTTGCCATTCACGTCCAAAATAGTCTTTAAGGGGAGACCAATCATTTACAAAAGTATCCAGAGTTCCATCCAGTACATTATGCCGTCTTTTGTATGGTAAGAGCGACAAGAGTTTTTCGCGACAAGAGTTTTTCACGCCAAAGAGTTAAAGTAGGGGAGTGTTCTTTAATCCAAACATGAAGTATGGAAAGGCGAGCAGCATACAACATTATAGATATTATTTTTGTTTCCAACACACAATTGTTTACACCAAGGAAACACAATCTAGGATCCAGTGGCACTTTAATCCCAAACGATTTTTCAATTTCCTGAACAACCGAAGACCAGAATGATGCAATTAGAGGACAGGTCCATATTAAGTGGAAATAAGTACCTGTGTTCCTTTTACACTTCAAACAAAATTTTGTACATGTGTCATATTTACTTCGAATTAAAGGAGTCACATGCAGCTTGTTAATGATTTTATATTGTATTTCATATGATTTGTTTGATTTAGTAATTTGTCTAGCATGTTCTAATACTTTGCCCCATATCTGGTCTTCCAGTGTAACACCAAAGTCAAGTTCCCAACTTTGTTTAATATATATTAAACCTTTATTATTTGCTGTAACTTGGTCATAAATATATGTCATTGTTTTACTTTTCAGTGCAGCTGCTTTTAAAATGGTATCAAGCACATTTGTTTTCCCACCTTGTTTATAGTATTCAATAGAACGTCTCGGTTACGGATGTAACCCTCGTTCCCTGAGTAGGGAACGGAGACATTCCGTCGGATGACGACGAATGGGGTTTCGCTTAGAAGCCTATCAACTTCGAGTAATACAAAACGAGCCAATGGCAAAGAAATGCCATGGGTCTGCGGAATTTGCATGGCGCAACTCCGCCCCACCTCGTGGGTATAAAAGGAGGAAGCCTGGCAGAATGCAGATATGTTTCTTCGCTGAGGAGCCAAGACTGAGCTCAGGCGATCCCCGCGGTACAGCGGAAAGTGGCAGGAAGACGGAACGTCTCCGTTCCCTACTCAGGGAACGAGGGTTACATCCGTAACTGAGACGTTCCCTTTCGTTGTCACTCCGAGTTCCGTCGGATGACTATGACGAATGGGGATACCAGTCTAATCACGCCACCTTCTCGGCTGTCTTCCAGTGCCCTGCGTAAATCTGAGATCCCTGTCGTGACTAGCACAAACGAAGGAGGAACTCAGGGCTTTCGGGGAAGCTCACCTGAGGAGAATATCGCACGTATCCAGTCTGAGGAGTGGAATGGCGAGCAAGCGAAGACACCTGAGCGGGTCCGGTACTAGCTGGTTGAAGCGAGTACATGAGAGGACACTGGCTCCACTCAGAGATTGTAGAATCTGGCGAATGTGTTGGGTGTCGCCCAGCCTGCAGCTCTGCAGATGTCTGTTAGCGAGGCGCCATGCGCTAGAGCCCAAGAGGACGCCACACTCCGGGTGGAGTGGGCAGTCACACCAAGGGGGCACGGTCGGCCTTGCTGCTGGTATGCCAAAGCAATACTCACTATCCAGTGAGACAGCCTTTGCTTGGAGAGAGCCTTTCCCTTCAGCTTCCCACCATAACATGCAAAGAGCTGGTCTGAGGTCCTGAAACACTGCGTTCTGTCTACATAGGCGCGGAGAGCACGTACTGGACAGAGCAGTGCCAAGGCTGGGTCTGCCTCCTCCAGGGGCAGCGCTTGCAGGTTCACCACCTGGTCCCGGAAGGGAGTGGTAGGAACCTTGGGCACATATCCAAGCCGGGGTCTCAGGATCACGAGAGAGTAGGCCGGCCCGAATTCCAGGCACGCTTCGTCGACAAAGAATGCGTGCAGGTCCCCTACCCTCTTGATGGAGGTCAATGCAACCAGGAGCGCTGTCTTCATTGACAGGAACTTAAGCTCCACTGATTGCAAAGGCTCAAAGGGAGCACTCCGCAGGGCAGGTAGAACCACTGCGAGGTCCTAAGAGGGAACGAGAGGAGGGCGAGGAGGATTCAGTCTCCTCGCTCCTCTCAGGAACCTGACGATCAGGTCGTGCTTCCCCACAGACTTACCTTCGACTGGGTCATGGTGTGCGGCAATAGCGGCAACATAGACTTTGAGGGTGGAGGGAGACAGCCTTCGCTCCAACCCATCTTGAAGGAAGGAAAGCACGACACTGATCGAACATCTCCGGGGGTCTTCTCGGTGAGAAGAGCACCAGTTGACGAAGAGGTTCCACTTCAACGCATAGACGTGTCTAGTGGACGACGCTCTAGCGGAAGTGATGGTAGCCACCACCGCTGGTGGTAGGGTACTCAAACCTGCCTCGTCCCGTCCAGGTGCCACACGTGGAGGTTCCAAAGATCGGGACGAGGGTGCCATAGGGTGCCCTGTCCCTGAGAAAGGAGGTCCTTCCTCAGGGGAATCGGCCAAGGAGGTGCTGTCGCGAGGAGTACAAGTTCGGAGAACCAGGTCCGGGTGGGCCAGTACGGCGCGACCAGAATGACCTGCTCCTCGTCCTCCCTGACCTTGCGCAGGACTTGCGCAAGAAGGCTCACTGGGGGAAACGCATATTTGCGGCCCCGCGGCCAGCTGTGCGCCAGAGCATCTGTGCCGAGCGTGCCCTCGGTCAGGGAATAATACTGGGCACAATGAGTCGAGTCGTGAGAGGCAAACAGATCTATCTGTGCGTCCCCGAACTGGTCCCAAATCAGCTGAACCGACTGGGGATGGAGTCGCCAATCTCCCGGGAGGGGCTGAAGCCGTGAGAGCTCGTCGGCTGCACAGTTCAGGGCTCCGGGGATATAAATGGCACGAAGCGACCTCAGATGCTTCTGACTCCATATGAGGAGGTGGCGGGCGAGTTGCGACATACGGCGGGAGCGTAGATCACCTTGACGGTTGATGTACGCTACAGTGGCAGTATTGTCTGATCGGACTAGTACGTGTTGATTCTTGAGCACGGCCCGGAAGCGGCGCAGAGCAAGACGTACAGCCAACAATTTGAGGCAAATGACGTGCCATAGGCGGTGGGGTCCTGTCCAGGAGCCCGCGGCAGCACGTCCATTGCACATGGCGCCCCAGCCCGTGGCAGAGGGATCTGTCGTTACAACAACATGCCAGGAAGCTCGTTCCAGGGGCACACCGGCCCGTAGAAAACTGAGGTTCGACCACGGGGTGAAGGTCTGACGGCAGGTCGGAGTAACTGGTACTCGGAGGGTGCCGTGTTGCCATGCCCACCTCGGGACTCGGTCGCGAAGCCAAAACTGAAGCGGTCTCATATGAAGCAATCCGAGCGGCGTTGCCGCGGCTGCAGATGCCATATGCCTCAGGAGCCTCTGGAAGAGTTTCAGTGGAACCGCACTCTTAGCCTCGAACTGTCTCAGGCAAGTCAGCAGTGACTGCGCGCGCTCGCTC
Organism: Rhinichthys klamathensis goyatoka; assembly: GCF_029890125.1. NCBI lineage: Eukaryota > Metazoa > Chordata > Actinopteri > Cypriniformes > Leuciscidae > Rhinichthys > Rhinichthys klamathensis. The sequence continues at coordinate 428,026 of NW_026606556.1, forward strand.
GTAAGCTGCGCGGACATCTCCATACCGAGAAAAGAGATCCTCTGCACGGGGCAAAGTTTGCTCTTCTCCTAATTGACCCGAAGGCCCAGACGGGCTAAGTGCCGGAGCACTAGGTCCCTGTGTTCGTAAACCTGGTCTCGAGATCAGCCAGTCGTCGAGATAGTTCAGGATGCGAACCCCGTGTTCCCGAAGGGGAACAAGGGCTGCCTCGATGACCTTCATGAAGACGCGAGGAGACAGGGCTAGCCCGAAAGGGAGAACCGCGTACTAGTATGCCTGCCCCTTGAAAGCAAACCGTAGGAACGGTCTGTGTCGAGGGAGAATGGAGACATGGAAGTAGGCTTCCTTCAGGTCGATCGCTGCAAACCAATCCTGGGGCCGCACACATTCGAAAATGCGTTTGGCAGTGAGCATCTTGAACGGCATCCTGTGAAGGGAGCGGTTCAGCACGCGCAGGTCCAGGATTGGCCGTAACCCACCGGTTTTCTTCGGGACAATGAAGTACGGGCTGTAGAAGCCGGACCTCATTTCGGCTGGAGGGACAGTCTCGATCGCACCCTTCGCCAGTAGGGTAGCAACCTCTGCTCTCATGATAGGGGCATTGCCACCGACCAAAGTGGAGCGGACTCCCCTGAAGCGGGGAGGAGACCGCGCGAACTGAATCGCATGGCCGAGCCTGATCGTCCGAGCGACCCAGCGGGACAGGTTGGGAAGCTCTAGCCAGGCTCCCAACGAGTGTACCAGCAGGGTCATACGAACCACAGACTTCCCATTGGTGGTGCAGCGAGGCGGAATGACTGGCCCAGACGTGGACGGCATAGCGGCCCGGTGCGGGGGCACAGTCATTAACCGCACCCTGACAGAGGAGACCAGGGAAGGACGAACGTTCCACGGGGGTCTGCTCTGCCAGGGGGCTGGCGACAGAGGAGGATGAGAGTGGCACGGTCCGGGGACGGCGCGCACTGTCATCCGGCTCTGGGACAGAGGAGGACGAGGGGTGCAAGGCACGGGGGCGGTGCACCGTGTCGTCCGAGAACTCTGTGTGCTCAGGGATGGATATGTTACTTCTTTCTTTAAAGGGGTCATATAATGCCATTTTTGTACAAGCTAATATGATTCTTTAGGGTCTAAATTAAAAGTTTGTAATATACTTTAATTAAAAATTCTCATTAGTATTGTAAGAAAACACTTATTTTACCTGGTCAAAAACAGCTCTGTTTTCAGCACGCCGTTTCAGTGCATATGACTTTAAATGATAATGAGCTTTGCTCACCCCGCTTCTCTGTTCTGCGCATACACCATTTGTAACACAATAACACAATAACCACGCGTTGTTCATTATAAACGTGGGATTATGAATTATATTGAGATCGTTGTACATAGAAAACATGCTGTAATGTACCCTGAGTGTAAACCGACGCATTCATCGTGAAGCGTGCAGCTGGCGATTTGCAAAGATTAATATAAATATTAATATAAAGATTAATAAAACGTTACACTCACTTTAGTTCTTCTGAAGGTTCAGCAGGAACACGAATAGGTTCCGATCCTTTATTCAGGTGCAGCTTCTCAGCAAAACCAGCTTTACACTGATCCTCGTTTATAAAGCAGTCCACTGAGAAATGATTCGGCAAACATGAGAGCATTGACGTTGCTCGTGGGGAATATTCCCTTCGAAAACAAACTCAGCCACTGCGTCTTCAGTGGTTCGGATTTAGGAACATTAAAATGACTGCTGTGTTCGTTATTGCACCCAAGAACAGAACACCAATCGCTTAGACGCCATTCTGCTCATAGACAGTCCTCCAGCATATCAACAATGACCACGCCGATCCGCGCGGACTATGATTGACAGGACGAGCGAGGGCGGGTCTGTGTTGAATCACTGCTGTCAATCAACAATCGCGGGAGGGGCGTCCGTTTTATTGACGTCACAAAAACGAACGGCTCAATTTGAGGCAGGGGAAAACATATAAGGAGATTAAAACAAAAACACTGGATGGATTTTTATCATTATATGATGGTTGTGTACAGGCACTGCCAACACACATTTCAGTACAATCAACTTGTAAAAGTGCATGTACCATTATATGACCCCTTTAACCACATTAGGGTGCTGCCCACCCGGGGGTGAGCAGCGGGGAGTGGAGAACAAAAGATTCTCTCCCGGCCCTCCACCGGGGGAAGGAGTGGTCCTGCTACCACCTCCTGAGAAGTAACCATCAGCATCCCTGAGCAGCCCGTCTCAGGAGTGCTGCTTGGCCCGGCGTTTAGCGGGGGGCGGGGCTGGAGAGGGCTGGGGCGCCTTCCTGCGGCTTCCTCCACGACCGGGCCCGGGTGAAGGCTGCTGCTTGGGCCGGGCGGGAGGGGCGGGAGCCGCAGGAGGGTGCCCTCGGCGGCGAACAGACTGAGGCACCTGCCGGGCCGACTGGGTGGAGGCAGCAGCGGGTCGACGGGGCAGGATGTGTTTGATGGCCTCAGTCTGTTTCTGAGCAGTCGAGAACTGTTGGGCGAAGTCCTCAACTGCACCGCCGAAGAGGCCGGCCTGGGACATGGGGGTGTCGAGCAGCCGGGACCGCTTGGCATCCTTCATGTCAGCCAGGATTAGCCACAGATGTCTCTCCTGGACCACAGCTGTGGACATCACTAAACCCAGGGAGCGTGCGGTCACCTTCGTCGCCCGGAGAGCGAGGTCGGTGGCGGCGCGCAGCTCATCAAAGAGCCCTGGGTCTGTCCTACCCTCGTGCATGTCTCTGAGCATCTGGGCCTGGTAGACCTACAGAGTGGCCATGGCATGCAGAGAAGCAGCCGCCTGTCCCACCGCTCTGTAGGACTTCACCACTAATGTAGACGAAAACCTACAGGCTTTGGATGGGTGCTTAGGCTCGCCACGAGAAGAAGCACTCTGAGGACACAGTTGCATCGCAACAGAGTGTTCAACCGAGGGGAGCCCAGTGTACCCACGGGCAGCTGCTCCATCGAGGGGAGGAAAGGCGGATGAAATCAACGAGCGGTCACGAGAAGACATGGGAGTCTTCCAGGACTTCGAGATTTCATCATGCACGTCCGGGAAGAAAGGTATTGGGGCAGGCTGCGGACGGGAACCAGCAGCTGCACCCAAAAACCAATCGTCCAGCCGCGAGCGCTCGGGACAGGGTGGAGGGGTCCGCTCTAACCCGATGCACGGCTGCCTGGGAAAGCATGGCCATCATCTCTGGATCAGACTGAGCCACAGCCGTATTCACACCCGAAGGTGGCAGCTGTGACGAGTCGTCACTTCCAGACGAATCAGACCCGCCTTGTGATGCTGCAATAGACATTGCGTCTTCCTCTGGAGCGCCAAAGGAAACCCGCGGGGCACCCGAAGATGGTCCAGCGGCAATCCCCTGAACACTCACGGGTTGCAACACTGTAGAAGGTGCTGTGGGGCACGGACAGATAGTCGGCGCTTTGTTCCACACAGTCACCCTCAGATCACCCTGGCCACCAGCCGAAGTAGAGCCTCTCGTGGAGGCGCTAGATCGGGGTGTGGATGAGGGGGCTCTCACTCTTGCGAGGTCACTGAGTCTCGATCGTAGTGTTGCGATGGTCATGTTCCCACAGAGAGAACATGAGTCATCCACGAGCGCTGCTCTAGCGTGATCAATGCCCAAACACACTAGACAGCGCTCATGCCCATCAGAGTCAGATACAAGCCTACTGCAACCAGAAGTGCACGGGCGAGGCATCTTTAAAAAGACGTGCCGCGTGCAAGCTCTTTGAGAAAAACACTCGAGTGTTGAAGCGCCCGCGGAGAAACTCACCAACTGGCAAACCACGCACAGATAAGCAGGAAGTGTGCACTCGCCGGGAGATCGCCGTCACACCAACACTGGAGAGTTTGCTCGTCTCGTAGAAAGCTGACGAAATCAGAGATGGCTAAAGGAACGAAAAATTAACTTGGCTCCGAAGCGAAAACATATCTGCATTCTGCCAGGCTTCCTCCTTTTAGGTGGGGCGGAGTTGCGCCATGCAAATTCCGCAGACCCATGGCATTTCTTTGCCATTGGCTCGTTTTGTATTACTCGAAGTTGATAGGCTTCTAAGCGAAACCCCATTCGTCGTCATCCGACGGAACTCGGAGTGACAACGAAAGGGAACTAAGATAACTTCTCATTTGTAAATATCGAAAGAAATGGGCTTGAGAAATATTAAAGTCGTACTGTAATTGTTGGAAAGACTTAAGAGCATTATCTGCATAAATATCTAATATTCTTATGATACCAGCTTCTCTCCACTCATTAAAACCAGCATAGATACAGGTATGTCTAAAATCTGGATTATTAGCAATGGGAGCCAAAAATGAATATTTGTCAAGCCCAAAATATTTACGGACAGCAATGAGAGATCTACAGATATTTTTCAGTATATAATCATTCTCCAGAAGGAATAATGTAAGAGTTATGTTAGGTTTTCGTTCTGTTTGGTGGACATTTAGGTTGTTGATTATTTTTGTTTTATTTAGTCCCTATTTACTCTGTGTAGTTCCAGTTTTCTTAGTTGTCATAGTGAATGATTATGCATTTGTTTGTCTCCATAGTAACCTTTAATTTTTACCTGGGACTCATTTAGCTCTTTGTTTGACTGTGTATATATATATCCCTCAGTTCCCCTTCAGGGACTACCGCTGTGTGTAATCGCAGTGGGAACGCCCTCCAGCGTGACGCGTCTGAAGCATGAATGAAATCAGTCAATGGAGAGAATGAGCGTACGGCGAGTGACGACATCGACCAGGAAGCTATAAATATCCCCTGAGCACACAATACGCCAGCTTTTGTTACTTCAGCAAGCTCTGTGTGTGTCTGAAATCTATCGATTGTGTTTGTCTGTTTTAGACAGGAGTTTATCACTATATACACTACCGTTCAAAAGTTTGGGGTCAGTGAGAATTTTATTTTTATTTTTTGGAGGAAAGAAATCAATACTTTTATTTATCAAGGAATAATTAATTTGATCGAAAGTGACAGTAAAGACATTTATAATGTTACAAAAGTCTTTTGAACTTCCTATTCATCAAAGAATCCAAAAAAAAAAAAAAAACTGTACAACTGACAGACCAACAACTGTTTCAACATTGATAATAATAATAAATGTTTCTTGAGCATCAAATCCTCATATTATACTGATTTGTGAAGGATCATTTGACACTGAAGACACTGACACTGGTGATGCTGAAAATTCAGCTTTGATCACAGGAATAAATTACACTTTACTATATATTCACACAGAATAGCTGATTTACACTGGAATAATATTTAATACTATAACTGATTTTTGTTGTATTTTTAATCAAATAAGCGCAGCCATGGTTAGCAGAAGAGAATTCTTTTAAAAGTATTTAAAATCGTACCGACCCCAAACTTTTGAACGGTAGTGTATATATATATATTATATATTAAAAAATCAACATGAGCGAGCAGTATAGGAAGTGTGTTCCCCCCTGTACACGATACATCACGGGTGGGGATTCACACAAGCTTTGTGTGGCTTGTTTGGGAGTGCAGCATGCCCAGTCGGCTCTCGAGGGAGTCAAATGTCAGCATTGCGAGCGCTTTCCTCTGAGAACTCTGCGCTCGCGGCGATCGCTCTTCGAGGAGAGTGGTTTGCTGCGAACTCCCCAAGATAAGCGCCGCCGCTCTGCCTCAGCAGAAGCGGGACCCGAGCCTCGGGGAGCTCGCAGCAAACCACTCTCCTCGAAGAGCGATCGCCGCGAGCGCAGAGTTCTCAGAGGAAAGTGCTCGCAATGCTGACAATCGACTCCCTCGAGATGGATCTCACTGGCTCCGCCCTATCTCAGCTATCTCCGGCGAGATCTAGTGCCGGTTACTTCTGCCCGGGTGGAAGCACATGATGATGTTGAATTAAGATTATCCAGTTCTGAGGAGCTGGATGTCGAAAGTTTTGCATCAGAGGAAACTAGTTTGTCACATTATACTGCAAATGAAGAAGGTTTGATGGATGTGTTATCTCGGGCTGTTGAAAAGCTCAGTATCGAGTGGCCAGCTGATAGACAGGAGTCTAGTAATAAAAGTAAACTAGATGATAGATTTCTGTCTGCACGACCTCAACCTTCTCGCCGGTGCTTACCGTTCTTCCCAGATTTTCATGCTGAGGTTTCAAAGACCTGGGTTAGACCGGTTTCAAGCAGAATTTACACAAATCAGTCCAATGCTTTTGGTAACATTGTTGGTGCTAAATCTGCTGGTTATGTGACGATGCCAGAGGCGGAGGAGACGCTCGCGAGCTATCTCTCTCCAGCTTCATCATCTTCACTTAAAGCACCGGCTCTGCCCTCTAAACCACTAAAAAATACTTCTGTGTTAGTGGGGAAGGCTTACTCGGCGGCGGGTCAGGCGGCTACATGTCTACACACTATGGCCATTATGCAGGCTTATCAGGCTGACCTGCTTAAAGATGCGTGTGAAGGGGGGGACATTTCTGTTGAAATGATTAATGAGCTCAGGCAGACTGCTGATCTTACTCTCCGGGCCACCAGGGAGACAGCTAAATCTATCGGCCGGTCTATGGCAGCCATGGTGGCCACAGAGAGACACTTGTGGTTGAGTCAGACCTCTATGAAGGAAAAAGATAAGACTCTCCTTTTAAAGGCTCCAGTTTCGCCTATGGGCCTCTTTGGTGACGCTCTTCTTTCTGTCACGGAGAGGTTCCAGGAAGAGAAGAAACAGGCGGCTGCTTTTCAGAAATTTATGCCCCTTAAAGTGCGTGTCGCTGGGGCTGCTGAGCGAGGGCAGTCCCAGTCGCCGAGTACCTCAAAAAGAGCGCAGCAGAAACGAAGTGTCGCGTCTCGTGCCCCCCCGCAGAGAAACTAGAGGGATGAGGCGGGGCGCTCTCCAGCGCGACCTTCCCGCGGTAGGGCTGATCTGAGGACAGTCATTATCGCCAAGAAGGCCGCGTCGAAAAAATCCTGACGTACTGAACGTCAGGACTCTGAGGGTGGTCCCCATCGTGAAAGACTTGAGTTCACTGCACAAAAACACGGTGCCCTGTCTTTCCCGATGCCCTCAGGGGTCTGCTCTACTTACCCTGCCTTTACAGGGCGTAGAGAGACTCGGCGAGCGATTTCCCGAGGGACGCTCGCCCCCTCCGAGGAGGGTTGTGGAGTGCCCAGACCAGCTGTTCCCTGCCTGTGTGTTACAGGGCGCTGTGTCTGTCACTCGGGATGTTCATCCAGAGGCCAGCCTCGAGAGGCTGGTTCCCTTAGTAGAGTTCCTGGCGGAATGGAAAATTCTCCCCAATGTTTCTCAGTGGGTCCTGAATACTATAGAGAACGGGTACGCTATTCAGTTCAGAACACGTCCACCTCGGTTCAGAGGGGTTCTGCCCACAGTGGTGGGCCCCGAGCAGGCTCTGGTATTAGAACAGGAGGTAAAAACTCTGCTGCAAAAAGGGGCTATAGAACGGGTTCCCCCACCCAGCAGGGAGTTAGGATACTACAGCCGGTACTTCATCGAAAAATAAATAAATAAATAAATCCTGACGTGCTGAACGTCAGGACTCTGAGGGTGGTCCCCATCGTGAAAGACTTGAGTTCACTGCACAAAAACACGGTGCCCTGTCTTTTCCGATGCCCTCAGGGGTCTGCTCTACTAACCCTGCCTTCACAGGGCGTAGAGAGACTCGGCGAGCGATTTCCCGAGAGACGCTCGCCCCCTCCGAGGAGGGTTGTGGAGTGCCCAGACCAGCTGTTCCCTGCCAGTACGTTACAGGGCGCTGTGTCTGTCACTCGGGATGTTCAAATCAGATCCAAGGACTGGTTTGTCACGATAGATCTAAAGGACGCTTACTTCCATGTATCTATCCTCCCTCAACACAGGAAGTTCCTGAGGTTCGCTTTCGGGTGCGAAGCGTACCAATATCGGGTTCTTCCGTTCGGCCTAGCACTGTCACCCCGAACATTCACGAAGTGTATGGATGCTGCTATAGCCCCGCTGAGGTTACAGGGCATCCGCATTCTGAATTATATAGACGATTGCTTGATTTTAGCTCAATCGGAACAACAGGCGGTTCGGCACCGAGATGTCGTTCTTGCTCATATCAAGAGACTGGGGCTGAGGCTCAACGCCAAAAAGAGTGTTCTTTCTCCATTACAGAGAACCACTTTTCTAGGTGTAGTGTGGGATTCAACGACGATGCAGGCACGATTGTCACCTGCTCGTATTGCTTTGATTCTCGCCGCAGTAGATCAGGTCAAGCTAGGCCAGTCATCCACTGTAAAACAGTTCCAGAGACTGTTAGGTCTCATGGCAGCTGCGTCCAACGTGATACCTTTTGGCCTCTTGCACATGAGACCGTTACAGTGGTGGCTCAGAACCAAGGGATTCTCCCCGAGGGGAAATCCGCTTCGCATGATCGTGAGTTCGCGACGGTGTCATCGCGCCCTGATCATGTGGAAAGATCCTTGGTTTCTGTCCCAAGGCCCTGTGTTAGGAGCTCCTTGTCGTCGCGTTATGCTAACGACAGATGCCTCTCTCACGGATTGGGGGGCGATCATGAATGGTCGCTCGGCTCAGGGTCTGTGGGAGGACCATCATCGTCTGTGGCACATAAACTGCCTAGAGATGTTGGCGGTGTTTCAGGCTCTGAAACACTTCCTCCCAGACCTAAGGGGCCACCATGTTCTTGTCCGGACAGACAACACATTGGTGGTTTCTTATATCAACCATCAGGGGGGTCTGCGTTCTCGCCCGCTTTACAAACTGGCACGTCAGATCCTTCTATGGTCCCAGGGGAAAATTCTTTCTCTGAGAGCTTTTTATCTCCCGGGGTATTTAAATCAGGGGGCAGACATCCTGTCAAGACAGGGGCCGAGGCCCGGTGAATGGAGTCTTCACCCCGAGGTGGTGGAACTCCTATGGAAACATTTCGGTCGTGCCGAGGTAGACCTATTTGCTTCTCGAGAAACATCACACTGCCCGCTGTGGTTCTCTCTCAGCCATCCAGCCCCGCTGGGGTTGGATGCGATGGTCCATCCGTGGCCGAGGTCACGTCTGTACGCTTTTCCACCGATCGCTCTGCTCCCGGGAGTTCTGGAGAGGGTTCGCCGGGACGGGCTCAGTCTCCTGCTAATAGCCCCGTTCTGGCCGGCCCGAGTATGGGTATGGTTTGCGGACCTAGTGTCTCTCCTCGACGGCTCTCCCCTGGAGATACCGATCAGGAGAGATCTGCTCTCTCAGGCGAGCGAGTCGATCCTAAAAAATCACCCCCACCCAGAGCTATGGAGGCTGTGGGCTTGGCCTCTGAGGGGGCCCAGCTCATAGATTCTGGTCTCTCGGCTGAGGTCGTTGAGACCATCCTCCAATCCAGAGCTCCCTCCACGAGGAAGTTATATGCCGCGAGGTGGAAACTTTTCACCTCTTGGTGTGGAGAGTGCCAGCAGGACCCAGTTAACTGCCCGGTCGGTACAGTGCTGGATTTCCTGCAGGACCGTCTATCCACAGGGTTATCCCACTCCACACTGGAGGTGTATGTGGCGGCCTTAGCTGCTTACCACACCCCTTCAAGTGGAGGTTCCCTCGGGAAACACCCACTTATGTCTCGCTTCCTTCGTGGCACCTTGAGGCTGAGGCCTGCAGTTCGCACGAGGGTACCAGCTTGGGATCTGGCCATCATCTTAGAAGGTCTCTCCCTTGCTCCTTTCGAGCCCATCGAGGAAGTTTCGGAAAAGTTTCTTACTCTAAAGACTATCCTTCTTCTCGCTATCTCATCTCTAAAAAGAATTGGAGATATTCAAGCACTTTCGGTGGCTCCCTCGTGCCTGGAATTTGCTCCTGGTATGGTTAAGGCCTTTCTCTTTTCGAGACCAGGTTATGTTCCTAAGGTTCCAACTGTTTCTGTTAGACCTATAGTTCTGCAGGTTTTCTGTCCTCCGCCTTTTCTGACGTCAGACCAGGAGAAACTTAATTTGCTGTGCCCAGTTAGGGCTTTAGATGCTTACGTCCACAGAGCTGCCCTGTGGAGGAGATCGGAACAACTGTTCGTCTTTTTGGGTCACCTAAGAAAGGGTGTCCTGCATCTAAGCAAAGGATGAGCAAGTGGGTGGTCGAGGCCATCTCACTTGCTTATGGTTCGGCCCATCAGCCTTCACCTTTGGCTGTAAGGGCTCATTCCACCCGGAGTATGGCTGCTTCTACAGCTCTTCTTTCAGGAGCTTCTCTTCAGGACGTTTGTGATGCGGCAGGCTGGTCCTCACCGCACGCTTTCGTCAGTTTTTATTCCCTTGATCTTAGCTCCAATCCCGGGGCTCAGGTTCTCTCGTCGGTTTGTGTCTCCGAATGACACACGACGGGGATTTGGTCGTATGGGGATGTGGGTATTGCGTTCCCACTGCGATTACACGCAGCGGTAGTCCCTGAAGGGGAACGTCCCGGGTTACGTATGTAACCCTAGTTCCCCGAAGGGACGGACGCTGCGTGTCCTGCCATACTCTCGGCATCCCCTTGGGTCGCTTGCTTCAGTAACTTTTAAGCTGGCGTATTGTGGATATTTATAGCTTCCTGGTCGATGACGTCACTCGCCGTACGCTCATTCTCTCCATTGACTGATTTCATTCATGCTTCAGACGCGTCACGCTGGAGGGCGTTCCCACTGCGATTACACGCAGCGTCCGTCCCTTCGGGGAACTAGGGTTACATACGTAACCCGGGACGTTTTCAGTTGTGTTTGTCGATTTTCATTTAGTTATAGGTTGTTTTTTGTCCCTGTGATTATTATTCTAGTGTTCTCCTGAGTTTTAGTTTATTAAAGCAGCTGGCATTCTCTGCACCATAAAGTGAAGACTCTCCACTTTAAGTATTTTTTCAAGTCCACATCATAAAACCTTACAAATGTGAGTGGAGAGGACCAGCCTGCTGCATCACACACATCTAGAAGGGAAACTCCTGACAATAAGGCTTTAGAAGGCACCATACTCCTAGCTCATAGGTCGGCAACCCGCGGCTCTAGAGCCGAATGCGGCTCTTAAGCGCCGCCCTAGTGGCTCCCTGGAGCTTTTTCAAAAATTTGAAAATGAAAAAAATATTTTTTGTTTTAATATAATTTCTTAAGGAGGAAAAACATGACAAACATTCTTAAAGTTTTTCAACGTTGTAAAAATGTGTATAATAAATATTTAATTTCAACATTTCTGTCAACGAAGAATTTACGTCATAGACTGTGACACACGTGTCTGTCAGATCGGCGTGGTACCAGACCGGTGGCTGACAAACAAACAAACAAACCGAGCGGGTGTGTCATGGGCCATGGATCCCAAGGGGAAAAAGAGAAAGATGGCTGAGCACTCCCAACGCAATAGAGTGCGGCGCGGGACTAGATTTGATGGCCGAGTCGAGCGCGGGCGCGTGCGGTAATGCACTCACTCTACTAAAACAAAATAGAAACGATTTACAGGCCAGAATTTCTATTCATAACATGTTTGCAGCGTTGAGCGATATAGCCAATTACAGACATATGTGTTGATTTCTTGAACGCAATGGCCAATCAGAAGCATTTAAGATAGACTCCCCTCACCGCTCAAAACTGACTTTTTTGTTCAGTGCTGAATTCTGTATGCTGGCAAATCCTCTAATTATAACGAACAAATGGTCAGGTTAAAATCGGGCTCGGGCTCATAATTACGTTTAATGTGTCGGGCCGGGTCGGGCTTGATTTTTTGGGCCCAATCTAAGCTCTAATTTGTAGCCTACTTATCATTTTGATACTAGGGGGCTAATAAAGCTAATATAACACTTACAGCATGTGTTGCCTTCATTATAAGGCTTATATAAAGCTTTTAATTTTTTGTGGCTCCAGACAGATTTTTTTTTTTTTTTTTTGGTCCAATATGGCTCTTTCAACATTTTGGGTTGCCGACCCCAGTCTTAGCTGAATGAGCTCTAACAGCCATTGATGAAGTTTCAAATATAATTCTTTGGAACTGATGGTGCTTTATGTAACACTATCTAGTGTAAGTGATAAATCCCGCTTGAAATTTGTCCTGGTTACAGTATACAGGCCACCAGGGGACCATACAGGCTTTATCAAAGAATTTCTTGATTTTCTTTGCTGAGTTACCCTTACAAAAAATTATTTTGTTACATGTAGAAAAATGCAGTTTTTCGGACACGAAAAAACAGCACTATTGCAGTATAGCTGGAGTACAACTGAAGTAGTACTACAATAATACTGCGGTATTATAATCTCAAGTAGTAGCCTACTACTGTTACAGAGGAGGCTCCCGTACCGTCCCGTACCGTAAATGTGGACGGCGAGGCCCAGCCGGCCGCCGCACAGATATCTTCAATAGGTATTCCACTTGACCAAGCCCATGACGAGGTCATACCTCTCGTGGAATTAGCTCTGACGCCTAAGGGGCAATGAAAGCCCTTAGACTCATAAGCTAGTGCGATAGCATCCACTATCCAGCGCGATAATCTCTGCTTTGTGACGGCGAGCCCCTTGGTGCGGCCGCCAAAGCATACAATTAGCTGTTCCGACTGTCTGAATGAGGGAGAACGCTGACGGTAAAGAGTAAATTCGCGTCTCTCTCGTCCTCTGGCGAGGGAAGAGCTGCTAGCCAAATAACCTGAGCTCTGAACGGAGTCGAGAGCACTTTAGAAACATAACCATGCCTTGGCTTAAGGACGACTCTGGAGTGGTTAGGCCCAAACTCAAGGCAGGAAGCGCTTACTGATAGCGCTTGCAAATCGGCCACTCTCTTGACTGAGGCGAGCGCCAGTAAGAGAACGGTTTTGAGCGATAGATGCTTCAGGTCCGCAGACCAAAGCAGCTCGAATGGGGCAAACTTCATTGCTTCCAGGACCGTAGAGATGTCTCAGATAGGCACAGAGGGGGGTCGTGGAGGATTTAGCCTCCTTGCCCCTTTAAGGAAGCGCACGACGAGGTCATTTCTTCCTAGTGATTGTCCGGCCACAAGAGCGTGAGATGCTGTTATGGCCACCACATACACTTTGAGCATGGAGGGGGTGCGACCAGCGTCCAAGAGCTCTTGCAAGAAGGCGAGTACACTTGATACTTCGCATGAATAGGGGTCCAGGCTCTGTGCTGTGCACCAGCCAGAGAACACCACTCATTTCTGAGCGTAGAGGCGCCTAGTCAAAGGCGCTCTTGCTTCAGTGATGGTTTTTAGCATCCTATACGGGAGACACCCGGGTACCCATTGAGGGGCCATACATGAAGGGCCTTCAAGTCGGGACGGGGATCGAGTCAGCATTATCGGCCATGCGGCTGTTTCCAGCAGCTGTGCCAACTCGGAGAACCAAAACTGGGTCTTCCAGAGAGGGGCTACTAACCCTCTGGGGTCTGCAAACGCGGCGGTGCGTTTTGCTCGATTTTTTTTCACATAGCAGCAAAATAGACTTAAAATACTCCGTCATTTATGATCATACATACTTAAGAAATATGAAAAAAATAAACTGTAAAATGTCTACTTTTTTATGTGTCCACTTACAATCGAAACAAAACATTGTGCTTTTGTAAAATAAAGAAAATAAACAGGCTGTGCTTTCTGCCTCTCCGTCTCCGTGAACTTTTTTTCTGGAGCACGTCTCTAAACTTAAACAAAACTCAGTGAATACTATTCACCCAGGCATGAGCTATCTTTATAATCATTTAAGTGTCTACTATTAAATTATCTAATTTAAAATGAAAACAAATATTCTCTATTTATGTAATCTGTATGAAAAGAGAGAGAGAGATGTCAGTCCTTCTCATTATCGTTCTCGCAGTTCATTATCTGCTAATGTAAACACGCCCACGGAGAGCACGCGCTATTCAAATGCAAATGATCTGAGGCGATCCATGCAAACCTTTGAACGCCCACATCAGGTCGATAAAACACATCAAGTTTAATCAGATTCATGTACTCTACATCGTCTTGCGACGCTGTGAGGAATAATACTATCATAACAATAATCCTGGAAAATTTACCTCAGAAGTGCTGGTTTAGTTTCACTTCGAGGAGCAACGGATCCAGCTGAGAATTGTGAATAGTAAGTTCTTTATTCTTAAGTGCTTAGTTCTAATCCCGATATGGAATAGTGTCTGTAAATCGCAAAAAAGACTGTTTAAATTTGAATCGCATTTCTGTGTGTGAATGAATGAATGGCACAGATGTGCACTGTTGTTTACTTCAGCTGTAGTAAACAACAGCGCGCATCTGTGCCGTTCATTCACACTGGCACTTACATTAGTAAACATGTTATCTTTACATGAACACATCTTCTAGTTTAGCTTTTCCCAAACTATATTGCTATACTGAGATGAGTAAAAATCGACTAAAATATGTTGAAATAAATTGATGTTTTATTAACAAGGTTCGGGAGGAACACGTTCTAATGATCAAACAATCAAGTCATTCCAGCCAGCTGTCAGCAATCAGTAATCAACAGGTCCACTCAATCAGCACGAGTAAAGCCTATAAATATACTCAGTCGACTCACCCATATTCCTCGACAGTTTTCAGCATTTGGTTTACCGCTTTGCTACGATGTCCCAAATGTAGTTTTCACCATCCGATGACGAGCTTAACCATGCTCCGGTTCCTCCGCCGCCATCAGCTGGCCCCAGGACAACCTCTCCACCGGATACCGCCTCCAAGCCCCACGTTTCATCTCGCGGGCGCCGGTCTGCGCAAGCAACCCCTCGCACGCCAAGACGCCGAGGTTTACCCTCACCTCCACCGGCGAGGACTCCAGCTTCCTCCCCGGCATCCTCCTATCGTTCGGCCGTACCAACGATTCCGCCTATTGGGAAGTGGACAGTCTTGAGTCTGAGACAAGCGCTGATAAACTCTGATATTCAGCCCTCGCGCAGGATGACTAAAGCGCAACTATACAACTTATACGTTACCTTGCAATCATCAAATCTCTCTCCTAAATCCACCCCAGGTTCCAAGGCGGCCAGCAGGCCGGGAAAATCTCGTGAGGCCCCGAATTCGCCTCGCCCGACTCCGCCACCTTCCCGTGCAAGATTCCGTTTGCCGCACGCTTCAGCCCGCGGCGCCAGGATTTCTGCGAGCCTGGGTCGCGCTCCAGATTCCACCGCCACGAGACCTCACTCGCCTCCCGCTTCAGCTGAGCTTTTCAGCACGGCGCTTCCCGCCGCAGTGCCATACACAGCTGGGCCCGCCGGGTCACCCTCTGCCTCCCAGTGTTTTCCTCCTGCTGTTTCTAACTCTTTTCCTCTGCAGTGGCCTCCGGCTCCCATAGCAGACGCTAGCGTGAGGCTGCCTCCGCTAGCGGTGCAGGCTCAAACTTTCCACCACCTTCCCGCGACTACTGCTAACCCCTCCCATTTTCAGTGGCCTGCAGCTCAAGCAAGTGCGAGACCGCCTCCGCCTGCAACACAGGCTCAGGCATCTCATTTATTTCCTCCTTTTCCCCCTTATGCTTTTCTCAATTTTCCTTCTCAAGCCCCACAGGCCGACTTAAGCGTGAGGCTGCCTCCGCCGATAGTCGCAGCCCAGGCTTCTCTCCCTTACAGCTCTCTCTTAAATGCCAAATCACAATATTCTCTTTTCACAGCTACCCCGATGCCAGTCCCACCAAACGCTGTCGCTCTGGAGCCTCCCCCAGTGACTCAAAACATCCGAGCACAGATTCTGGCAGGTGCGGATGTAGACCTTTCACATTTACTTTCTCTGCTTCCCGTATCCGATTCTAACCGTCAGTCAGACTGCGGGGATTTTTCAGTCACTTTAAAAAACCAGAATACACATTCATCACGTTTACTTTCTTTTTCGGAGTTTTTAATCGCTTTCAGCCACTTCACAGAAATCATTTGCTCAGCCTTCCCTCATAGGCGACGCGAACTGAACGACTATTTAGCGCTGATAGCCGAGCTCGCGTTGTCCTACGGGGGAGGGCACTTTTACACATATCACAAACTCTTCTCAGCAAAATGCGCTGTTAGGGTTTCACAGTGGAACCAATGCCCATACTGGGGAGCACTAGACACTGACCTGCACAGCAGAGTTTTCCTTGGCTGCAGGAATATTTCTTGCGCGGTCTGCAGGTCAGTGGCACATTCCACAATATCGTGCCCTCAAGTTAACTCCTCCGTTCCTCCATGCCCGGAAACGGGACCAGTCAAATCCACCAGCTACACACCAAGACCGGCGACTAGCAACCCATATCCACACGAGGCTAATTTCCGCTCCAGAGCACTTACGGACAGCAAACAGCCTTGCAACAATTTTAATATCGGCAAGTGCACCAGGCAGCGTTGTCGGTACTTGCACATATGCAGCTTCTGTGGCGGTGCTCATGCCCGTCCTGTATGCCCTGTCTTTAAAGATGTCAATAAAAAATCTAAAAATTATTTATCGACTCCCGTGAATATTTCTCGCCTTTCTATCGAACTAGCTCACCACCCGGACTCTGACTTCACTGAATATCTGCTGTCTGGCCTACAACACGGTTTTAAACCGGGAGTGGTTTGTCCGCTCTCCCAAAACATAATCTGCGATAATCTCCAATCGGCTCTCGCCGAGCCCAACGTGGTAGACAACCTGATTAAAAAAGAAGTCGAGTCAGGCTTCATGATTGGCCCTTTTGACGAGCCTCCTTTCAAAGTTTTTCGCATTAGCCCCATTGGAGTGGCCACGAGAAAGTTTTCAGGTAAGAAACGCCTCATAGTCGATCTGTCAGCTCCACATAAATCCCTGTTCCCAAGCATTAACAGCCTGATCCCACTCGACGAATTTTCTCTCAAATATCACGACGTAGATCACGCAGTCGACCTCATAAAAATCGTGGGTCGGGGTGCCTGGCTCGCAAAAATTGACATCACTTCGGCTTTTAAAGTGATGCCCATCCACCCGGATTCATGGCACTTATTCGGAGTGCGCTGGCATGGGAAATTCTATTTCGCCGTACGCTTAACTTTTGGATGCAAAAGCAGCCCCAAATTTTTTGACATGCTATCTGAAGCCATTTGCTGGATCTTGTCAAACAATTACGCAATTCCTCACCTCATTCACCTGCTGGACGATTTTCTAATAATTTCGCCTCCCGGCGCCATTCCAGCAGCCCAGATCCTCACAGTTCAAAGAGTATTTGCCGAGCTCGGAATTCCCATCGCCCAGGAAAAAACCATGGGTCCCGCCACATCCATCGAGTTCCTTGGCATTAAGCTAGATTCAGTTAAATACCAGGCCTCCCTGCCCAAGGAAAAAATCGATAGAATAATCCTCATCTCATATACCCTCGTAGACAGTTCAAAGTGTTCCAAACGCGAACTCCTATCCATGCTCGGCCACTTAAACTTCGCCATGCGCATTATTCCACAAGGCCGCCCTTTCATTTCTCATCTCCTCTCTCTCGCGTCTTCAGTTCACGCACTAGAGGATCTCATTTCCCTAACTCCAGCATGCCACGACGAACTCAGGCTATGGATAACTTTTCTTAAACAGTGGAACGGCCTATCATTTTTCTATAAGGATCTAATTTCCTCCCCCATCGACATCCAGCTGTTCACAGATGCAGCCCCCTCAGTCGGCTTTGGGGGGTTCTGCCAAGGACGCTGGTTCGCGTCTACTTGGCCCCCCCAAATACAGGACACGCTACAGTCCTCCGCATTATTCGAGCTCTACCCTCTCGTAGTAGCAGCCTTCCTGTGGGGGAAAGAATGGACTGCTAGCAGTATCGTAGTGCATTGTGACAATGAAGCTACAGTCCAGTGCATTAATAAAGGCCGTTCCCATTCACCCGCACTGATGCCACTTCTAAGACGTCTAATCTGGATTTCAGCATGTGATCAATTTATCTTAATTGCTAAACACATCCCCGGGTCAAAAAAACAAATTGCTGACTCTCTGTCTCGCTTTATGTTTCAGAAATTCAGGATGCTGGCTCCAGAGGCAGACAAGCTACCAACTCCAGTACCTCATTATTCGGAATTAATATTCCCATAACCCACCCGCAAAAATCCCTCCTCAACATATCGCTCGACACCATTCTCCAAGCAGTTTCCCCCAGAACTCTCCAATCCTATGTGACCGCATGGAGATGTTTTAAAGCCTTCCACCTTTCTTACAACACGCCATTCCCTGATTTTTCCCTCCTTACAATTACCTCCTTCATCTCTTACCTTAACAGCGTTAAGAGCCTCCAAGTCGGGTCCATCAAAAGTTACTTAAGCGGCATCCAATTTTTTCACAAATTGATTCACGGCGCCCCCTCACCGGAGATAAATAATTCACAAACCTCCCTCTTAATTAAAGGCATCCAACGATCCCAGCCCACCCGCCCGGACACCAGACAACCCATAACGTTAGATATTCTTACTAAATGCATTCATACCCTCCGCTCAGGCTACCGATCCCTTAATACCTCTCGCACACTCGACGCCATGTTTATTCTAGCTTTTTTTGGTTTCCTAAGATGCTCTGAACTGGCTATCACTTCCAGATTCGACCCAAAAATCCACCCAAACATCTCAGATCTTTCAGTGCTTGACAGCGAAACTATCTCTTTTCTGATCAAACAAAGCAAAACAGACCAAACCAAAAAAGGCCACTTCATATATATTTTCAACCTCTCGTCACCAATTCAACCTTTCCAAACTATACTAGCATACCTCCAACTGAGAAACTCTCATGCTAAATCCCATCTCGAACCCCTGTTCATAGACGACTCTAACAAACCCGTGACACGCTTTTGGTTCCAAAAACACCTAAAATCTGTTCTCCAACTATCAGGCATCCCAGCAGAGAATTTCTCCAGCCATTCCTTCCGCATCGGGGCAGCAACCTCAGCAGCCCAAAAAGGCCTCTCCCAACAGCAGATCCAAGCGCTTGGAAGATGGTCCTCAGACGCGTTCCAAACCTACATCAGAACTAATCGTTTCCATATCAAAAAAGCCCACCAAATCCTCATCGGTAAAAAAAAAAAAATAAAAAAAAAAAAAAATTCCCAGTATCCATGTCTTCTCTTTCTCCATCCAGCGAGTATTGATCTCCCAGCGGACACAGCGAGAGCCTTCCAGGTCAAGCGTCCATGTCTTCTCTTTTCTCCGTCCAGCGAGTATTGATCTCCCAGCGGACACAGCGAGAGCCTTCCCGGTCGAGCATCCATGTCTTCTCTTTCTCCGTCCAGCGAGTATTGATCTCCCAGTGGACACAGCGAGAGCCTTCCAGGTCAAGCGTCCATGTCTTCTCTTTTCTCCGTCCAGCGAGTATTGATCTCCCAGCGGACACAGCGAGAGCCTTCCCGGTCGAGCATCCATGTCTTCTCTTTCTCCGTCCAGCGAGTATTGATCTCCCAGCGGACACAGCGAGAGCCTTCCCGGTCGAGCATCCATGTCCTCTCTTTCTCCGTCCAGCGAGTATTGATCTCCCAGCGGACACAGCGAGAGCCTTCCCGGTCGAGTATTTATTTCTTCTCTTTTTCTGTCCAGCGAGTATTGATCTCCCAGCGGACCCAGAGACAGCCTTCCCGGTCGAGTATTTATATCTTCTCTTTCTCCGTCCAGCGAGTATTGATCTCCCAGCGGACACAGCGAGAGTTCCCCAGGTCAAGCATCTTCATCTCCTCCTCCTCCGTCTTGCGAGTATTGATCTCCCAGAGAACGTAGCCAAACCCTCCCAGTCAAGCATCTACGTTTTTCTCTTTCCTGACTGGTGAGGCTTACCCTTTCCGATGCCGTGACCATTGCCACAAGAACCCTCCCGTTCGAACATCCATACTTACCCGTCCGACACCGTAAGCATTGAACTCCCGTCGGACGCCGCGAGAGCTCTCCCAGCCAAACAACCAGGCTCTCCTTGAAATGCCAGCCCGCCAATCTCTGCGCTCTTTTCGGGGGGTCTTTAAGCAGGCGGCTGTCCTTTATTTACTTTGCTTTATGGGGAGTACTCTGGGTTCGGGCCCAATTTCCGAGCTCGGAGCCCTCCCCCCGGACAGCACGCCAAATACGCATAACCATCTATTCTCTGATCATTTGTAAGTGTGAACTCGTGAATTTATGTTTTATTAACAAGGTTCGGGAGGAACACGTTCTAATGATCAAACAATCAAGTCATTCCAGCCAGCTGTCAGCAATCAGTAATCAACAGGTCCACTCAATCAGCACGAGTAAAGCCTATAAATATACTCAGTCGACTCACCCATATTCCTCGACAGTTTTCAGCATCCCTCCACCACCCCATCTCCTCACACTTGCCTAGTTATCTTCCTAAACAGAGATACGGGGGGAGTACTCTGGGTTCGGGCCCAATTTCCGAGCTCGGAGCCCTCCCCCCGGACAGCACGCCAAATACGCATAACCATCTATTCTCTGATCATTTGTAAGTGTGAACTCGTGAAATAAGCAATGTATTAAACTGCAAATTAACATTTATATGCCCTAATATATCATAAAAACGATATGTTACAGATGAAATATGAAAAACAACAATTTGTTGACTAGTTTTGGATATATTATAATATATTATATAATATATATATTTTTACTGCAAAATAGACTACTGCCACATCAAATAAGCTTTTGTTTGGCAATTTCTACTCATATGTTAAATATATAGTATGTTTTGTCAAAAATAAAGTCATCAACTAAGATGTTATTATAGTGTTTGTTCCAATGTAGACTATATTCAAACGAATGAATCCTTAACTTTGAAATACGTATGATAAAATGTATACTTTTTAAAAAGAAAGATTACACTTGAAATATTGGTAAATTTTTAATTGTTGTTGGTTTACATGTGAAAACTTTTTAATAAAATAGCAAAAAATATATTTACAAGGTAGATGTAAACAAAATCTTGATAGGTCAAAATAAGCATTCTCATTAAATTATTTATTATTGTTTTTTATTAGTGACACATTTGGGGAGAGGATATATTACAGGATATATCTGAAAATACAGTATGAGAATTAACTGCACAATTACTAGAAATGTTTTCCTTGGATATTATACAATTTGCATGCATACAACATTTGTGAAAAAAGACAAAACATTTTCAAGATGTTTCCAACTCTAACTTTGAACCAATTCTGTAGAATGGCCCATAAAGCCATTTCCAGGTATGACTATGTACTAAAAATGTGCTTTTGACTTTCATTTATATTTGGATTATATTGTTATATATATATAACAATATAATCCATATATATATATATATATATTTCTTTTGTCCTCGCATTCTTTCTTGTGGTACCCTCTCAGCATGCGGGTCATTGTCTTCTCTGGTGTGAATCACATCATTATTCATGATCATTCACACCCCCACACATATTGCCTCTCCAAACAAAAAGTGTCTTACAAAATTTAAATCAATGTATTCTTTTATGTGAATGATTAGGCAGGATGATTTTCAGATCATTTTGAAGCAAAAAAACCATTAGTCAAAAGTCTTGTGGACACATATTAACCCTGTAAGACCCAAATATAGAAAAAAAAGAAAAGTTTTTTTTCCACCTGTCAGATGTTGTTGTAGGAGGCCTCTGATGCAAATAATGAAGGATTTAAAAAAAAAAATGTTTTAGTAAGTTTTTAAGGAAATGTTGTAATTTTGCAACGTTGGGCCTATTTGGGAGCAGATTTTCAGCATTTGCACTCACACTGTCAGAACAAATATACAGAACAACTAAGGGCTCATTTGAAGTGTGGATTGCTTACATAGCTCCATAACAGTACAAATTATGAATAATAATAATAATAATAATCACCCAACAGTCATATTTTTATGAATAAGAATTTATTAAAAATAAACATAAAATACAAATATTAAATACAAAACAGATTGAAAATTGTCAAACAAACAGTGTCCAGTGTTCACTTGCAATGGCAGAGACGGAGATTTCACTTCTTGCAGAGCGTATTCGAATATCCTTTTTTGCAGTGTCTGCCGCGTCCTCTCATTCTAAAATGAAAATAGTTGTAAGAGTTAGGATTCATTTACATTTAAATGATTTATACTTGAACATACTCTATTTATGTGATACATTCCACTAGGGGTGTGCAAAAAAATCGATTCACATTTGAATCGCGATTCAATCTTTACCGATTCAGAATTGATTCATAGAATTCCAAAAATCGATTCATATATATATATTTTTTTTATGGCGTGCACGGGCGGAGTGGCAATCGGGTGAGTCGGGACTTTTACCGGTGGTTCGGTAGTGTTTCGAGGCTGCGAGGGCCTGTCTGATAAATAGTTACATTGCAAGTTCTTGCCGCCCGCTGGTCAAACTGTGGAGCCTCTCTGCTCAACCCGTAAATAAATGCATCGATCCGCAGATTATGTTTGAGTTCTTAATGGTCTGTAGATCTTTTGCCAAGCGTGTCAGAGGTTACGGGTTCTAAACCGCACTCGTATAGTTTTTTCTCTCTCTCATCAAAACCGAATATGTTCATCACGTTTGTGTGCATTTTATTTTGAGATTTCACCGGAACCACAACGGCGATATGAAGCGCGCGTCCGAGTGAAGACTGCGCGAGCCACAGAGAACACTGTATCCATGACACTGATCGCAGCGGCAACGAGCGCTGTCAGCGCTCAGCTTGATTTCAAAAACAACAGATCTCTTATTTAATAGCGAACTAAATGAATGCTCTGCAAATTAACTGGAGATACCCGCAAATTACGCCTATGAACGACTTCACTGGATCTAAACAAATCAATCTAACCATAGATGTTACCAGTAGCGGTGGCTTTTTAAAATCTATTTAAAATTATTTCGCAAGGGTTCTATGACATTAGTATATTTTTAGGAAGTTCAATGTGCCCAGTCGAGTTCACATTTCAACAGTCAGCCTGGTAGCTGAAGTAGTGCTTAAACCACATTTAGCATAATTGTTTGTTTGATCTGATTACAGCACTTTAAAGCTAAATGTAAAAGCTTTTTATTTAAGTTTTATTTTAAACTTGAATTAAATGTATTTGAAAGCTTGCCAAAGCTTGGCACTTTGCACTTTTTAGTTGCAAAAGTTTTTATTTTTGTATGAAGACATAAAGTACTATCAAACTACATTTAATTTGTTGTGTTTTTTTTTCTTTTAAATTGTGTCTACTGCAATCAATCACATAGGAAAAAGTAAACTACATTTATATACTGCGAATCGTTTTTTGAATCGAGAATCGTTTTTGAATCGAAAATCGATTTTGAATCGAATCTTGAGAAAAAAAATCGGTATCGAATCGAATCGTGACATTTTCTGAATCGTGCACCCCTACATTCCACTGAAGTCTAGGGCTGGAACGGTTACCGCATTACCGCAAAAAAAACATTGGCCTGCCCATGTGTGCACGGTGTGTCTAATGACATGGATTCATTGATTCTAATGTCATGGATTATGTCTAATGACATTGTGTCTTACATGGATTCAAGGTTTTCTAAACAAAACTTATCATCAAAAGATGGAGCAAATCCGACATTTCGCGAGTTGTGGAGCGCAATGTTCCATGACACATAATAACATTACATTCGTATTAGAGATGCGCAGATGGGCTATTATTTCATCCGCAACCACATCACAAAACTCATCATCCGTCCGCCATCCATCCGCACCAACGTTTTTTTGACCGATTTTCAAAACGCGGTTTACCGCTATACCGCTGGAATTTCTTGCTTTTCAACCCCGGTTGGAAAAAAATCCATACCGTCCCAGCCCAACTGAAGTCACACAATTCTAAAAGGAATATACAAACCCTCAGACCTCTTACGTACCCACATTCCAGAACATTAACACCTGTCCCTGAACAATGGACCATGCAACCCCCTATATGTCTGAACATCCACACCTGTCCTTGAATAACCATCCTCCAAAGCATTCCACAAACAGTGTCTGCCTTGCAACAAGCTGATATTTGGGCAAACAAAGCCCAGATAAAAAAAAAAAACAGTTAACTATATATACTGCTAACATACA
The DNA here is from genome assembly GCF_029890125.1 of Rhinichthys klamathensis goyatoka. Classification (NCBI taxonomy): domain Eukaryota; kingdom Metazoa; phylum Chordata; class Actinopteri; order Cypriniformes; family Leuciscidae; genus Rhinichthys; species Rhinichthys klamathensis. The sequence continues at coordinate 451,954 of NW_026606556.1, forward strand.
GGAACAATTTCAAATACTGGTACTGAAAGGACTCAAAACACTGCAACCAGAAATAATTTATTCATTTAAAATGATTCAAATCTGATCTAAACTGAAAATTATAACAAATACCACATTTAGATATTGTGAATCATCAAATACATTATATTTCTGTAAGTAATTATCCTATATGTGAACATTTGAGAAGTGCAATGTCTCCATGTAATGTGCAAGGTGCACATGCTATTTTGACTACCATTCTCTCCCAACGTTGTAAAATTACAACAAAGACATAACAAGCTAAAAATCTAATTTGATGCATGTATTCCACAATAACCAAGTATTTACATGAACTAGACATTCTAACAATCACAATTTCTGGGGTTTTACTTACTTCAATGTTGAGATCAGTCCAATGAAACAAGGAGATGCGCTTCCAGGAAAGTTTGCAGGTTGTAAGAGTTCATGACCTTATGGCAAGACCTATATACACATTTACTATCCAATGGCATTGCAAGACTAAACAATAGGACCCATTGGCTATGTAAATGTGGTCTTTAATGTGGTCTTTAAAAAAAAAAAATAATTTGCAGATGTGTTTTTGGAAGAGCTAAAAGTGATGTTGTAATTTTACAACCACGGGTCTTACAGGGTTAAGTATGTGTTTTGTGGCCTTATTTCAGAAACTTTAATGTTTAATTTTTTCAATAACCATGCATAAACATTATTCTCTCAAAAATACAAACATGTACATACATGTTGCACACATATTATGGTAGCCCTGTTTGTGCTGAATAGAGTGTAATGACACCTTTGCCAACATGTTTATAAGCATTTGAAAAAAGCTCAAATGTCAGGGCATCTCAAAATATCTCAAGGACCCCAAAAACACCTTAGACCCCAGAGGGTTAATAGCACTGCACACTTGCTCTCCCTGATCCGTTCGATGATCTGCGTTAGCATCGTGACCGGAGGGAATGCATACAGCGGGCGGCTCGGCCAGTCGTGGGCTAGCGTGTCCCTGCTTTTTGTAAAAAATGTTCGGCAACGAGCGTTGTCTTCTCAGGCGAAGAGGTCGACCTCTGCCTTGCCGAAGACGCTCCATATCAGCTGAACCATATGTGGTTGAAGAGATCACTCCCCTGGGGGAACTTTGTCTCTGGATAACATATCCGCACCCTGGTTCAGAATGCCTGGCACGTGCGCCGTCCTCAGCGAGCGCAGTTTGTGCTGAGCCCATAGAATGAGACTCTAGGCCATGGTGTGCAGGTTGTATGACCTGAGACCGCCCAGGCAATTTATGAAGGACACCACTGCCATGTTGTCCGTCCGGACCAGGACGTGGTGGCCCTTTAGATATGGGAGAAAAGCTTTCAGTGATAGAGCAACCACTCTCATCTCTTGACAGTTAATATGTAGGCGCCTCTCTGGGCTTGACCAGAGGCCAGCGATGGGCCTGCCCTCGTAAAGGGCCCCCCAATCTAGGTTTGAGGCGTCTGTCGAGATTACTTTTCTCTTTGAAACCACACCCCTTTCACTCCCAGCGGTAGTTCAGCGAGAGCTGAAGAGGCGCGGCAAGGCTTGGACGGGTGCGACTCTTTGGCCTTCCATCCTGTAGCGGTGGGCGGGCACAGGTGTGCGGCCACTGCTTCCTCGAGGGGAGGAATCGCCTCATTGCCTTTCTCCAGAGCACCGTCTACAGTAGAGAGCATCGAGGAGAAGGAAGGCTTTAAGCGAGCTGAGTGTGGTGCTTGCCACGACTTAGTCAGCTCGTCGTGCACTTCTGGGAAGAAGGGGGCGGGTCCGGCACGCCTGCAGGAACCACTCGTCCAGCCTGCTGCGTGTGGGCTCCTCGGGTGAAGACCACTCGAGCCTGAGGTCTTCCACGGCCCTGGTTAGCACGCGGAGAAGCTCTGCATCAATGCTCGTTCTCGCGCTGGCTTATGTTGACGTGCGGGGCCATCCTTTTCGTCCTCCTTGTCCGATGCTCCAAGAGACGAGACCTGCCACTCGCAGAGAGGGGTGCTGGTCCGCCTGTGTGAACAGGACTGGCGAGGGAGTTTCTCTCGGAGAGAGCGAGGCACGCGGGGAGGCACGAAGAGGCCTGATTGGTTCGCGTGTCTGAGCCGCCTCACTATAGGTTCGTGCATCTGCACTGTGTTTTAAAAATTTGGCTTCAATATTCTCGAGAAAAGGAGTTTTCCCATAGCGTAAGCTAGCCTTACGCAATACGAGAGACCTCTCGAAAGGGAACCCCAATGTACATAACTGTTAAGAAAAAAATAGGAAGAAGCAGTTGAAATCATCAAATGTCACACAGAGGATTGTGGGAATGCAATTTACATTCAGTGTACATTATAAGTTGACTTGTGCTTTTTTACATCCAAAATTTACATTTTAAACATATTTTACTGTTTGATTTACTGTAAAAAACAACAACAACAACAGTTTTGCACTGTAGAGAGTAAGGGAACTTACTTTTTACCAATTTAAAAAAAAATACTGAAGCATTTTCACAGTTTTTTCCAGTTAAAATTACAATAGGTTATTTTTTTTTACAGTGAGAGCTAAAGCAGTGTAAAAGAGAAGTGATAGCATACCTGCTACAATTTACAGATGTCTATTCCACGGCTATCCTCAGATATCTTAACTGTATACATTTTTATTGTGGACCCAATTGTTCCTGCCAGTTGCAAGCAAATAGAGCTAACTTTTGTAAATGATGCCCAATTTATAATACTTTTGTAGATGTGTTTGTTTTGTTATGAATGACAGTTACCTAAATTAATATAAATGGGTTAATGCACAGAAAATGAAGGGAATCTTGTGCGAGCCCTGTGGTACAAGCCACTTGCCCTCTTCCTCCAGTTATTTTCATGGTGCTGTGGTTTCCTGTATTCCTCATCTTACTGTGGCTCTGGACCAGGATGCTCCATTGGCATGGCAACAACCATACTGAATACTACAGTCTCTGTCAACCGGTTGGTCGTTCTGGTTGGCAGGAGAAGAGAGTGGTGGGGGTGTTGTTTGGCCAAGTTAAGTAGTTTGGGTTCCCCCCACCCCACCAGCCTTTCTATCCCTGCACCCTAATGACTATATGTGGTGGATTGACCCGGATTTGGCTTGGAGCTAGCGGGCCGCAGTGAGACACACTAACCACTTTCCCATGGCCCGGCAAACACAGCCCCGTCATTATGCTTTAATATCCCATAATATATCCCCTCTGCATGCCCTCAAAGGGGCTGAGACAGAGGGATTCTGTCCCTGCCACTAATAACAGAGGATACCTAATATCCCCCTCCCTTAATGTGCGCTCAGACCAGCACATAGCTGCCTAACTACTCACATCAACTCCCCTCTGTCCGCTAAATACGGGCTTGCGAGAAATTTCAGCGAAAATCAGCCGTGTGGGTAGCTGCCGCTGCATTATCCATAACAAGGCCCAAATGATTGCAGTTTAGTTTTACAGCTCTCTCCACAGGCTAATAAATTTGTGCTTGGTTTTTTTAGGGCGACTGGAATGTGAGTTATGTCATAGGTGTGAGGTTTTGTTTATATAGACTAGCAGGCGGCATTACCATTGGAAAAGAAGACGGTTTGTTTTGTATGAAACAGGAGCACCAGCATTGAAGTGAACTTTTGTTTACCAGCCTGTATAGTGGTGTTTGCACATGTGTTTGTGTGTGACTATACGTGTTTACCTATTCAAATAAAAACATGATTTTGCATTCAATAGGCACAGTACGTGCTAGTAATGATGAAGAGCCTGATATACTCACGGCAAAGTTCTTTTTTGTTTTTCGCTTAGGGGTAAAAAGTTTTAAATACGTGAGCAGTGATATACTGTTAGCGAACATCCAACACTGCCCACACTGCTGAGAGCGATGGTTGAATGTGTAAAGGAATATGTAAATATGTGCTATGCACTTTCCTCTCTCAATATCAAAATAAACACAGAACAAAAATGAGAAAACAGCAAGCATTTTTTTAAAGAAAAAAATAAGAAAAGCACCCGATCAAAGCAACATTTCAGCAGCATATTTCCCGTTCTTTACGAACTCCATTGGCTTCCAGTAACGGCACGTATCGATTTTAAAATCTTGATTTTAACATATAAAGCTATTCATGCACTGTAAAAAAAAATCCTAATTTTACAGAAAATAACTGTGATTTTTTGACGGTCATTTTCTTTCATTTTAAATTGTACTCAAAACACTGTAAAATTACAAATAATATCTGTAAAATAAAAATTCAGCTGTTATTTTAGGTATTGTAACATTAATGACAAATTGCAGTAATTCACATTTTTTATACAGGAAATTGATTGTATTTTTCATACAGTATTTTTTCTGTTTTCTTAAATTACACAAAAAATTTATGTAAAATTACAAATATAATCTGTAATTAAACAGTAACAAAACAGTTAAATGATAAAACGGTCAAATGACTGGCAGCCCCCAAAAAACTGTAACATTAAAGAAAAAAATCCTAAATTAAATAAACTGAAAAACACTGTGATAATTCAGGATATACCTGTAAAATAACAATCATATACTTTCAGTGAAAAAAAATTCGTAAAAAAAGGGTCAAATGACTGGCAGCTATGGCTGCCAAACAAAAACCATAAAATTAAAGTAAAATCTTCTAATTCAAATAAAACAAAAAAACACTGTTATTTCACAGGTATTTCCTGCATTATTATGATCATATACCTTCATTGTAAAAAAATCGTAAAAAAAGGGTCAAATGACTGGCAGCTACGGCTGCCAAACAAAAACCATATAATTAAAGTAAAATATCCTAATTTAAATAAAGTGTAAAAAACTTTAATAGAAATGTGATGTCACCATGATTGAGATCAGTGTTTGCTTTAGTTGGGCTCATGACTCTTGAGTTTCAACATTACTTTTTCTCTGGCTGCTTTAACTGTGTTTTGATACACATTTATGGCAATAATTGCAAGAGAAAATATAAGATGATCTTGGTCATTTATTGATGATTTTATAGTCATCATATGATGATCTGATTCACTGATATGACAGTCAAATCTTTATTAGCTGTGAATACATTATATATAGATGGACTTTAGTGTTATACAAAGGCAATTATTATCATACTTTTTTCACATGATTTGTTGAAATATTGTGGGATCAGTATTATTGCAATCTCAAATTTAAAAAAATTATATATTCTACATAAATTTTTTTGAGTTGGTTTATTTTGTTAGGAGTATAGAGACATCAAGAATCAACATATGAATCTCAACAATGGTGACAATCAACAAAGCCTTTTTGTGACTTTATAATAGGTCAGAATTTTATTTTCATTGTCACCATTGTTGAGATTCACACGCTAATTCTTGATGCCCGAGTGAGTCTGTATGATCCTGTCAAATCATTTTTTGCATAATGACTTCATAAAATCTTATATCACAGCATTGTAGGATCTTCTATAGCAATACTGGCATTCTAAATTAACAATTAACATTTTACAACTTAATCAGCCATTAAAAAGTCATACCAAGCAGGTGGTATCAATACAGCAGACGACTGCTTTATGAATATTATCACTATTAAGTGACCAACATCATCTGATCTGAGTTTTGCTCAATTTTTCTACAATAACAAATATGCATCAAAGACATGCACAGTTAAGAGAAAAACTAATGTTAATATATGAAGGGTCAAGAGCCCAACTAAAGCCAACACTGACCTCTATCATGGTGACATCAAACTTTATTATTTTCAATAAAATATCAACTTCTAAACCTCTATTATTTCTCAATAAGAATGTTAGTATGAAAGAAGGATTGTAATAAGTGAAGATGCTGAGATCTTGAGAGATCTGGTAGTGTTTACTGTGTTCTGCTGGGATGTAAAGTGTTTCTGTATGGTGTGTTTTGTGTGTGTCACCATTGTGTTGAAGAGTAGAGCCTGAGATTCAGTCCAGGATGAGCAGAGAAACACAGATGAAATGCTGTGTGTTGCTTTATTTAACAGACAGTAACTGTGTAGTTGCTGATGACGTATAATCACAGTAAATCATGCATGTAGTTTATAGCAAGATATTTACTTTTTACAGTGAATATGTTTTTTAGTAAAAATTCAGTAAATATATGTGAAATAACTGTGTTTCTGTTAAAAAGCTTAATGAAGATTTCTGCAATAGTATTTATTATTTAAATTAGGATATTTTACATTCATTTTATGGTTTTTGTATGGCAGCCATTGCTGACAGTCATTTGACCTTTTTTCACATTGAAGGTGTTTGATCATAATAATTCAGGAAATAACTGTAAAATAACAGTGTTTTTCCTGTAAAACATTTAAGGACAAAGTTTGGAAAAGTTTTTTGCACTCAATTTAAATTAGGATATTTTACTTTATTTTTACGTTTTTTTTTTGGCAGCCGTAGCTGCCAGTCATTGACCGTTTGTTTACGATTTTATTTTTTACAGTGTGGGATAGCACCGGAATACCTTTGTGATCTGGTTGTACCTTACATTCCAAATCGTCCTCTACGCTCGTCTGACTCTTCTACTCTACAGGAGCCCACATTCAAATTAAAGTCGATGGGTGGTCGCTCCTTTACGGTTACCGCCCCACGGTTGTGGAATAAACTTCCTTTTGCGATTAAAAATTCCCCAACTTTGGACTGCTTTAAGAGGTCTTTAAAGGCCCATCTTTTTAAAAATGTTTATTGTCTTTGAAGTGTATTATGTCTGGTATTATCTTGTATGTCGTTGTTTGATTTTTCTGTTTTTAATTATTGTTTAATTATCTTATATTTGTTTACCATACTGTGTAGCGCTTTGGGTTGGAGAAAAGCGCATTATAAATAAAATGCATCATCATCAACATGGATCTGTTTGCACAAGCTCTGCAATTCAGCACTCCAGTAAAGTCATATTTATTTATACAGCACATTGTACAATAGATTGCAAAAGCAAGCAGCTTTACAGTATTAAATGTCAAAAACGTTTCAAACCCCTGAAACGAACACAAAACAAACTTTTTTTTGGCCTGATTTTGTTCAAAATGATGTCATGTCAGTTCGTTTTTCGATTTCGCTTGAAGTATATCGGGGGCTTGAGATATATCAGTCATATATCAGTTACTTATTTATTTGAGAATTTATTAAAGATTTATTCTCTAAAAAAAATTCTTAATATCTTGCAGTATTGCATCTTAAGTGAATTTTGATACATTTAATTCTAAACAAGTAAAAAACAAACAAACAAAAAACAATGTGAATCTGCTAAACAGGGACAGACTGGGACTAAAAAACGGCCCTGGACTTTGACTAGGCCCGGCCCAAAGCAATCGGCGCGCGGAAACTCGACAAAAACAACAATAACGCCTGCCGCCTGGCATGAGTGTCACAAGACTTTAATTGTGGCTCATGATACTATACCATCCAAATTATAGCTAACAGCATATTATACAATCTATTCCATGCTGTCTTAAAATGAATTTATTACTTAATAATCTTAATTAATTTATGCAGTAATTAATCTTAGCTACTGCACAAATAATAATACCACATCTAAATGAAAATAGGCTACACCATTACAAATGTAACTTCTGTATTCAAAATCTTCAAAGTTTGTAAGCATTAACTGTAACGTTACCAACATTTTTAAAAGTAAAAGCACAACATATTTATTAATATTAGCTACTGCATGTGGCATTTTACAGCTAAAATGTTGAAGTTTAGCTGTTTTAATTACTGTAATCATTAAAAATGCAGCAAGCTGAATATTTCTTCCTAACATCATCCCTAGCAAGTAACTTGCAAAGTAATTTCTGATTAATTCGGTTCGGGAGTAGTAGAGATAAAAGCCCGCCCGCACTGACAATTGATTGGTTGGGTCCTTACATGCGCTTTGTGAGGCACACGCACACACTATAGCACACTAGCACACACACGCAAGGTCTTTAGCTCGCTCCCTCTCTCTGCCGTGCGCGCGCTATGTACGCGCGCTCTTGCTCGCTCTAGATTCCGGGAGATTTTAACTAATTTGCGGGCATCAGGGAGCGGCTTAGCCTAGAAATCTAGACGCACCCTAGCGGCAGCAAAAATTATTTTGCAGCAAAGTGTGGTCTAGCAACTCTCCATAGACTTTTGAGATGGAAAAACCAAAAACTGGTCCGGCCAATCAGATCGTGTAGAGTTGGTGGGCGAGCTTAACATAATGACGGCAGAGTTATGACGGTTCCGCGTGATTTCCATAGGTGATTTCCCTCTGCTTGAAAACAAAGAAGATGCTGCTGGCGAACAGCGATCTTTCGAATCGGCTTTGCCCGCGACTCTGGATGACTTGGAGTTAAGAGAACGTCACTTAAGTCATTCCTAAAAAAGGAAGATGTGTTCAGAGTTTTGACGACCGGATACGGCAAAAGTTTAATATACCAACTAGCTGGTTCACTGGTGGAAAAACGCATGGGACTCACTCAGCCACAGCCGTTCGTTGCTCTGGTTGGTTGTAGCGCTGTCCTATTGCGTGCCGAGGGATATTGAAAGACAACCGTTTATCCCGCCCCTCGGATTGAGGTATGCCAATTGTGAGTTCCCAGACCTAACATCTTGATGTAGGTCTGGCTTGCCAGGCTAGGAGCGGCTATCAATATGCGGGAGACTCCCGGAACTTCCGGGAGACTTGGGATGTCTGTGACTGCGTGTGTGACGGGTGGTGGGCCGGCCCGCCGGCCGTCCTGGAGTAGGCCAGTCCGCCCCTGCTGCTAAAACAATACCTACATTTTACTACTGGTTGACATTATCAAATCCAATTTTATCCTTTGTGGCCTAAGTAAACTTACCGGAAAAGAAAAGCTGTTTCAGAGGAAGTCCAAGTCATTACATTCTGATTTCAAATATTACAAAGATGATTTTTCTTTAGAATAACATGCAAGTCAAGTCATCCTCATTTATATAGCGCTTTTAACAATGTAGATTGTTTCAAAGCAGCTTTACAGAGATAAACTTAATATAGTTCAAGGTAACAGAGATTGGTTTGGTTTTATAGCGGTTCTTGAATAATGTTATTTTCCAGCTAAAGTTAGTTTTGATTGATTCACTTCTGTTGAAATGATCATTTGTTATTAAATTAGGGGCTGCTAAGATGACACCGTTCTCTCTAAACAGACTTTAAACGCGAACCTGTGATAAACGCTGATGGCGTTCACATGCGCGTTAAGAATTGATTCTATAGTTATGTGCGTTTGAATATATGTGCGCAGGTTTGTAATTCTACAAACCATGCCTAAACAAACTACTTGTCTTGCCTATAAATTTTGATACAGAATTTTATTTTATTTTATCACTTCGGGGTTGGTACGTGAACCCTAATTTCCACAAAGCTTTATCTGTAGAGTGGAATCCTCCATAGGTAGAGGCTAGTTTACACTTCAGCACTGCGTTGTCATCAGGTCCAGGCGAAGGTCCTTCGTCAGATCTGGAAACGCCCTGGATCCGGCAGGCTGCGGGAAAACCTCGGGATAAACAAAGACACTAAAATTAGCGTAGATGCCATTCTTCTTATGATGTAACGAGTACATCAGGATTTAAGGGAAGTGTTCCCAGTTCCGGCTGACCTAATCTATGCAGCCTAACATTGAATTATAGAAGTCGATAATGTATTATGTGAATGCTAGGTCAAAGAGATGTGTTTTTAGTCTAGCTTTGAACTGACAGAGTGTGTCTGCTTGCCGCACAATGGTAGGAAGACTGTTCCAAAGTTTTGGTGCAAAATAGGAAAAGGATCTGCCGCCAGCAGTCGATTTTGATATTCTAGGTATTATCAACTGGCCGGAACTTTGAGATCGCAATAGACGTGAAGGACTATAATGCGTTAAGAGCTCGCTCAAGTACTGCGGGGCTAAACCATTTAGTCCTTTGTAAGTACTCAGCAATATTTTAAAATTTATATGATGTTTAATAGGCTGCCAATGCAGTGTTGATAGAACCGGGCTAATATGGTCATACTTCCTGGTTCTGGTAAGAACTCGAGCTGCAGCGTTTCGAGCTGCCTTCGTAGTTTGTTCATGCACCTGTGAATCACTCAGAATAAGACCAGAAGCATGCATTAAGAAAGTAAATAGGGTGCATTTTGATTTCATGCTGATTTTAAAACTGCCTTTTGAGTATTATTATTCATCTAAGGGTTTTCCCAGGATAATAAATCAGGGCCCTTGACCACCTCAGTTATGCAATGTTCTTCATTGCACATGTATGACAGAAGTATGTGTGTGCGCTGGCAGCAAAGATGGTTCAGTGTATTGGGTATCGTGTAGTCTGGCCACGTTGAAGAGATCCATTCAAACAGAGTACAGCTGATAAGAGCCCATCTGATGAATTCATTCTCTGTTCTGGGATTGTGTGTGGAGATAAAAAAAAAGAAAAAAGAGAGGGATTCTCTAACCGGCCTCTGTTCTGTGTGAGAAAGCAGTGGGCGAAAAGATTGGGCAGGGGGGCTTGGTTTTTCTGTCACCCTGAAGGCCAACACATTTTAATTAGATGGATTATCTTAAAGGAGGGATATAGCGAGATGGAGATCAGAGAGGTCCCAGTGCTTTCAACATTCATGATAAAACAATCATCTGTTGATTCATGTTTCTTCTAGATTGTTTGATGTGCCATCACTGAGACCCCTAAGTGAAAAAAAGTATACTTTATTGTATTTGAAATATATTCCCTTTTTCAATAGTACATTGCAAATATACTAACATTTTTTTTTTACTATCTTTAAATATATTCATGCTTTTACCTATTTTCACAATACAACTTTTAACACACTTAAAAATATGTGTACTTTAGTATATTTTCTAAAAGTATATTTTATAAAAATATACTTGAAGTCAAAATTCTGTTTATTTTTTAAAAGTGTATTTATTTGCACTTTATTAAAAATATATTTTAGGTATATTTTAACTATGTGCTGGAAATGATCATTGTAACAATGCATTGAAAGTATACTTTCAAAATACATTATAGGATACAATAGTATTTTGTACAAAGTATAGCTAAGTATTATTTGTTTATTAATGTGCATTTGTTATTGAAGACAAAGTGTGCAATTTGTTGTATTTAGAATAAGCCAAAGGTATTACTGAGCATATACTTTTTACTCAAATATAACACTCATGGCCAGCGCCAATAGCCTCGTGTGCAAGCTATCTGGGCCTTTTGGTGTTAACTAAAGCCGCGTTTCCACCGCAGGAACTTTACCCAGGAACTAGGAACTTTGGCCTGGTACTCGGTGTGTTTACACCGCAGGAACCAGGGTCTAAATGAAGTTCCGGGTAGATATTTCCCCCTCCGAAAGTCCCTGCTCGCGAGGTAGTACTTTTTCAAAGTTCAGGAACTTTCGCGGGTGGGGCTTGTGCGCTGAACATGCTGATTGGTTGTGTTCACGCCGCATTATGATTGGATAACTCCGCGCAGCATTTTATTTTAACCGGAATTTTTAGAATCTATTGCAGTTCGTGGCTTCATGCAGTAATGAAGTTCCATGCAGTAAGAGTTGTCTGTCTGCAAATATGGAATTTAATAAAAATAAAAAAGGCAGCTGGACCGACGACGAGATTCAGGCTTTATTAAGCGTATTTGCGGAAGAGAAATTTTCTGCGCGTTCGTCCCAGCCTTCTCACGGTCAATGTCCGCAATAGCTGATAACATACGCTGTCTAATTTTAGATCTAACGTTAGCATTACGAGCTTTCTGAACACGCTTTAGTATCAGTGCTCGTCTCTTTTCTGCCGTTTTGTTAATTACCTGGTTAGTAAACCAATACATCTCAAACAACTGCAGCACAGTGTGAATCTCTTCCATATTTATTATAAATGTGGCGCTCAAAACTGATTACTGTCTTTTACAGTCTACTGTCCGTCACAAGCAAGCAATGAGCAGTCGCGCGCAGTTTACCCGGTACTTTAGACCGCGATGTAAACGCAGAAAGCTACCGGTCTGGGGCAAAAAAAGTTCCTGGGAAAAAAGTTCCTGGGACAAATTGTTCCGGGCAATTGCGGTGGAAACGCGGCTTAAAGGAGGCCCTGGTGAAGTATACTTGCAGCCAAATTAATTAAGTATACTTCAAGTGTGTTAATGATTAGTTAACTTGAAGTGTACTAAGTATATTTTAGTTGTAATTAAATTGTAGTAAAGCATAACTTTAAGTGTATTTAGAGTACTTTTGTGTGCTAAATTGGAACAACTTATAGTATACTTAGTATACTTTAAGTATATGCCTGTGTAGGGACTAATTACATGCTTGATTAGTAATATTAAAGTGTATTTTATTTGTGTTACAATTACATTACGAGTGTCTTTGAAACATACAAGCAATATACCATAAGTGTATTTATATTTTTATATATTTTTTGCGTTTTTGCCTTTTATTAGGATAGGACAGTAGCTAGATACTTCCATAATGTACTTAAAGTGCTCTATTTTCGCGCACTTATTTTGTACTTAATATATTAAAAGCTTATCTTTAGTACTGCTTAAGATAAACTTAAGATCATCTTAGTGTACTCAACTCTGCTATTTTGAGACACACTGAAGATGAACTAAAGTGTATTTTAAATATACTATTTAAACTTAAAAAAAATGTATTTTCTTACCACTTTTAGTAAAACTGAAACCATCTTTAATGCATTTTAAATACAATAATAAATTATTTAAAATATAATAATAATATATAATAAATATATACAAATTATACTTATAATGTATTCCTAGGCTAAAAAAGTGCACTAAAATACATTTTATTAAAGTATGCATCCATAATGTACTTAAAGTGCTCCATTTTCAGACACTAATTTTGTACTTAATATAATAAAAGTTTTTCTTTAGTACTTCTTAAGATAAACTTAAGATCTTAGTGTACTCAACTGTGCTATTTTTAAACACACTGAAGATGAACTAAAATATGCTTTTAACATACTATTTCAGCTTTATTTTTTTTAATTTTGTTACCCCTTTTAGTACAATTGAACCCATCTTTAATGCATTTTTAAATACACTTATAAATTACTTAAAATATAAGAATATATAATATATACAAATCATATTTGTTTAAATCATTTTTTATATAGTAAATTATTTATTTCAAATATATTTTAACTATGTTAACAGTACCTTTATAAAACATAATTAAATATGGTAATGATGTATTTTAAAAGTAGTCAAGTACACTATTACTGTTATCAGTAGCATTTTTTGCCTCATTTATGCTAAAATTATACTGTTAAAATGTTGTTATTGGTATTGTCCACCAAGTAAAACACACAGTAACAAATATTTGTATAAAACACACACACTTTGAAAGCTAGTAAACATTAATTTACTACACCCAGTGTACATCAGTACAGCAGCATATGTAAACTGTAAACAAAATACATTAACATAAATTACAGTGATCTGAGGTATTATTAACAACAACAAAAAAAGTCAATAAACCTAAATAATTTCAAAAAAGTGCTGTCATTAATAGCTGCAAACAGTTATAGTACTGTTACCACTCAAACCATCTTCATCCTTCAAGTGGAGAGTGATTGGTCTTTGAGTTTGCCTCATTGTTGCATTTCCTTCTAATCAGTGCTCGCACCTCAGACACTGTTGTGTTTGGAAACTTTTTGATCACAGTGTCTGTGAAAGGGGAAGAAGATTATTATTATTTTTTTATATTAAAGCAACATTACTTTATCGCGAACTTGCACTGCGTCGATGCCACTCTTCGGGAACGATGTTCTCTAGGCGCTACTTTTATACTTCTGGGTCGCACCAGTAGTGTCATAGGCTGTCGCCAGTCAATTCGATTGTCGTGATTGTGTAGCTTTTCAGACACCGGTTCACGTGGAAGGCGTTCCCCAATAGCGTCATCGACGCAGTGTCTCGTTTCCTGTTCTCAGGGAACAGAGGTTACAGTCGTAACCTAGATGTTTTTTATTAACACAATATGATGTTTTGACATTCCCCTGCATGTTGTAGGCATACTGTAGGGAAGGTGAAAAAGACGTACTGTTAAATGTATTAAAAATGCATTAAGTAAGGGATAATCCATGGCTAGCCATGCATTAAAGGATTTTAATGCACGACGTAGAGGCGAAGAACCACCCGACGCGAAGCGGAGGGTGGTTGCCTCTACGTCGTGCATTAAAATCCTTTAATGCATGGCTAGCCGTGGATTATCCCTCTTATACCTCGGTTATTTGCCAAGTTAATAAGAAGTTAAAGCTGTAACTGATGTTTACAATGTAATTTTTTTAACAGACGTGTAAAAATGACGGTTATTTTCTTAAGTTACGGCTCGTTAGTTCTAGCACTCCGTCCGCTTTAAATAAAGTAGAGCCATAGGATTGCTTTTATTTGAATGAATTATCACATTTATTTAAATTCATTATTAAGAGAGAGAGACAGAGAACTGAAAGAGAAGAAAGAGAGAGAGAGAGATGCGTGCGCGAGTTACCTATGAGCGTCTCTTCTTTAAAGTCTAGAGACCCCTCGTTGCTTAAGCATAGGCCTATAACTTAATGATTCATGGATTTATTAAAATTATTTATGAATGATAGGCAACACTGACAGTGACAAGGCAAGCTTTATTTGAACTAATCATGTCATTTATTTAAATGAATTAGCTGTATGTCAAACCAAACTTTTCTTACGCGGATGATGAACGCTGGTGTCTTTTCCATTTTTCCTGTTGCGCTTTAAAACTGATTTAAAGACGGCATTGCTTGACTTGAAGTCTTTATCCCTTATGATGTTGTATTTTGTAATGTGACGGTTTATACCTGCTCTGAGACACATCAAACTTGCAACACTGTATTCGCGTCCAGCGGTAGACTGAACAGAGGCATAAAACTCCCGAAATGTCTCATTTAAAAGAGAAGCAGAGTAACGTTAGGTCTCGAAATCACAATTGTTCTGTCTTTGGCGCAACAAGTCACTGAAAGTGTTAACTGCCCATTTAGTTGTCTTTTTCGTATTGACCTCATCTTTGTCGTCTTCGATCTTATCTAGCTCTGTCTTTTCCCTCAAAAAAAAAAAAAAAAAGCCTAAAACGTATCTAAGTAATATACAGTAGTAGGCTATTTCGTTGTCACCCTGCCTCTCCAAATGCATAACTGACATTAACAAAATGCAATAATGCAGTAACAGCTGAAAAAGTACTTGGGTGTGTGTTTTATTTTATATTTACTGGTCAATAATGCAATCGCTGCTGTCTGTCCCATAGAAGAACATGACAGCCCGGGTATGCTTTGGAACTATTGGGGCTTACATGAACCACGTGACAGCCGTCGCGAGCGATCAAAGAGCGTCGCAACTCTTTCTCTCTATGGCTCTGAGCCTACCTAACGTTTTCATATGTGTCTCTCTCTCTCACTCTTTTGCAAGTGTAACTCTGTTACTATGGTTACCAATGTTTATAGTAGCGGATTAATTTCGAACTGTAATCAAACTGACTGGAACTACCTGTGCATTAAACGGTTTTACTGCACACCTTCCAGCCAATCAGAATCGAGTTTTTAAACAGCCCGTGGTATAAAGTATATTTGTATTGTACTAAAAACATACTTAAGTTCATTTTTAATAAATTTAATAGTACGTCTTTTCCACCTGGTAAAAAAGTTATATTCTTTAACATGGCATGTAATGCCATGTTAACTTAGCTCCGCAGTACTTGAGCGAGCTCTTAACGCATTATAGTCCTTCACGTCTATTGCGATCTCAAAATTCCGGCCAGTTGACAATACCTAGAATATCTAAATCGACTGCTGGCGGTAGATCCTTTTCCTATTTAGCACCAAAACTTTGGAACAGTCTTCCTACCATTGTCCGGGAAGCAGACACACTCTGTCAGTTCAAAGCTAGACTAAAAACACATCTCTTTGACCTAGCATACACATAATACATTATAGACTTCTATAATTCAAAGTTAGGCTGCATAGATTAGGTCAGCCGGAACTGGGAACACTTCCCTTAAATCTTGATGTACTTGTTACATCATAAGAAGAATGGCATCTACGCTAATATTAGTGTCTTTGTTTATCCCGAGGTTTTCCCGCAGCCTGCCGGATCCAGGCCGTATCCAGATCTGACGAAGGAGATTCGCCTGGACCCGATGACAATGCAGGGCTGAAGTGTCAACTATCCTCTCCCTATGGAGGATCCCTTTCCCACTCTACAGATAAAGCGTTGTGAATTTCGGTTCGCGTACCCCGAAGTGATAAAATAAAACAAAATTCTGTATCAAAATTTATAGGCAAGACAAGTAGTTTGTTTAGGCATGGGTTGTATGGAATTACAAACCTGCGCACATATTTTCAAAAGCACATAACTATAGAATCAATTCTGAATGTGCATGTGAACGCCGTCAGCGTTAATCACAGGTTCGCGTTTAAAGTCTGATCATTTCGACGGAGGTGAATCAATCAAAATTAACTTTGGCTGGAAATAACATTATTCAAGAACTGCTATAAAACCAAAACAATCTCTGTTACCTTAAATTATGTGTTTATCTCTGTAAAGCTGCTTTGAAACAATCCATTGTTAAAAGCGCTATATAAATGAAGATGACTTGACTTGACTTGACTAATGCTTAGTTCATATATAACAGTAGACATTCAATATAAAATGTCAATGTAATTCAGAAAAGGAGTTAATAAAATATCTACAGCAAATAGTTATTAAGTCTTGCTGAACAACTGTAAAGTCTACACGTTATGTCACTGTATCACTGGAAAAAAAAGAGTTTAACTGATTAACTGAAAAAGTATACCCAGCCAAAAAGTATAATAATTATAATGTATAACAAATGCTTATCTTTATTTTTAGCATTAATATTTATTTTAGTCAGCCACCTTTGACTTTGAGCAAAATAAAAAGAAGTGATGTACAGAAACATGCCTATGCTATGAGGACATTAATAATTGTCATTGCATTTTTTGCAATAGGCAAATTTCTTAGTTGTATATTCAATTTAAAAACTCTCATAACATTATTTATTGCCGTTTTAATTTCAAAGTGTAAATTATTTAATTGGTTTGGTTAAAGCTTATAGTGGATGATTATAACTTAATTTATTGATCAAATGTAAGATTTTGACATGAAAGATGACAGCCACATTTTAATGAATTAGCCTAACATTTTCTGAAGTTAAATATCACAAATGTGTAGGTTTAATTAGAGCTTCAGAATAAATTATATTTACAACACAAGACAAGTAACTTAAGTTAACATTTTATTCTGTTCACCGTTTTACGTGTCCATGGGAAAATCGGCTGCGACTTGGCAGGCGATCCTCTACGTAGCCCTCTTCCCTGATGAGTTGTTCGCGGGAGCTGACCTGGTATTCTGCTCGTCTGTGTTCTCTTAATATTATATCGGAGCTGTCAACCTTCACTAGGTTAGAGTCATGGAAATAATACAAAGCAAAGTTTGGAAACGACATGATGTTTAAATATCCGTAGAGTTGAAATACAGTATCCGTTGCCCGCCCAACTTGTACTTTCAAATGGCAGTGTGTGATTGGACAATAGAGGGTATGCGCATGACGTCACCGTCGGCCGGAGTGAATGCGGTCACGCCCACTAAGTGGCAAAAAGACTGAGCGGCAGCACATGTTTTCAGCGTGAATGCCGTGAAAAACACACAAAACACATCTAAAACGGGAAAGAGCTTTGCGATTTTACAACTAGATTTGACCAGAAATCTGAGGTACTGTATATTTTTACAGACTGCATAAAGCTACAGAACAGACTATATTCTGCATAATTGGATGTTTTTAAATAAACACTGACAAAAAACTATACAAGTTTTAGGGCTGGACGATATGATGATATACAGTATAACATTAATGTAAGTGATCACTCGGATTTAGACCTATCTACACTCACCGGCCACTTTATTAGGTACACCTGTCCAACTGCTCGTTAACACTTAATTTCTAAGCAGCCAATCACATGGCGGCAACTCAGTGCATTTAGGCATGTAGACATGGTCAAGACAATCTCCTGCAGTTCAAACCGAGCATCAGTATGGGGAAGAAAGGTGATTTGAGTGACTTTGAACGTGGCATGATTGTTGGTGCCAGAAGGGCTGGTCTGAGTATTTCAGAAACTGCTAATCTACTGGGATTTTCACGCACAACCATCTCTAGGGTTTACAGAGAATGGTCCGAAAAAGAAAAAACATCCAGTGAGCGGCAGTTCTGTGGGCGGAAATGCCTTGTTGATGCCAGAGGTCAGAGGAGAATGGCCAGACTGGTTCGAGCTGATAGAAGGGCAACAGTGACTGAAATAACCACTCGTTACAACCGAGGTATGCAGCAAAGCATTTGTGAAGCCACAACACGCACAACCTTGAGGCGGATGGGCTACAACAGCAGAAGACTCCACCGGGTACCTCTCATCTCCACTACAAATAGGAAAAAGAGGCTACAATTTGCAAGAGCTCACCAAAATTGAACAGTTGAAGACTGGAAAAATGTTGCCTGGTCTGATGAGTCTCGATTTCTGTTGAGACATTCAGATGTTAGAGTCAGAATTTGGCGTAAACAGAATGAGAACATGGAACCATCATGCCTTGTTACCACTGTGCAGGCTGGTGGTGGTGGTGTAATGGTGTGGGGGATGTTTTCCTGGCACACTTTAGGCCCCTTAGTGCCAATTGGGCATCGTTTAAATGCCACGGCCTACCTGAGCATTGTTTCTGACCATGTCCATCCCTTTATGGCCACCATGTACCCATCCTCTGATGGCTACTTCCACCATGTCACAAAGCTCTAATCATTTCAAATTGGTTTCTTGAACATGACAATGAGTTCACTGTACTAAAATGGCCTCCACAGTCACCAGATCTCAACCCAATAGAGCATCTTTGGGATGTGGTGGAACGGGAGATTCGCATCATGGATGTGCAGCCGACAAATCTGCGGCAACTGTGTGATGCCATCATGTCAATATGGACCAAACTCCCTGAGGAATGCTTCCAGCACCTTGTTGAATCTATGCCACGAAGAATTGAGGCAGTTCTGAAGGCAAAAGGGGGTCCAACCCGTTACTAGCATGGGGTACCTAATAAAGTGGCCGGTGAGTGTATATTGTATTTATATAAAACGTTTACAGGCAAATTTTCTTAATTTATTTCCCCGGCGTAGAAATCAGGCATATAAATGTTAGGAAACACGATTCCTGGCTGCATGTCAATATCCATGGATCACTGGATCTTTGATAAGTTGTAAGGAACACTATACCGAGTCCAACTTTTAGTTTAAACTGATAATAGTTTTTTTTACCCGCGTTTTCGCAGTTTCCCCTATTAACTCCAGCCACACAGCAGCTCTTTTGCCACTCAGTCCGGCTGAGGGGGGCGTGTTCCGGCGGGAAAGTGACGTTAATGCATTCCCTCTATTACCTGCAAGGTTGTTTTAAAAAGCTTGGCTCTGATTGGTCGAAATGAATGCACTGCGAAATATATATTATTATTTTTTTATTGAAGTATTACGTTAAATTGTTATTTCCAACACCGGAACGTTGACGTTGACAAATATATTAAAATTAATTTCAATACATGTTTAATTCCCTTCATGTTAGGACTTGAATTTCAAGCTTTGACAAAAATAAAATTATAATACAATTAGTTTAAGAATTCATTTGATAGCTGTAATGTATTTATTAATGTGTTTTATAAAATATATTAAAATGTTAAAACATGTTTTTCACAATATTTTTGAAAGCAGGCTGAAGCACATGCTACATAAATATTAAAAATATATTGCAGTAGGCCTATACATGGTTATAAACTAAATTATAAATAGTTTTGCTATACACACAAAGTAAACATAAAATATATTTTTAAGTTAGAGTAACACAAGTATGTTTTCTGTAAATACACTAAAACTTCACTAAAAGTATTCTTGTTTTTAGCATATTTCTTAAAAGTATAATTAAGCATATATTTATTACCAGTGTACTTCTAGTAAACTTTTTAAAAATATAATTTAAATATGCTTGTGTTTAGCATATTTCTTAAAAGTGTAATTAAGTATACATTTATTACCAATGAATTTCTAGTATCATTTTTAGAAATATAATTAAAATATGCTTGTTTTTAGTATATTTCTTAAAAGTATAATTAAACATATATTTATTACCAGTGTACTTCTAGTACATTTTTTTATAAATATATTTAAATTATGCTTGTAATTAGCATATTTATTGAAAGTGTAATTAAACATATATTTATTACCAATGTACTACTAGAATACTTTTTATAAATATTTTAAAATATGCTTGTGTTTAGCATATTTCTTAAAAGTGTAATTAAGCATATATTTATTACCAATGTACTTCAAGTATATTTTTTAGTAATATACTAAAATGCAATTCAACATATTTTAAATTCACTTTAAATAAGCATGTTGGAAATACAAATGTATTATAAACATACTATTTGAATTTCAAATATAATTTTAATACATTTAATACTACTTCTTTTTCACCTGGGTTGAATGTATCACCTTACAAAAAAAAATCACCTTACACCTTTCAAGTCCATTTTATTAAAGGTGCATTGCACACCTCACTGAGTTTTTGCAGAACTATGCCCCCCTCTGGCGACAAGCGAACTATGCCCCCCTCTGGCGACAAGCGAAACTGCCTTACTGTCTTTGTCTTGCGTGGAGTTTGCGATGGGGTTTATGAACTACAAGCCGGTCTCTTTGAATCCATCTTCTACTTTTGTCGCAATGCACCTTTAAGTATACTTAAGTAAAGTTTCAGTACATGCAAGTATATTGAGATATGAGAGAGCTCAACGCGCTGCAACTGAAGAAAACACATGCAAATTGAACATCTTCATCAGTTTTACAATACACGTATGCTCCAAATACTCACAACCAAATACAGAAACACACTGCAAAAGTTCACAACACAACCAAATACAGAGAAGTGCTGCAAAAGTTCACAACACATCCAAATACAGAGACTCACTGCAAAAGTTCACAACACAACCAAATACAGAAAAGCGCTGCAAAAGTTCACAACACAACCAAATATGGAGATGCACTACAAAAGTTCACAACACAACCAAATACAGAAACGCGCTGCAAAAGTTTACAACAGAAACGCGCTGGAAAAGTTCAGAACACAACCAAATACAGAAACGCGAGGACGAGGACACTGTTCTTGTTAGTCCCTCATTAATTAATCCTCCTCCACCTTTGTCTAGTTAGTTCCCTCATTTCATCCTCTGTATTTATACTCCCTGTTCTGTTCAGTCCCTTGTTGGTTCTCGTTGATGTTGGATGTAGTTGTTTCTGTTCTGTTTGAAGTTAACAAGTAAAGTCTGTGTTTCACCCTCATCTTCGTTGTGTGCTTTCAACCACTACCAGAACGTTACACTTACAGACTGTTTCCAACGACTGGAGCAGATTTTAAAGGGGTCATATAATGGTACATGCACTTTTACAAGTTGATTGTACTGAAATGTGTGTTGGCAGTGCCTGTACACAACCATCATAAAATGATAAAAATCCATCCATTGTTTTTTTTTTAATCTCCTTCTATGTTTTCCCCTGCCTCAAATCAAGCCGTTCGACCGTGTGACTTCACACGGTCGGAAGCCCCTCCCACGATTGTTGATTGACAGCAGCGTTTCAACACAGACCCGCCCTCGCTCGTGAGCGAGCTGTCAATCATAGTCCGCGCGGACCGGCGCAGTCATTGTTGATATGCTGGAGCACTGTCTATGAGAAGAATGGCGTGTAAGCGATTGTGTTGTTCTGTTCTTGGGTGTAATAACGAACACAGCAGTCATTTTAATGTTCCTAAATCCGAACCGCTTAAGACGCAGTGGCTGAGTTTTGTTTTCGAAGGGAATATTCCCCACGAGCAACGTCAATGCTTTCATGTTTGCGCGAATCATTTCACACACCAGACTGCTTTATAAACGAGGGTCAGTATAAAGCTGGTTTTGCTAAGAAGCTGCTCCTGAATAAAGGATCGGTACCAACTATTTGTGTTCCTGCTGAACCTCCAGAAGAACTGAAGTGAGTGTAACGTTTTATTAATCTTTATATTAATATTTATATTAATCTTTGCAAATCGCTAGCTGCACGCTTCACAATGAATGCGTCTAAGGTTTACACTCAGGGTACATTACGGCATGTTTTCTATGTACGACGTTCTCAATATAATTCATAATCCCACGTTTATACTGAACAACGCGTTATGGATATTGTGTGATTGTGTTACAAACGGTGTACGCACAGAACAGAGGGGCGGGGTGAGCGAAGCTCAGTATCATTTAAAGTCATATGCACTGAAATGGCGTGCTGAAAACAGCTGTTTTTGACCAGGTAAAATAAGTGTTTTCTTACAATACTAATGAGAATTTTTAATTAAAGTATATTACAAACTTTTAATTTAGACCCTAAAGAATCATATTAGCTTGTACAAAAATGGCATTATATGACCCCTTTAAAGGGGTCACTTCACCCATTTCAACATTAATCTTTATTGAAAGTGGGTTATATATGTAGTCGAAATGTAAAAGAAATTTTGAATTTGGTGCCCTCTTGACCGAGAAAAGACAGAAAATAACTTTTGGACGCATTTGTATGTAAGACAACAACTCCCACAATGCACCACATTGCACAGCTCCGCAAGCCACTCCCACTAATCCAGAACAGCGCAAACATCAGAGAAAAGAAATCACTCTTCCGTTTACAAGGCTAGCTGCCAAAAGAGTTTGAAATTCATTTCACACAAAATGTTTAGTTAGTTGGCTGTGGCGAGCAGGACGAGGGCGAGGGACGTAAGAGGACGGCGCGAGGCCGGTGGCGCGAGTGATAATGTATGACACCTGTGAGACGCAGCGGTCTCATATCTCTCACGGAAGAGCGGAAGCACAAAAGGAACAGGCCTGATTTTATGTTTTGTTTCTGTTGTGTGTGGCCAGCTGGCTTATACTTTTGTTTTGTATTTGTTTATTTTACTATTAAAATGTTTAAATGTTCGCCGGTTTCCGCCTCCTTCTTCCCACAACAACGAACCCCGTTACATTGGCAAACTCATTAGCGAATTACTCCTCGTTTGTATTTCTTTCTATATGGTGAATTATTGCATGATACCTGGATGTTCCAGTCAGAACATATCCTGCGACACTAGGATGGTTCACATCACAAACGTCCGTGTGCTCGTCTGATTCAGAGATTTCGTCCAGGAGAAATTGCCATCGTTGAAGTTCTCTGCAGCAGACGGACTCTATCTGTGTCTGTAGCGCACAGCGAGAGCACAGGCACCAGCAGTCCGCCCAGCTCGAGCCAGTCCGGGCTCCTCGTCCACGACAGGCAGGTCTTCTGACTTGGCTGCAGAAGCCGCAGCAGCCGCCTCCTGTTCCTCCATCAGCCTCAGCTGCTCTTCACTATATTGCGGCTCGTAAAGATAGCTTCGAACAGCGGATTCGAGCAGCAGAATTTCAAAATCCTCTACTTTCATATCATGTTTAGTTTCTTCCATATCATGTTTAGTTTCTTCCGTCATTGTCATAACTTCCTATCTCCACAGCGCTTGTTAGCTTAGCTTATAAACAAGATGGCTGATATTGATTTCAGTATCTACAAGTGAAGTCCCACCCACTGATCTGTGATAGCTCTGTTAGCGCATTAGGTCCAACCCCCTATGGGCGGGTTTGAAAGGGTGCTTGTAGTCTTTACAGAAATCCCCCCCTCTTACACTTCCTCCTACAATGACGTAAAATGACGATTTTTGCGTCATTGTAGGAGGAAGTGAAAAAGGTAAATAGTGGATTTCTCTCGTCTCAGGGGAAAATGAGAGAGTGTTGCACGACCATTCAATAGTATGACTGGGTTTCTAACAATGGAAAGCTTAATGCAAATGGGTGAAGTGTCCCTTTAAACACCGACTGTGAACACAGACTGAACGCAAATGTCTCTGACTTGGCGCGTGTAATATCAGTCTTTAAATGCAAGATATGTAAAGTGTACCTAAATTATACTTGCAATAGTTCCACTTTAGCACAATCAAATATAAGTATATCTTTAGTTGAACCTTAGCACTACTTCCGGATAACTAAAGTGCATTAGGCACAAAATTAATTGTTCCAATTTAGCAAACTTTAAGTATAACTATTGATTATACTAAAATAACAATTGCAGGGTATTTATATTAAGTACATAATATGTAAATGTATTTGTAGTATACTTAGCATAAAATAAATGTATTTCAAATACATTTTAGTATATTTATTTTTCAATAGGGAACAGCCACACGAATGAAATTGGAAAACCTATGAACGAGGTAAAAAAATCTCAGCAAAGGCAATTACGTTCAACAGAGAAATCATCAGAAATCAGAGACTCATTTACTGAGTAAGATCCAACCATATGTCTCTCTGGATCTCCATTTGGCAGTGACTGGCAGGGGGCAGGGATGAAACGAACTATATCATCATCCAGGTACTGAGAATATCTTCTCGATTAGGCCAAAATAATCTATTTACACCTGCACTTTGCATGCATTTCACCTGGGCGTATAGGAGTCATTCATTGCCATCACAATCCCTGGATAAAGGTCATCATCGTATCTGACCACACACCACTTTCCAATGACCTCTGAACTGGTCCAGTCAACTGCACTGTGTTGGATTGGAGTTTGGTCACACAGAAAACTGAAGAACTGAAAGCCTGGGCATTGGCATTCAAGCCTCTTCATAGCTACACACATGCAAATGACTTTACGGCAGTTCTGGCTACCTCTTGCCAGTGTCACAACCTGATGTAGGCGCATTGTTGAGGGAACTGGTTGGATGTTCTGAGGCATGGCCTGCATTGCCTTCTCTATATCCTCCTCCTCCACATAAAAACAGCTTGATGGAGGTTTGTGTGCTGGACAGTGCTGAAAACTGAGACCTTGCATCTGGTATGTCACGGCCTTTGCTGACAAGGTCACCTGCTGCTCGCACCTCCTACTCCATCAGGAGCCATTCCACGTGCCTTGTGTGAATCCTCTTGTCTAGTTCCGTGCAGAAGAGATAGAAGTTACCACGCTGGTGGTATTGTGTGCAGGGACTATCACTTAGAAAATGCAGCACCTTTACAACAGAGTACTTCTGCCTGATGTAGTTCAGCACAGGCCTGAGATGTTCCCAAATTGCAGATGGACCCTTTTGTCTGGATGAGGATACAGTGCAGAAACAGAGAGGTGTGGCATTTGGTCTTGGGTATAGCACACCAGTATGTGCCAGAGTGGCTTGTTGATGTGAAGCACCAAAATGAACAGCTTGGACTTCAGAGCTGTATTTACATCCATAATTCTCTGAAAAGTCCACATGTATTATGCACTTATGACTGGACAGCTCTTTCATGAGTGCTCTGGTGAAGGCAAATTGATGCTGATGGTAAAAAAATGCCTTTTGAATTTTGACAACTGTTCATTAAACAGGTCAATGAGGCCTTCAATGGTGTTCTACATCACTTTTTTGACAGTGATTTTAAATGAAAGGGTGTTGCCACTTTCTGATCTTTGCTTCTCTTCAGTTACCCACTGTGAATAGGAAACAATGGTTGTAGGCTTGTGTGGTGTAATAACTGGAACACGCTGTTCAGCTTACACCTTTTACACTGGCCATTCATACACTCCTGTTTCTTGGAGTTACACACAACCTGTTCTACCAATTCCTCAGTGTTGCAGCGTGTTAGTAGATTCAGGTGGTAGAGCCTGTTTGCAATGAAGCCAAGGTTTTCTTGCATCTTGCACAAACAAGTCTCTATCTCAGACAGGCTTGGACTGACCACACAAAAAGGACACAAGTGACAAAATGAAGAATAAGAAATCATTATATTAGGGTTTTCTGACAAGAACTGCCTGTGCACATTTCTGAGGAATCGTTTTTTGCTTTTTAAGTAGTGGTAAAACAGCTCCATCATCCCATTTCAAAGAACAGTCTCAAACAGTTCTTCATTGCATCAGCTGTCCGAGTGTTTCCTTTTCGTGTGAATGTGAGGGGATCTTTGTCAGAGTATTTCCACCTTTTCTTTGAGAAACCCAAAACCTTCTCTGCATACTTTCTAAGCCTGTACTTCTGTACTATCTTTCCTCCTGCACATATTTTTGCAATTAACTCTTTTTCACCAGTGGCATTGCGATACCGACCGCCTGAAGGGCCATCCCGTCGAGACCGCCCTTCCAGAGTCTCGTCCCGTCGAGACCACCCTTCCAGAGTCTCGTCCCACCAAGACCACCCTCGTTCCTCGCTCCGCCCCGGGTCCCCTGAGCTGCCGTCTCCGCCCGTGCCGCCTGAAGGGCCCACTCTGCCATGGCCGCCTGAGCTGCCGGCTCCGCCCTGGTCACCTGCTAGTCTCGCATCGCCCTAGAGTCTGCACCCACCTGCTTAGACCAGTCTAGACTCCAGAGCGCCTGCCGCAGGGGAGTACTGTTACAGGTCTGCCAGGTTCCAGCACTACATTTCCCATCACTCTCCTCTGTTCTCACCTGCACGTCATTCCTGATCACACACCCCTGCACCTCATCACCACCCTCATCACTGCCACTACATAAACACTCACTTCACCACTGTTCACTGTCCGGTCTCGTTGGTTGGAAAGAGGACTACTCACCTCGTCTCCTACAAGCTACCTGACTTCTCCAGTGATCTCCCAGTCTCCAGCAATCCTGCATCTCATCCCTCCATGCCTCCATCAATCCACCACTATCCTTGTAAGAAGACACATTCCTTTCACTGCCAGCACACCACTCTCCAATCCAGCATTGCACTTCCCACTCACCTGCTTCCCGTTCACCAGCCCTGTTGTTGTCAATAAACTTCCTGTTTGCATTCATCTCTGTCGCCCAAGTCTCATTCCGTAACAATTATAGTGCACATATAAAATAAAATATAAATCAACTAATACTAACAATACTAACTAAAAATGTAACGTATGCGTATATGCCACTCACTCTGAATGATATAGGCATTAGCTCAATAATACACCCAGGATGACATTTAAAAATGTTTGCATTTTACACAGTTAAACTTTAAAAACAGTGTGGCTAAGGTGACACCTAATCTATGTCATCCTTGTTACCCACATGTCAAAACCTGTTACTATAGAAAAGTAACAGGGCTGACAGTAACAGGTTTGACCAATTCAAGGGAATATTCTTAATTTTTTTTGAGAATGCAAGACACACACAAACTTCACAATGTCTGCATAAATCTAGTTTTGACAAAGTTTTTTATTTTACCCAATTAAAAAAAATAACTTGCACTGCACTGGGCTATATTATAATATACAGTGGAAGTCAAAATACACCTGCTCAAAACCATTTTTTTAAATACGTGATTAATACTGCATTGCATAATGTGTGCTTATACCTACTGATAACCACAAGTGAAACACTTTCTATTATTTGATATAAATGTATATATATATATATATATATATATACAGGGTTCTAAATTAACACCCGCCAACCCGCCAAATGCGGGTTAAAATTCAATTTTGCGGGTGTTAATAAAAACTTACTAGCCAGTTTGGCCGGTGATGCATAAGGTTCTGTTCTCGGTCATTTATCCCCCTGGCAGTACTTCCTACATTTCCCATAAACACTGTGCCGTAATGCTACGTGATGACGTTCTCTTACGAGAGTATCTCTCGTACTGCGTAATAGCTTACGCTAGGGGAAAACTCTTTTCCACGAGATATTGAAGCCAAAAATTATCCTTAATTTTTTATTAATGTAAAACGCTTTGCAGCAGCAAGCAGACATAGGCGAAACAGCTCGCGCGCCTATTGGTTGCTCTGCAGCAAATGCAGCAGCCTATCGAGAGAGACTCTGCGTGACGTAATGACCAATGGGGGCAATTCGCGCCCATATCGTCACGTCCCGCCAGAAGGGGCGTGGTCTCACCCTATAAATATGCTCGTTAGGCTGGTACAAGCTGATTTTTATCTCTTCAGCGACGCACACGCATCGCTGGATCCGGAGTGAGAAGCCGCGCCGTCGAAGCAAGCCTTTCAGCGGGACGAGCTCTGGAGTCGCTGGCCTCGCCGCCTTCAACTGCCGTACCTGCTGCGCTTTCCGGCGTTCTATATCCTTTTATACTCTGTGTGTATTTACTCTGTTGAGAGTGTTTGCTCGCTTACTTGACGCGACTCACACTTCTCTCACAAAAGAGCTGCGTCTTTTTAAAGATGCCTTCCTGTGGCTCGTGCCGCGCCCCGCTCAGCGATGGAGACCGGCACGTCATCTGTGTTTCCTGCCTGGGTGAGGATCACGCGGCTCTCGCGCTCGCTGACGGCGGATGCCCTCATTGCGAGCTTTTGCCTATGGTGACTCTGAGGACTCGCCTGGCATCATTCTCCGAGCCTTCACCGCAGCCCGCCGTGGTGCCGCGCCGCAAGAAGCGCCGCGCCCAGCGCGCTCCCGAGCTTTCTCCAGCCCGCCAAAGCTCGCCGGTTCGCCCGCCAGCTTCGCCGGCTTCGCTCGAGTCGCTCACTGACGGACAACGGCCGCCGCCTGCCGCCGCGTCCATCCAAGAGTTTGACGAACCCACCGAGGCGTGTTCTCTTCTGGCATCCGATAGCGAGGATTGGGCGAGCTCCGTGGACCTCCCCTCCGCTAGCGTTTCCCGCCAGACCACTGGTAAGAGAGCCGACATTGAGACTGAGCTGATGCGTCTGCTCTCTCAGGCCGTGGAAAGCATCGGCCTCGATTGGGAGGCGCCCGCGCAACAGGCGAGCTCTGTGGACCTCCGCCTTCTGTCCGCGAGTCGTCAAGGAAACGGGCCAGCATCAAGACCGCGAGCCCTAAAACCGCGGCTAGCTTTCTTTACGTTATAAGAAATCTACCCCGCCCATCATGGGCGTGCGTCACCGGCAAATGAGAAAAGAGGGTGTTTTAGTCCCCGCCGAGGCCGGACTAATCTCCATTTCTTAAACATTTCTCAGCTCCTAGTTTGAGCGGCTGAAAATGTCATTATTGCAGCAATGAGCCTGTTGTATAACACGCACACCTGCATACTCTCTTATCTGCTTGCGCTAGTGTAGTTCTCCCTGTGGCCCAGTGGCGGAACCCGAAGCTTTCACGCGAGAGACCCGTGTTCGATCCCGGCTCTCGCAGCAGATAAAAATGTAGTCTCGCCGCGGCCAGACTTCCACCAAAAACTTTTCGCTCGTTCAGTTCCAGAAAATGCGACTGTTCCAGTGTATTTTGCAGTAAACAAGCTGGTACCACGGCCCGCTTGCCTGCACATAAAGGCCGTTTCCACGGCGACCCAGAAAAATCATGTAATCATTGTATTTCTGGTTTTCCGGCCACAGCCGATGGTGTTATAAGTGTAATAAAATGATCACAGCCCAGTGTTCATTTCTACACACAAACACAGCCCGCCACGGTACAGGGCTCGCACAAATGAAATCGACGCATGTCAATTGTGCATTAAATGTAGTAAATGTGCCCACAAACACTACCACGGTTTCTGTAAAACGAAACCAACACAAGTCTTCCTAGCCTCCTAGGAAATCGACGGTGTTTCAGTCTCGCCGTGGCCAGACTTCCACTGAAATTTTCGCTCGTTCAGTTCCAGAAAATGTGACTGTTCCAGTGTATTTTGCAGTAAGCAAGCCAGTACCATGCCCGCTTGCCTGCACACAAATGCTGTTCCCACGGCGACCCAGATAAATCACATAAATGGTGTATTTTCTGGTATTCCGGCCACAGCCGATGGTGTTATGAGTGTATTGAAAATGCCTACAACCCAGGGCTCATTTCTACACACAAACACAGCCCGCAAAAATGCAGGGCTCGCACAAACAAAATCGCCTCATGTCGATTGTGCACTAAATGTAGTGAATGTGCCTACGTCTCAGTGCCCACAAACACTACACACCACATGTCCCACGGGTTCTGTGAAAACGAAACCAACATGCATTCAGTCAGCTCAGGCCGACGGTGTTTTTCAGTGCAGTAAATGTGCCCGCTGTCCTGCGCCCACATTCACTCACAGACATGTTAAGCCCCACGGGGCTCGCCCCGCTCTCTCTCCCTCAGCAAACTGCTATAAGGGTTTTGAGCGCGGCCAGGCTGCCCGCCGCGATCGGCGCGCCCCCCGCCTCACACACTGTAAACACAGTGTCTGCGTTACAGCACGCCGGAGCTCTCTTGCCGTCACTATGTCTCGGCCAGAGCCCAGATCTCATTCTACCCCTAGCTATTCACGCGAAAGTGTGGGCACAGCTTCCTGGGGTATCAGAATGGGTGCTGAACACTATAAATAGAGGCTATTCGCTACAGTTCGCTCGACGTCCCCGCCGTTATACGGCGCGCGTCGAGACGACGGTGGAAAACGAAGTATCTCATCTACTTCGAGCCGAGATAGCGAAACTACTGAGCAAAGGTGCTATAGAACCTTTATCTCAAGCTCAGAGCAAAGGGGGCCTACACAGCAGATATTTTCTGGTACCGAAAAAAGATGGAGGTCTCAGACCCATTTTAGATCTGCGACAGCTGAACAGAGCGCTTGTGAAGCGCCAGTTCAGAATGCTTACGACCAGGAAAATCCTCGCGCAAGTGCGCCACGGGGACTGGTTTATGTCAATAGATCTGAAAGACGCCTATTTCCAAATACAAATGGCGTCCCATCACAGGCGATTCTTGAGATTCGCTTTCGAGGGCCAGGCATATCAATACACAGTCCTGCCGTTCGGCCTGTCCCTAGCACCTCGTACATTTACGAAGTGCATGGACGCGGCGCTCGCACCCCTGAGACTTCAGGGCATGCGAGTCCTGAACTACTTGGACGATTGGCTGATTCTAGCTCGATCACGATCGGAGCTCATAGAACACAGGGCTGCATTACTCGAGCACCTCGAGGAGCTGGGCCTCACAGTCAATTGGGCGAAGAGCTCACTGTCTCCCAGTCAGAAAATTTCCTTTCTGGGAACCGTGTTGGACTCGCTGTCCATGACAGCACGCCTGTCACCAGAGCGCGGGCTAAATATTCAGCGCGGCGCGAAATCCTTCCGCCACGGCGCGATAGTTCCGCTCAAAAGGTTTCAGAAAATGCTGGGGCTGATGGCCTCAGCAGCCTCTGTACTCCAGTTGGGCTTGCTCCGCATGCGCCCACTGCAGATGTGGCTGAAAGCGCGGGTTCCACCCAGGGCATGGACAGCGGGTCTGTTTCGCCTCAGGGTCGACCTTCAGTGTGTTTCAGCTCTGGAACCTTGGAAAATAACCGACTGGTATCAGTCAGGTGTGAGTCTGGGGACCGCTTCGAGTGTGAAGGTGGTGTCTACGGACGCCTCCACCTCGGGGTGGGGAGCGCTGCTCGAGGGCAGACCGCTAGCTGGCCTGTGGTCAGAACGGGAAAAGCTCCTTCACATAAACTGCTTGGAGATGATAGCAGTCGACAAAGCGCTACGGCGTTTTTGTCCCCAGGTAACAGGCCACCACGTCTTGGTCCGGTCGGACAACATGTCAGTGGTGGCATACATAAATCGCCAGGGCGGCGTCAGGTCACGAAACCTTCACAGGCTGACGGAACGCCTCCTGGTCTGGGCTCAGCACAACCTGCTCTCACTGAGAGCAGCGCACGTGCCTGGTCACCTGAATGTGGGACCAGACAGACTGTCCAGGAACAATGTTCCAGCAGGGGAATGGTCGCTGCACCCGCAGATGGTCCAGCTGCTGTGGAAAACGTTCGGCAGAGCACAGGTGGACCTATTCGCGTCCCACGAAAACGCTCATTGCCCGGAGTTTTTCTCGAAAAGCAAGGACGCGCTGGCTCATGCTTGGCCCCGCTGCCCCCTATATGCTTTTCCTCCTGTCTCGCTCCTGCCTCAGGTGTTGGAACGAATCAGGGAGAACGGATGCCCAGTGCTGCTCGTAGCTCCGCTCTGGACAAACCAGACGTGGTTCCCTGCCCTGATGCAGCTGACCAGCACTGCCCCATGGCCTGTACCATTGAGGAGAGACCTCCTCTCTCAGGCGGAGGGCTCGATTTGGCCCCCTCGCCCGGAGTTGTGGTCCCTGCACGCATGGGCCATCAACGGGTACCCGCTAGCCTCCCAGAAGGAGTGTTAAACACGATCGCGCAGGCTAGAGCTCCGTCTACCAGGCGGCTCTACTCCTCGAAATGGTCTGTTTTCTCTGCATGGTGTCAAGCCCAGAGCTTTTCACCTGTGGAATGCGGGGTTTTGGAAGTGCTTTCCTTCCTTCAAGAGCTACTGGATAAGGGCAGGACCCCATCCACGCTCAAAGTATATGTGGCGGCCATAGCAACGTTTGCAAAACCGGTGTCTGGCCAGTCGCTGGGGAAAAACGACTTAGTCGTGCGTTTCCTTAGGGGAGCTCGGAGGCTGAACCCTCCCAGGCCCCCTTCAGTCCCGACGTGGGACCTTTCCACGGTCCTGGAGGCCATGAAAGGCGCCCCGTTCGAGCCAATCCAGCTGGTGGACATGAAACACCTGTCGTTCAAAACAGTGTTTCTCATGGCTCTCGCTTCAGTGAAGCGCATAGGGGACTTACAGGCGCTTTCAGTAAGCGCGTCGTGTATGGAGTTTGGGCCTAATGACTCGAAGGTCATTCTCAAACCAAAGCACGGGTATGTCCCGAAATCCCTCAATACACCGTTCAGGGCCCAGGTAATTTCCCTGTCCGCCCTTCCGGTTCTCAGTGAGGAGGAGGATGCGAGTCTCCTTTGCCCCGTCAGGGCATTGAGAGCTTATGTGTCACGCTCGTCTGTTTTCAGACAGACGGAGCAGCTTTTTGTTTTGTTTGGCGGGCGTTCCAAGGGACTCGCCGCCTCAAAACAGAGCCTATCCAGATGGATAGTGGATGCCATTGCGCTCGCTTACTCTGCGAAGGGCCTACAGTGCCCCTTGGGTGTCAGAGCGCACTCCACGAGAGGCGTGGCCTCTTCGTGGGCGTGGTCGAGCGGGGTTTCCCTGCAAGATATCTGTACGGCCGCGGGCTGGGCCTCGCCGTCTACATTTATAAAATACTATAACCTGGAGGTACCCGCCTTACAAGCTAAGCTTTTGGCGGTCTAAAATTCAGTGCTATCTGCCCCGCTGTGCGGCCCAGATGCTGAGTTTACTGCAGCCCCATGAGTGTTGACACACGTATGGCCACCCAGATCAGGCTGAAAGCTTTCACCCTGGCTGCGCGTTTTATTGTCATATGATAGCCCCGCTGGGTGCTTTTTTATAGGGAATGACGCTTCCAGCCTCTCTTCCTCCACTCTATGTGAGTTTATGGTGATTATGCACTACATGAGCCCTGGGCTTCGGCCCCCGGGACTTTGGTGTTGGATCCCTGTACGCACGGCGTGTTGCATTGTGTTCCCCTAGCGTAAGCTATTACGCAGTACGAGAGATACTCTCGTAAGAGAACGTACTCGGTTACTAACGTAACCTCGGTTCTCTCTAGAGAGGGAACGAGTACTGCGTATCTTGCCGTGCTTGGAATACGCTCTGGTTCGCTTCAGCGATAAAAACCAGCTTGTACCAGCCTAACGAGCATATTTATAGGGTGAGACCACGCCCCTTCTGGCGGGACGTGGCGATATGGGCGCGAATTGCCCCCATTGGTCATTACGTCACGCAGAGTCTCTCTCGATAGGCTGCTGCATTTGCTGCAGAGCAACCAATAGGCGCGCGAGCTGTTTCGCCTATGTCTGCTTGCTGCTGCAAAGCGTTTTACATTAATGAAAAATTAAGGATAATTTTTGGCTTCAATATCTCGTGGAAAAGAGTTTTCCCCTAGCGTAAGCTATTACGCAGTACTCGTTCCCTCTCTAGAGAGAACCGAGGTTACGTTAGTAACCGAGTACGTTTCATACGCCCATTGGCTGCGCGCAGTTTGCAGTGAAACCAGCGCGAGAAATGATCATGGAAACAAACGGAGCGTACGCGTCCGTCCACCAGAAAACACAAGGAAGATGAAGAACGAGCCAGAGCAGGGAGCAGACTGAAAGAGGAGGGAGCTAGTAAAGTAGCTAAAGTAAAAAGTTAGGATTAAACTAAATGCGGAGGTGGTTGGGACAGACTTCTGGGTTTAAATTTAAATGTCGTTTAACGAGAGATAGCCTACGTTATTGTTTTTAAGTTTAAGGTTTTTGTCATTATTTCTTACAAGCTTATACATTAGGCAATAGCCTATACACAACAAGCTTACTATATATCTTAGGGTTTTCTTTTAGTTGAAAACATTAAACAATATGTGTAAACAAAATATATAAACAACAAAAGCATTTAAGCTCAGCGTTTAAGCAAACGGGGAAAAAACGCAAAAAAAAAAAAGAAGCAGACTGCGCAGTTATCGTACAGAACGTAGTCAGCATACTCGAGTCAGCATATGATTATCGTGTTTATATTGTTTCACGTTCATGTTGAGAAAAACAATAATATCCACA
Organism: Rhinichthys klamathensis goyatoka; assembly: GCF_029890125.1. Classification (NCBI taxonomy): domain Eukaryota; kingdom Metazoa; phylum Chordata; class Actinopteri; order Cypriniformes; family Leuciscidae; genus Rhinichthys; species Rhinichthys klamathensis. The sequence continues at coordinate 486,373 of NW_026606556.1, forward strand.
TGCTCGAGTGAGAAAACGCGCTGCGCTGACACACAGGCGTTGCAGAGACGCGCGCGCGTGTGTGTGTGTGCAAAGTGAAGTAACAGCACTTTGCGTTTTCTGTTCTTAAACCTGTCTCCCTCAACAAAACTTAAAGGAAGCATATGTCAAAATCATTTTGCTACCAGAAGATATCGGGGTACAGCTGCTGACCTGCAGTCGTTAATGCAGTGATGGACAGCTGCTTCCTCAGTCGACTGCTGTTTCTTTGGATTTCATGTGATTTCTCATCGTGGTGGTGATATTATGATAATAATAATAATTAATAATTGATTAAACGTAATTCCATTTTGTAATAGGCTATCATTTTCATCTAAGTAATTCCAAACTTCGCGAGGCAGACAACGACATTATGTGATCAAAAACACAATCCACTAGTTAAATGCTCCACTCAGTGCATTTAATTATAACTGCGAAAAAAAATTGAAGAAAAAAAGTATTAGTATTTTATTTTTTTAATAATAATTACAGAGCGAAAATTCGAATATTCGTGCACATCCCTATAGAGATAGATCCCAAACTTGAAATGAAATGTTTGCACTTTCTGTCTTGTATTGTACTTTATATGTGTTTTTCATGCCAACAATGTTAATAAAATTATCAAATGCATTCAGTGGCACTCATAATTTCTCTTATTTTCACCGGAAAAAATTTGGCTAGTGGAAATTCTAAATGGCTGGTAACTTTAGAAAGTTACCAGCCACATTGGCTGGTGATCAAAAAAGTTAATTTAGAACCCTGTATATATATATATATATATATTCATTTCAAGTATTTACATTAGGGATGTGCGCTACGACTAATTTTACAGTCTAACATATAACGAGGAGTTGTGTTAACTGTAAAGCGTTATCAAATTTTAAAAACACGGATGGAAAATACTTTCTGACATTTTGACATAAAATACACAAGCAAGAACAAAATTTAAACCTAGTGTCAGGGTTATGTTTGTTTTTAGTTTGGTTTTTGATCTTTTTCCCTGTTTTGTTCATGTCTGAGTTTCACATATTCCTTTGTTCAGTTTCCCGCCTTTGTTCAGTTTCCATGGTTACCGTCATCATTAGTTCATCGATTTCAGCTGTGTGTAATTTATTATCTCATTTAAGTTTGTTATTTAAGCCTCACCCTTGCTTTCACTCTTGGTCCAGTCTCTGGCCATGTCCACACTAATACGTTTTCGTTTGAAAACGTAGATTTTTCTCTCCAGTTTGGCCTTCCGTCCACACTGAGACGGCGTTTTAAGTCAATGAAAACGTAGCTTTTGGAAAACGCTCTCCAAAGTGGATAAATTTGAAAACGCTGTTTTCACGTTGTAGTGTGGACTGTGAAGCCGGAGGTATTTGAAAACGATGACGTAAGTTTAGTCATGTGATCCATGTTGTACCAATAGATATTCATGTTTACCGGTATTGTGCCTGTTATGTGCTATTCACTTTCACACTGTTGCTAAAATATGTTACTTTGTACACTCTTCATATCACAGTCCTGCACAGATGACAGAAAATGTACTCACATTTGCTGTCCTGTGGCAAAACATGAGAGCGGTTGTGTTTTAGACCAAACATATGGTGACTGAGTGTGACCTGGACGCATCAGTGATGGTGAGATATTTTGCTAAATAAAATTATCCTGTTAGAAGAATTGCGCGGTAACTTTATTATTTATTTGTATCATCTCGTATCATCTCGGTGAGCTTTTGTGAGGTTTCACGCATGCGCAGTAAGGTGAATTTAGAAGTTTCTCATCTACACTGAAACGTCGGAAAACGCCTGAAAACGCTAGTGTGGACGGAGAGCGTTTTTATACGAAAACGCCGTTTTCAAATGTATCCGGATTAATGTGGACGTAGCCTCTGTTATGTTGAGATGTGTTTGCACTGCCTGTTTGCTTGCTTTTTGAGTTCGAATTAAACCTATAAGTGTTTTTCAAGAACCTGAGTCTTCTGTCTTCAGCTTCCCTGCATACATCGTTACACCTAGCACGTCAATTTTCATTTTACAATTATCTTCTCTCTGTGTGTGCGCGAGTGTTTGTGAGAGAGCTCACGCAGCACTGAGACAACAGTACTTTTTAATCCATAAGTAACTAACATGCTAGTTTTCATACAAAATGAATATGTAACATAATTAGGTACTTTAGTTATAATTAACACAATAGCGTAACACATTAAGGCTACGTTTCTCAACATTGAGAATGAATAAATAAACGCCTGTTTCTCCAGACTCGCCCTTGTCAGTTATCCACAAATCACAGCACTTTCATAATCACTAAGCCATATAACGATTTCAACTTTATTTAGATTTATTGTTCAGCGTTACTTGTGCGTTTTATAATTTGCATGGCTGAATGATGTCTTCCTCTTATCTGAGAGACCATGAATGACGGAGTATTTTAAGATAATCCATGCGATCACGCAGAGGATTAAGTTAACTCAATTCAATATTTCAACTTTCCACATCCACCCCAACCCGTTTATATTAAGGAATTAGAAGCACCGTGACTACTGTACTGTCCTCCTCTCTTAAGAAATCAGTCAGACGGCGGGAGTGGAAGTGGGATCGAGCGGGATTTTGTGTTGCTGTCGATTTGCAGTCTCTTTTTAATTCTTATGCATTTGTCAATCATCCCCGCTTGCTATTTGGGAAATTAACCCAGCGCTATGATTGCTCGAACTCTTCTTCTTTTGCTGTTGCTTGATTTGAGTACTGCGCTTGCCCAGATTTTTGCATAGTTTAGAGTGACAAATTACTTGTTCCAATTTAGCAGACTTTAAGTATACCAATTTAGTATACCAACTGTACAATTGCAGGGAATTTGTATTAAAGGTAGGGTAGGTAGTTTTTGTCTAAACTTTTTTCCAAATTTGTTTAAACTGTCTTTATATATCAATGCATAATTAAAATGTAAGTACTCTGAAAAAGAGATTACAAAAATCGAGTGTCTGTAGTTCTCTCAGGGCTGCAATAAACACAGCTCATTATTCCATTTACTCCCACCCCCTCCCGTCTGGGCTCCTTCCAAAGATACGCCCCCAAAACACATGAATGCCGACCGCGGCTCAGTCAGCTGGAGGAGGACGCGTTTACCAGCACAGAGCGGAGAGGAGCAGTGCATGTAGTGACATCATGTCAGAATCACAAGTAATAAAATAACTAACTTTATCATTATGAATATAAATAACTAACATGGCTGTTAGTACTCACTATCAAGCTAGCATATTGATACTGGTAAAGTTTAAAATATATTGAGTTTGATTCGGTAACGAGCTAGTAAAATAAGGCAAAGCTATAAATAGCTTCATTGATACACGTTTTCCGTTACCATCAGTTACACTGTGATGAAGGTGAATTTCGCGTAAGATTCATAACATATACGGTGTTTTGCATGTAATAGCTTCCACGATGAAAGCACTGTTGGCTCTGATGAGGACTACACTCCGGAGACAAGTACCGCATCGCGTACAAGTACGCGCATGTGGGCGGCTTCTGAAGCAGCAGGGGTGGTAGCCATGGTAGCAAGGGAGAGTGACAGTCGCCCAGCCAATCATTTCATTCGTCCCGAATGGAATAATGAGCTGTGTTTATTGCAGCCCTGAGAGGTCTACAGACACTCGATTTTTATAATCTCTTTTTCAGAGTACTTACATTTTAATTATGCATTGATATATAAAGACAGTTTAAACAAATTTGGAAAAAAGTTTTTTAGACAAAAACTACCTACCCTACCTTTAAGTACATAAATATGCAAATGTATTGGTAGTATACTTAGCATAAAATAAAAGTATTTTAGTATATTTATTTTTCATTAGGGACGCTTGCTAAATCAATTGGATATGCACAAAAATTGGATTTGGACTGAGTCTGAACATAGCCAAAGTGACATCGCCAACTACTTGTCTGGCATGCATAATACAGCGTTATTAGTTGTTTTCGCGGATCCGTGTGAACGGGGATCGTTTTGATCTGTACAAAGAAATAAACAGTAGATATACAGTAGAATAGAAAAATCAAGCGCAGTTCTGGCAGGTCACGTTAGTCAAGCTCACATCAGCTGACTCTCAGCTGATCCACGTCTACCTATGGGAAATACGACGCCTATCACTGTATACATATATAAGTTCCTTCAGTATTATCAGCAACATTTTTCAGGAGCTAATTACCCTCCTCCATCCCCAGCTCCTCCTTTTGTCAGTCAGGTTTGGCATTCTAATTCCCCTTGAATCAGAATAAATTCTCGAATTATGTTGTACTTTAAAATCTAGAATTAATGATATCTGCAATACATTTATGTTGGTTCTGTTCTGTTTACCCTAAGAGCAGGTTATTGCTGCTCTCCCTGCTCTTATCCATGCTAGGCTGCATGGATGCGCAGGGAGTTTTTGCCCAGAACAGAAGCATACCGCCAATCCAAACTGTATGCTAATTGTCAATCGTATTCGACGATAGTGGATGAATTGTCCATCAATGTTTTCAAAATTCTTTAAAGTGCCCACTTCGTTTCCTTGGTTAGCGACTACATTCCAGTAATTTCATCCTGTCGGTCTTCTTCAAAGTCGGACACAGAGTTACGGTCAGTAAACCCGTTAAATCACTGTTCAATTAAGTTTTTATTTCCAAATGATGAAAAAGCGGAGTCGCTGACTGTTAGGATGGCCTTGATAAATGTGTGGTCACTATCGAACAAATCGTTCATTTTAAATGACTTTTTCATTATAAACTCGCTTGAGTTTTAATGTCTGACTGAAACATGGCCGAAACGTCCTGGTTGCGTATGCAACCCACCGGAACGGAGGACGTAGTTGACGTCGACTGAATGGGGATCACGCCAGGGAGCCAATCATTTTCGAGTACTATTGAACGAGCTAATGGGAATTGGCGTGCGTGATGACATCACACACTCCGCCCCCGGCCAGTGCATACGAGTGATACGCCTGGCTTCGGACGTTCCGCCACGTCCGTTGCCGAAGGGTATGGAGGAACTCGACAGGGTTCGGCTAAAAGGGGAACTCAGCTGGAGCAAGAATTGCGCACGTATCCAGTCCATGGGAGGGGAATGGCGCAGCAAGCCGACACAACGAACCGGGCTTACGGTGAACTGGCTTCATGTGAAGGGAGCCCACGGGAAGCAGCGGTTCGATTAAGGTGTCGCCCAGCCCCCAACTCTAGAATATCTGTCAGCGAAGCACTCTGTGTCAACGCCTAAGCAGGAGCACACACTCATTTAAGAGGAGCTCACCACCTAAGTGGACATGTGCATCTCGGGAATTCACCCAGATGAAGGCAGCCACAATTCAGTGGGCCAACCTTGCTTGGATACAGCCTTCCCTCTCTGCTGATTTCCTTAACACATAAGAGCTGGTCTGAGGTCCTAAGGCTTGCGTTCTGTGCACGTATAACCGCAATGAAGCGGACGAACAGAGAAAGCCAGGGCTGGGTCTGCCTCCTCCAGGCAGCGCTTGCAGGCTCACCACCTGGTCCCAGTTTAATGGAGAGGTAGGAACCTTGGGCACATATCCAGGCCGGGGTCTCAGCTCGTGAGAGTTAGCCGGCCCGAATTCCAGGCACAGGTCGTTGACCGAAAGCGAGCAAGTCCCTACCCTCTAGTAGAGACCATGTGAGCAGGAGAACTGTAAAAACAGAATTTTTAACTCACTGCCTGCAGTGGCTCGGTTGCAGTCTCTGCAGTGCAGTAGCACCAGAGATAGGCCCAAGAGGATAAAGAGGGGCACAGGGATGACCCTTGCTCCCTCAGGAACCTGACGATCAGGACGTGCTTCCATGCTTCTGCATATGATGTTTGTATCATAATAAGGGTGGAGGACAGCCTACTCACCCAACTTGCAGGAAAACGAGCACTGAAATGGATCTCCTCACTGAGAGAAGACTCATTCAACGAATAGGTTCCACTTCTACTTAACGAAGCACAACTGCCTTATCTTAAGGGGGGCTTGCAGAAGTGATGGTCACTACCACATATACTTGTGGTAGCTACCTGAACCTCCCCGTCCAGTTTTTTGAACACAGGTGCCATAATGCCCCGTCCCTGAAACGTATTTAGGGGAAGTCAGGAAGGCTGTCAATGGAACTAGATCTGGTTGCGCCAATAAGGGGCAAGTATCAAGACCTGTTCCACTCCTGACTTAGCACAGTAGGTGCCAGTGACATGCGCACACAAGACAGGAGCACTGCTCAACACTAGATGTGAGGATCACTGAGCTTCAGGAGCATCTCTGCTCAACACTTGAGTGTAATAGTTCACTAGCCCAGGATCAACTCTGCTAGACACCTAAGTGTGATGAATCGCTGAACCTGAGCAGCGCCAAGCGATAATGAATCGCATAGCCGCTTTCTTCGAAGGCTCACTTAGGAACGCGGGGCCCCGGGGTCAGATGAGAGCCAGTGTCTGTCCAAGGGATGTCCGCTCAGACAAAAACAACTGGCAGAGGGACGAGTCCGGAGAGGCAACAGATGTAACTGTGCGACCCCGAAGTGGTCCCTACCCAGCTGGACCGCCAGGGGATGGAGTCTCCACTCTCCCTAGTCATGGCTGTCGTGAGGCTCGTTGGCGGCACGATTGAGCAGGCCGGAAGAATTATATAGTGGAATGAAGCGACCTCAGAAGCTTCTGACTCCAAGGAGGAGGTGACAGGCGAGTTGTGACATGCGAGGGAAGTTTAGCGCAACGGTCGCGATGTTGTCTTTTCAGACCAGTACCAGCTCGCTGAGCAGCGGTGGCTCAAAGCGAGGTGAACTGCCAACTCGAGGTAACAAATACCAATGCAGTCGGAGGTTGCCCAGGCATCCGTTAACCCTCTGGGGTCTGAGGTGTTTTCTGGGTCCTGGAGGTGTTCTGACATGCTCTGACATTTGTGCTTTTTTCTGTTACTGGTGACATTTTCATGGCTAAAGTCTTATTACACTGTATTCAGCACAAACTCTGCTACAATAATATGTCAGCAGCATGTATGTAAAAGTTTGTAGTTTTGAGATAATGACGTTTATGCGTGGTTTGTGAAAAAACAAAAAAAATTGTCACTGAAATAAGGTCATGAAACCCATACTGATTATTTCTTCACAAGACTTTTGAAAATTGTATCACATAGCCTTGAGTATTTGCTCCAAAACGATGTGAAAATCATCCTGACTACTCATTCAGATAAGACAATAAAGTATTTTAAAATGTGTATGACGTGTTTTGTGTAAGATAGCTTTGTGCGAAGGGGCGGGATCTCATTAATATTACTGCTTTTCACACCTGAGAAAGACAAAGACCCTCCCATAATGGCCCTATTAGGTGCTATCAGGCCCTATTATTATGAGGAGACTTGCACAAAGAATGAGATTAAAAAAATAATGGCTTTTAGATTGTTTGGATTTATTTACAACACAAGATAATCCAAAGATACACAACAAAGGACAAATCTAAAGACAGAGGCTTGAACAGTCACACAACTTTGTGCCATTCCTGAAACATAGTACATACCTGTCATTTCCAAGGTGTTTGATTTTTCATTTTACCATGTTCATGTACAGAGTCTCCTGTGAATTTCAGCAGGACTCATCAGTGGGGCATCTAGTCCCTGTAAAAAAAAAAAAAAACACCAGTGAACTTGCTGATATCAAGAGAAACTATAGGGCTGCACGATTTTGGGAATACATTTTAGATTTTTCTGGTTAAAATTATTATTAAATATATATGAACACCAAGTTTGTTGTGCATTGTTATAGCCTATGTGTAAGGCTGCATAAAATAATAACAGATACATAGCAGGCAGCCTATACATCGTTAAAAAGGAACACTTCAGTAACACTACACTAGACAAAAATATATGGATTATCATATGTTACTTCAAACGTTTCCATTCGTTATGAAATGAGATTGGAGTAAAAACATGAAGCCTAATTTGTTTTGCTTTTCAAACCCACAGCGCGAGTGACTCAAACTCACAGCGCATGCAGAGAACATTTACTGAAGCGATCGAGCCGCTCCAAACTAGGAAACATTATTGTTACATTATACATATCTACGTTTGAGCAGATATCCACAAACACAGTATTTAACAGTAAACACGGGTCTAAACATTATAATATTCACCATTGAAGAATAAGCCTACTTTATATCATGCTGTGTTTAATTATCGAAGATAAAAACATTATTGTGTGTACATGTATATTAATTTAGCATTAGGCTTCATGTTTTCACTCCAATCTCATTTCATTACATTTTAGTCTGGCACCAGTTTAACTAGTAGCTACAGTGTAAAGTATATACAACCATAAGACACTTATTATGTGTCTTACCGTAAAAGTCGTTCTCATAACAGTGGCGGAGCCAGGATTTTTTCATAGGGGTGGCCAGGCAGGGGCCAGCAAACAGTCTGGGGTGGCACATAAATCTTAATTTTTTTTAAACATAATAATTAGTTTAAATAATGTATTGGACTATAATAATGTATTCCTACACAACTCAATACAGTTCATTTGTATTCAATTGTAATTGAGAGAGTAGTGAATTAGGAATCATGGAATACTGAGTGAATTTGATTATTTTTTTATTTTATTATTATTAGCTACTTACCACCTCCAGGCATATAAATAAAGGGGACACACACTATAGCTAAAGTTCTTTAGTCATATAGTAAACTTGCTCAGTTAGCTTGGTTCTGGTTCTCAAAACCCCCAACATTGTTGCACCTTCATGGATGAGACATGCAGATAACTACTGTAGTTCAAAGATTATTTACCCTTCATTGAATTTTATATAATCAATTAACTCTTCAACTTTCTATATTAGTAGTCAAAATAAAGAATCTTAACCGTTCTATCATACCCAATTAAAAAGGGGGGAAACATCTCTTTTGAATCGCTATGTGTAAGAATGTGAACAAGGCGGTAGTCAAAAGCACATAAATGCCAGAATGTAAAATTAGTTATTTTATGGATTTAAAAATTATGCATTTTATTTTGTCCTTTACAAATTAACACAAAATTACCGCCTATCTTCTAGTACAAATGCACAGTGCTCACATTTATTTGTACATTAAAAAACCACATAGCCTATCAGTTTGTGCCTTAAACATGGCAGAATATTTTAGTCTAGACATATGTGACGCATATATAACAAATACATACATGCATGCAGTTTTGACACAGATTTGATCGCCTTTTTGATTATTTCATGAGTTAATTGACGACAGAACTACGGCTACAGCACGCCACATTTGCGCGTGATGTGCAAGTACAGTACACCGTCTGACAGGACAGTAAAAAGTTAGTTTTACTGACATTTGTTGACCTTGCAACATCTCATCTTACAGCAGATAGCCAACTGATTCAGGACAACGCACTTTTCTCCGCATCTGACAGAAGTGTCACAAGCTTTCACACAGATCTTTCAAAATAAAAGTAGAATCGAAAAAAAGAGAATTACGTTGTTGTTTCTTTGACTGGACATATGCGACTCACTCAAAACGGTCTTGCAACCCACCAGTTGAGGAACATCGACTCTATATTTAGTATGCTTCGATCACTGCTGAAGCTTATTCGGCACCTGTACATTTCCGCACTTGTTTGACTTGCGCCTGGCGCTGAGGTGAAGTTGGAGTGCGCGTCTGAAAAGTCTCACGTTTTTTGTGGTCGTAAGATACGGTTCTGTGTTTTAAAAACGCAATTCTTGTAAAAAAAGAAAAAAAGAAAAAAGAGAGAGAGACAGAAACGGCAGTTGTGAGAGGGGTGGCCAAGCTTAAGCCAAGGGTGGCCATGGCCACCCCTGGCTCCGCCACTGTCTCATAATCAAATGGTGTTCTTCTAATTCTTCTGAGGTAAATCCAAGGTGCACAGACCAAACACTTCCAAACTTGACAAAAAGCAGAGCAGGACTGAAGTTGCTGATTCTTTGTTTAGAGTTGATGAGGGCGTTTGCGTTTCTTCATGTGGATCATTTGAATTTGAACAGCTCGCGCGCGTGTGGGCGTGGTCACATTAGACTCAATGAGCTCGGGCTGAAGAAACTGTACATGTCGTTGCTTTCATACGGATTACTTAAACAGAGAATATTTGTTTTTGGTATGATTTACATCATTTAAAATTGGAGACTTAAAGCTAGGGTATACGATTTCAAAGACTGTTCATTATTAATATCCTCGTTTAGATGCTGGTTATGGTTATATAGTACAATCCTAACAATATGAATAGAAAAAAGAATGAAAAAAATCCATTCACTCTATTGGCTGTACAGCCGCAGAGAAGTTGACCAATGTAAGCTGTCCGGCCGGACAGCTTACATTGGTCAACTGCTCTCATCCAATCACCAGCTCCACTGAAACTCCGCCTGGCGCTCGCGTCTCCACCCCACCGCACCCCTCCTGCGTCATGAAATTGCGCGAGCAAGCAGCTGACAGTCTATGGTAGCTAGTTAAGTAGCATATCAGCAATGGATAAAAAAAAAGACAGCAGCAAGCATCCCCTGCTTGCCCCTACAGTAAAGTAAGGACGAAAGAGAAAGTCATTAGAGGAACGAGCAGAGATTAAAAAAAAAATGTGAAGAACACCGAACTTTGAGTAGGATATAAATTTAGGGTCCACCATTGACCGTTGGAGGAAGCTTCAGGAAGATCTGGGACTAAAGACCGACGCTGACACGGCTGACTTTTTGTTGAGCAGGTAAACATTTATTTATACTTTTATGGACGTGTTACAAAAATAGCTTTTTATCAGTTTGACAACTTGCTCATGCTGCCGGTCGGCATTGGAATGTTAGCCGTTTAGCATCGCCTATCACGGGTCAAAGTAATTATATTTCTTGAAGTCCTTGAATATATTTCAGTTGGCCTAAGTTAGCGGGTTTCTGTTCGAGCCGATCGAAATTTGAACAAGATGCGCTGTGTGCTGCAATAACAATTACTGAAAACCTTAGCAATACTAGTAGTATTATACTAATGGTGGTGGGGAGTTTAGAACATTTCATGTGTTGCTAATCTTGCGTTGACGTGAACTCAAACGTGACATTGAATTGTTGATGAAGCAACTAAGTTCAAGTGTCTAAAGGCAATTTTACATATGTGTCATTAGCGAGGTCATTAGATTGAACATTACATGAACTGACATTACATCTCAGTTCCGATGTTTACTACCGGTGATCACAGCTTGACTGAGTGACGTAGTTCAGTTCGTTTCCCGGTGGGAGGGATCAGGTAGCACAGAGGGGAGGGGTGTGTGTGTGGAGGGGCGGAATGAGTTTTTAAAAAATTCAGGCTTTCTCGACCGATTTTCAAAATCGTATACCATAGCTTTAAAGCTTTGTAAAGACATAACTCTCACGTGTGGGTGGCAAGTATTTTCTGAGTTACAGATCATTTTCTGTCGCGTTTCAGAATGAACTTCACATTGAGAGACGACAGAACGCGCATCATGTTTATTTTCTTTATTTTACAAAAAACACAACATTTTGTTTTTATTATTAGTGTACACAAATAAAAGTAGACATTTAACAGTTTTGAATGATGTATAACACTTGCCTGTATCATAAAAATCGACAGAGTTATTTGAGTCTCTTTTGCACTGATAAGAAAAAAAGTGAGCTGGTATCGCCGGCGATACCGCCGACCCCAGAGGGTTAAAGCATGCCCTTTTTTTACATGGTCCCTCAGTCGGTGTTAGTGGACCTGAAGGTCTGAACACGGGCTGAGAGTTTGGCGGCAGGCCGGGGTGATCTTTTATCACACAGGGCGTGCCGCTCTGCCACGGTCACCTCGGGACTCGATCATAAAACTAGTGCTAAAGCGGTCTTCATATGGGGTGTGATGGCCGACAACGTGGCCACACAGCAAGGCGGTAACTAACCCATGCAAAAACATACATCTTTTCCTTTTGTTTGTTTATGTTATTTTGGTTACCTTTTAGTACGTTACATCCTTCAATATTTTGTTACCGATCACCTTATATACATTTCATAATAACGACAGACACAGATTTGGTTCATTACATTCACTTTATTTATCATTTACACTTGTATCATACATGACTAGGTTGGGTGCACACTTTCTAGTTCTCAGTGGTATATTGTGTTAATGTTTATTTCTTTGAGTTTAAGTTACCTGTGTGTGGAAAGTGGAGGTTTGGCGCTGCCTGGGACGCACAGCTCCGGTGGAGGTCCATTCCATTAAAGGACGGGCTGGCGTCAGTGGCTGCCATTTTATGCTGTTGGGTTAATCCATGTTGCCAATTAGCGGGGGGGTGATTGATTATACGCTAGTTTTGTTTATTATTCTATTTACATTTTGTTTATTATAATTATTTGAGGAAGTTATTTTTATGACCTCTTTATTGATAATTTGGAGTTAATTACTTTATTGTAATTGTGTTAAGTGATGATTGTGGTGTCCCCTGTGTGTGTGTTTAATGGACTAGTACTTTGTATATGAGACGTTGTATATCCGTCCTTCGGATGAGACGTTAAACCGAGGTCCTGACTCTCTGTGGTCATAAAAAATCCAATCGAATGTCTTTCGAAAGAGTAGGGGTGTAACCCTGGCATCCTGGCCAAATTTGCCCAGTGGCCTCTGTCCATCATGGCCTCCTAATCATCCCCATATATATATACACTGATTGGCTTCATCACTCTGTCTCCTCTCCACCAGTAAGCTGGTGTGTGGTGGGCGTTCTGGCGCAATATGGCTGCCGTCGCATCATCCAGGTGAATGCTGCACATTGGTGGTGGTTGAGGAGATTCCCCCTTACATGTGAAGCGCTTTGAGTGCCTAGAAAAGCGCTATATAAATGTAATGAATTATTATTATTATTATTATATATAAGTTCCCCATGTGTGTCATTAGGGAGGAGATGTTGGTTTGGTTAGTTTGATTTGATTTCTGTTAAGTCTGGTTCTGTTCAGTTGACCCTTTTTCTTTATGGGCCCAAGACCTGACTTTATTTTCATTCAGTTTTCAATTATTTTGATTTGTAACTTTATTTTTTGTATTTAATAAATAATTTTTGGTTGGAAATTCTGTGTCCTTTGCCCTTGACTGCTTGGTCCCTCACATGGAGGAAGCCAATCGGCTGCGTCTGCCATATGCCCCAGGAGCCTCTGAAAAATCTTTTCAGTGGGGACCCTTTCTCACTTCTGACACTAGCCTAACACACTCTTCTTGAAGAGACGTGTTGAACCGAGTCCATCTCCTGAACTGAAAAAGAGATACTCAGCCCGTGGGCGAGATCACTCTCTTCCAGTTGACCTGAAGACCCAACTGGCTATGGAGCACTCGAAGGGTAGGACTTGTACTGATACTTCGTACCTTCGAACGCAAGAACACAGAAGACACTATTATTTTTCTCTCGCGTGCCCGCGCCTTTCATAAAAAGCCCAGGTAAGTAAGAATCAGTCAACAAACACGGCGAGTAATGTCTTGTCCTGTTATTGTCACCTGCACTTCATGTCACATGTTTAGCATAGCCTTCTCTGTCGGCAATATAGGATTTATATGTGATAAATGCAAGGACACAGTCAGGCTGACGGAGAAGATTTCAGAACTAGAGACACGCATTCAAACTTTAATTGAGGACAGTGTGCTACAGTTTTAGATACTATTTTGGATGCGCCTAGCATAGTGAACTCTTTACATGATTCGGTTCCGGCTGAATTATTGCCTGTGCAGAAAGGCAAATGGGTGACAGTTAGGGATCGCTATTGTCGCGGATCAAAAAACCACTCTTCCGTTCCGATTACCATAACAAATCGATTTGCCCCGTTCAGTGAAACACCCACTGAGAAATCTGTTGATTGCGCCCTGGTAATTGGTGATTCGATCACACGAGACAACAGCCACCATAGTCACATGTTTGCCGGGAGCCAGAGTGCCTGACATCAAAGCAAATTTAAAAGTGCTGGCTAATGCTAATCGTAAATTCTCTAAGATCATTATTCATGTAGGCTAGCCTGGGTTTCACCAGACTACCTTGCCGCAGCGCAATTTTATTCTCGCTGCTGGGTAGTCTGGATTCCATGGACCAAATTTTCGCCTCATTTAGGGAACCAATCACAGAACGGGGAGGGAGCAGCAAGACGATGATGACGTCTATGCGACACAGCGAAGCAGTTTGTTTATACCTATGGATCCAACATGGCAGCAGACGCGAAGTTACCTTTCGATGCAGCCTTACGGCCGTTTCACACATAGGTTTCACACCGCAAGCGTGAGCGCCGTTCTCATCCCAAAGCGTCATCTAACTGACGCTTTTGACCATGCGTCAACATGCCGACGCACATGGTACCCCTTAAGCGTCAATATGAGACGCGCCTCCTAGTGGTCTAACCCTAACCCTACCCCAGACCTAAACCTACCCATAACGGAAGCGTCATCTAACTGACGCTAAAGGGTGCCATGTGCGTCGGATTTAGACGCATGGTCAAAAGCGTCAGTTAGATGACGCCCGAGGATGAGCGTCTCATATTGACGCTTAAAGGGTACCATGTGCGTCGGCATGTTGACGCATGGTCAAAAGTGTCAGTTAGATGACGCCTTGGGATGAGAATGTGTTGGCACTTGAGCAGCGAGAGTATTCACACTGGAAGCGTTTGTACAGTGTCACAGCAGCGGCTCCAAAGCTACATATCGTTAGCCTCATAGCATAATTGCCTAAGTCATTTAGTGTTTTTTCTTGTTTTCCAAAGACATTGAAATATGACTTCGGCAATTATGCTATGATGCTAACGATATATAAGCGAGCAATTCTTTACAAAGACAACTATACATTTGTTTTTAGAAGTTGGTCATTTTATAACATTGATAGTCTTGAAAGTTTGTAATGGGGAGGTGTACAACATTCGCATATAAGTTAAATGTTAAACAACAAAACAACCCAGAAAATGTCTCCAATCTATTAGTTTCAGTCATACTTTCGATATGTTTACAAGACTGCAACTCCGCGGATAAAAAAACAAAACACACAAATAAACCACACACTCGGGTTTGATTTGGGTTGTGCTAGCCTGTAGCTGTCTGTGTGTTACACTAAAAGAACATTTATATATAATATTTTCTGGCTAGTTTACTTTAGTTTTTTATATATATATATTAGGGCTGGGCAAGTTAACGCGTTATTATCGCGTTAACGCATTTATTAATTAATGCCGACAATTTTTTTTTATCGCACGTTAACGCAGTTGTTTTTTTTTATTATTTTGAAAGTCCGTTGCTCACTGGCTCTGAATACACATAGGCCTACAGTCAAACCATGGATCACAGGAGGGGTGGGATGTTGGTCAGCCAGCAAATAACCCACCCAAACAAGCAGTGGAGGGGCTTTGGCAGGTTCTCTCAGGTGAACAGAAAGGGAGACAGCGCTCCGCGAGTGAATGACAGGCGCTCTATGGATAGTAACCATGGCAACGGCTTTTGTGCGCTACGCAGCTGTAGCCTTTTTAACTTAAATTAAAATTATACATAACTTTACCTGATAGGCCTGCGTTCAGTTTGGAGATGCGCTGCCATGTGAATTCCCTTCTGTTGATGACGTCCTGATAACTATTTAGATTGTGGAAACTCACAAACAGCGAGCCGAGGATCAGTCTCTCTTCCAATGATTTGTGCTGCGCGTCGTCAATTCAACTTCGGCAACGGGAGGGTGCGTGCGTGAGGCGAGCATGACCGCAACAGTTTCACAGGAACACACTCGCTTGTCGCACTAGCTTGTCGGTTCTAGCGGTTTAGCGCGGGGGGTACTAATTCTATCGCCCTTTTTGCTAAAAGATTCTGTACTTCGGTGCGAAGCACGTGACCCACGTTGCTTCTCACCGAAGTCTCGAGAACCGCCTGAAATTTTGGGGGTCTGCGAGCGAATTGGAGCGAGTAACCTCGTTTTATAGTGTTTATGACCCAACTCGACACACCGGGTATAGCTTGCCAGGCTAGAACCCGTGTGGCTAGGGCTTGACACACAGATTGGGGCTGGTCGCCTAATGCAGGGGGACCTGATACCCTTATATTGTGATTTTTGCACACATTGAGTATTGGACTGACTATACAAGCATTTGCGTGTCTTTTTGCAGTAATAAAATCCCCAGCCGCCTGAACTAACAGGGGGCTGTGGGAAGTTTTCTTGGCTTCTTCGAGGGTGGTCCGGCAAGTGCGGGACCCGTGCCCTCTCTCTTTCCCCTGCGTGCTAGGACGACTTTGGCGGCGCTGAGTGGGGCGCGGCGCTTGGTCTCGGGCCTTGGCGTCGGGGAAGCGGGAAGCGCTTGGTCGCTCTCGGCTGGCGCTGGGCATCAGCCGCAGGGCGGGGCTGAGAGGCCTGTTTCGCGGGCTTTGTTGGCCGAGGCGTCGACAGGGCTAGCTTGTGAGCACTCGACGCCGAGCTAGAGCGTTTAGGCAAGAAGTGACACATGGCCTGGGACGTTTCTGTGCCTCGGTGTATCTCTCCGAGAACCCCTTCACCGCCGGGCCGAAGAGGCCGGTGCTGGATACTGGGGCGTGGAGGAACCTCGTTCTCTCCGCGTCCTTAATGTCAGTGAGGGTAAGCCAGAGGTGGCGCTCGAGCACGACCAAACTCGCCATATTCCTCCCGATAGCCTGTGCTGTGGCCTTGGTAGCTCTCAAGGCCAAGTCCGTGGCGCTTTCCAGGTCCCGAAAGGCCTCAGGGTCCGGGCCAGCCTCGTCCATAGACCGGAGGAGTTTGGCCTGGTAAACCTGCAGCACGGACATCGTGTGCAGGGCCGATGCAGCCTGACCGGAGGCGGAATACGCGCGTCTAGCGAGGGCTGAAGGGCTACGGCACGGCTTGTTGGGATGAACAGCTCTAGCTCGCCAGCTAGCGGCTGTGTTCGAGCAGAGATGAGCGGCTAACGCCTCTTCGAGGGGCGGCAACGACTCATAGCCTTTTTCCGCTGCTCCGTCCACGGAGGAGAGCGTCGCGGAAACTGCGGGGCCTCACGTAGAATAAGGAGTGCGCCAGGCCTTGGTGAGCTCCTCGTGTACTTCAGGAAAAAATGGCGCTGGCTTGTGACGAGGGGCCTGTTGATGCCCCGGCAGAAACCAGCCATCCAGCCGACTTCGAGGGGGTTCAGCGGGCGAGGCCCACTCAAGCTCGAGGTCCGCTACGGCCTGCGTCAGGATCCGAAGCATTTCCGCGTCGGAGTTAGTCCTGGTAGCAGAGGCGCTGAGCGTCGGCTGGGAAGCCATGACGGGGTCGAAAGAGCCCGGCCATTCTTCCTCAGACGCGGCGATAGACAGGCTGTCGTCGTGCTCGCTGGGCCCGCCGAAGGAGACAAGGCCCGCCACGTGGGGGGGGGGCGCTGATCTCCCTCGAACAGGACCGGAGATGGAGCTGGAGAGAGTGAGGCACGCGGGGACGTGGCCGGCGTGTGTTCACTAACATCCATGCTCTCCGGTTGCCATTGGCTGCGGCGCTTCTTCTTCTTCGGCTGAAGTAGGGCCGGAGAGGGAAGCGCGGTTGAGGCGGCGTCGCCATCCCGGGAGAGGGCTAGCCGAGTTCGCAGCACGGAGATGGGCATGCTCTCGCAGGCCGCACATCCGCCGGCAGACAGTGCATTCTCCGCGTGGTGAAGTCCAGGCAAGGAATGCAGTCAGCGTGTTCGTCCGCCTCGTGCAGCTTGCATCCGCACGTGGCGCAGGTCTTGACACGAGGCATTTGAAACAACGCTAGTACAGATAAAAACACACAAGAAATGCAATATAATGAAAAGGATATCGCCGGATAGCCACAGGAGAGACGGCTTCAGGAGAAACACGGTTGAATGTGTCGTCTGCTGAACTGTAGCTCGCTCAGGCTGAAGGCTTGTTCGACAGCGAAGGTTCAATAAATGGTCAGAGACGTGAAGTTTGTCGCTGAAGGAGTAAAATCTGCTATAATGGCGAATTCGGGGACTATTATAGTCTGAGGACACGCCCGCCCGCGCCATTGGATATGCAGTTGCCGCAGCGCAGCCTATGAGCGAGCCAGACGCTCATGTTCTGCTATGCAGCTGCAAATGCGCTTTACATAAAGGCTTCAGTAAATCGAGGAAAAGGAGTTTCCCCCACTGCGTATAGCTACGCAATACGAAGTGACCGTTCGAAAGGGAACGTAACACTCATTTAACACTAGATAAGTTCCTCTACATCTAATCAGCAATTTCGATTTGGGCACGCTTTGCAGCAGCTGAGCTGACCACTAAGCAGCGAATGTACAGTGACGTGACATAACTGCCAGATTTAAACTGTGCTTTCGTGCTATGGCTGGCGCTGAGCCAAAGTCGGACGTGATCAGCGCTTAATCCCGCTTATCATACAATAACACAATTATGTTTATTTTAGCTAACAAACTAGACGGCGACCTTGACTATGTAACACATCGCAACCACTCTTTTCCTGCGTAGTTACAACTGCTTAGCACTGCATTTTCAGTTTTTTGCCGCAGTTACATTGGGATTTAGTTTGCTTTTCAAAATTTCAAAATTGTTTTTCTTTTACCATATTCGTCAAGAAGAATGCATTTCTCCTCCTCTGTCCAGTTAGGCTTTCTCTTTTGTTTTCTTTATCCATTCCAGTTGACTGATCATCCAAAAATTTATTTAAGCAATTAAATAAATATAATCGTGCCACAGCTAGTTGACAATAGCCGCGTTTCCACTGCGTTTCCACAGGGCTAACAGCGAGCCGAGCCAAGCCAGTGGCCTCGGGCCTCAAGCACCGGGCTTGCGTTTCCACTGCCGGGCCAGTAGCCCCGCAGCGCTGCCCTAAACCCCGCCCCTAACACGCCTTTCTGGATCAAACGTCATACAACCCAACCCATTTCAGCGGGTATTATGAATTTATTTATTTTTTAAGTTAGGAAGATAGCATGTATATTAACTCACCGGCCGTGGCTGCAGCCTGCAATAGTGTCCAGATTGTCTCGCGAGTCGCCACTAACAGAGGGACGGTGACCCAGCACACCGTCCATCAAGTCGAACCATGGAATTTGGAAAGTTCCTTCTCTGAGCTCCACTTTGTCCATTGTGCGTTTGAATCGCCTTGTACAATACTACGCCCGCAACTTTTTTTTTTCCTGAACTTGAAGCGTTGCTCGCTGAAAGTTCAGCATCGATGTATTTTATAACGTCTTCGTTTCTTCACACGCCGTCAAATTGACGTTGTACCCTTTCTTCTGCCCAAATGCTCAGAAGAGCTTTGGTATCTTCGACAGACCAGTACAGGCGATTCACCATTTCGAGCAGTGATTATTTTGCGCAATATAAAAAAGTGAAATGCGCATCTTGCTTCAGATCATAACGTTCCATAACACCGATAAACTCCGCCTTTTACCTTGACCACGCCTCTAGCCCGAGCTGGCCCGCTTTGGCCCAAGGTATTCGACGGGCCAGAAATCCTGGCCGTTGGCCCCGAGTAAGCCCCGATCAAGCCCCGGAAGTGACAGTGGAAACGCGACTGGCTCTGGCACGCACTAGCACGGCTCGGCCCTGGCCCGGCAGTGGAAACGCGGCTAATGATTTGAACTAAGGTCAAAGGCAATTCTAGTGATATCATACACATTTCTAGCTGCAAGAAAGAGTGCCTGAAAAATGTTGCTTGATTTGGCTTAAGTGTATATAATTTCGACTCGGACTCGAACACGGGACTCGAGACTCGACTCGGACTTGAACTCAGGTAATGGTGACTCGACTTGGACTCGACTCGGACTCTTCTTTGGTGACTCGGACTTGAACTCGGACTCGAACACTGGGACTCGAGACTCGACTCGGACTCGACAGTTGGTGACTCGACTACAACACTGGTGAAAGCTAACCATGGCTGGCTGTCAGAGTGCAACGGTACAGAAAAGAATCCATTAGATATATCAATTACTGAAAAAATCTTACACTCTAATGGTAAACCATTACAAATTGTAGATGGATCTGCTACTAGGGGGGGGGATTTTATCAATGTGTTTATTGGCTACTCTTTAGTCTGTGGTAGTCTCCATGTCCCATTGGATTTCTTGATGGGCCAAATGGGTGAGTTACAGGGACTGTTGGTTTTAACTAGCACTCTTTGCTTCAACAACTTTTCTACAAAAGGTTTGATTCCCTGTATAGCTTCCTTACTGATCGGATATTGTTTGGTAACCGGAGGTGAAGTTCCAGTCAATTTGACTGGTTATACCCCTGTCAAAAACCCGCAATCATCCTTGTCATTAGCCCAAATTGGATGATTCTGTAAGAAAGCATACTCTGGAGGGGTTACATTATTGGTAGAAACTTGTGCTGAGGAAATTTTTATGCTAGCAGATTCTGAGGACAGGTCTAAAGTTAGATGTACTCGTCTCAGGAGATCCATGCCTAAAATCACACCTGTATTTAATGGAGCACATAGCAATTTTGTAGTCAGTTTTTTGGGCCAAATTGTACCTCTATGGGCGGGGTTTCATACAAAACAGAATCTTCACCTTACTTTGGCCTTAACATCAGCATCTCTTTCCCATGTAGCTAACCTGTCTAGGTTACTTCTGAGAGTTCTGTTAGACCAAGTTAGATCTAGGAATGGTAAGGCTCTTCTGTACTCAGCTACAAGGCCATCTGACCAGATGCGTACTAGGGGTCCTTTGTCACCTAACACACTTTCAGAATCATCAACTATTCCACTGTAAGTTACGGCTGACTGAAAAAACCTTTCAGTGAATTCACTCACAGTTTCTTCTTTCTTTTGTACACAGCTAGTAATTCTAGACCAATCTATTTTGGGTCCTAAGATATTCTTTAGGATTTTCAATACACCTTCTCTCATATCGCATCTACTGGCATGTTGTAGTTCAGAAGTCACTGCAGATTCAAAACTGTTGAATTCAGATTCAGTTAGAATTTGTGACATCAGCTGTGTAACATCTGCCAACGACATGGCATATAGACGCATTTTGCTGATCAATGCCCTTCTAAATTCAGAAAACTGTGTGCGTGCTGAGGGTAAGCTCTGAGATAGTCTTACTATATCTTTAGGTCCAAGTGCTTTTGCGACAGTTTGTATTTGGACATCAGAAGGGTTGGTAGAAACACTTTCATTTCCCTCAATTCCCTGAGACCTTCTCCAGCACCACACACATTGACGGAATTTACATGCACATCGGTTACTGATTGGAGAGCTACATCTGTTTCAAAGAATGTCTGTAAGTCAGGGTAAATGTTATCTGGCTGACTAACTTCTTCCACATCAGTTTTTGCTGCAGCTTTGTTGCAGTTCAATTTCTTAGTCAAACAGGATACTCTAGCACGGAGCTCTTTGTTCTCTTTCTCTAGCTCTGAGTTATGCTGAGACTGTTGTGTAGCTAGTGCTAAACCAAACTCTCAATGGCAGCAGATGATGCCTTTCACATTGTTATTGCGGATACTTGCTCCAAGCTCTTTTATACACTCATCTAACGACCAAGTCTTGTCTGGATGAATCTCATATTTCTGTGTTAGTTCTTGTATAACTTTTTCAGTGACTATTAGGTTAATTTGTTCTCCTAACAGTGTTTTAAATTCACTATCTGACCACAAAGGAGTAGTAAGTCCATCTTTTTAGTTGTGGGGATTAGTCTAGCACTTTTCATAAACATTTTGTGGATTTCTTTGTTAACACACAAACAAACACTCAAAACTTCTCTGATCAACAGAGCGTACACTTGTTAACTCCGATTAACTATTGTTAACCTTCCAAATTACCAACACTTCACACTTAACCCTCTGGGGTCTGAGGTGTTTTCGGGGTCCTTGAGATGTTTTGGCATGCTCTGACATTTGTGCTTTTTTCAGTTGCTTATAAACATATTAATGGCACAGGTGGAATTACACTCTATATAGCACACACAGGGCTACCATAATATGTGAGCAACATGTATGTACATGTTTGTATTTTTGAGAGAATATTGTTTATGCGTGGTTATTGAAAAAACTAAAAAATAAAGTTTATAATATAAGGCCACAAATAACATACTAAATATTTGTCCACAAGACTTTTGACTAGTGGATGTTATCGCCTAGAGTTTTTGCTTCAAATTGATCTGAAAATCATTCTGCCTTATCATTCACATAAAACAATAGATTGTTTTAAATTGTGAAAAACATTTTTTTGTTTGCAAAGGCAATATGCGGATGGGCGGAACGGCCCAACCCCCTCATGAATAATTAGGCAGTTCTCACCTGAGCAGACTGCATACTAATGAGCCTTTCATTCAGGGGTGTCACACAAGAAAGAATGCAAGGACAATATATATACACTACCGTTCAAAAGTTTGGGGTCAGTGAGAATTTTATTTTTATTTTTTGGAGGAAAGAAAACAATACTTTTATTTATCAAGGAATAATTAATTTGATCGAAAGTGACAGTAAAGACATTTATAATGTTACAAAAGTCTTTTGAACTTCATATTCATCAAAGAATCCTAAAACAAACAAAAAAACTGTACAACTGACAGACCAACAACTGTTTCAACATTGATAATAATAATAAACGTTTCTTGAGCATCAAATCCTCATATTATACTGATTTGTGAAGGATCATTTGACACTGAAGACCCTGACACTGGTGATGCTGAAAATTCAGCTTTGATCACAGGAATAAATTACACTTTACTATATATTCACACAGAAAACAGCTGATTTACACTGGAAATAATATTTAATACTATAACTGATTTTTGTTGTATTTTTAATCAAATAAGCGCAGCCATGGTTAGCAGAAGAGAATTCTTTTAAAAGTATTTAAAATCGTACCGACCCCAAACTTTTGAACGGTAGTGTATATAAATAAATAAATGTTTATACACACATACACACACACACACACACACACACACACACACATATATATATATATATATATACAAACAATCAAAATTTAAATGAAAGCCAAAAGCACATTTATAGTCACACCTTTTAGCCATCCACATACCATTTTTAGCCATCCACCGCGGTAAAAATAAACCAGTCGCATTTCAAAGTCGTTCGCGAAATGACCGCCAGGTGGCGCAAAGGGACATTTAGCAAAACGTAAGTGGGGCTAATGTCTATTAACAGTAGCCTAAGGATGAAATACTACAAGTTATGGTAATTTCCAAATAAGCCTACAACAAATTGTTGGTCATACAGATAAGATATAATCTTTTAAAACTTTAAAAGGCTAAAGTAGGCCTACACTCTCACAGGCTAAAGACAAAACGTTTTCTCGCTCATGTCAGAATCAGACGTTTGGATATTTCTCAGTGAGAAAATTCATAGCTGAGCGGTAGAACTTACGGTTCATCATCAAGATGACACAGGTTCAAATCCCGCACAAACATGGTCTGCTGTAAATTTTATATTTATTATTGCAAAGAGATTTGTCTAGCTCTAAAACTCTGTTACACCATACAGTTTTTTTTTTTGCTTATATTTATAAAATACAATTATCATGCATTTCCATTTTACACTAAGTAAAAATACAAAAAAAACAAAATAGTATCCAACAGAACGACTTTGCATCTGTATAATAATAGGCTACCAATCGTAATTTCAAAAGCAGTTCTGTAAAAAAATAAATTATATATAGCCTATATATATAGGCTATATATATTATTTTTTTTATTCCAGGCTCTCATGCCACACCCCCGATTTCTCACGCTGAAGTGTCAACCCGGTCGGTCAAATTCCTGAAGGATATCTATAGATACCTGTTGAGCCACTCGTGATCGACTAGTTATTATACCGCAAATTAGTTAAAATATCCCGTAATCTATCTAGAGCGAGCGTGCATGCGAGACAGATATTGTGCTCCAAACCGTGCGCGCGCATGGCAGAGAGGTCTGTTCCCTACAACCTAGAGTTTTTAAAAACATGGTTTTAAGTATAGTGTGATTTGCCAGGGGGGATTGTGATTTCCTTCTGGTCTAAACATCCCTGCTTCTGCTGAATTATTTTAATCCCCACACCCCTCCCTCCACAGCTAATCAATGCTATAGGCTACTTCACCAATATCAAATATATAAAATAGAGATATGCAACAGGCACGTTTAAACGACAAACAATAAAATCAAAACCAGCGTTTCAGTTGTTCATTAGTTTCAGTGGCCTTAATGCATGCACGGCTTTTCAAATTTCACAAAGCGTGTTGAGATTATTTTGAATTAAATATTGAAGTTTATAATTAAGTGTTTTGGCACCCCACGCCGAGTGGCCCTATGCATTTTTCTAAAGTCGGGTTTTATTCTGGCATGGTGAGTTAGTGTTCGACAAACACGGCGGCGCGTTCATTTAGATTAATTTATTTTTCTCATTATTACAGCTAAAATAACTTAGTAGGCGACTCCGTAATTTTTTGGTCATACAGATAAGAGTAGAGTAGCTTACATCGTTCAAAACTGTAAACTTGTATTCATATTAGGCTAACGACAAAAACAGTATAGGCTATCTGTCGTCTCTGTCTTCGGGAACTGTGCGTCACAAAAATGAACCGAAAGCCACTTCAGCTCAGTCACGATAAGAAATCGGCTATGTCTAAAGCCTTTAAATGTCTAAATATTTAGGCTAATAAATGTTATCTGATTATAGGCTAATCCATATGAAAACTAGAGGAACAGAGGATCTACTCAAACATGTAATGTAAGCGCTTCCCAATGAGAAAATGACAAGACAAGGGTGAAAATCTCGCTCTAATTAAATGTAGGCTAAATCGCCCTGAATTAAAATGTAAAAACAGATCAAATAATGTATTTGTCGAAATGTTGCGATAATGTTTCATTTAAGTTCATAATTGTTCTATAAATGTTATTTAATTTAGCAGCATTACCACGAAGCACCGTGTTTCGATATTTATTTGAATAATACAAAATCAAATAAAAACTTAATTCACAAATTGCATGCCTGGTTGTAAGGATCCAAAGATCCCTGTAGACTTTAATATTGAGTTGAACATTTTGTTCATGACAACAAATTAACAAGCGTTTTTTCAGATTATATTTAGTTTTGCTTGGAAAAAGCTGCCCCAAACCAGTTTTATTTCATCAATTATTGAAATAATGAAATATTTAGTAATAAACTTTTATGACAGAAATATCACTAGGCTACATGTAATTCCATTTAATTCCTTCATTATCAACACTGTCTAGAATAGCGATTTAAGTGTGAATTGCGACTTCTCTTTGTGTTAAGTCAGCCTCAGACTCCGATAGCCTGTGGGGGGTTGGAGGGACAGTTGCTGGACAAAGGTGTTAATGTTCCTCTTTCATATGGAGAGTGTCGGATAGCCAGCCTGATGAGCAGGCAAAATTATTGTAAGGATAAATCTGTGTCCAAATGTAGGCCCCATATTTTATTAAATTATAAATATTGTAGTTTATTTATTGTAGCCTATTTAAAGTTTTTTTTTTCACACAAAATTTCAATTGAAGTTATTGTACGGTGAATTCAACAAGGCATGCTGTGTCTTTGAAGCAACAATTAAAGGCTAAATAATTTTTTCGTGATTTGTATGGCTGACACGCAGCGACATATACAGTAGTATTATCAGAGCGAGGGAGACTAAATAAACTTGTTAAAAAGAGATCCAGCGCGAGAGAGGCAAAGAGAAACGCATGTTTTTAATTTAAATATGTTTCTTTGGACAATTTTCGTTTTGTACTGTTTTAATTGTTTAATTTAGCTGTAATTTCTTTGGCAATACGAATTTAAAATGTCGTAAGAATAAGATTAGCCTAGTGTTTCTTATTTTGCATCGCAAAAGAAATAAACTCTAAACCGATGCAACCCTGTTTTAAATAAAAAAAAACTGTCCCGACACTTTATTTAAACCTTGAAATGTTCGAACTTGGTTTCAAACATAAGTAATTTTTGTGTTCTTTTACATTACACAATAATTTAGCAGACTAAAGACGAGCTTCTTCTTTTTCATTTTCTGATGCAATCGGCTGACAATCTTCCTTCATCAGTTTTTGTCGTGTGTGCGGCGGCTGCGGTTCTACAGGAGGAATGTAGCAAATTTATGTTGTAATGATAATTAAACAAAACTCTTGACTTTAAATAAGTAAACAGTTATAAACAGTTACCTATTTAAGCATCAAGGTGGTAAAATATAAACGCTGTAGGCCAACATCGGTTAACATCATGTATGCTACATTGAGATTCGATCTCGGGTCAAATGAAGCTCCTCGAAGCTCGTGTCGTTGCGTTGATCACTGATCTACCGTCTGTACGCTGAAAAAGTTGTAAAGCCTCATTCATGTAGCCTAAATGTTTTTATTGCAATGTTTTATGTTGAAATGTTTTCATTATTTATTCAATTACATTTCAGTAGCCTAATTTCAGTATTGTGATTATGAATTATTTTAACTACATTTCACTTGTTGAATTCTTCTGCTACCAGCTTTCAATTGCTCTGAATCAGCGCGGTGCGGCAGCAGATTACGCATTAGAGAGAATAAACCGGAATAAACGAACACTTTTCAGAGTCTATGATTGTAGCGCCTCTTAGCGGTAAAAGGCAGCAAATACACCACACATTTTACCGCCGCGGTGGAACGGCTGATGTGGGCATTGTCATGGCTTGCCTCGACATTTGCGTTTGAATAGCGTGCGTCCTCCGTGGGCGTGTCAGATTAACGCGTAATGAAGTGTAATGAGCTGGGGAAAAAAATACTGACAGCACTCTCTTTTCATACAGATTGCATAAACTGAGAATATTTGTTTTTTATATAAATTACTTCATTTAAAAGAAGAGAATTTAAGCTTCATAAAGAAAAACCTCTCGTGCCTGTGTGACAAGTAATCGCGGAGTTACAGTTAATCTTAGGACGCGTTTCAGAATGGACTTCACTGACAGAGAGAACGCAGAACTCGCATCATGTTTGTTTTTCTTTATTTGGTGAAAAGCACAACACTTTGTTTTTATTGTGAGTATCCACAAAAAAAATAGAAACTTAACAGGATCTAATGATGTACAACACTTATATGTAAGATCAAAATTAACCGAGTATTTTGAGTCTCTTTTACACTGATAAGAAAAAAAGCGAGACAATCGCGCCGGCGCGATAGCCGACCCCAGGGGGTTAAACACACACAGGTATCTGATGCACATGTACAGTTAGGGCAGGAATCTGTCATGAATCTGTTTTTAAAGACGGCTCGCCCGTGCGTTGCGGTCGACTCATTTCCGATTTTGATGGGCACATTCTCTGCTCTGCGTGCTTGGGCTTGATCACGCTAGAGCAGCGTTTGTGGATGACTCACGTTCTCCCCGCGGGAACGTGACCATCGCGTCATTACGGTCGCGACTCAATGATCTCGTTAGAGAGTCCCCTCATCCACACCCCGATCTAACACTCTCCACGTGAGGTGCTACTTCGGCTGGTGGCCAGGGTGACCTGAGGGTGTGAGTGTGGAACAAATACGCCGACTGTTTGTCCGTGGACCACGCCCCCCTCTTCAGTGACGCAACCCGCGAGTGTTCAGGGGATTCCCCGGGTCTATTTTCGGATGCCCCGCGGGTTTCCCTTGACGCTCCAGAATCGGATCTGTTGTCCATCGCAGCATCACAGGGCGGGCTAGAATCTTCAGGAAGTGAAGATTCGACAGTGCTTCCACTTTCGGGTGTGCATATGGCATTTGTCGAGTTAGATCCTGAGATGACGGCCATGCTTTCCCGGGCCGCTGCGAG
Organism: Rhinichthys klamathensis goyatoka; assembly: GCF_029890125.1. NCBI lineage: Eukaryota > Metazoa > Chordata > Actinopteri > Cypriniformes > Leuciscidae > Rhinichthys > Rhinichthys klamathensis. Next base: position 514,046 of record NW_026606556.1, read on the forward strand.
CATCGGACTAGAGTGGAACCTTTCACCCTGTCCGAGCGCTCGCTGCTGGGCGATTGGTTTTGGGTGTGGCCGCTGACTCCTGTCAGCGTCCACTCCAATGCCTTTCTTCCCGGATGTGCATCAGGAGATCTCGAAATCCTCGAAGACCCCCATGTCTTCCAGCGATCCCTCGTTGATCTCCTCCGGGTCCCCCCGGTTGAACGCTCTGTTGCGATGCTACTGTGTCCTCAGAGTGCTTCCTCTCGGCGCGATCCTAAGCACCCGTCCGAAGCCTGTAGTTTTTCGTCTACACTTGTGGCGAATTCCTGTAGCACTACAGGACAGGCAGCCGCCTCACTGCATGCCATGGCCATTCTGCTGGTCTACCAGCCCTAGATGCTCGCGGACATGCACGAGGGCGGGACTGACCCAAGGCTCTTCAATGAGCTGCGCGCCCTTGCTCTCCGAGCGACGAAAGTGGCCGTACGCTCCCTGGGTCAGGTGATGTCCACCATTCTGTGGCTGAACCTGTCTGATGTGCAGGATGTCGGGCGGACCCATCTCCTTGACACCCCCATATCCCAGGTCGGCCTCTTCGATGGTGCGGTTGAGGGCTTTGCCCAACAGTTCTCAACCGCCCACGAGCAGACTAAGGCTTATTCTGCCCCGACGGCCCGCTGCCCGAGCAGATCCCTCAGTCTGCCTACCGCCAAAGGCGCCCTCCTACGGCTCCCACCCCGCCCGTTCACCCGGGCTGGCTCTGGAAGCCGCAGGGGGACGCCACAGCCCTCTCCAGCCCCGCCCCCCGCTATACGCCGGGTATATATCGCCCTGCGCCGCTTCCGAGCCATGCTCAGGGGGCAGCATGTACTAGTCCGATCAGACAATACCGCGACTGTAGCGTACATCAACCGTCAAGGTGGTCTGCGCTCCTGCCGTATGTCGCAACTCGCCCGCCACCTCCTCTTATGGAGTCAGAAGCATCTGAGGTCGCTTCATGCCGTTTATATTCCTGGAGCCCTGAACTGTGCAGACGAGATCTCACGGTTTCAGCCCCTCCCTGGAGAATGGCGACTCCATCCCCAGTCGGTTCAGCTGATTTGGGACCAGTTCGGGGACGCACAGATAGATCTGTTTGCCTCTCACAACTCGACCCATTGCGGCACGGATGCACTGGCGCACAGCTGGCCGCGGGGCCTCAAATATGCATTTCCCCCAGTGAGCCTTCTTGCACAGACTGCGCAAGGTCAGGGAGGACGAGGAGCAGGTCTTGCTGGTCGCACCGTATTGGCCCACCCGAACCTGGTTCTCCGAACTCATTCTCCTCGCGACAGCACCTCCTTGGCCCATACCCAGAAGGACCTACTTTCTCAGGGACGGGGCACCCTGTGGCACCCTCGACCCGATCTCTGGAGCCTCCACGTGTGGCTCCTGGACGGGACGAGGCAGGTTTGAGTACCCTACCACCAGCGGTGGTGGCTACCATCACTTCCGCTAGAGCGTCGCCCACGAGACACGTCTACGCGTTGAAGTGGAACCTCTTCGTCAACTGGTGCTCTTCTCACCGAGTAGACCCCCGGAGATGTTCGATCAGCGTCGTGCTTTCCTTCCTTCAAGATGGGTTGGAGCGAAGGCTGTCTCCCTCCACCCTCAAGGTCTATGTCGCCGCTATTGCCGCACAGCATGATCTTATAGAAGGTAAGTCGGTGGGGAAGCACGACCTGATCGTCAGGTTCCTGTGAGGAGCGAGGAGACTGAATCCTCCTCGCCCTCCTCTCGTGCCCTCTTGGGACCTCGCAGTGGTTCTATCTGCCCTGCGGAGTGCTCCCTTTGAGCCTTTGCAGTCAGTCGAACTTAAGTTCCTGTCTATATAGACAGCGCTTCTGACTGCATTGGCCTCCATCAAGAGGGTAGGGGACCTGCACGCATTCTCCGTTGACGAAGCGTGCCTGGGATTCGGGCCGGCTTACTTTCACGTGATCCTGAGACCCCGGCCTGGATATGTGCCCAAGGTTCCTACCTCTCCCTTCCGGAACCAGGCGCTGAACCTGCAAGCGCTGCCCCCGGAGGAGGCAGACCCAGCCTTGGCACTGCTCTGTCCAGTACGTGCTCTCCGCATCTATGTAGACAAAACCAAAACATTTTCTCCTTTGACCACGATTTGATGGGGGGAAGCTGTGCTGTGGGGTAAACCTTTGCTGATACTGAGCAGTTCCTCCTCTGGGTCTGGGGCCCGCAGTAAACCAGTATCCCTGTGCCGGATCCTGCACCTGATGACCTGAGAATTGCAGTCCTGATTCGCCATCGGCCCCCCCTGCTGGCGGTAGCTGTCTAGGCATGTGCTGGGGCTGTTGCATGGACTCCCTAATGTGAGACACTTCAGCTTTAAGATCTTTCAACAGAGCCATCTCAGATTTAATTTCCTCGAGCTGGGAAACCTTAGACTTCTGCTGAAAAAAATTAAAACCCACCAACTCAACAGGAGCATCACTGGACTGGACTGAATGGATGGTAACAGGTCTTTGTTGTCCTGATAATTTTTTCTTGTTCTGCCTCTCGGTCTCATAAGCACATGCTGTATTCACTCGCTCAAGCAACAGTTCATCAGAGATGTCAGCTTGCTCCAAATAAGGCTGAAGATCCCGCCTGATGTCGTCATTCTGCAGGCCAGTTAAAACAGTGTGAAGAATCTTCTGCACTAACCCAGGGTCATATTGGAGACCTGACTCAGATTCCTGCGAAGCAAACAAAATCTTTTGTCTCAGGTCAAAAGTGCGAATAAGAAAGTTCTGTGGGGTTTCTTTGATGCCCTGCACCTCTGAGGTCAACTGCTTATAAAGCTCGGTTGCACTTTTCTCTTGTTAATGACATCGGAGTATTCGCCTCAGTGTGTATTGTATCGCTTACTTTTTTTGATGTGCCAGCTTTACCAGCTATCTGGAGCTCAGAAATTTTGTCTTGAAGATGGAGTAAGTCAGCAAAACCTTTATCCTCAAGCTTTTCTAGATCTTCCCTCTGTATGTGGTTTGAAATTAGTGTGATGAGAGCTGAGGGGTATTGCACAAAAGCAAGATAAGGGATTAACCCTCTGGGGTCGGCGGTATCGCCGGCGATACCAGCTCACTTTTTTCCTTATCAGTGCAAAAGAGACTCAAATTACTCTGTTGATTTTGATCTTACATATAAGTGTTGTACATCAGTCGATCCTGTTAAGTTTGTATTTTTTTTTGTGGAACCTCACAATAAAAACAGTGTTGTGCTTTTCGCCTAATAAAGAAAAATAAACATGATGCGCGTTCTGCGTTCTCTCTGTCAGTGAAGTCCATTCTGAAACGCGTCTGAAAAATGAACTGTAACTAAGTCAATACTTATCACAGAACCACGAGACATGTGTCTTTTTAAAGCTTGTATTCTCTTCTTTTAAATGAAGTAATTTATTTAAAAAAAAAATATTTCCAGTTTATGTAATCCGTTTGAAACCAAGGAGAGGTACAGTTTTTTCGTTCTCAGTTCATTATCTTTAATTAGCTGAGGCCGCCACGCCCCTAGCGCTTTTCACATGGTAAATAGGTGATCTAACGTTATGCACAGCACACGCCCAGCGATCAATGGCATACAAACACGAAGTTTCTTCACTGATAGATTCATTGCGTTTTGAGGATGGCACGGTACTCCGACAAAGAGGCCCTTCAGATGATTCTGGACAGCGAGGAAGAATTCACTTTTCCTCAGAGGAAGATTATAACTCGGACGAGGAACGGCTGCATTTTGAAGAACGAATTGATCCCGCGCCGAGGATACAAGTTCAGAGTAAGTTGTTTAGTGTTTTATAATTTCTTTTCTGATCGTATAGAGCTCAAATGAATTTTCAGACTATATTTTGCCTAGCTTTTGACATCTTACAGAAAAGATTGCCTCACAATATCCCTAACATTCGCTCGTGTAAACTTTTTAAAGGTGATATTACTCTCTAAACATATTTGTATATTAAATATATAGTTTTGATTAGCTTATGACACTGATTATCATGCTAAAATACTGCCTTATGCGTTATGTATTTTGTTTGCGAATAACTGCATGTTTAGGTATATCCTATTGATTTAGTGAAAAATATTTCAGCCTCCGGTAAAATATGTGATACTGTCTAAATACAATATATTTTTTATATAAAAATGTTGAGTTTTGGTTAGCCTATGACACTACTTATGCTAAAATAGTGCCTTATGCGTAATGTAGACTATTTTGTTTGCGAATAACTGCTTAGGTTATATAACGGGAAATGTATTTCAGGCTCCGGTAAAAGAGGTCTAAAAACAATATATTTTTTATATAATTAAATGTTCAGTTTTGGTTAGCCTATGACACTATATCATGCATAAATAACTGAATATAGGTGTAAATGTTTGAAATGTAGTGATGTGTCGTTCGCGAACAATCCGTTCATTGCGTGTAGGCCTATCACTAAATGCGTGCGGTCTATGGGTGCTTCTCATTTCTTATTTGTGCATCCTCGTTTCCTTTCCTCGCTTCCTTTCCTCGCGTCTCAGCTCCACCCCCTGTAGGACGCGAGGGAAGGCTGCAAGGAAAAAAAATTAGGACGGAGGAATTGAATGAAAGCTTTTTTATACATTGGAATACTTGATCACTCGAGCGTCACTTCACTGCGTCATCAGCAGTGCTCAAAGGATCTGTCCTTATGTTGTTAAAGTTTATTTAAGAAATTCATAATAAATAATAATAAAGCAAGATACCTTGTTGAAATATGTGAGTTGTGTGGTTTATGTAAACTACAAAAGTAAAGTATAAATTCAAATGATTGTGACAGATGTGAAGGGGGAGGGGAATTGATACGTGCGTCATGTTTAGTCGATAAAACTCTTCCGCAAAGGGTACACCTGTGTATCCTCGCTCATAGCTCCTCTGGAAGCCTCCTCACTCCTCGATCCTCGCGGTGCAATTAGAGAATTGAGATGTCCTTCAAGATGGCTGAGCTCGATCGGTTTCCGGGTCATAGGATGGAGGACGGAGGAGCGAGGAGACGAGGAGGGATATTGAGAAGCACCCTATATGTCCCATCAACAGATCAAGGTTATTATAGTTTTGCATTTTTCATTAGTTTTTATTTTTATTTCGTTTTGACTTTTTGTTTTCAAATTCAGTTTAGTTTTAATTAGTTTTTAAAGTGGGTTTGCTAGTTTAGTTTATTTTTTATTTTTTGAAAATGCTTAGTTTTAGTTTAGTTTTTATTAGTTTTAGTGTTAGTTTTAGTCTTTTTTTGTAATTTTGGTTATTTGTCAGGGGCAAGATTCAAAAAGGTCCGAAAAAAGTATTGTGTAATAATAACTCAACAAAAACATCATACAATTTTAGAAATATGTATTCAACAATAACACGAGTAGCTACATAAAATGTACGAGCACAAATATGTAAACAGTCTACACAAGACTCAGCAGTAAGTGCAAAATGTGTAAGTGACGTGTGCCAGGAAAAAACCTAAATAGCCAACAGACTAAAGAAGACACACATGAACGGCGTATCAACACATTTATGAGCCTCACAAGACATTGCTAGGAGCTCAATCTCTTTACCTCTACAAAATCCATACGCCGTACCAAAAATCTATGTTACACACATCTTCTATACAAAATGCACACCCCATACAAATCCCACAGCTGTACAATTTTCACACCCATACTAAATTTACCCTATACAATACACATCTGGATTGAAGCAGCAAACATTCAGTGTAAGAGTTAAAAAATGACATAACATTATTTAGCTAATTTGAATCACAGCTTATATCGTGTTTTGACATCGACAACCCAACAGCATTAAACTTTCTAAAGAAGCCGCAATCGCTTCTCGGGTCGACATTAACACACTGACAAAATTGTATTCAGAATTTAAAATATTTTGTTATGCCACTTTTTAATGTGTGATTGTGTAAAGGTGTTCACGAGATACCAACCTTTAACTTGCTTTCAACGAACACTCGTTTTCATGGAGACGCGGTGTGCACGGAGGGGGAGGGGCTGTGTGTGTGTGTGTGCGCGCCGCGTGTATGTGAGAGAGAGAGCAGGGAAAGGAAATGCAGCTGAACGTGAAGTGGTTTCAATTGTTCTGTAAAATAACTTCGCAGAGATCTTTGATGCCAGAAATATTAGACTTTATTAACAAACAAAGCCGAGCATCTCCTGCAGGGGATCACTCCCTCCAGCAGGAGATCCCTTCCTCCTGCAGGCGATCACTCCTGATCAGTGCCCAGCTTCTCACATATATCCATACATCCTTTTCCAAAGATGGTCATACACTTATAGATAGTTTTGGGTGAAGGTCTTGTACCATGTGACTTCTCAGAATAGAATTGACATTCAGGGTCTTTTTACAGAAGGTCTTGCAGCTTTCAAAGTCACCTAGACAGAGTCCGTTTAGAGGACTCATACAATAAATAATTGTGTATTCTTATAAGGCTAAATTACTTGTTTTCTAAATAATAAAATCTTCAACAAACGAACACGCTGCGTTTTTTTAAAATGAATAACGAAATGCAATTATGTGGCGGCCGGTGCGGCGGCCCAAGATATTGACAAAGACGAAAACTAAGGATATTTACTCTATAATTTTATTTTATTTTAGTTAGTTTTGCCAAACACACATTACAGTTTTAGTTAGTTATCGTTTTTTTGTAATGCCTCGTTTTTATTTTTATTTCAGTTAACGACAATGTTTTTTCCCACCTAGTTTTCGTTTTTTCGTTCGTTTTCGTTAACGATTATAACCTTGCAACAGATATGTCTCCGTCCCATGGCCCATCAACAGATATATACATATCTTGTGCATCCATACCCATTAATTGTCCATCAGTTTACTTTGGATAATGTCTGCTAACAGTTTTTTTTTTTTTTTTTTTTTTTTTTTGGAATGTGTTTGCATCATGCTCTCCTTCTCCAGCACCTCGCAGAGGGACGCGCAGGTGTCGTTCAGTTCTCAGTGCGATAGAGAATCATACTGAGTAAGTGCACAGACGTAATATTTTACAGATGAAATTTAGCCTAATTGTGTTTACATCGTCATAATGTAAAAGTAGGCTACCTATTCTTGTGTGAAATTACAAAAAAAAAAAAATTATCCATGGCAATTAGTGATTGATAATGATAATAATACAGTTTATTTGATTGTGTTATCAGCATGCTTATGCTTTTTTCTTTTTTATAACAGATGTGACAATGAACACGTCCATCCACCAGTTCCGAAGAGAGCCAAGGCAAACAAGCAGGCAAGCAACAGGCAGTCCACTTTTTTATATATAAAAAAAAAACAAGTTTGGTCTTTTTATGTTTGTTTTTTTGAAAGGATGTGTTAAGTGATAGTAATGACTTTAAGTCTTTACGTTCTTAGGAAAGATTTCTATTTTGAATAAATGCTGGTTTTTTTTACTTTTTATTCATCAGTGAATCATTCTTAGTTCAGGCTGCCTCACAGCATCTTGATGGGCCATTGGGGGAGTGTCTTTAGTCTTCCCACCCAGGTGTAAATCACATTAATATTCATGACCGAATGGATATTCGGTCATGACATTAATATTCATGACACTCCCACGCATACAGCAGTGCTGACCAAAAACTGACGTAAGAAATTTAAATCATTATATTGTTGTTTGTGAAAGAGTGGTCAGAATGATTTTCACTTCATTTTGAAGTAAAAATTCTAGCCTACAAGAATAGTTACTCAAAAGTCTTGTGGACAATTATTCAGTATGTGTTAAATGGCCTTATTGCGGTGACATTTTTTCCCCCAAAACGTACTAACCCCGCATAATATGTTTTTTCTATAAAATGCAAACATGTACATCCATTTTGCTCACATATTATTGTAGCAGAGTTTGTGCTGAATACAGCAAATTTATATGTTGGCAAATGGTATGTTTTAAGTAGCTGAAATAAGCACAAATGTCAGGGCATGTCAAAACATCTCAAGGGCCCCAAAAACACCTCAGACCCCAGAGGGTTAAGCTGGGATTTTCCAGTTCCCTTTCGAGGGAACTCTACACTGCGTCGAGAATCGACATTTTGGGGACGCTCCCGAAGCGTGCGCCTCTGAAGTATGAATGAAACTAATCCAATCCTGATTGGTGTTGCGTCGTGACGTAACATGTGACGGCATACCCGGAAGTATAAAAGTGACGCTGTCACAACACAGCTTTTCGCTCTTCAGCAAGCGCTCTCTGTGAAACTGTCTGTCTTATTTGGTGTTGTTTGTCTGTGACAAAGCTCTACATATGGCGAGTGAACATTACACTAGTGTGTGTACCCCTGCCCTGTATATCTCACGGCGGCTTGGATCGCGGGGATCGCAGAAGGATCTCGTGGATGAGAAACGAGACTGCTGAGGCACTTTTTCGTTCATCATCTGCTGATTCTATAACACTCGTTCATGACGCAGAAGCCCGCGATGCGGTTTCTTCTGCCCGTGACGAGTGCATGTTGCTCGAGCTATCTGTTTCTGAGGAAGTAGATTATGCTCAGCATCGGGAACGAGCAACATGAGTCACACTCGCCGGCTCATGTTTCTGCTTATGTAGAGCTTGTGGAGGTTGTGATGCATACTGTAGAGTCCAGTCATAGATATATGTATATATATATATATATATATATATATATACAGGTCCTTCTCAAAAAATTAGCATATTGTGATAAAGTTCATTATTTTCCATAATGTAATGATAAAAATTAAACTTTCATATATTTTAGATTCATTGCACACCAACTGAAATATTTCAGGTCTTTTATTGTTTTAATACTGATGATTTTGTCTCCATAAAGCTTTTCAGCAGATGGAAGCATGAAGTGCTCCAAAATCTCCTGATAGCTAGCTGCATTGACCCTGCCCTTGATAAAACACAGTGGACCAACACCAGCAGCTGACATGGCACCCCAGACCATCACTGACTGTGGGTACTTGACACTGGACTTCAGGCATTTTGGCATTTCCTTCTCCCCAGTCTTCCTCCAGACTCTAGCACCTTGATTTCCGAATGACATGCAAAACTGAGCAACAGTCCAGTGCTGCTTCTCTGTAGCCCAGGTCAGGCGCTTCTGCCGCTGTTTCTGGTTCAAAAGTGGCTTGACCTGGGGAATGCGGCACCTGTAGCCCATTTCCTGCACACGCCTGTGCACGGTGGCTCTGGATGTTTCTACTCCAGACTCAGTCCACTGCTTCCGCAGGTCCCCCAAGGTCTGGAATCGGTCCTTCTCCACAATCTTCCTCAGGGTCCGGTCACCTCTTCTCGTTGTGCAGCGTTTTTTGCCACACTTTTTCCTTCCCACAGACTTCCCACTGAGGTGCCTTGATACAGCACTCTGGGAACAGCCTATAAGTTCAGAAATTTCTTTCTGTCTTACCCTCTTGCTTGAGGGTGTCAATGATGGCCTTCTGGACAGCAGTCAGGTCGGCAGTCTTACCCATGATTGCGGTTTTGAGTAATGAAACAGGCTGGGAGTTTTTAAAAGCCTTAGGAATCTTTTGCAGGTGTTTAGAGTTAATTAGTTGATTCAGATGATTAGGTTAATAGCTCGTTTAGAGACCCTTTCGTGATATGCTAATTTTTTGAGACAGGAATTTTGGGTTTTCATGAGCTGTATGCCAAACTCATCAGTATTAAAACAATAAAAGACCTGAAATATTTCAGTTGGTGTGCAATGAATCTAAAATATATGAAAGTTGAATTTTTATCATTACATTATGGAAAATAATTAACTTTATCACAATATGCTAATTTTTTTAGAAGGACCTGTATATGTTAGCTGGCCACAAAATAAGCAGGATGATCCTTGTCAAAGCAAAAAGAGCTAGACGAGAGATTCCTGTAGCACTATTCACAACCTCAGCGCCGGGCTAACTGTGTTTTTCCCCAAGTCTTCATAAAGAGATAGAAACTCTCCTGGGAAAAACCCCACTCTTTTTCATATCTCATCACATTCATTAAATGATTATTTAAATGTGGTGGGTGTGAGAGAGGCGGGTTATGGCAAGAAGCTGTAAATGGAGGAAGCTTTAGTGAGCTATCTTTCTCCTGATGTGGCATCTTCGCTTAAAGTCCCGGCGCTGCCCAACAATCGTGCAGGGACACCTCTGCACTGGTTGGCTGGGCTTATATGGCGGTTGGTCAGGCTGGTACGTTCCTGTACTCTAAGACGATTTTGCAGGCGTACCATGGCACTAAACGTACCATAGCTAATTGTAGCAGTTATGATGGCTTTGAAGAGACATCAGTGGCTAAATTTGTCTGGTATAAAAAAAAGGGGAAAGACAAATATTTTCTGCTGAACGCTCCGCTATCACCTTCTGGCCTGTTCTCCGACGCTGTAACTTCATCCGTCGACAGGTTTATAAAATATATATATATATATATATATATATATATATATATATATATATATATATATATATATAAAAATATGTTGTCCCGCCGTTTTGAACGTTTCGGGCTACATCGATTTCCAGTTCACCCCAAGAGCTTGCAACCGGGCACCGACTATGGTCACAAAATTTTTCTAGACTTTTTCCTGCCGGTCATCTGCTTCAGGAAGTCGAGAATAGTGCTCGAGAAACACCCGAGGCCGGTCTCAAGGGGCTGGTTCCCTTAGTAGATTTTGTAGAATACCAATGCCTTCCAATTATCTGTATGGGTCCTGAATATTTTTAAATATGGGTACAGACTGCAGTTCGGTTACCGACCTCCCAAATTTGTTGGGGTCGTATCGACCGCAGTGGTTCCAGAACAGGCTCGGGTTATGGAACAAGAGGTACAGACTCTACTGGAGTTAAGGGGCCATAGAGAGTGTTCCCCTACCAGACAGGAAGTCCAGGTTTTACAGCCGGTACTTTTTAGTTCCAAAGGAGGATGGTGGACTGAGGCCAATTTTAGATCTAAGGCTATTGACTTGTTCTTTGAGGAGATCCAGGTTCAAAATGCTTACAATTTCCATTATCGGAAACCAAATCAGATCCGAGGACTGGTTTGGCATGGTAGATCTAAAAGTTGGGGCTGTCCACTCAGTTGCAGGGCAACCGATGTTGTTCTTGCAGCGGGGCCCGGAAACGATGTGTATTGCCCGCCGTCTATGACGCTTCGGGCCGCATCATTTTCCAGCGAACGCACTCTGCGTTGTTTTTCCTCGAAAAATAAAAAACGAGCATCAGTTATGGTCACGAAAACCGTATCGACTACAGCCTGCCGGTCTTCCGCTTCAGGCAGTCGAGAAGGGTGCTCGAAAACCACCAGAGGCCAGTCTCGAGAGGCTGGTTCTCTTAGATCGGGTTCTTCCGTTAGGCCTAGCACTCTCTCTCCGCATGTTCATGTGTAGGTATATGGATGCGACTCTGGCTCCACTGAGGCTTCAGGGCATCCGTATACTGAATTACTTCGACGACTGGCTCTTATTGGCCCAGTCTCGAGGAATGGCAGTTCGGCATTGAGATGTCGTCCTTGGCCAGAATTAGAATCGGGGGTTGAGACTCAACACTAAGAAAAATGTGTTGGACCCAGCTCAGAAGACTGCTCTTCTGGGCATGAAATGGAATTCGGTTACAATGCAGGCACGTATGTCTCCAGCTCGTATCGAATCCATCCTGGCCATGGTGTCCGGGATAAAGCTAGGCCAGGCCATCACTGTAAAGCAGTTTCAAAGACTGCTGGGCCTCATGATAGCGGCATCCAACATAATACATTTGGGCCTTCTACACATGAGGCCCCCTTCAGTGGTGGCTGAGAGCCAAGGGTTTTTTCCCTCAAGGGGAATCTGTTCCGTATAATCAGATACGAATTACGCGCAGATGCCTTCGTTCTCTGGTAATTTGGAAGAAACCTTGGTTCCTATCCCAAGGGCCAGTGCTGGGAGCGTCATGTCGCCAGAAAACCGTTTCGACAGTCGCCTCCCTCACTGGTTGGGGCGCGGTCATGGACGGCCGCTTTGCCAGGGGTCTGTGGCAGGACCATCATCATTCTTGGCACATAAACTGTCTAGAGATGATGGCTGTATTCAGGGCTTTGAGATGCAGAGATGCTTTCTGTATGCAGAGCTTCCTCCCAGACATCAAAGGTTACCATGTCTTAGTACGATCTGACAATACGTCAGTGGTAGCCAATCTGAACCGACAAGGGGGACTCAGATCGCGCCCTCTGTGCAGACTGGCGCATCAGATTATTCTTTGGTCCCAGGGGAAAATACTGTCTATCAGAGCAATGTATATTCCGGGGGTTCAGAAATCAGGGAGCAGACATCCTGTCGAGGCAGGGGCTGAGGCCCGGGGAATGGAGACTTCTTCCAGATGTGGTGAAATTGATATGGGAGAGGTTTTGGACCAATGGAAGTGGATTTATTTGCGTCTCGAGAGACGTCCCACTGTCCACTTTGGTTCTACCTCTCACATCCAGCCCCACTGGGGTTGGATGCCATGGTACAGGCCTGGCCGAGGCTTCGCCTGTACGCATTTCCCCCGATCGCTCTGCTCCCGGGAGTCCTGGAGAGGGTCCGTCAAGAGGGCATCAGTCTACTTCTGGTTGCCCCAATGTGGCCGACCCGAGTATGGTTTTCAGACATAATATCACTCCTGATAGCTCCGCCATGGCAGATTCCTCTGAGGAGGGATCTGTTGTCTCAGGCGGAGGGCACAATCTTCCACCCTCGCCCGGAGCTGTGGAAGCTGTGGGTCTGGCCTCTGAGGGGGTTCAGTACCTAAATGCTGGTCTATCAGCCGGGGTGGTTGAAACCATACTTAGCTCTAGGGCCCCATCTACTAGGAGATTATATGGCCTCAAGTGGAATGTGTTTGTCACTTGGTGTAGAGAACATGAGTTAGATCCAGTCAACTGCCCGGTGGCTTCAGTTCTGGAATTTCTTCAAGATCGTTTCTCTGCAGGTCTCTCCCCTTCCACGCTTAAGGTATACGTGGCTGCCATTGCGGCTTTCCACTCACCTTTAAGTGATGGGCCTCTGGGGAGGCACCAGTTGGTCATTCGTTTTCTCCGTGGTATTTGGAGGATGAGACCGGCAACCAGGTCCAGGGTTCCTGCCTGGGACCTGGCAATAGTTCTTGAAGGGTTATCCCTGGCCCCCTTCGAACCTTTGCAGTCGGCTTCGCCTAAGGACTTAACGCTAAAAGTGGTATTTCTCTTGGCTATTACCTCACTTAAGAGGGTGGGAGATCTCCAAGCCCTGGCAGTGACACCAGCTTGCTTGGAGTTTGCCCCTGGCAGAGTGAAGGCCTTTTTACACCCGAGTCCGGGCTACGTGCCTAAAGTTCCAACTAATACGGCTCGATCTACAGTCCTTCAGGCATTCCATCCTCCACCTCATGTGTCGGCAGAAGAAGAGAAGCTTCATTTGCTCTGCCCCGTCAGAGCTTTGAGCGTGTACCTTGAGAGGTCCTCTTCTTGGAGAAGGTCGGACCAATTATTAGTATGTTTTGGGTCACCTAAGAAGGGGCTCCCGGCATCCAAGCAAACTATTAGTAATTGGATTGTTCAGGCTATTACTGAGGCTTACAAGGTGCGCGACTTGCCTTCACCTTTAGCCGTGAGGGCTCATTTAACTAGAGGCATGGCTTCCTCTAGGGCCCTTATTTAGGGAGTACCTCTACCGGTTGGGCTACTCCACATACTTTTATTAGGTTTTACAGTCTCCACCTTCCTAGTACGCCTGGCGCACACGTGCTCAGTCCTTGCTGAGTGCCTAAACAGTTTCACTCCGGGACAGGCCTATTCGGTGCGTGGCCTAGTGGGCACTCGTTCCCCAAAGTGTCGATTCTCGACGCAGTGTAGAGTTCCCTCGAAAGGGAACGTCTCAGGGTTATGACTATAACCCTTGTTCCCTGAGAAGGGAACGAGACACTGCGTCGTTCTGCCACGCCCCTTGAGGCCTTAGAGCGTCTTGCTTCATCGCGAGGCTAGTGTGTGTTGTGACAGCGTCACTTTTATACTTCCGGGTATGCCGTCACATGTTACGTCACGACGCAACACCAATCAGGATTGGATTAGTTTCATTCATACTTCAGAGGCGCACGCTTAGGGAGCGTCCCCAAAGTGTCGATTCTCGACGCAGTGTCTCGTTTCCTTCTCAGGGAACAAGGGTTATAGTCATAACCCGAGACGTTATCCTGGCTGAATTTAGCCCTGACTCGGTTGCATGAAGGGAGGCTAAATTAATCTACATTAAGTTACTATGGAGATTTACACTTTGCAGCTAGCCTGCTCCGGTCTAACAACCAGGCTAAGATTAATCCTAGTGATTTATCGGCTAGTTCCTCCCTAAATCCTACTAGATATTAATGTGTTTTAGTCACTTCATGGTCCTGCATTAAAATACTAGATATACTGTCATTCATCTAAGTATGCGTACTGTTATTTTAGTTATTGAAAACTGCTGTTCATTTCACTGTCAGAGGTTTGATGAATATATATATTATTCGAGATTTAACCCTCTGGGGTCGGCTGTCTCGCCGGCGATACCAGCTCACTTTTTTCCTTATCAGTGCAAAAGAGACTCAAATTACTCTGTTGATTTTGATCTTACATATAAGTGTTGTACATCATTCGATCCTGTTAAGTTTGTATTTTTTTTGTGGAACCTCACAATAAAAACAAAGTGTTGTGCTTTTCGCCTAATAAAGAAAAATAAACATGATGCGCGTTCTGCGTTCTCTCTGTCAGTGAAGTCCATTCTGAAACGCGTCCGAAAAATGAACTGTAACTCTGCAAATACTCAGTCAAACAGGTATACAGGCACACAGGCATGAAGCCTGAATTATCTTCTTTTAAATAAAGTAATTTATATAAAAAACAAATTTTCTCATTTTATGTAATCTGTACGAAAAGAGAGAGATGATAGTCGTTCTCGTCTCAGGTCATTAAAGTTAATTTGACCACGCCCACGGAGCGCGCGCTCTATTCAAACACAAATGCTCTGAGGCGATCCACGCCCACATCAGCTGGATAACCCACCGAAAGAGACTCATATTTACGACGCTGTGAGGAATAATACTATCTTAATAATAATCCTGGAAAAAATTACCTCAGAAGTGCAGGTAGTTTCATTTGGAGGAGCAACGGATCCAGCTGAGGAATAGGTACATTCTTTATTTTCAAGTGCTTTGTTCTAATCGCGATATGAAATAGTGTCTGTAAACAAAAAGACTGTTTGAATATGAATCGCATTTTTGTGTGTGAATGAATGAACAGCTTTTACCTAACTATATTCCAATACTGAGATGAGTAAAAATCGACTGAAATATGTTGAAATAAAATATTTTTGTATAAGCAACGTATTAAACTGCAAATTAACATTTATATGTCCTAATCATAAAAACGATATGTTACGATGAAAGACACGATGTCGTTTTTACTGTAAAATACTGCCACATCAAATATGCTTGTTTGCTAAGATGTTATTATAGTGTTTGTTCGATTGTAGGCTATATTCAAACTAATTAATCCGCAACTGTGAAATATGTATGATAAAATGTATACTTTAGTACAGTGGTTCCCAAACCTGTCCTGGCGACCCACCAACACTGCACGTTTTCTTTGTCTCCCTAATCAAACACACCTGATTCAATTCATTAGCTCATTAACCCATGTGATAATGAGCTGATGAGTTGAATCAGGTGTGTTTGATTAAGGAGACAAAGAAAACGTGCAGTGTTGGTGGGTCGCCAGGACAGGTTTAGGAACCGATGCTTTAGTATATACAAAGAAAGATTACATTTGAAATATAGTTAAAATTGTAATTGTTGTTGTAATTGTAACCTTTATATTAAAATAGCAAAAATATATGTAGGCTACATATAAATAAATCTTAGGTAAATCTTAAAAGCTCAATATAAGCCTCCTCTTTAAATTATTTGTATTGTGTTTTATTAGTGACACATTTGGGATATATTCCCAAACTTTCTGTAAAAACAGTATGAGAATTACTAGAAATGTTTACATTTGATATTATACAATTTGCAAGCACAATTTGAAAAATAAATAAATAATTGGAACTGTGAACCAATTTGGTATTATATAGGCCTATATATATATATATATATATATATATATATATATATATAGTCATTGCATTCTTGCGGCTCAGTGACACACCTGAATGAAAGGGTCATTAGTATGCAGACCCATTATGCGCTCATTATGCGGGCCCATTGTCTTCTCAGGTGTGAATCACAGCAGGTTACACCCCTGCGCATATTGCCTTTCCAAACAAAAAGTGTCATTTTTAAATTTAAACCAATCTATTGTTTTATGTGAATGATAAGGCAGGATGATTTTCAGATCATTTTGAAGAAAAAACTCTAGGCGAAAACATCCATTAGTCAAAAGTCTTGTGGACACATATTTAGTATGTGTTTTGTGGCCTTATTTCAGAAACTTTAGGTTTTAGTTTTTTCAATAACCACGCATAAACAATATTCTCTCAAAAATACAAACATGTACATACATGTTGATAACATATTATGGTAGCCCTGTTTGTGCTAAATAGAGTGTAATTACACCTTTGCCAGTAATTTTGTTTATAAGCAACTGAAAAAAGCACAAATGTCAGAGTATGTCAAAACATCTCAAGGACCCCAAAAACACCTTAGACCCCAGAGGGTTAAAGCGTTTATTGTCATACACCCAGTGAGGAAAGCAGATTTTCCTGAGCAATTATTACATTGCTGTCCACAATGAATGCCAACACAGTGCAAACGAACTATACTATACAATATGAGAAATAGAATATAGACTATGTACCGTATTTTTCGCACTATACGGCGCACCGGATTATAAGGCGCACCTTCAATGAATGACCTATTTTAGAAAATGTTTCATATATAGGGCGCACCGGATTATAAGGCGCATAAGATACTGCAGTCAAACGTTTGACTGGGTTTGCGAATGCATCCACTAGATGTCAACAAATGTCAACAAAAAAGTCAAACTTTATTAAGCTTACTGACAACTCCGTTCACTCCCATGGTAACGTTGTTCAAACGTTAAAGGAAAACTCCGGTCAATTTTAACATTGAGCTCATTTTTTGTAAATTTGGAGTGCTGTCAGTACAGATAACAACGACAAAAACCGGTGTTGCCTACACCGTGTTATCCTCTTTTTAAAATTTGCACCCTGTCGACTTAAACGGGAAAAGTTTTAAACCTGCTTTTAGCCTCTTAACAACCTTAATGTGTCATTACAAGTGCACAGCCATGTAAGTGAACACGGTGAATCTGACTCCAGTAAATGTGAAAGATATGAATAAAAATTATGTTTATTCAGCCAGCTCACATACCTGTATTTTCTTCCTGTTTTCGGTCGAAGTCCACAGTAGGCGATTGTCGAGTGCGCGCACGCGATCATTGGTAACTAAGCAACAGTGGAGACTCAGACTGTCAGCTGTCAGCCGATGACGGTGCTGTGTGGTGTTCTGAGAATATCAGCTCAAATGGATAGTTCGGATAGTTCATCCGAATCAGATGTTGAACACACGGAGGAGGTTTGATCGCGCGCGCGCGAACTCGACAATCAACTACTGTGGACTTCGGCTGAAAACAGGAAGTAAATACGGGTATGTGAGCTGGCTGAATAAAGAGATTATTCCTGCCTTCGTGAAAGCTCGGATCACAGTTGAGACTGATATATCAGCCCAGGCATCCACGATCCATTGGCAGATAGTGGCGTAAGTCGCCCGGCGCTGTCTCCCCGTCTTGGTGAACGTGTGTTCACCATCCATATATAAGGCGCTCCGCATTATAAGGCGCACTGTCATTTTTTGAGAAAATTAAAGGCTTTTAAGTGCGCCTTATAGTGCGGAAAATACGGTATATCTATATATGCAAGTATAGAGTAGAAATGTACTGTTGAATGAGAAAAAATATCAATAAATTATATTTTATTGCAGTTGATGAGATAATAAGAAATGGCTCATGAAGTTGCAAATGTGGTTTCAATTAAGTCCGTAACGAGGTCAATATGTAGTATATATAGACTAAAGATTTGTGTATTTCCTATTCACAATGGCTTGCCCTTTGGATGATGTAGTTGATGAGGAAGTTGTAATACTCAGGCGAGCATTCAGGCATGAAAGAGTCTTCCGAGATAGGGCAGACCCATTGGCCTTTTCAGATGAATATCTGTAGGCTGCTGGGTCCAAACATACAGCACAGGGGCCGTATTCACAAAGAATTTTATCTTACCATTAGGAGTACTCCTAAATCGCACTAAAATATTTTAGCTAGGAGTTTTCTCTTAAAAGTTATTCACAACGCCTTTCAGACCTACTCTTAGTAAGGAAAAATGACAACTCCTAAACTAAGAGTGAGTCATCGTTGCTATGGATGACGTCAATTCTCATGCACGAGCTTCCTCGCAATGATCACGGTGATTGGTTGTTAGATGACAGGGCCATCATGCGGAACATAACACAGACGCAACAAATCATGGAATTACGACATCTAAATATGTATGTGTCCTACACAAAATAATAATAGTAATGTCATCGAAATACATGTATAATGACATGTTTGTGCAGGCTCCAGTTAAGTGTAATTCTAAAAAGGCAGAGAGAGAGAGAAAAGTCGTAAATTAAATGAAATCAAGGTAGCCTAATACCCCAATGAAAACCGCCACTTGCCTAATAATGAAAAAACGACACTTGCATTAACACTTGCTTGGTTAATTGACATCCTATTAGCCTAAATAGACTACTTAACCCTCTGGGGACCAAGGTGTTTTTGGGGTCCTTGAGATGTTTTGACATGCCCTGACATTTGTGCTTTTTTCAGTTGCTTATAAACATATTAATGGCACAGGTGAAATTAAACTCTATTTAGCACAAACAGGGCTACCATAATATGTGAGCAACATGTATGTACATGTTTGTATTTTTGAGAGAATATTGTTTATGCATGGTTATTGAAAAAACTAAAAATTAAAGTTTTTGAAATAAAGCCACAAAACACATACTAAATATGTGTCCACAAGACTTTTGACTAATGGAAGTTGTAGTCTAGAGTTTTAGCTTCGAAATGATCTGAAAATCATCCTGTCTAATCATTCACATAACACAATTAGGGCCGGGACTTTAACGCGTTAATTAAGATTAATTAATTACAGACTTTAACGTGTTAATTTACACAAATTATTTTAATCGCACTTATTTTTGCACCGCGGAACGTTTCTCACTGGATGAGTTTCGGCGGACCGATTATACTGGAGCACCAACTAGCGTTCATGATGAAGAAGCTGACGAGATCGCTTGCTTCATAGATTGCCTAGATCGCTTTGGTTGGCCCGTGGATGGGAAATTTTGTTATAAAAAACGAACGGATGGAAGCGTCGATAAGAGCATGGTTGTGTGCAAGTTATGCAACAAGGAATTCGCTATTGCTATTAGTGTAGCTATTGCTACACTTAATGGCAAAAATTGCACTGGTCTGCTGGACTTGGTTGAACAAAAATAAACAATATGTTGTTGATTAAGCTTATGTATTGTCATTATTCAATGGTATACTAAAAATCCATGTGAAAAAATTACTTGTCACTGTTCTCAGGTCAAATATTTATGCAATTAAAATGTGATTAATTTCGATTAATTAATTACAAAGCCTCTAATTAATTAGATTAATTTTTTTAATCGAGTCCCAGCCCTAAACACAATAGATTCTTTTAAATTGTGAAAACATTTTTTGTTAGCCAAAGCAATATGCGAATGGGCGTGAACGGCCCAACCCCATTGTGAATAATTAGGTGGTTGAGAAGACAAAGACGACCCGCATATTAATGAGCCTTTCATTCAGGTGTGTCACACAAGAAAGAATGCAAGGGCAATACACACACACACACACACATACATACATATACATATATATATAAATATAAAATCAAAATATAAATGAAAGTCAAAAGCACATTTTTAGTCATACCTGGAAACAAATCCTGTTCAAATAGGTTATATGGGCCATTCTACAGAATTGGTTCAAAGTTAGAGTTGGAAACATCTTGAAAAGAAAATTGTCTTTTTCCATAAATGTCTTAGTAGGCCAATACATTTTATCATACATATTTCAAAGTTAAGGATTCATTATTTTGATATAGCTTGCATTGGAACAAACACTATTCTTAGTTGATTAGTTTATTGACAAACATACTATATATTTAACATATGAGCAGAAACTGCTAACAAAAGCTTATTTGATGTCTATTTTAGAGTTAAAACTTTATAATCTATCCAAAACTAGTCACACACACACACACACAGAAACATGATTCAAATTTAAACAGTAGGCTATTTTTGCGTTTACAGACACTAACGTTATTATATATCGCGATTAGAACAAAGCACAAAAATAAAAACATTTACAGCTCAGCTCGCTCCTCGAAGTGAAAATAAACCAGCACTTGTTCTGAGGTAGGTAAATGTCCCAGGATTAAATTCCATACAGAAATATAAAAACACTTACAACTCAGCTCGCTCCTCGAAGTGAAAATAAACCAGGACTTGTTCTGAGGTAGGTAAATGTCCCAGGATTATTCCTCACAGCCGCGCAAGACGACAGTACATTAATCTGACTAAATATAGTGTTTACTGAGTTTATGTGGGCGTTTACACGTCTCAATGTGTTGCTTCAGATCATTAGCGTTTGAATAGCGCGCGCTCTCCGTGGGCGTGGCACATTAGCGGAATAATGAGATGCGAGAACGATAATGAGAGCGGCTGACACCTCTCTCTTTTTATATAGATTACATAAACAGAGAATATTTATTTTAGTTTTAAATTAGATAATTTAAAAGTACAAACTTAAATGATCATAAACATATATTGCTCATGTCTGGGTGAATAGTATTCGCTGAGTTTTGTTTAAGTTTAGAGACGTGCTCCAGAAAAAAAGTTCACGGACACGGAGAGGCAGAACGCACACCCGGTTTATTTTCTTTATTTTACAAAAGCACAATATTTTATTTCGATTGTAGGTGGGCACAAAAAAAGTAGACATTTAACAGTTTATTTTTTAATATGTCTTAACTCTGTATGACCAGAAATGATGGAGTAGTTTAAGTCTATTTTTCTGCTATGTGAAAAAAATCTGCCAAAACGCACCGGTGCGTTTGCCGTCCCCAGAGGGTTAAAACAAGGAAATGTTGCTCCTATTGAAGTAATGTAATAGTTAAAATTGACGGTGGATTATGAACTCGCCAAAACGGAAAAGAAAGCCCAACTGGACGCAGGATCAGGTACTGCTGCTGGCCCAGTTGGTGCTGAAAAAAAAATTCGGCACTGGGATATCAAGCAAAACTAAGCGTGAGACATGGGAGAGGATTTGTTTGCAGATCAATGCAGCATTCCCGCTTGTGTCGCGGACCCCGGACGACTGCGAGAGGCGGTGGTATGCGCTACAATCCTTTGTGAATAGGTCTTAGTGAGTTAGGAGTCCTCTCGACTTCTTTTAAGCTGTCCCAGACTTAGGTGCTACTTTTAGGGCTAAAATGCTTCGTGAATTACTCTTAGTGAAAAAAATTAGGAGTCCTACAGTTAGGAGTGGCACGCCCATTATTTTTAGGAGTTGCTCCTAAATTCGCCAGTTAGGAGCTACTTTTAGCCTTAAAATTCTTTGTGAATACGGCCCCAGGACAGCACAGAGCCATGCTCTCACTGTCCCACAGATGGTCTGCATAGCACTGCGATTCTTTGCAAGTGGCATGTTTCTATATTTTGTCGGTGATGCAGAAAACCTCAATAAAGCCACTATTTGCCGCACAATAAGAAATGTAAGTCTGGCATTGAAATCTCTTGTGCACATATTTATCACCTTCCCTGGTCACAGAAGATTCATCCACATCAAGGAGGAGTTCTACAAGATTGCAGGTAACACGAATAATAACAGATTACTACAAAATGTTACATTAGCACAGTCACAGTATGACACTCATTATTTTGTGTTACAGCTTTTCCTAATGTAAGTGGTACAGTGGATTGCACCCATATTCGTATCCAACGCCCCTCAGGGGCACATGAGGGAGATTATGTTAACAGGAAATCCTTCCACAGTGTCAATGTTCAGGTAAGAATGAGTTATGGTTACTGTCAGCTACATAATTATTCTGTGCATTAAATGACCTTAATAGGCTATATATTTTTACAGATGATCTGTGATGCTGACTGCCTTATCACAAATTCAGAGGCAAAGTGGCCTGGCTCGGTCCATGACTCCAGAATCTTTCGGGCCAGTAGAATTTACCAGAGACTCTCTCTAGGTAAGCCACCCCATTTTTTTTAAGCACCTTGAGCATCAAGAGTACAGTACTTGTAAGAATTATGTTTTGTATTCGCAGGTGAGTTCTCTGGTGTGCTGCTGGGGGACAAAGGCTATGCCTGTGAGACATTTCTGATGACTCCCCTTAGAGACCCCCAAACCCAAGCACAGCAAGCTTACAACCATGCCCATGCCAAAATCAGGGCTCGAATTGAAATGACCTTCGGCCTCCTGAAATCACAATTTCAGTGCCTGCACCACCTTAGGGTCTCCACAGACAGAGCATGTGACGTGACTGTTGCCTGCACAGTGCTGCACAATATTGCCAGCCTAAGAAAAGAAAGGGCTCCCAGAGTTGCTTTGGATGTTGATTGGGACAATGCTGCCATATTCCCAGATAACAGAAATGGTAGACTTGTTAGGGAACAATGCATTGCAAATTATTTCAGTTAATTTAGTTAATTTAGTTTTGATTTAGCCCATCCCTTAATAAAGGATAATGTAGGCTATATAACTTTTTCATGTGTACATGCATTTTATTTGGCATCGGTAGCACACACTGTGGTTATCTTCCCAAATTCTAGTTCCACTTCACTGGATCAATAACTATAAAGTGTACTTGACATTCATTAAAAAAGTAACAAGACCACAATGGTTTTGGAATATTTTTCTTTTATTATTTTGCTGTTGTCACTTGTCAGCTTGGAGCTTTGGAGAGAAAAAGTTATGATGATTAATACATTGTGTTACAGTCATGGTTACAGTATGAACTGAAGTCACTTACTTCTCTTTCTAGTTTCTGGATTTCCAGTTCTAGTTTCCTCAGTGTCTTGCGTTTAATTTGCATCTCAAGGTCCATGTCCTGCAGCTTTCTTTTGTTCACATCAATCTTGACTTCTGTCAGCTCGATCTGTCTCTTAAGATGCATTGTGTAGAGATATCTGACAGTTTGTGAATTCTGTGAACACCTTTTAGTTAGCATAGTAGATTTTTTGCATAATGTAAATTTACTTTAGGCAATACTCACTATGTTACCAGGCTTATCAGGCTGCCCAATGTCAGGATCCTGTAACAAATGATATTTTCTATTAGTACCACTTCCCTGACTTCTTATCTTATGAACTTAAAAAAATGTGACTATTTCCACAAAATTGACATGATACCTCGAGCCTTCTGGAGTCCAGCGACATGGTCTCATCATCGGCAGAAGTGCACTCCACTGCTG
Source organism: Rhinichthys klamathensis goyatoka (assembly GCF_029890125.1). NCBI lineage: Eukaryota > Metazoa > Chordata > Actinopteri > Cypriniformes > Leuciscidae > Rhinichthys > Rhinichthys klamathensis. The sequence continues at coordinate 537,535 of NW_026606556.1, forward strand.
TAGATGTGGCTTCCCTCTGCCATATTCAATACTTGTATTGATATTTTTGACAGGACATGCAAAGCCTATGATTTAATAAAGAGTACTCACCGGTGAATCATAGTCTGGTGGCTCCAAAAGTGTAAGGGTGTTACCAGCCACTGCAAGGTAAGGCAAATTCACACAGTCCACATAACAAAATATGGATTTCAATATTTTCCATGTGCAGTAGTATAGCAATAATGTACCTTGTATGAAGAGGCCAGTATCCCTTGCTGGGCCAGAGTCAGTGACTGTCCCTCCCTGGATCCCTTCAATCACTGGCTTCCCTTTATTTAAGTCCAGGGCCAGCTCCTCTGCTGTGGTGAAGTCTTGGGTTGGAGGGCCACCCCCCGTACCAGATATATGACTTTTTTTTTTATTGCTAAAATCAGCACAGACAATAAAACGTCAGCAAACATGTCACCTATGTTCTCCGCAAACAAGTCACTTACCAGCCTGCAAAATATTATTGTATTTAATCTTGACTTGCTGCCAAGTCCTTTTTTGGCCAGACATGTTTGTTATTTAAGAGGAATAGATAGATACAAATGATAAAATAGATTAGATGGATAAAAATAGAGCAAGTTATCTGATTATAGATTACATCAAATCAATTAGAAACAAAACCTACATACAAATAGATGAGTAAAAAGATTAAACAGATTATAGACATAAAAGAAACTAAATAGATCAAATAGATGCACATAGTTGGTAAGTGTTTGCAATTATTCTTCATGTTAAATGCATGTCCACTGGTCACATTTAAGGCAAAGTATACAATTATTTTTGAAAATGACAAGTAACTCCTTGAATTGTAATTATGAGGGTTTCAGTGGAGCACTGGTTATTTGGACTACTTACGCATTCAATCGGTCCGCTATTGTTTGCCAGGCATTCTCTGTTTTATTACAGCAGCTGTATTGCCTTTTTTTACATATGTTTCACTTCATACGTTTCCATAAGAAGCTGTTGCTCATTAGGCGAAAAGTATGCCACACGGGTTTTGTACATTTTTGCATCGGTGATTCTGTGATCGATTTCGTGATCTTTTTAAGAATGCCATGAACGTGCATTTATCCAAACTATATACACCTGGCTTGACATATCCGCGCGTTCTCATCCTGGCTCAGTAAACGTGCAACGGATTAAGCCAGGATGCACTGATTAAACTAGGTCAAGCCGCGACTGTTCTGTTATCCTGGCTTTCTTAATTCTACTTTTGTGCAATACCTCCCCGTTCGGCCCTTGTTGGTAACATGTTCAAACTCTGCTCCGGCAATGATTAGATAGTCACAGCTCCACCAAACTTTCTCGGGGCAACAGACACAACACCCTTATTACTTCAAGCTGTAACTCCTCTGCCTCTGTCGACCCCATCTTTCCAGCTTTGTGTGTGCTAGCAGTGAAGTGGTACCTTTCAATCTTTGGGTAGTAGTAGCAGCTCCCCTGGTATGCAGAAATACCTCAGATCACATGCAAGCTGCCCAAGACGATCGGAATCCCACTGTCGCTGATTCGCCACCTGCTTCTGATGTTCTGGGTTATTTAAAAGGGATGTGTGACGGCTGGGGACATCTGTTGTAGACGCTGAACCACGCTGCACACTATCCCAGCGGTGCCTCCAAATGTTACGCCTCTGAAGCTACATCGTGTCCACTTTCCCTTTCTACAGTCAAGTCCAATGTTGTAATGGATTTACCATGAACAGCATAATAACATGTATACACAGTATCACACTTCACCATGTCATTTTCCCTTTGCACGACATAATAATGTCCCTCTAAGAAACTAAACAATTAGGAAAAATATCAGCTGGTCAGTTATAACTCCATATTACTAAACAATTAGGAAAAATATCAGCTGGTCAGTTATAACTCCATATTACTAAAATACCTGAGTTAGCCTTTAAAGTGAGTTACCAAAAATATATCCAATTTACAGCATCTTTAAACAGCATTGGCAAATAACCTTGAAACAGTACATTTAATAAAACAGATTATTTAAACAAAAATAGATTTAACTTAACCCTGAAAAGTGTTTAGAAAAATAAACAGCACAATAGAAAATATTTTGTAATGCTAAATACTGCTGTTTTATAGTTATTATTAATTCAGAATACACTTAACATTTACCCTCAGTAGTAGTGTTGCACTTAAACATATAAAGTATCTTGCCTCTTCAACAATAGCACTTTTACCTTATCCCTATGATATAAAACGAATACACACAGAAAATGGTGGCGCCGGCGGTGTTACATTACCACCACGCTTTAACCTCGGTCCGAATGACACAGCTAGCATACAGGCTACACTGGAGCAACACTTCACGTTTAGCCTGCTAAATGCGCATACCTAAATTACTACAATCATTAAAGGAACACGCCAACTTTTTGGGACTTTAGCTTATTCACCGTATGCCCCAGAGTTAGATAAGTGCATACATACCTTTTTCATCTCCGTGCGTGCTGTAACTCTGTCTGACGCACCCACCGCTAGCCTAGCTTAGCACAAAGACTGGATGTAAATGGCTCCAGCTAGCATACTAATCCCAATAAGTGACAAAATAACGCAAACATTTTCCTATTTACATGTTGTGATTTGTATAGTCACAGAGTGTAGAAATAACAAGGTCATATGAGACACCGCCATCTTTTAACCGTATAAATACTGGGAACTATATTCTCAGAAGGCGAAGCACTGCTAGCTATGCTTTTAATTGCTGACTCTATTACTCCAACTCTGAACGAGCTTTCTGCTCCTCACCACGGTGCGTCTCAGGTGCTGCGGTAATCACTCCGCCCAAGTAGCAGTGCTTCTGAGAATATAGTTCCAAATATTTATACGGTTAAAAGATGGCTGTACACAGGCTGAACGAGGCATTAGCAATCGTTAACAGAACGGTATAATCACATAAAGATGAATCACAAACTGAATCACAAACTGAAATAAAGTTGAATCACAAACTGGTACTTAAACTTACGGCAAAAAGAAAGTGAAACTTATGTACCGTATTTTCCGCACTATACGGCGCACCGGATTATAAGGCGCACCTTCAATGAATGACCTATTTTAGAACATTTTTCATATATAGGGCGCACCGGATTATAAGGCGCATAAGATACTGCAGTCAAACGTTTGACTGGGTTTGCGAATGCATCCACTAGATGTCAACAAATGTCAACAAAAAAGTCAAACTTTATTAAGCTTACTGACAACTCCGTTCACTCCCATGGTAACGTTGTTCAAACGTTAAAGGAAAACTCCGGTCAATTTTAACATTGAGCTCATTTTTTGTAAATTTGGAGTGCTGTCAGTACAGATAACAATGACAAAAACCGGTGTTGCCTACACCGTGTTATCCTCTTTTTAAAATTTGCACCCTGTTGACTTAAACGGGAAAAGTTTTAAACCTGCTTTTAGCCTCTTAACAACCTTAATGTGTCATTACAAGTGCACAGCCATGTAAGTGAACACGGTGAATCTGACTCCAGTAAATGTGAAAGATATGAATAAAAATTATGTTTATTCAGCCAGCTCACATACCCGTATTTTCTTCCTGTTTTCAGTCGAAGTCCACAGTAGGCGATTGTCGAGTGCGCGCACGCGATCATTGGTAACTAAGCAACAGTGGAGACTCAGACTGTCAACTGTCAGCCGATGACGGTGCTGTGTGGTGTTCTGAGAATATCAGCTCAAATGGATAGTTCGGATAGTTCATCCGAATCAGATGTTGAACACACGGAGGAGGTTTGATCGCGCGCGCGCGAACTCGACAATCAACTACTGTGGACTTCGGCCGAAAACAGGAAGTAAATACGGGTATGTGAGCTGGCTGAATAAAGAGATTATTCCTGCCTTCGTGAAAGCTCGGATCACAGTTGAGACTGATATATCAGCCCAGGCATCCACGATCCATTGGCAGATAGTGGCGTAAGTCGCCCGGCGCTGTCTCCCCGTCTTGGTGAACGTGTGTTCACCATCCATATATAAGGCGCTCCGCATTATGAGGCGCACTGTCATTTTTTGAGAAAATTAAAGGCTTTTAAGTGCGCCTTATAGTGCGGAAAATACGGTAAACAAACAAAGACTGCATTATTGTAATTTAAGGTGCATTTCCCCAAAATGTTATAGAAGTTAAATAAGACAGCATTAACTTTCTCCAGTTTTATAAAGAAATTAATTAAAATTTTCTTAACCAAACAATGATTTAAAGCATTTTAACTTAGCAGTTTTAACTTTCCCCTTTTTATGGACCATTTTAAGTATCTTTTAACTTATTTCAACCCTTTTTATGGACCATTATTACATCATTTTTATCATCCTTACACACACACACACAAATAATTATTTGCTCTTATTTTAGCCTAATAGGTGTTCCTGGCATATGCAACAATACATAATAATAATAAATATTATTTTAACTATATACATACAAGCTGTAATTATTTTATTACATTTTTATTCCTCTTTTTTAACCTACAGTTTGATAATGATTGTTTGCTGTTATGTTATTTTATTATGTTTTTACTGTTAGATCATAATTGCTGTTCCCTTCTGAAGTTTTATTACCATTTATAGAATTAAACTGAATAAAATACCAATTAATTGCAAAATGTCTGTATAAAGTGTTTTGAATTATCACTATCCATCCCTTATTTTGTTAGATTTTTTAATTATCAAATACTGAGTAACAAAAAGGCTTGCATTGTGTTCCCTTTCTAACCAAATGTTATTGTTTGATTGTAATCACAATGCAAAACCTAATACTTATCTAACAGAAATATCTAAAAATATCAAAAAGTAGTCTTTTAGAATGTCTAAATATATATCTAAAAAAAAAAAAAAAACGAATAAAATGGAGAAATCATGTCTAAAAAAAAACAAGGCGAATTAAAAGGCCTCTCTATGTATTTATATAGGGAGCTATATTATAGCCTATGGGCGGTTACAGGACATTACACACATTTATATTTTTTAACGCCACTGGACGGCGCTTTTCTCACTTCAAAATTTTTATTTTAAAGGCCTGCACTCTATTTTTATGTGAAATGTTGCATTTATTATAAATTTTTTTTTTTTAAAAATATATATTAATTCTAATGGAAAAAATAGCTAATAAAAATTGTATAATTATTGCATAGTAACAGAAATCTTTAAAAATTCTAAATAATAATCAAAAATTATTATTGAACAAGAATATATTACATTAGTTTTCCTGGGGGGAAAAAAAAGTTACATTTTAAGGCTTCGTTCACTTTAGACCGGGAAGAAGCCAAGTGTGACCCCTAAACGAAGAGGACCAGAGGGTTAATAATACTGCTATATAGACTACATGATAGGTATCTTTTCTAATATTTATTAGTTTATTATAGTGTAAACTGAAATATTATACTGTGTTTTACAGAGAAGGCATGAGACACATCTGGAGGAATACTGTCAACTGACTTCAACAGCCTGCAAGAGGCCATCAGAAGGTGGAACAGGCTTCAAGACGAAGCAACTGAAGCTGCTGGAGACCAAGCAGGTGTCTCAGAAGACAGTTGATCAGGCTATCCTCCGCTTCATCGTTCAAGGTCTCCAGCCCTTCTCCCTGGTTGAGAAACCATCCTTCCAAGACCTTATTGTAGAATTACAACCGAGTAGTGCCGTCATGTCCCGCATGTGCGGCGCAAGATTGATTCAGCTACATCTAAAATGAAAGAACGTCTCAAGAACGAAATGAAAAAGGTACCATACATTGCCACCACTACTGATTGTTGGATGGCCAGGAGAAGGAGCTTTATAGGTGTAACAACCCACTGGCTCGATCCTTGCAGTTTTAAACGCCGTTCAGTTGCCTTTGCTTGCCGTCAACTAAGGGGCTCCCACACATTTGATGCATTGGCAGCTGTTTTGACCGACATTCATGCAGAGTATGAAATAAGTCTAAAGGTTGTTAGAACTACAACAGACAACGGGTCGAATTTTGTCAAAGCGTTCCGTGTCTTTGGTCAGCAGGATGAAAATAACAATGAAGAGTTAGTTGCAGAAGGCACAATCGAAGAAGAAGTAGTAGGAGAAGATTGTGATGCATCTGATGGTGAAGAGGAGGTGGAATTCATGGATGTGGAAACCATTCTGGAGGAAGATGATGGGCTTCAGTATCAGCTGCCGAAACATCATCGGTGTGCATGCCACTTACTAAATTTAGTTTCCACAGTCGATGTTGATCGCACTAATAAGACAGAAGCTTACAAGAAATTGTCCAGATCAGCCTTTTCTAAGTGTCAGGCACTCTGGAATAAAGCATCAACGTCTCCTCAAAATGCAGAGCTTATAGAGGAACACTGTAAGCTTCACCTGGTACAGCCTAATTCAACTCGATGGAACTCCTCTTTCATGGCCATGGAACGTGTGGTCAGAATCATTAGAGACCAAGGAGAGGGGTCTGGGAGAACGGTCTGTGCTGTACTCAATTTTCCAATGTAAGTAGCTTATGTAGGGTGACCATATTTTGATTACCAAAAACCAGGACACTCGGCCCGACAAACAGATACTCAAATGATACTCGAAGTTTACTCAAAGATGCCTTATTAATTTCAATACATTTAAAGTAGCCTATGCCTCCTCTGTATGGATAGAAAATTGTTATATTACAAGACACAAATTCAGATAGGCTTCTCAGAGGTTACTCAACATGTTTTTTATGACAGGTTTCAAAAATAATGAATGAAATAATGATAGAAATAATGTCTCTTCTGTATCAGAAAAATAAATATATAAATAATAAATAACTAAAAGAAATACCTCCAAATTGAACAAAAATAGCTCTCACAAACTTACAAAAACGAACTAACAAAATATATTTATATCTTTAGTTTTCTTCCTCTTTATCCTTTTTTTCTTCCTCATCCTCCTTGTTTGCCCATCTATATTTTGCTGTAGAGCTGATCTTTCCCAGCAGTTTTTTGAAAACCAGGACATTTTTTTTAATCACTTTATAAAAAACAGCCAGGACGGTCAGGACAGGACGTGAAAACAGGACATGTCCTGGGAAAACAGGACTGTTGGTCACCCGAAGCTTATGTTAATGTATAATTGTGTTCTTATTTTGTTAGAGTAATGCTTACCACATAATCTGCTGTAGGTACATAAACAAATAAATAAACGTCCAGCATTGCACAGTGGTTCTGTATACATTTTGTTGAAATATGTGTTTGTTTATTTTCTTCTGTTTCTATTAGGTTCAGTCCGGCTGACATAGCCTTTTTAGGGGAATATGTCACCACCATGAGTCCAGTTGCGAAGTCCTTGAACATACTACAAGGAGAAGTCAAAGTTCAGATGGGCTGGCTGCTCCCGACAATCACCACCCTCACAACCAAGCTTAAAAAATCCAGACCGTCACTCAGATTTTCCAAGCCACTTGTTGATGCTCTTCTTGAAGGTTTGAGGAAGCGGTTTGAGAGCATGATGTCAGAGCCAGAGCTAATTGCAGCAGCTATTCTCGTTCCAAGGTTCAAAACCTCCTGGACCAGCAATGACACAGTCCTACAGCTTGGTAAAAAAAATGTTTTTTTTTTGTTTGTTTGTTTGTTTGTTTGCTTGTTTTTTTTTCAAAAACCTTTACATCCAACAATGATTCTATGCAGTTGTTTACTTACAGAGTAATAATAACAAAAATATGTGTTTGTTGGTGTGATTCTGTGTTTCTAATCAAGGCCTTAGTTACATCAAGGAACATCTGCCAGAACACGATGAAGGCGGTCTTCGGTCTCCTGATACCACATCAACCTCAGCTGTGCGTAACCTCTCACTAAAGCTCAACACAGCCCTGCTAGCTTCAGCAGCGTGTGAAAGGCTTTTTAGCATAGCAGGTTTGCTTTTCACCCCAAGAAGGGGATCAATTCATTCACAGAATTTTGAGAACCAACTTCTTCTCAAGTTGAACAAGGACTTCATGACATTTGATTGAATTGAAGTACAGTACACACACACACACACACACACAGAGAGTTGTCACACATAGGTTGTGTGTGTGAGAATGGTGTTATTCAGCTGAAAGTATTTTCTCCTGCCTTTGTATGTCAGTGTGAGAGGAAGGGGCTTAATACCGTCACTCAAATGAGCTGAATTTTATTTTTCCTTCTTTGTACGCTGACCTAAACACAGCTGATTAGCTGATTTTCTTTAATCATTATTATTTTCTCTTTTTTTGCTCTATGCTGCGTGTATAACACGGTCCGGTTCAGAGGTACAGAACATTGCTATATTGCCTTCTTTGCTGGTTTAGGTTTATTGATTTGATTGATGAAACTCACATGTACACACAATTGTTAGCTGAATGTTCTTTTCTGATATTACACATTAACGTAAGCCGAGCATTTGCTTTGATGTTCTTGAGTATGCGGTGTGTTTAACACAGTCAGGTTCAAATGTGGGTGCAAAAAATACATTAAAACTCTAGCAGAGGTTTGTCAGAGCGTTGCCATTGTGCTATTGCCTTGTGGGCAAGTGAGAAATGTTAAATAAAGCAACATGGTAAAAAGATGAAAATTACTTGATTTTACTTTCAATTCCTTTTACATTCTCCAAGGTATTAACATTTTTCATAACTCAATGTAGGACGTTTCTGTACATAAATGTAAGCACTGTGGCAGTAGTAATGCAATATTTAGAAAATGTACTTTTGTACTCTTGATACTCAAGTACTTTTAAAAACAAGTACTTCAGTACTTTTACTTAAGTAGACATCTGACTGTCGTACTTTTACTTGTACTTGAGTAAAATTTAGCAAGTAAAATTGAAGCTGTGTACTCTGTCCGCCTCTGCCTACCAAATGGATTCACATGCAAATGCGAGCCTGAGTAAAAGACAATCTTAACTTAGCTGTGCAATTGTACATAATGCTTCAAATGCCAGATGGACATTAAAACATAAACCAGACAAGAATTGAGCTTGTTATTATGTGTTTTGGGACTGAAAGATCAGGGCCCGTATTCATAAAGAATCTTAATGCAATGAGTCGCTCCTAGTGACAAAATTCTAAGAAAATTCTTAGAAATGTGGGCGTTTACTCTTAAAATTAAAGAAAAAAGTCATTCAGAAAGCATCTTAACCCTTAAAAGAGGTCTTAAGGTCAAAATTGTTAGGAGTATGGATGAGGACTTTTAAGAGGCTTAAGAGTTTCTTTAGCAGAGGAGAAAATGACAGAACGATGAAGAGGGAGAGGAAATGTGATGCAGACAATAGATGACAGTGAGTTAATAAGACGCTATAGATGAGTTTCAGTTTCAGATTCCTTTATTAGTCCCCAAGGGGCAATTCAGTTTTACAGCCAACCCATCCATAATAGTTAAATGCATTAACACACAATGTATAAAAGAGAAAAGAAGAAATAAATAACCACATCCACACATACTAGTATCACACTCACACACACGCACACCTGCCACTAACTAAACAGAGCAGTGGAAAGCAAGAGCCAGTACCATGTAGTTATGTATTTTCGTTTAGCAGTCTTATAGCAGAAGGAATGAATGAGTTAGCATAGCGATTAGTTTTCCGTATTGGCACATAATACCGCCGACCTGACTGCATAATAACAAATTCTATACTGAGTACATGATCTGGTTGGCACATTATTCTGTCTGCCTTTTGGACAGCACGTGTTTTCCAGAGAGAACAGAGATCATTTAATTGGGTACCAGTGATTTTTGAGCATACCTTAACAATGTCGCTCAAACTTTTTTTATCTTTCACGGCTAGTCCATTAAACCAACACAAGAAAGAAAAAGTTAATAGGCTCTCAATGAAGGCCTGATAGAATGTACATAAAATTCTTTTACAGACCCCAAAAGAGTTAAGCTTCCTCAGTAAGTATATTCTTTGGTTTGCTCGCTTAATAATGCTATCACTGTTCTCACTGAATTTCAGTTGTGAGTCAAACACTGTGCCTAAGTACTTACATGTTTGAACTATTTGAACATTTTCATTATGTACTACACTTGGTTTTGGTTCATCACTGTGCTTCCTAAAATCTATGATTACTTCTTTAGTTTTTGACACATTTAAGTCAAGGAAGCTGTCATCACACCATCCGACAAATTTCGTAAGGGCACTATTGTGGTCAGATTGGTTGCCCTGTAATAGGGACAACAGGGCTGAGTCGTCTGAAAACTTCACCAAATGGCTGTTCTCCCAAGATGACCTACAGTTGTCAGTGTATAATATAAAAAGCAAAGGTGAAAGTACACAGCCCTGAGGAGAACCCGTGTTTGATACGATGACAGATGACATATTACCATTTACATAGACCTGCTGCCTTCTATTTGTTAAAAAATTTAAAACTAATAATAAGATCTGCTCGGGTAACTTAAAATGTGAGGCTAATCGTTCGACTAGAATGTGGGGCTGCATTTTGTTAAAAGCTGAACTAAAGTCAGCAAATAAAATTCTTACGTGTGAGGCAGGTTTCTCAAGATGTTTATACACCCTGTCAAGAATGAAAAGCTTTGCATCCTCTACCCCCTTGCCCGCTTGATATGCGAATTGTAGTGGATCTAATTTAGTTAGGAGGATGATTATGTCCTTTACGATTTTTTCAAAACATTTCATTACCAGGGAAGTCAGTGCAATTGGCCTAAATTCATTGAGGTCTTTAGGAGATTTTGTTTTAGGGATAGGTATTACTGTTGATGTTTTCCATATGTCAGGTATATCCCCACTGTCAGCACATTTTTGGAAGATAACTGTGAAAACCTCACTAAGCTGCTCGGCGCAATAGTGCAGTGTACGCCCACAGATGGCATCAGGACCAGCAGCCTTTACTTTTTTTGTATTTTTAAGTAATGTTATGACTTTTGTCTGTTGTATTTTTATCCCTCTCTGAGGCGTTAACGTCTCTCTCAATGTGGCTATACTATCTGAAAAGGGCCTTTCAAACCTGCAGAAAAATTGATTAAAAGTATCTGGCAAATCGCCATCGTCTATGCCCTTCCATTTTATTTGTTGCCTTGTTCTACCTACAGGCTGATTAATGGCTGCCATAGTTTTAATACCTTGCCAAGCTGCCCTTAAATCCCCACTGTTATATTGATTTTCAATTTTGTTCTTATACTGGATTTTTGCCTTCCTTATTTCATTTTTGACTTCTCTTGAGGCGGCTTTTTTCTCTACCAGGTCCCCTATATAGAATGTCTTTTTTTTCCTATTGATAACACTCTTCAATTCCTTCGTTACCCAAGGCTTATTATTGGGATACATGACCACTTTTTTAGATGGAATAACCATGTCAACACAATATTTGACATAATCAGAAATTGTTTCTGTAAGTTCATTAATGTCACTACAAGTGTCATAAAAACAGTTCCAATCAGTGCATTCTAGACACCCCTGTAGAGAGGTAATACTGTGTCTTCTGTCCAGAGTTTGATGATTTTCTCCTCACGCTCTAGGCGTCTGAAAGCGGGCTTGTACACAGGCATCAGATAAATACTATTGTGGTAGGAGGCACCTAGTGGCGGCATGGCCAAGGATTTATAGGCCCCGTTTATTGAGCCATAACAAAGATCTAAGGTGGTATTCCTCTGCGTAGTAGAGCAAGTTATATACTGTTCATATGATTTTAAGGTTTTGTTTAAGGTACAGTGGTTAAAATCTCCTATAAAAAACTTTGGGGCCTCTGGGCAAATAGAATCCAATCTATGAGTGACATCCGCAATCACTTGCGTTGCCGTTGAAGCATTGGCTCGCGGGTGAATATACACAAGCGTATAAAACAGCTGTTGGAACTCTCGTGGTAAATAGAACGGCCGAAGAGACACAGTCAGCAATTCTATGTCCGAAGTGCATATCTTTTCTCTCACTACCACAGTGTTACAGTACCTTTTATTTACGTAGAGACACACTCCTCCTCCCCGACTTTTCCCAGTTGTCTTCGGGTCTCTATCCAGACGAATTGGGCTACCAAACCCACTCAAGACCAAGTCCTCATCCCGGTCTGACTCCTTCAGCCATGTTTCCGAAAAGGCGAGAAGACAAGTGTCTCTTATGCCGGGTTTGCACTTAATCCAAGCTTCCAGCTCGAGATCATGCAGGGATCATGTTTGTGACTGATCTTATTAGAGACACGCTAATATCTCCGACACAGCGCAGGAATGCCATAATGCCAGAAATGAAAGTAATCACTACATTAAGATATTTGGCAAATGGGAAAATGCAATAAAGCAGCAGTGATTTGGGTCTGTCACAACCTTCTGTAAGCAGTGATCACACAAACATTACAGCACTTTCAGAACCTCTTATTGTGTCGCAGTTCATTTAGTTTCCACTGGACATTCCCACCTTGCAGGCTCAAAAAACTGCAGTTGTGAATAGCAGGCTTCCCTGGTGCGCACAAGCAGGGCAATGAACCGTTAATAATTTGCGCTATAAGCTCCCACGTCCGCTTCTCGCTCCATGCTGTGACACCCGGCCCGAAATTTCCTTTAATGATGGCCTATAGACGGTGGGCCGAACGCGTTTTTCGTGTTGTTGATCGATCTCCATCGATAGAGTATACGCTTTTTTCATGTGCGATATTAAGTTATTATATGTAGTCAAATAAAATTTGTTGGCAATTCTGGTTTGATCATATATTTTCACAAACGTATGTTTTGATTGTCAATCTTCTTAGGCAAATCGCGGGACAGCTCTAGTAGCTGCGCCAATCGGATTGTCGTTTTTAACGTCATTAACCAATCGCAGACGGCCAGACTAGGACCCCGAAATGGGCGGGCGTGACATAGCGGCAATGTTATATTGTAGTAGGCCTATATTTATATATCTAACACAAATAAGACACTTTATCATGGATATGGAGTGTTATGTGCATGTTACTAGCTGTACATCAACACTAACACCTTTTCACTAACAAGTTGGATCAAGTTTGTACAATGTTCTTTAGAGTGGGTGAATTTAAATACAAAAGAAAGCCAAATCGCCCAAAAAGCTGTGGAAAAATAAGAAATCACAGAAGGCCACATTCCAGATGTGCCAATTCATGTTGGCTACCATAGAAAATTATACATGCAGTATGCTAACAAAAGAAATATTGAGAGAGCCAGCAAGAGGAAAGAAAAGACAGTACAGGAAGTTGAAGGGTTGTAAGGCAGCTTTATTGTGGTTAAGTGTAGTTGTTTGACCTCATACGTTTGGATAAATCATGGTATAAATGCTTAGGATCCTTTTTAACCCCAAACATAAATTATTGATATTTACATCTCAGAAATAGTGAAAAAACAAACAGATATAATTATATAATGTAATAACATATATATTAAGTTAATTATTATATATTTAGTCTTATAAAAGTTAAATATCTATTATCTTAGCATGACTACCTTTATAACTAAATGACAATTCAACTATTTGGTCAAGCAGGTTTTAGTAGTATATGGCAGTAATATATACAATGGTAGAACATTTAACATATTAACAACAATAAATAGATCTCTCCGAAACTATGCGCACAAAAAATAAACCCTGCCCATGTAAACCCTGCCAGGCCAGACCATGGATCTATTAAGAGAAAGGCTTCTATAGACACAGCGACATATTGTCCATACTAGACATCTAGTGGACACATTTTTCAACATATAGCGACTGAAATGTGCTCCATCACTCAGATGAGCAAAACAGTAAAAGGGGTTTTATGATGAACCCTGAAAAACAAAGGGCATTTTCATTGTTTCAGCAGAATAGATGTGTCAGGGCTTAGTCCGATCAGGCCAAGAAGATGTCTCGCAGGGCTGAGGATCTGGGATTACCTGGGGAAACAGATTAGCAGAGTTGTAAACGGTGTAGTAAAATTATTGGTTCACGGTCTAATAAATGAGGATTTACATTTATGAGGCACTTTAAAAAAAGAATTTAAAAAAAAAGTGTAAGATGAGCCCATATTAAAATGCATACAGTAATCACACCTTGGGCCCTATTTTAACGATCTGAAACGCAAGTGTCAAAGCGCAAAGCGCAAGCAACTTTGTGGGCGGATCCCGGCGCTGTTGCTATTTTCCCGGCGGGATAAATGCCTCTTGCGCCTGGTGCAAATCTAAAAGGGGTTGGTCTGAAGTAGCTTCATTATTCATAGGTGTGGTTTGGGCGTAACGGGAGCAAACCAATAAGAGCGTCATATCACATTCCCTTTAAGAGCATGATGAACGAGGTGCGCTTGTTCCATGGCGCAAAACTATTATAACGGCGCATTTACCAGGCGCGCTTCAGAATCGATTCACAGCCGAGGAGATCGATGTTCTCGTCAGGGCCGTAAAAGAAAGAGAAGTGACATTGGGGACGGGACAAACCCACCCAAATTAGCTTCGGTTAAACATGCATATAATAATCGGGGTAAATGTGTAAGCTTATATGCCTATTTTTCAAATTGTCATGGACACAAAAATGATTTTCCTCGTGTTTTAATATTTTTCCTTATAATAATATATCATTTGCAAAAAGTAAAATGCATCTGTGTAGATGAGAGAATCATCTACAGTGTGTGCGCGTTGTTCAGACTCTGTATTATGGTCAAGCATGCGCGCTTAAAATAGCATCTGAATGTACGCGCAACGCGCCACTGACTTTAGACTAGGTTTTTTCTGGTCAGTGGCGCAATTGTTTTCTGGAACTGCAAAATAGCACTAGGGAAAGTTTGCGCCGGAACACGCCTCCTCTTTGCGCTGAACCGCCCCGGGGAGCGCAAGTGTATTTCTTAGTTAACCGACGTGCATCTGTGGAGGGAAAAGTCTGCTTTGCGCGGGTGCAAAATAGGAATGATACATGTGTCAGTGTACAAAGTCATTTGCGCCAGGTGCAAGATAGAGCCCCTTGTGTCAATTTGAATAATAAAAGCATACCATAAGGGGTCGGCAGTAAATTGAAGTGGTTATCCAACTTGGTATCAGCTTGTAGTTGCTGAAACTGAAAATAAGGTTGACATTTTTAGAAAATGTATGTCATGACTCATGAGTAATTAAAACACTAAACAAAAGGGGGGAAAAGCTTTATTTATAGCAAACAATTATATGTCTTTTGTTTTATTTGACAATTTAAACAATTTGAATCTCAAGTGTTATCTGCTAACAAGTTGGAAGCATTACTACTACAATCCCTGCAGTCATCACATTTTTCTGTTTTTCCCTTATCTTTTCTAGACAGAGATTAAAGTGGAAAAGATAACATTTATCATATAAGTTTACATCTACTAGCTACATCACCTAATAGCTAGTCATGGAAGAGATAACATGTAACGTTATTAGCTAGCTACATACGATTACATCAACTACACACAACCTAACGTTACTATAGATAGACCTTCTACGGGACTGATTCCACCATATCTTTATGTACACAATAATAATCTTTTACATTTTAATCCTTTTATTTTAAATATTTGGCATGTTTGTGCATGTCCCTGTGTGTGTAATAAGCAGAGTGTGTGTTTAATAAGCAGAGTGTGTGTGTAATAAGCAGTGTGTGTGTAATAAGTAGGGTTGGGTATCGTTTGGGTTTTATCCGATTCCAGTACCTACTCGGTATTTTTTAAACGGTTCCGGTGCTTAAACGGTTCTTAAATCGGTGCTTAAGAAAATGAAACCGCACACACTTTATCAAAAAATAATACCCTTTAATTTACAGGGCCAAACTGGACACAATATTAACTTAAATCTTTAAACAATATTAATACAAACAGATGGTAATAATAAAACCAATATAAAATAAAAATTCATATTTACATAATATCAAATGAAACAATATTGTATCAAACAATGTAATAATACTGGAGATTAATAGAGATTACTAGGCAGAGCTGCCAACTCTCACGCATTGACCGTGAGACTCACGCAAATGACCCTTTTCACACAGAAAAATCGCGGACAAAGAGGACACTGACAGACAAGACAGAGAAGGTTACTTTTGATATGGAACAAATCCACAGCTGTCAGATTCTGTCAATATTTTTACGAGATTCACACAATAAATAACGTTTTGGCTCTTTGAAATGTGACAGATCGCTGTAGCGCGTCAGTTCAAACGGCACGTGATACAGCAGCCTACAAATACACTGCTTCTTAGCTACGCAGCGTTGAGTGAACCTATGAAAGAGAACATCTCTGGTTACTGGTGTAACATATCTCTCAATAGGGAACAGGACGCTGCCAAGCTCCTCGCGCTGCCGACCAGCTTCCTTTTTCGGCAAAGAAATCTGAGGAGCAGATGGCGCGCGCGCGCCAACATAGTATGACGACGTAAGTGCGTCGATGCGGCGCCCGCGCCATCAGCCAATGAATTGGCTTGATTCTACATGGGATTCAGACTATCGGCACACCCAGAGGGCGTTCTGACGCGTAATTTTACACGTGAAATGCAGCCAAACCTTGTGAGAAAGAGCGCGCATGCGAGACAGAAGAAATTATTCTGTCTAGTAATCCTCGTCTTTCATATCCTAATTTATGGCGCTACTGTGCAGCCTGATAGAATAACTCTGTTTACGTTTTCTTCTCTGTGATCTGTATGTCATTTCTAACTAGTGTAACGTTAACGTTAAATGTAAATACAAACATAATCCGGAATAACCTATTATGTTAACGGTTTACAGAGTTCATGCACAAAGCTAACGTTATAAGACAGGTATAAACAGCAGTAACGTTATTTACCTGAGCCATTACACCTGGAATCTTGGATGCCGCTGTTAATATTTCTCGTCTTCGGATAGGATTCCTGCTGGAAAATGTTTGATTGTGTAGATTTCATTAGAGAAGATTTTATGGTGTGAACTCATGGATCTAGCTAGCTAGAGAACGCATGTGCTACGCTACAGTCGTGGTAATGGTACTATATTTTGAACGAATACTATTGGCAGACGTTAGTCACGTGACGATAGAATTCGTTTTTGATTGGTTAGATGTATAGTACTCCCTCGCCTGTGCCTCATCCGTTTATTAAACGTAAATTTAGTTTTCAAAAAAATATGATCGACTTGACACTGCCAACAAACGGATACGTGTTCATAAAAAAATTATTTAGTTTATGTGAAAAAAGCAGCTACTCTATCCTCGAGGATCTATCATTTCAAAAACTAAAGCAGATAGCAGCGTTCGGCCCACCGTCTACTAGTGTTCATCCACTAACTGGGCTAACAGTAAACACGGTTCTTCTGACCAGTCGGGCTTTCTCGTCTTTCTTTTGTTTTTTAATCCATGTTTGCTATATTAAAACAAACATTCAAACCACCACTTAAATAGACAGCAATCAGTGTAATTGGAAAGAGTGGAACAATTTTTATCATTCTAAGCCAATCAAATACCTTAGGAAATTAACAGCAAGGTAAAAAAAAGGATTTATATACATAAATATAATGTGCGTGTGTGTGTGTGTGTGTGTGTGTGTGTGAGTAAACTATATACTTAAAAAGGCTCTTTTTTTTCCTTCTTGGACAACCAACCAATCACAGTCTTCAAAAGATTGTGTCATACATAGCAACAGGGTCAGCCCCGCCTCACTAAGATGAGAGTTTTTGTCTTTTCCTTACTCAGAGTTGCTCTCATATCGGTCCCGAATCGCTCTTAAGCTAAGACTCCTACGTAAAAGTTTTAAAGCTAAATTAAGAGTTTTCTGAGAGGATTCTTAGAATCTTTATGAATACGGGCCCAGGTTATTTGTTATTTTTTTGTGAAAAAAAAAAAAAAAAGAAGTTTAGCAGAGCATATGTGGACAGTCTTTCCACACCCCCCTTGTCTCATCCCCATTGTTCCCTCCTCTTCTGTCTGGACAGCGCCCACATTTAAACCTGAACTGATTGGGAGTCAAAACAGTTGCTGTGGCAGGTTTAGTGGAGCAGAAGCGGTTACCGGGGCATTTAACTATTTGGGGGGCTTTAACATATGAAAAGCAATAGAGGAGGGCTAAGGACCACTAAGGATGAGTCCAGGCAGGATGGCCTCTCTCCCTGTCAAATAAGGGTGGAGCACGGGCTGTAAAGGCAAGGGGGCAACAAAAGCTCTATTGAGTATGAATGAGTCCCCCACACAGCCACAAACAGGGGGAATTCCAGTAACTCCCAACTGTGCTGGAATGACATGAAAAGATTACCATACCAGTGGAAGTTCCACGCTCTCCATGTAGTCCATAAGAGAGAAACTTGACCCTTGTGATTTATATGAAATGGGGAATTGTGATTTATATGAAATGGGGAAACTTCTTACAACCATGCAAAAACCTCATTTGTCCATTTGCTCTCCTGATTTCTGGTTCGTGCCAGTGAGGTATTCTGAATGGTAGAAGATTGGATATAGCTCTTTAGAAAACAAAAGAAGACCTACTTTAATAATTGTGTGTGAGTGTGTTCACAAATAAATTCTATGTGATTTTTATTATTTTATTATGATTAACCCATTATTAGGATTTAACACTGGAAAAATAAAAGGAGGAAAAATATCTTCTTGGGTCTGAGCTCACCAAATACATAAAATCATAACTTATAATAGTATCTGGAGTCCCGGGTTCGGGGTCTCACACCTTGCATTAATCAAAAGGAAAAAAATGATTAATAATTTTAAATGTGTGACTGCACTTGTTTAAACGGTTGTCTATAGTCCTAAACTAGATAAATAAATAAAAATTAATAATTAAACCAATGAATGAAATAAAATGAATTAATGAATTAAACAACCAGTTCACTGAACAGTAACTGTATTCACTGAAATTTCTCTTTCACTTCAATTCAACATGCACATGCACTTTGCACACATCACATGAGACTATCTTTGCCCTTTACAAATCACCACTTGACAATCAAAGGAAAATAAAATAAATAAAGAATCAACCTGTATGTGTACACTGAAGTCTGAGAGCAAAGCAATTGACTCAGTTCAGTTCGTGTGAATGTGACTCAGTTCAGTTCGTGTGAATGTGACTCAGTTCAGTTTGTGTGGACGTGTAATTGACTCAGTTCAGTTCGTGTGGAAGTGACTCAGTTCAGTTAGTTTGAATGTGAATGCCTACTACATTCTTTGCAGGAATGAACTATGAACGATAACGAATCCAGTCCCCAGATGACGCAATTCCTCCAAAGTGGAATCCAGCGCGGTTCTCCCTCACTGCGCGAATCCAACACGATCACCGAGCGTTGAAACAATCCAAACTAATGCAATAAAACAGTTCAGACATCTATTTAGAAAAATATTGACGAATATGGATTAGATTAACGATAGCCACACATGTGGCTCACATCTCTCTCTTCAATGAGCTGGCGCGCATGTGACGTCAGCATCCATCACGAAATGCATTTAACATTCATAACGGGAAGGAGGAGCTCAAGATGGCGCCCTAAGTACATGGTCTAAGGAGAGCCGCGGAATTTAAATTGTTATTTTGAGTAGTGATCGTCTAATTTTTATATCTAATGTAACGGTGTTGGCTCTTAATTGTTTAAAGGTGCTCTAAGCGATGTCACGCGTTTTTTAGGCCAAAACTTTTTTTGTCACATACAGCAAACATCTCCTCACTATCCGCTAGCTGCCTGTCCCCTGAACACACTGTAAAAAAAACGCGGTCTCTGCAGACACCCCAGGCTCCACAAACGGCAACAAAAACAAACTGGGCTTACCCGCACCACGAAACATAACAAACTGTTCCAGCCAATGACCGACAAGAAGGGTTTGGGGGGTTAGTGTGCGGATGAAGAGGAGGGAGGGTCTAGCTAGCCTCCGTTTTGTTTGACAATAGTTCGAACGTCAACAAGAAGTGACGTCACCCAGGATCGCTTAGAGAACCTTTAAACAACATTTCATTTTTACCAAATGGCGACCTCTGATCGAAAAAGAGATAGAAATCAGACAAAATCGAAGTCTAAGACAGCAGTCACATCAGATAGCGTTAGCATGGAGGAACATTTCCATGACTATATATCGGCTGATGAAGACTTTACAGCTATACCTGTCACCCCCAGCAAATCACCTGCTCAAAAGAAAGGTAAATCGAAGCAGTTACCTACTTCAGCCGCTGTAATAGAGACCACTGTAATGGAGACCTCTGATATAGTCCTACAACCTCACAACTCATTAACTCCAGATCTGATGCGTTGGAGAAACTGATCTCTGACAACACCCTGCGAATTGAGGGACTTAAGAAAACTATTGACTTTGCATGTGCTGAGATAAGTCAAGTCAAGTCATCCTCATTTATATAGCGCTTTAAACAATGTAGATTGTTTCAAAGCATCTTTACAGAGATAAACATATTATTTAAGGTAACAGAGATTGGTTTGGTTTTATAGCGGTTCTTGAATAATGTTATTTTCCAGCTAAGGTTAGTTTTGATTGATTCACTTCCGTCGAAATGATCATTTGTTATTAAATTAGGGGCCGCTAAGACGACACCGTTCTCTCTAAACAGACTTTAAACGCGAACCTGTGATAAATGCTGATGGCGTTCACATGCGCATTAAGAATTGATTCTATAGTTATGTGCGTTTGAATATATGTGCGCAGGTTTGTAATTCCCTACAAACCATGCCTAAACAAACTACTTGTCTTGCCTATAAATTTTGATACAGAATTTTATTTTATTTTATCACTTCGGGGTAGGTACGCAAACCAAAATTTCACAACGCTTTATTTGTAGAGTGGTATAGGGATCCTCCATAGGGAGAGGCTAGTTGGCACTTCAGCACTGCGTTGTCATCGGGTCCAGGCGAAGGTCCTTCGTCAGATCTGGAAACGGCCTGGGTCCATTGAATTATAGGAGTCGATAATGTATTATGTGAATGCTAGGTCAAAGAGATGTGTTTTTAGTCTAGCTTTGAACTGATAAAGTTGTGTCTGCTTCCCGGACAATGGTAGGAAGACTGTTCCAAAGTTTTGGTGCTAAATAGTGTTGTGAACTTTTTTCTTCTAAACTCAGAAGCGAATACCTGGAGACTTGGTTGGAGAGTGTTGTATGAACCTCCTTTGGGAAAAGCCTAGTTAGTAGGCAGGAAGTATTATGTTACGGAGAGTGAAAGTTTTATGAGTGTTGATCATTTTATAATAAAGTATTTTTGTATTGCCCCTCACGTCTCCAGTGATCTGCCTGTCCAACTGGTAATACTTACCTGTGTGTCCTCCTTGGGAGTTATTTCCCTGGCGCCCCACCAGGATGGCGTAGTCGGATTAAGTTATTAGGGGTTAATTGTATATCCCAACCCTTCCTTATGCCACATTTGGCGTAGTGGGCAGGATTTACTGGGTCAGGCAGAGATTTACGAGAGACGAGGGGGTAATTTGGTGTTTAATGTGATATTGTTTGTTGTGTTTTTTTGTTTTTTTGTTTTTTTTTGTTTTTTCTTTTTTAGAAGCAAAACAGCAGCGGGAGTCCCGACCCTTTGGGCAAGTGGTACTTCTTTATCGTGGCCCTTTTCTATCTGTGGGGTGAGTGTAGCTATGACCAGTATGGAGGATGAGATGCGGGAGTTGCAAGAAATAGTGGCGCAGTTGAGAGCAGATAATGAACGTTTGCGTCATGAAAGGGAGCAGAGGCTAGGTGAGTTGCCTGGTCCTAGCTCCGTTCCCGTGGTTGCCCCTGCAGCTGTGCCTGATCCTCCTCATCCAGTCGAAACTAGTTCTGTCATGCCGGAGCGGTTGGTTTGCGTGCCCAGGGACAGACGATGCCCGAAATTTAGTGGCAAGTCCGGCATTAGTGTTGACGAGTGGGTAGAGGAGGCTGAGGCCTGCATGAGGATTCGTTATTTGTCTAAAATAGATAAAGCATTTTTTCTTTTTGACCACTTGGAAGGTGAAGCGCGGGAGGAGATTAGACATCGCCCCAGTGAAGAGCGGGGAGACCCGGATAGGGTTATTACGATTTTGCGTGAGTTGTACGGTTGCTCTCAATCATATGTAGCACTTCAAGAAGCCTTTTTCTCCAGGAGGCAGCAATACGGGGAATCTCTGTTAGAGTTCTCCCTGGGCTTGATGACCCTCCTGGAGAGGGTTAAACAACAATCACCCAATGCCATCCCTAACGCTGAAATCGTGTTACGCGATCAGTTTGTAGAGTATGTTGCCGATAGCGCCCTCCGCCGGGAACTGAAGCAATTCGTTCGCCGCCAGCCCGCCTCCAGTCTTTTGGTAGTGCGTGGGGAAGCAATTAGGTGGGAGCGGGAGGGAACGCCAGGAGGGGCAAGAGGTAGGAGTCAGTCTGTTCCAATGGCCTACGGTATCCAGTATGGAGTACAAGGGCATTCTCAGTCAGAGTTGAGTGAGCTGCGGGAGATGTTAAAATCACAGCAGAAACAGCTAGATCAACTCACCCAGAGTGTTGCAGGCATGCGTTTTCCCCCGAGTGCTCGTCGACCTTCCCTGACCGAGGCGTTACTCTGTCGTCGGTGTCAACAACCAGGTCATTTCGCCCGTGAATGTGATGGAGAACGTGTTCCCCCCTCTACCTTAGGTCGGCGAGAGTCGCATCCTGGTACGAGAGCTGGCCAGACTTTTTCCCGGCCGACGGAAAACTAGGTCCCGCCGAACTGCAGAGTCACAGTTCGGTAGGGAAAGCTCAAGACTCCATGATGTTGGGCCCTCTACCTCGTTTAATGGCTTCGTGTCCTCACCTCGTGGTTTGTATGGGGGGGGGGGGTGCCCTGTTTGATTGATACTGGCTCCATGGTGTCTACCATTACGGAGAGTTGTTTTTTAGAACGGTTTGCACCATGTGGCCAGGATCATCTCAGGGCATGTCAGTGGTTGCAGCTACAAGCGGCCAACGGGTCGTTGATACCGTATGTGGGCTATGTTGAGCTGGACGTGGAGCTTTGTGGTCAGGTAATTCCAGGGTGTGGCGTGGTGGTTGTCAGAGATCCTCCTGGTGGCACCAGGGCTCGAGTCCCTGGTATTTTGGGGATGAATGTGTTAAGCCGTTGCTATCAGGAACTCTTTGGGCAGCATGGTCCGGCCCTTTTTGATGCACCATCGGTGTCCGAGGCCTCAAGGCTGGTGTTTCAGGCATTGCAACACTGTCGCCAGGTGAGTGCTATCCCTCAAGATGGCCAGATAGGCAAGGTCCGTTTGGGGGGCCGTAGGGCATGTCGTATTCCGGGCGGCACCATGAAAATCGTAGCCGCCACTTGTTCGGGACACTTCGCGGGGGAAGCCGTGCTTTTTGAACCTCCGGAAATTGGTTTGCCTGCGGGTCTTTTGGCGTCATCTGCATTGATGCGGGTAACCCGAGGCACTGTGTACGTACCCGTGGTCAATGTAGGTAAAACTGATATAATGCTCTTTCGTAACTCTGTTTTGGGCACTTTGCACAGGGTATTCATCGTGAGCCTGCCCCAGGGTGTCTCGGAAGTTAAATCTGTTTCGGCGTCCGTGAACCTTCAGATTCCCACCGTTCTTCCTTCAGTGCAGGAACAAATCAAGCGTTTTGATTTGTCTGTGTTGACAGCGATGGAACAAGAACAGGTGAGGTCTCTGTTGTTAAAGTTTCATACAGTTTTCTCGGCGTATGACGGCGAGTTGGGATGTACCTAACTCCTCTCTCACGACATCTCTTTGACCGATTCGGTCCCAGTTCGGCAACGGTACCGGCGTATACCTCCGTCGGAGTACGATGTGGTAAAAACGCATATAAATCAGCTGCTTGATACTAGCATTATTAGGGAAAGTTGTAGTCCTTACGCCTCCCCTATCGTGTTAGCAAAAAAAAAAAAGATGGTACCTTACGTATGTGTGTAGACTATCGCCAACCGAACACAAAAACCCGAAAAGATGCCTTTCCTCTTCCGCGTATAGAGGAAACCTTGGACTCACTGACAGGGGCCCGGTGGTTTTCCACCATGGACCTCACCAGCGGGTACAACCAGGTCCCGGTTACGGAGGGGGATAAACACAAAACCGCCTTTTGTACCCCTTTCGGTCTTTTTCGAATGGAACCGTATGCCATTCGGGCTCTGCAATGCCCCAAGCACCTTCCAGAGGTTGATGGAGAGGTTGTTTGGGGACCAGCAGTGTCAGTCCCTTCTCTTGTACTTGGACGATATAGTGGTGTTTTCATCCTCTGTGGAACAACATCTAGAGTGGTTAGAGGTAGTTCTGAGTCGGCTAGAGCGAGAGGGGTTGAAGGCCAAATTATCTAAATGTGCGTTTTTCCAACAGGAGGTAAGTTATTTGGGACACGTGATTTCTGCCAAAGGAGTATCGACAGACCCAAGCAAGATAGAGGCAGTGAAGCAATGGCCGTGCCCTAAAGGGGTGACCGAGCTCCGTTCGTTCCTGGGTTTCGCCAGTTACTATAGGCGTTTTGTAGAAGGTTTCGCCAAGTTGGCGGCTCCCCTGCACCGGCTGGTAGCGGAGTTTGCTGGTCGTAAGCCCAGGGCCCGAGCAGCGTTAAGTTTTGTTGCGGCATGGATCGAGCAGTGTCAGGTGAGCTTTGAGGAATTGAAGACTAGGCTCACCTCTGCCCCGGTATTGGCCTATGCTGACTTCTCCCTTCATTTTATCTTGGAAGTAGACGCTAGCCATGGAGGTTTGGGAGCGGTGCTGTCCCAGGAACAGGGAGGGAAGGTGCATCCCATAGCTCCTCTCAGGAACCTGATGATTAGGTCGTGCTTCCCCACAGACTTACCTTCTATTGGGTCATGATGTGCGGCAATGGCAGCGACATAGACCTTGAGGGTGGAGGGAGACAGCCTTCGCTCCAACCCTTCTTGAAGAAAGGAAAGCACGACACTGATCGAACATCTCTGGGGGTCTTCTCCGTGAGAAGAGCACCAGTTGACGAAGAGGTTCCACTTCAACGCGTAGACGTGTCTCGTGGACGACGCTCTAGCGGTAGTGATGGTAGCCACCACCGCTGGTGGTAGGGTACTCAAACCTACCTCGTCCCGTCCAGGAGCCACACGTGGAGGTTCCAAAGATCGGGACGAGGGTGCCCCATCCCTGAAAGAGGAGGTCCTTCCTCAGGGGAATCGGCCAAGGAGGTGCTGTCGCGAGGAGTATGAGTTCGGAGAACCAGGTCCGGGTGGGCCAGTTTGGCGCGACCAGAATGATCTGCTCCTCGTCCTCCCTGACCTTGCACAGGGTCTGCGCAAGAAGACTCACTGGGGGAAACGCATATTTGCGGCCCCGCGGCCAGCTGTGCGCCAGTGCATCCGTGCCGAGCGTACCCTCGGTCAGGGAATAAAACAGGGCGCAATGGGTCGAGTCGTGAGAGGCAAACAGATCTATCTGTGCGTCCCCGAACTGGTCCCAAATCAGCTGAACCGACTGGGGATGGAGTCGCCATTCTCCAGGGAGGGGCTGAAACCATGAGAGCTCGTCTGCACAGTTCAGGGCTCCAGGAACATAAACGGCACGAAGCAACCTCAGATGCTTCTGACTCCATAAGAGGAGGTGGCGGGCGAGTTGCGACATACGGCGGGAGCGCAGACCACCTTGACGGTTGATGTACGATACAGTCGCTGTATTGTCTGATCGGACTAGTACATGCTGGCCCCTGAGCACGGCTCGGAAGCGGCGCAGGGCGAGCTGTACAGCCAGCAACTCGAGGCAATTGACGTGCCATAGGCGGTGGGGTCCTGTCCAGGAGCCCGCGGCAGCACATCCATTGCACATGGCGCCCCAGCCCGTGGCAGAGGCATCTGTTGTTACAACAACATGCCGGGAAGCTCGTTCCAGGGGCACTACGGCCCGTAGAAACTGAGGTTCGACCACGGGGTGAAGGTCTGACGGCAGGTCGGAGTAACTAGTACTCGGAGAGTGCCGCGTTGCCATGCCCACCTCGGGACTCGGTCGCGAAGCCAAAGCTGAAGCGGTCTCATATGAAGCAATCCGAGCGGCGTTGCTGCGGCTGCAGATGCCATATGCCCCAGGAGCCTCTGAAAGAGTTTCAGTGGAACCGCACTCTTGCCCTCGAACTGTCTCAGGCAAGTCAGCAGTGACTGCGCACGCTCGCTCGTAAGCTGCGCGGACATGGCGACCGAGTCGATCTCCATACCGAGAAAAAAGATCCTCTGCACGGGGCAAAGTTTGCTCTTCTCCCAGTTGACCCGAAGGCCCAGACGGGCTACATGGCGGAGCACCAAGTCCCTATGTTCGCAAAGCTGATCTCGAGAGTGTGCTAGGATCAGCCAGTCGTCGAGATAGTTCAGAATGCGAACCCCGTGTTCCCGGAGGGGAACAAGGGCTGCCTCGACGACCTTCGTGAAGACACGAGGAGACAGGGCTAGCCCGAATGGGAGAACTGTGTACTGATATGCTTGCCCCTCGAAAGCAAACCGCAGGAACGGTCTGTGTCGAGGGAGGATGGAGACATGAAAGTAGGCGTCCTTCAGGTCGATCGCTGCAAACCAATCCTGGTGCCGCACACATTCGAAAACGCGTTTGGCGGTGAGCATCTTGAACGGCAGCCTGTGAAGGGAGCGGTTCAGAACGCGCAGATCCAGGATTGGCCGTAACCCACCGGTTTTCTTGGGGACAATGAAGTACGGGCTGTAGAAGCCGGACCTCATTTCGGCTGGAGGGACAGTCTCGATCGCACCCTTCGCCAGTAGGGTAGCAATCTCCGCTCTCATGACAGGGGCATTGCCACCGACCATAGTGGAGCGGACACCCCTGAAGCGGGGAGGAGACCGCACGAACTGAATCGCGTAGCCGAGCCTGATCATTCGTGCGACCCAGCGGGACAGGTTGGGAAGCTCTAGCCAGGCTCCCAAGAACTGTACCAGCGGGGTCACGCGAACCACAGACTTCCTGTCGGTGGGGCAGCGAGGCGGTATGACTGGCCCGGACGTGGACGGCATAGCGGCCCGGTGTGGGGGCACAGTCATAGACCGCGTCCTGACAGAGGAGACCAGGGAAGCACGAACGTTCCACGGGGGTCTGCTCTGCCAGGGGTCTGGCGACAGGAGAATGAGAGCGGCACGGTCTGGGGACGGCGCGCACTGTCATCCGGCTCTGGGACAGAGGAGGACGAGGGGTGCACGGCCCGGAGGGCGGCGCATCGTGTCGTCCGAGAACTCTGTGTGCTCAGAGACGGGAGAGTCAGTTCTTTCTGGGAATAAGGATTCTTCCCCGGCCCTCCACCAGGGAAAGGAGTGGCCCTGCTACCAGCTCCTGGAAAGAACTGAGTCCCATCTCTGAGCAGCCCATCTCAAGAGTGCCGCTTAACCCGGCGTATAGCGGGGGGCGGGGCTGGAGAGGGCTGTGGCGTCCCCCTGCGGCTTCCAGAGCCAGCCCGGGTGAGCGGGCGGGGTGGGAGCCGCAGGAGGGCGCCTTCGGCGGTGGGCAGACTGAGGGATCTGCTCGGACGGCGGGGCCGTCGGGGCAGAATAAGCCTCAGTCTGCTCGTGGGCGGTTGAGAACTGTTGGGCAAAGCCCTCAACCGCACCGCCGAAGAGGCCGACCTGGGATATGGGGGTGTCAAGCAGATGGGACCGTCCGACATTCTGCACATCAGACAGGTTCAGCCACAGAATGGTGGACATCACCTGACCCAGGGAGCGTACGGCCACTTTCGTCGCTCGGAGAGCAAGGTCAGTGGCGGCGCGCAGCTCATTGAAGAGCCCTGGGTCAGTCCCGCCCTCGTGCATGTCCGTGAGCATCTGGGTCTGGTAGACCAGCAGAATGGCCATGGCATGCAGAGAGGCGGCTGCCTGTCCTGTAGCGCTATAGGAATTCGCCACAAGTGTAGACGAAAAACTACAGGCTTTGGACGGGTGCTTAGGATCGCGCCGAGAGGAAGCACTCTGAGGACACAGTAGCATCGCAACAGAGCGTTCAACCGGGGGGACCCCAGTGTACCCATGGGCAGCGGCCCCGTCGAGGGAAGGAAGGGCGGAGGAGATCAATGAGGGATCGCTGGAAGACATGGGGGTCTTCGAGGATTTCGAGATCTCCTGATGCACATCCGGGAAGAAAGGCATTGGAGTGGACGCCGACAGGAGTCAGCGGCCACACCCAAAACCAATCGTCCAGCAGCGAGGGCTCGGACAGGGTGAAAGGTTCCACTCTAGTCCGATGCTCGCAGCGGCCCGGGAAAGCATGGCCGTCATCTCAGGATCTGACTCGACAAATGCCATATGCACACCCGAAAGTGGCAGCACTGTTGAATCTTCACTTCCTGAAGATTCTAGCTCGCCCTGTGATCCTGCGATGGACAACAGATCCGATTCTGGAGCGTCAATGGACACCCGCGGGGTATCCGAAAATAGACCCGGGGAATCCCCTGAACACTCGCGGGTTGCGTCACTGAAGAGGGGGGCGTGGTCCACGGACAAACAGTCGGCGGATTTGTTCCACACTCACACCCTCAGGTCACCCTGGCCACCAGCCGAAGTAGCACCTCACGTGGAGAGTGTTAGATCGGGGTGTGGATGAGGGGACTCTCTCTCTAACGAGATCATTGAGTCTCGACCGTAATGACGCGATGGTCACGTTCCCGCGGGGAGAACGTGAGTCATCCACAAACGCTGCTCTAGCGTGATCAAGCCCAAGCACGCAGAGCAGAGAATGTGCCCATCAAAATCGGAAATGAGTCGGCCGCAACCAGAAATGCACGGGCGAGCCGTCTTTAAAAAGACGTGCCGCGTGCGAGCTCTTTTGTGAGAGGAGAAAAAAACTCCGCGATGTTGAAGCGAGCAGGGAGAAACACACTCATTGGCAGATCACTGCACAGATCAGCAGAAAATGTGAACTCGCTGCAGATCGCCGTCACACCAACACCGGAGAGAGTGGCTCGTCTTGTAGAGTGAAGTCAGAAATGGCTGTGGAGTGAAGAGATGCTCTTGGCTCCGAAGCGAAAACATGCCTATTTGCTGCCAGCGTTCTCCTTAAATACCCACGAGGTGAGGCGGAGTTACGCTATGCAAATTCCGCAGACCCATGGCATTTCTTTGCCATTGGCTCGTTTTGTAGTACTCGAAGTCGATAGGCTTCCTAAGCGAAACCCCATTCGTCGTCATCCGACGGAACTCGGAGTGACAACGAAAGGGAACTCCTTAGGCTAATATGTGCCATTTGCAGTATAAGGGTCTTTCCCTGCCATTAATTCTTGGATAACACACCACGTCTCCTTCCATTAATAATAATAATAATGTCTAGTGTGGTGGCTGCATATAGGCTATTGAGAATGAGAAGGTGACGTCACGCGTATCACTCCGCGTTGCATTGTGGGAAGGATTCGCCATCTTGGTAGGATACGCTATCCGTTGTCATGGTTACTTCGAGCGTGAGACCGAGAGAAATAGCGACAGAGAGAGAGAGAGCAGCTTGATATTTGTTTGCATTTTTGCGATAAGGCACAGTTTCTTGGGAATAAATGAAGAAGGGGAAGCAAAAGGAAAGGGGCTCTATCGGGAGAGACTAAATAACAACACCAAGCAGCGTTATTTAGAGAAACTACTTGACATCAACATGGACCCGTACGACCTGCTACAGAATGGACGAAAGACCCAAAGCACTACCACCTTTCACATACGCTGACATAGTTAATTACCTGGTTTGTTTATGGTATCAGTGACTAACGTTACTGCCTACACAATGCAAGAGTTCAGAAGCTTTAAGTCATTAGAAGCTGAACAAGTCTGTTGCGGCTGGGTGCAATACTTAGAAACCCCCAAACCTGTAACGTTAAACTGCGAGAGTTCAGTCATACTTGATGTTTCATTCAGGCCTCATTCATATGTGGAAATAAATCTGATATGAATCAGATACGTGCATTTGCACCTGCCGTGCAACGTTAAGCGAACAGATCGGACATTCCCCTGTCAATGCGAGTCGTACGTCATTAAAAAAAGTGTCTTTTTAAAACATTTCTCGGTACAGATATATCTATATATATCTATAACAAATGAAACAAGTCTAGTTGAATAACAGAGTATTAATTTCGTTCGTTTGTGTTAAATAAAAGGCGAACTGTGCTGAAATGTGTTGCTTTTGAAAGCAGGCTTTGCTCGCTGTTGCTGCTGTCAGTTTATTGACAAGCAGTTTCTCTAAGCTGGCTAGCATTGATATTTAGTCTCTCCCGATAGAACCCCTTTCATTTCTCTTCCTTCTCCATATCTTCCAAAGAAACTGCGGCGTATCGGTAAAATGTAAACAAATACTAAGCTGCGCTGTCTCTCTTTCGCTATTTCTGGAATGTTTAGTCGCGCCTCTGTGAAGTTCTGAAGGCGTTGCCCCTGGCAACCGATAGCGTCTCCTACCATCATGGCCGACCGGCTCAGACCCCGCCCAAATCGGCACGTGACTCCTCACTCTCAATAAACCTACCAACGTCCGTTGCCATGATTTTTGGAATGACTTATCGCGAGAGGAAAAAAGGACGTTTTAGTCGCATAACATCGGTTAATGGAAACACCGTCATTTCGCAATAGTTTTTTATCGACATTTAGAAAAAAATCGCAAATGTTTTGCGCAAATCCGTAATGGAAACACGCCTAATGAGACTAGGAAGTTTGGCCTTCTCTGCAGGTAGGACAGCTTGACATATGCCAATAGCTTCTTGGCGCACATCTTCTTTATCAGCCTCCGGTACTCCGAATAAACGGAGATTCCATCTTCGTGAATAACTCTCTATCTCTACTATACGCAACTCAGCTGAGCCCTCATCGTTGGCGATGTGCTTTTCAAGAACTCCAGATTTCTCCTTAATGTCCTTTATTGGATCGATTGCTCCTGTCTGCCTTGCTGCCTGCTGTGAGTTTGTTTGCTTCGAGGCTGTAAGCTCTGCCTAAGCCTCGTATTAGCTTTTTATTTCTTTCTGTTTTGAACCATCATTTACTATCATTTCTAGTTGTTTATACTACTAAATACAGCTTACCTAACATCTCAGATTAACCTGACATCGCTAGCTTCCGTTAATGTTAGCACAACATGCTAGTAACTTGCTAGCCTGTTAACGCGCCACCCGTGCGTTCAGTTATTTATTTATTTTTCTCTCGCGCGCCCGCGCCTTTTGAGTTCATAAAAAGCCCAGGTGAGTAAGAATCAGTCAACAAACACTGTGAGTAATGTCTTGTCCTGTTATTGTCACCTGCACTTCATGACACGTTTAGCATAGCCCATAGCTGTCAACATTTGGTTTTCAAAATCCGGGAGATTTGTGGGGGTTGCGACTGCGCAACTGGGCAACTGGGGTATAGGTTGCCAGGTTGAGATGACAAACGGGTTGAAATTGTATATGATGTGTGGATTGTGTGTAGGGGTGTAACGGTTTAGTACATTTTCGATACAGCAAAAAGAAAGAAATGCCAGAGAAATTTCCTATTTATTAAAAGAAAAAATATTTTTAAATAAGTTTGAGTTTTCCTACATCTTGAAATGTTCAGGTTGATAAATGGGGGTAATCTTTGAAGAATGAACATTAAATATAGGCCTATATTTATATATATAATATTTAGATAATATTTGAGTTTTGAAGTGCTGGGAAAAGATGTGTGAAGTACTTGAAAGAATTTCACTTTTCCAGCCAAACTTCCATGGTTACAGTTAGTGTTACTATATTAAATCCATGGTGAATGTTGCTGATCTGTGGACTTAAAGCCTATAACTAGATCATTCACGGCACAATGTTTCTCCTGGTTTCCACGTCAGCGCTGTTTGATCTAATAGAGATCTACGGTTAATAATGGAGAAATGTGAATGCTTCTCACTAGATCTCGCAGCGATGTTATTACTTCAGTGGCGAATTCAAATGTTTTCTTCACTGGATCTCTTAGCGCTGTGTAGTGACAGTGTCGCTTGATCAAGATCGGCTCGCGCTGCACAGGTGTTGCTGGTCCGAACTGATAAACGGTCCGTGAAGCACAATATAATGAGTAGCGCAGTTTCGTTCCGCTTTCATTACGTTTGCCATTTGATGTTGCGCAATGTTGTGGTGGTCGCTCCAGCGCGGATTTTGTCGGCAGGAAAAATGGTCCAAGGAATCGTTCGGTTTGTATGCGTACCGAACCGGAAGCCTCGTACCGAAACGGTTCAATACGATTACATGTACCGTTACACCCCTAATTGTGTGAATATAATGCATTTAATACAAGATCTGGCCACTGGTCAACATTAGACAAACATATTGGTCCGATTATTCATAAAGGAGTTTGGGCCATGCAAATTACGGGAGTTTCCCGGGAGAAATAACAAACCGGGAGGGGTCCGGGAGATAGGGCTAAAAAACGGGAGAAACCCGGGAAAAACGGGAGTGTTGACAGGTATGGCATAGCCTTTTCTGTCGGCAATATAGCATTTTTATGTGATAAATGCAAGGAGAAAGTCAGGATGACGGAGAAGATTTCAGAACTAGAGACACGCATCACAACTTTAATTGAGGATGGTAAGTGTGCTGAGGCTTTAGATACTATTTTGGATGGCTAATGCTAATCGTAAATTCTCTAAGATCATTATTCATGTCGGCACTAATGATGTTCGACTTCGCCAGTCGGAGATCACCAAAATTAATATTAAAGAGGTGTGTGAACTCGCAAGTACGATCTCAAGCACTGTAATTTGCTCTGGCCCCCTTCCTGTTCGCAGGAGTGATGAGATAGTCAATTGTGTTCGCTCAATGGGTGGTTGTCTAAGTGGTGTCCGCAAAATAATATAGAATTCATAGACAATTGGAAAAGTTTTTGGGGCAAACCTGACCTGTTGAAAAGAGATGGTATTCATCCCTCCTGGGATGGTGCTGCTCTTCTCTCTAGTAACATGACAAATTGGGCACCAGGTCAGGAAGCAGACAGACTTGCTTAACCGACCGTCTGCTAGCGGGCTCGCGTGACCAAGGTCAGATTAATCCCACCATATAGAGCCTCTTTCACCTAGTGTCACAACCTGGCTCAAGGGTCATGACAAAAGAGGGAACGAGACAGCATAAATGGTCAAAAGTGATTTATTTAACAAAAGAGTAATTAAACATAACTACTTAAATGTGGAAAGTATAGCTCTGTAACATAAATAAACTCAAAACAAGATGTGGCAGTCGGGATGATCAGGCCATGGTTGACGTCTAGATTGCAGAGAAGGGAGTGTAGTTTGACCAAGTGGAGCTTTATCTCCCCTGGCTCACAGGTTCCAGGTGCACCCAATCAGCAATCACCTCAATAGAACAAAGATGATTAACAACCACACAGGTATCACTCCCACAGAGAGGCCTCACTGGATCACACAGGGCCCGTCACACCTAGATATCATCATATAGAGACTGTGTCTGTTCCCCGAATTTGGAAATCCAAAAAACTTACAAACCCATCTAAGGTTAAAAATTTGATTGATGTTCAACAAATAAAAAAAAAAGATGTAATACAGATGAGCAAATGATAAAGCTTGGGTTGCTGAATATTCGATCCCTTACTTCAAAAGCGCTCATAGTTAATGATATGATTTCAGATTATAACCTAGATGTGCTGTGTTTGACAGAAACCTGGCTAAAACCAAACAATTACATTACTTTAAATGAGTCAACCCCAAAAGATTACAGTTATAAACATGAGCCTCGTCCGAAAGGCAAAGGGGGAGGTATTGCTGTAATTAATAGTAATATTTTCAAAACCACTAATAAATCTAGTTTTAAAAATACTTCTTTTGAAGTGTTGGTGCTAAATGTAAAAATATATAGTATAAACGATAAATCACATTTGAGAATTCTGCTGGCTACTGTATACAGGCCACCAGGGCACCATAAAGATTTTATCAAAGAATTTGCTGACTTTCTATCAGAATTAGTATTAGCTGCAGATAAAGTACAAATTGTTGGTGATTTTAATATACATGTAGAGAATTGTAAACTCAATTGGAGTTAGACAACACGTGTCAGGACCTACTCATTGTCGTAAACATACTCTAGATCTAATACTATCACATGGAATAGATGTTGATGCCGTTGAAATACTGCAGCAGAGCGATGACATCTCAGATCATTATCTCAGATGTAAATTTGGTCTCATGTAAATTACTTTTAGCCAAGGCTGCAAAGCCGACTCCGTGTTACAAATATGTTAGACCTATCACTTCTGCCACTAAAGATTGCTTTATTAATAATCTTCCTGATCAATTTCATCATCTCAGCATCCCGGATAGCTTAGAAGAACTTGATATTGCGACAGAAACTTTTAACTCTCTCTTTCCCAGCACGTTAGACACAGTTGCTCCATTGCTCCATTGCGCTTAAAGAAGATTAAAGATAATAGTCCAACGCCGTGGTACAACGAGCACACCCGGGCCCTTAAGAGAGCAGCCAGAAAAAATGGAGCGCAACTGGAAGAAAACTAAACTAGAGGTATTTCGGATTTCATGGAAGGAGAGCTCGATTGCATACAGAGAGGCCTTAAAGGGTTAGTTCGCCCATTTAAGACATGAAGTTGTATGCAATCCTTACCAGCACTATAGTGCATACACACTGACCCACTCTGTTGTCACCTCCCTGGTCAGAGTTCTGGCCGCTGGAAGTTTTTCAATAAAGTACTCCCGGTTATTTTCCGGGGCCACAAAACTGTGCGTTTTTACGTTAAAAAATGATTTGCGTTTCAAAGCTTGATTAATTTACCACACATAATTTTTCTCAGCAAATTGTACCAATATCCCTATATAATGTTTTTATATTAGACATCTTTTCACGTGTTTTATAATGGAGTCTAAACATCAGCTTGTTTACCGTACAGTTTAGACATGGGATCATAAAGTTAGTAAATAGAGCTTACCCGTGGTACTGGTACAGCAAAACTCACACACGAAAATCCTTTATCCTGGATATTTTAGCTCCCGCAGAGTAGCCGATGGCAACCAGCCAAAGCTGTCTCATAGTTATATTCGAAACAGGAAAACGATGGAATCTGAACTTTGATTCACGTAAAAACGCACAGTTTTGTGGCCCCGGAAAATAACCAGGAGTACTTTATTGAAAAACTTCCAGCGGCCAGAACTCTGACCAGGGAGGTGACAACAGAGTGGGTCAGTGTGTATGCACTATAGTGCTGGTAAGGATTGCATACAACTTCATGTCTTAAATGGGTGAACTAACCCTTTAAAAGCTGCTAGATCTGCTTATTTATCAACCCTATTAGAAGTAAATAAACATAATCCTAGGTATTTATTTGAAACAGTGGCTAAACTAACGAAAAAGAAAGCTTCAAGCCCAGAAGTTTCCAAGCAACACAGCAGTAATGACTTTATAAACTTCTTCACTTATAAGATCGATAATATCAGGGACAAAATTATAACTATCCAACCGTCTACTACAGTATCACATCAGGGAGTGCATTGTAGTATTCCGGAGGAAAAATTTGACTCATTTGTTGCTATAGGAGAGGAAGAATTTTGCAAACTCGTCAAATCATCTAAATCAACAACTTGTATGTTAGACCCTATACCGACTAAGCTACTGAAAGAGATGCTTCCAGGTGTCATAGATCCTCTTTTTAATATCATTAATTTGTCTTTGTCTCTAGGATACGTACCAAAAACCTTTAAGCTGGCTATGATTAAACCGCTTGTTAAAAAAACACAACTTGATCATACAAAATTAGTCAATTACAGGCCGATCTCGAATCTGCCTTTTCTGTCAAAGATATTAGAAAAAGCAGTATCCTCACAACTGTGTTCCTTTCTTGAAAGAAATGATATCTGCGAGGATTTTCAGTCAGGATTTAGACCGTGCCATAGTACTGACACTGCTCTCATTAGAGTCACAAATGATTTACTCTTATCATCCGATCGTGGTTGTATCTCTCTATTAGTGTTACTTGATCTTAGTGCTGCATTTGATACCATCGACCACAACATTCTTTTAAATAGACTAGAAAACGTCTCGGTTACGGATGTAACCCTCGTTCCCTGAGTAGGGAACGGAGACGTTCCGTCGGATGACGACGAATGGGGTTTCGCTTAGAAAGCCAATCGACTTCGAATACTTCAAAACGAGCCAATGGCAAAGAAATGCCATGGGTCTGCGGAATTTGCATAGCGTAGCACCGCCCCACCTCGTGGGTATTTAAGGAGCACGCTGGCAGCAAACCGGCATGTTTTCTTCGCTGAGGAGCCAAGACTGAGGTCAGGCGATCCTCGCGGCACAGCGGAAGTGGCAGACAGACGGAACGTCTCCGTTCCCTACTCAGGGAATGAGGGTTACATCCGTAACCGAGACGTTCCCTTTCGTTGTCACTCCGAGTTCTGTCGGATGACGACGAATGGGGATACCAGTCTAATCACGCCACCTTCCCAGCTGTCTTCCAGTGCCCTGCGTAAATCTGAGATCCCTGTCGTGAGACTAGCACGGACGAAGGACTCCTATTTAACACAGGAATACCAAGGTACACTGGGGAGCATATCCCAGGTCTTAGGGAAGTATGCAATTACTGCCAACCCAGAGGGGGGGACTTAGAAATACACATATGACCCGAGGGATGCATATGGGGAATCACTGGGGTATCCAGCCGCAGGTGGAATATTTCAACCCCAGGGGTGGCAAGGTGGCTTGCCAAGGGAAAGACACATGCTCAGAGAGGCTTACAGTGGGAATACACATGTGGGGGTAGTTCCGGGAGGTACCATGCACACGGGAGGCACCTAGCCGACGCGCAGGCAAGAGACACTGGCGCCGACGTCAGGAGTGCTGGAGGAACTCAGGGCTTTCGGAGAAGCTCACCTGAGGAGAATATCGCACGTATCCAGTCCGTAGAGTGGAATGGCGAGCAAGCGAAGACACCTGAGCGGGTCCGGTACTAGCTGGTTGAAGCGAGTACATGAGAGGACACAGGCTCCACTCGGAGATTGTAGAATCTGGCGAATGTGTTAGGTGTCGCCCAGCCTGCAGCTCTGCAGATGTCTGTTAGCGAGGCGCCATGCGCTAGAGCCCAAGAGGATGCCACACTCCGGGTGGAGTGGGCAGTCACACCAAGGGGGCACGGTCGACCTTGCTGCTGGTATGCCAAAGCAATGGCGTCCACTATCCAGTGAGACAACCTTTGCTTGGAGAGAGCCTTTCCCTTCAGCTTCCCACCATAACAGACAAAGAGCTGGTCTGAGGTCCTGAAACACTGCGTCCTGTCTACGTAGATGCGGAGCGCACGTACTGGACAGAGCAGTGCCAAGGCTGGGTCTGCCTCCTCCCGGGGCAGCGCTTGCAGGTTCACCACCTGGTCCCGAAAGGGAGTGGTAGGAACCTTGGGCACATATCCAAGCCGGGGTCTCAGGATCACGTGAGAATAGCCCGGCCCGAATTCTAGGCACGCTTCGTCAACGGAGAATGCGTGCAGGTCCCCCACCCTCTTAACGGAGGCCAATGCAGTCAGAAGCGCTGTCTTCATAGATAGGAAGTTTAGCTCGACTGACTGCAAAGGCTCAAAGGG
The DNA here is from genome assembly GCF_029890125.1 of Rhinichthys klamathensis goyatoka. Taxonomy (NCBI): domain Eukaryota; kingdom Metazoa; phylum Chordata; class Actinopteri; order Cypriniformes; family Leuciscidae; genus Rhinichthys; species Rhinichthys klamathensis. The sequence goes on from NW_026606556.1 coordinate 574,882, forward strand.
AGCACTGCGCAGGGCAGCTAGGACCACTGCGAGGTCCCAAGAGGGTACGAGAGGAGGACGAGGAGGATTCAGTCTCCTCGCTCCTCTCAGGAACCTGATGATCAGGTCATGTTTCCCCAAAGACTTACCTTCTATAAGGTCATGCTGTGCGGCAATAGCGGCTACATAGACCTTAAGGGTGGAGGGAGACAGCCTTCGCTCCAACCCTTCTTGAAGAAAGGAAAGCACAACACTGATCGAACAACTCCGGGGCTCTTCTCGGCGAGAAGAGCACCAGCTGACGAAGAGGTTCCACTTCAACGCGTAGAGGTGTCTCGTGGACGACGCTCTAGCGGAAGTGATGGTAGCCGCCACCGCTGGTGGCAGGGTACTCAAACCTGCCTCGTCCCGTCCAGGAGCCACACGTGGAGGTTCCAAAGATCGGGACGAGGGTGCCATAGGGTGCCCCGTCCCTGAGAAAGGAGGTCCTTCCTCAGAGGAATCGGCCAAGGAGGTGCTGTCGCGAGGAGTACAAGTTCGGAGAACCAGGTCCGGGTGGGCCTGTACGGCGCGACCAGAGTGACCTGCTCCTCGTCCTCCCTGACCTTGCGCAGGAGTTGCGCAAGAAGGCTCACTGGGGGAAACGCATATTTGCGGCCCCGCGGCCAGCTGTGCGCCAGAGCATCCGTGCCGAGCGTGCCCTCGGTCAGGGAATAATACTGGGCGCAATGGGTCGAGTCGTGAGAGGCAAACAGATCTATCTGTGCGTCCCCGAACTGGTCCCAAATCAGCTGAACCGTCTGGGGATGGAGTCGCCAATCTCCGGGGAGGGGCTGAAGCCGTGACAGCTCGTCGGCTGCACAGTTCAGGGCTCCAGGGATGTAAATGGCTCGAAGCGACCTCAGATGCTTCTGACTCCAAAAGAGGAGGTGGCGGGCGAGTTGCGACATACGGCGGGAGCGCAGACCACCTTGACGGTTGATGTACGCTACAGTGGCGGTATTGTCTGTTCGGACTAGTACGTGTTGATTCTTGAGCACGGCCCGGAGGCGGCGCAGAGCAAGACGTACAGCCTGCAACTCGAGGCAATTGATGTGCCATAAGCGGTGGGGTCCTGTCCAGGAGCCCGCGGCAGCACGTCCATTGCACATGGCACCCCAGCCCGTGGTGGAGGCATCTGTCGTTACAACAACATGCCGGGAAGCTCGTTCCAGAGGCACTCCTGCCCGTAGAAAGCTGAGGTTCCCCCACGGGGTGAAGGTCTGACGGCAGGTCGGAGTAACTGGTACTCGGAGCGTGCCGTGTTGCCATGCCCACCTCGGGACTCGGTCGCGAAGCCAAAGCTGAAGCGGTCTCATATGAAGCAATCCGAGCGGCGTTGCCGCGGCTGCAGATGCCATATGCCCCAGGAGCCTCTGAAAAAGTTTCAGTGGAACCGCACTCTTGCCCTCGAACTGTCTCAGGCAAGTCAGCAGTGACTGCGCGCGCTCGCTCGTAAGCTGCGCGGACATGGCGACCGAGTCGATCTCCATACCGAGAAAAGAGATCCTCTGCACGGGGCAAAGTTTGCTCTTCTCCCAGTTGACCCGAAGGCCCAAACGGGCTACATGGCGGAGTACCAAATCCCTGTGTTCGCAAAGCTGATCTCGAGAGTGAGCTAGAATCAGCCAGTCGTCGAGATAGTTCAGAATGCGAACCCCGTGTTCCCGGAGGGGAACAAGGGCTGCCTCGACGACCTTCGTGAAGACGCGAGGGGACAGGGCTAGCCCGAATGGGAGAACTGCGTACTGATATGCCTGTCCCTCGAAAGCAAACCGTAGGAACGGTCTGTGTCGAGGGAGAATGGAGACATGAAAGTAGGCGTCCTTCAGGTCGATCGCTGCAGACCAATCCTGGTGCCGCACACATTCGAAAACGCGTTTGGCGGTGAGCATCTTGAACGGCAGCCTGTGAAGGGAGCGGTTCAATACGCGCAGGTCCAGGATTGGCCGTAACCCACCGGTTTTTTTCGGAACAATGAAGTAGGGGCTGTAAAACCCGGACCTCATTTCGGCTGGAGGGACAGTCTCGATCGCACCCTTCGCCAGCAGGGTAGCAACCTCCGCTCTCATGATAGGGGCATTGCCACCGACCATAGTGGAGCGGACTCCCCTGAAGCGGGGAGGAGACCGCGCGAACTGAATCGCGTAGCCGAGCCTGATCGTTCGTGCGACCCAGCGGGACAGGTTGGGAAGCTCTAACCAAGCTCCCAAGGACTGAACCAGCGGGGTCATGCGAACCACAGACTTCCCGTCGGTGGGGCAGCGAGGCGGTATGACTGACCCAGACGTGGACGGCATAGCGGCCCGATGTGGGGGTGCAGTCATGAACCGCGCCCTGACAGAGGAGACCAGGGAAGGACGAACGTTCCACGGGGGTCTGCTCTGCCAGGGGTCTGGCGACAGAGGGGGATGAGAGTGGTACGGTCCGGAGACGGCGCGCACTGTCATCCGGCTCTGGGACAGAGGAGGACGAGGGGTGCACGGCCCGGGGGCGGCGCACCGTGTCGTCCAAGAACTCTGTGTGCTCAGGGATGAACGTGTTATTTCTTTCTTTAACCACATTAGGGTGCTGCCCACCCGTGGGTGAGCAGCGGGGAGTGGAGAACAAAAGATTCTCCCCCGGCCCTCCACCGGGGGAAGGAGTGGTCCTGCTACCACCTCCTGAGAAACACACGTCATCCCTGAGCAGCCCGTCTCAGGAGCGCCGCTTGGCCCGGCGTTTAGCGGGGGGCGGGGGTGGAGAGGGCTGGGGCGCCTTCTTGCGACTTCCTCCGCGACCGGGCCCGGGTGGAGGCTGCTGCTTGGGCCGGGCGGGAGGGGCGGGAGTCGCAGGAGGGCGCCCTCGGCGGCGAACAGACTGAGTACTCTGCCCGGTCGGCTGGGTGGAGGCAGCAGCGGGCCGTCGGGGCAGAATATGCTTAATAGCCTCAGTCTGTTTCTGCGCAGTCGAGAACTGTTGGGCAAAGTCCTCGACTGCACCGCCGAAAAGGCCATCTTGCGAAATGGGGGTGTCGAGCAGCCGGGACCGCTCGGCATCCTTCATATCGGCAAGATTAAGCCATAGATGTCTCTCCTGGACCACGGCTGTGGACATCACCAAACCCAGGGAGCGTGCGGTCACCTTCGTCGCTCGGAGAGCAAGGTCGGTGGCGGCGCGCAGCTCATTGAAGAGCCCTGGGTCCGTCCTACCCTCGTGCATGTCCCTGAGCATCTGGGCCTGGTAGACCTGCAGAATGGCCATGGCATGCAAAGAGGTGGCTGCCTGTCCCGCAGCTCTGTAGGACTTCGCCACTAACGTAGACGAATACCTACAGGCTTTGGATGGGTGCTTTGGCTCACCACGAGACGAAGCGCTCTGAGGACACAGTTGCATCGCAACAGAGCGTTCGACCGGGGGAAGCCCAGTGTACCCACGGGCAGCGGCCTCATCGAGGGGAGGAAAGGCGGATGAGATCATCGAGCGGTCACGGGAAGACATGGGAGTCTTCCAGGACTTCGAGATCACATTGTGCACGTCCGGGAAGAAAGGTATCGGGGCCTGACGCGGACGGGGGTCCGCAGCCTGACCCAAATACCAGTCATCCAGCCACGAGCGCTCGGGACAGGGCGGAGGGTTCCACTCTAACCCGATGCTCGCGGCGGCTCGAGACAGCATGGCCGTCATCTCTGGATCTGACTCTGGCACAACTGTAGTCACACCCGAAGGCGGCAGCTGTGATGAGTCTTCACTTCCAGCAGACTCCGACCCACCTTGTGATGCTGCAATAGACATGGCATCTTCCTCTGGAGCGCCAAAGGAAACCCGCGGGACACCCGAAGATGATCTCGCCGGAATCCCCTGAGCACTCACGGGTTGCAGCATTGGAGAGGGTGCGGCTGGGCACGGACTGATAGTCGGCGCTTGGTTCCAAACCGTCACCCTCAGATCACCCTGGCCACCAGCCGAAGTACTAGCTCTATTTCTAGAGTCAGTAGATCGGGGTGTGGATGAGGGGACCCTCACTCTTGCGAGATCACCGAGTCTTGACCGTAATGCTGCGATGGTCATGTTCCCACAGAGAGAACATGAGTCATCCACGAGTGCTGCTCTAGCGTGATCAATGCCCAAACACACTATGCACCACTCGTGCCCATCAGAGTCGTCAACCAGCCTACCGCAACCAGAAGTGCACGGGCGAGGCATCTTTAAAAAGACGTGCCACGTGCAAGCTCTTTTGTGAGAATAGAAACCTGATTGTGTTGAAGCGCTCGGGGAGAAACACACTCGCTGTCGAACCACAGACAGATACGCAGGAAGTGCGCGCTCGCCGAAGATCGCCGTCACACCAACACCAGAGAATCTTGCTCGTTTGAAGAACTGACAAATTCAGGAATGGCTTGTGGAACGAAGGATCACCTTGGCTCCGAAGCGAAAACATGCCGGTTTGCTGCCAGCGTGCTCCTTAAATACCCACGAGGTGGGGCGGTGCTACGCTATGCAAATTCCGCAGACCCATGGCATTTCTTTGCCATTGGCTCGTTTTGAAGTATTCGAAGTCGATTGGCTTTCTAAGCGAAACCCCATTCGTCGTCATCCGACGGAACTCGGAGTGACAACGAAAGGGAACTATGTTGGCATTAGTGGAATTGCACTAGCATGGTTTAAATCATACTTATCTGACCGTTATCAGTTTGTAGCAGTAAATGAAGAGATGTCTTATCGATCACAAGTTCAGTATGGCGTACCACAAGACTCGGTACTAGGACCGCTGCTCTTCACTCTGTACATGCTACCATTAGGAGATATCATTAGGAAACATGGAATTAGCTTTCACTGTTATGCCGATGATACTCAGCTCTATATTTCTTCAAAACCTAACGAAACTTACCAATTCGCAAAGTTAACGGAATGCATAGCTGATATAAAAAATTGGATGACTAGTGATTTCCTACTACTAAATTCTGAAAAAACAGAGATTCTAATTATTGGACAAAAAACTTTCTCACGTAATAACCTAGAATACTGTCTAACACTTGATGGCTACTCTGTTAAGTCTTCGTCGTCAGTTAGGAACCTGGGTGTGCTCTTCAGTGGTGGAGGAAGTACTGAATCTCAGTACTTAAGTAAAAGTACAAATAACCAGAGACATATTTACTTTAGTAAAAGTAGAAGTACCACAATGACAACCCTACTTAAGTAAAAAGTAAAAAGTACCTGATTTTAAATGTACTTTAAGTATTAAAAGTAAAAGTACTTGCATAACAATTTATTCTCTTAATGTTTATATTCTAATGATTAATAAAACAGTTAATTCTAACTCATTCAACCTAATACTCCTATAATGATGTTCAATATGATGGAAAAGCAGTTATATTTTAAGTTTTTGTCACCATTTCTGAACAAGCTTGCATTATAGGCAATATACACATCAAGCTTACTATATACCCTTACTATATACGGTATATATATATATATATATATATATATAAACACATATTATGTTAAAACGCCGTAAATGACGGCGTTTGCTGTAAACGCGATTCATTTATGGCGAAATTCTGAACCTCTTGGCTTGCCATACTAATCCTAACCAAACGTATAATACACACGCACCCCACATCACTACTAAACCTACCAATGCGTTTCCTATGCATGTAAAAACTAATTTTCGCATATAAATTGCACGATAAACACACTGCGTGCTATAGAGACGCAATTAGTGTGACCGGGTTGATATCTATGGCAACCAAACTTCACTGGTGAGACAAACGTGCGATGAACGGACGGTCAAGATGACGTTTTGGCAGGGGAAAAACTGATCAGAAAATTTAACGAAAATGTAACAGAACTTTGTAGAAATGTAGTGGAGTAGAAAGTATAATAATTGCTGCAAAATGTAACGAAGTAAAAGTAAAAAGTATGCACTATTTATTCTACTTAAGTAAAGTACAGATACGTGAAAAATTTACTTAAGTAAAGTAACGAAGTATTTGTACTTCGTTACATTCCACCACTGGTGCTCTTTGATACCAATCTTTCATTTGAAAGTCACGTGTCTAGTATCTGTAAATCCGCATTTTTCCATCTTAAAAATATATCTATGTTATGCCATATGCTCTCATTGACAAATGCGGAACAATTACTTAATGCGTTCATGACCTCAAGGCTAGATTATTGTAATGCTCTACTAGGTGGTTGCCCTGCACGCTTAATAAACAAACTACAGCTAGTTCAAAACGCAGCAGCTCGAGTTCTTACCAGAACCAGGAAGTATGACCATATTAGCCCGGTTCTATCAACACTGCATTGGCTGCCTATTAAACATCGTATACATTTTTAAATATTGCTGATTACTTACAAAACACTAAATGGTTTAGCTCTGCAATACTTGAGCGAGCTCTTAAGGCATTATAGTCCTTCACGTCTATTAAGATCTCAAAGTTCCGGCCAGTTGATAATACCTAGAATATCAAAATCGACTGCTGGCAGTAGATCCTTTTCCTATTGTAGTGTTACAAATTTATTAAAATGTTAATTTAGGTTCCAATACAATAGTATTTTAACTGAGAAAGTTCTGCATACTTTTTTCCATTTTGAGGCAATCAAGGTGTCGGACATTAACCTCTTGTCACTTCTCAAAGGTCAGCTGGGCCTTTGTTGATCTAATCAGGCTGATTGGATTAGCATCTCAAGGCTCGGAGTTACGCTGTTATGCTGATGAAATCAAGTAACCAGCTGAATCAACATGCTTTGTTTCAGAGTGTCTCCACCTCTATGTAACCCCTCCCCCTTGAAAGGTATATCAACTACAATGTATTTTGGCTTAGCCAGACTTGGGTAAGATTTTTGGACGAAGCAGACTTGGATGGAAAGACTACAGCAACGTAACAGCTCGCGTTCTCAATAAAAGAATCCAACTTAAGATACAACCAAGTCTCCTGGTCTTCGCTTCTGAGTTCCTAAACTTTAGAGAAAAAAAAGTTCACAACAGATGGTGCCGTGTGACCCGAATAGAAGCGACTCACTTGATTCCAGACGGAATCTTGAAAACCTCAAGCTCAACAAAGATCTCAACAAAGAATGAACTTTTCTGACTGAGTTCCAGACGGAATCTTTCCGTACAACTAACGATTTGGTGAGTGTTCTCTCTATTCAAAGAACCGCTGAAGACCAGTACAAATTTGTTATTCCTCTGCGCCAGCAGAGGAAGGTTAACAGACAACTGTAGAGTTTGGTTAACTGGGGTTAACAGACAGCTGTAGAGTTTGGTTAACTGGTGTTATCCTCTAAAATTTTCTTTTAGAGATGAAAGTTTATCCTCTGTTGTCAGGCAGGGAAGATTAGCATTACGTGTTAATATTTGATGATCCTCTGTTCACAGAGAAGGTTAGCATTACGTGCTAATATTTTGTTTTATCCTCTGCTTTACCAGGGAAGGTGATATATCCTCTGTTTCAGGCAGGGAAGATTAGCATAAAGTGCTAGTAATTTGTGTTATCCTTTGCTCTGCCAAGGAAGGTTAACAATAGTTGATCTGTGTTAACAAGTGTACCCTCTGTTGATCAGAGAAGTTTTGGTGTTTTTGATTGTGTGATAACAAAGAAACATCACAAAATGGTTAGAAGGAATGCTTGGCTGGTTCCAACAACTGAAAAATATGGACTTGCTACCCCTTTGTGGTCAGATAGTGAATTTAAAACACTGTTAGGAGAACAAATGAACCTAATAGTCACTGAAAAAGTTAGACAAGAACTAACACAGAAATATGAGATTCATCTAGACAAGACTTGGTCGTTAGATGAGTGTAAAAAAGTGCTTGCAAGCAAGTATCCGCAAAAATGCTTGTAGTGACCGCAATAATGAATCAAGCAAAAGTCACTTTTGTCACCTCCTCCCGTTGGGGAAATTGATTAACCCTCTGGGGACCAAGGTGTTTTTGGGGTCCTTGAGATGTTTTGACATGTTGTGTTGTTAGTCTCAATAACCAGTCTTCATTGCTGTTATATTCACTTTATTAACAACTCTCTCAACTACATGATCGCTCTCCTCAATCTCGCGATCACCTCTTCTTCCCAACCCCGTTCTCGCGATATCACTACACTACATCCCTCCCTTTGTTAGTATTAGAGAACTTAAATACTACAATTAACACATTACCCTTAGTTTTAACAGCTTTGTTACCGTTATTCTGAATACTGCTATATTGTTTTAAACTGACTAACTAGTCAACAACATTTTCAAACATTTACATAATCATGTCCTTGAAACGAGCAGGTTTCTTAATCACTCTCCCACTCCGAGTAGTCAAGGGCTTGCTACAGGTGTCTGGTACTGTAACAGAAGAACTCTGTGGCTCTATTGAGAAATCTGACTTGTTCGCTGTCTCTTGAGTTCCTTGATCACTTTGTTTTTCTGCTGGTTTTGGTATGCTTATCTCCAACTGAATGGGAACATGACGAATGTGCTTCACATTTCTCACAATCCTAGAACCATCCTCGACATTGACCATTTCAAAGGAATTGTCCGATGTGTTCTTCAGCAGCACAAAACGAGTATCTGCCTAGGAAGGTTAACAATAGTTGATCTGTGTTAACAAGTGTACCCTCTGTTGATCAGAGAAGTTTTGGTGTTTTTGATTGTGTGATAACAAAGAAACATCACAAAATGGTTAGAAGGAATGCTTGGCTGGTTCCAACAACTGAAAAATATGGACTTGCTACCCCTTTGTGGTCAGATAGTGAATTTAAAACACTGTTAGGAGAACAAATGAACCTAATAGTCACTGAAAAAGTTAGACAAGAACTAACACAGAAATATGAGATTCATCTAGACAAGACTTGGTCGTTAGATGAGTGTAAAAAAGTGCTTGCAAGCAAGTATCCGCAAAAATGCTTGTAGTGACCGCAATAATGAATCAAGCAAAAGTCACTTTTGTCACCTCCTCCCGTTGGGGAAATTGATTAACCCTCTGGGGACCAAGGTGTTTTTGGGGGTCCTTGAGATGTTTTGACATGTTGTGTTGTTAGTCTCAATAACCAGTCTTCATTGCTGTTATTTTCACTTTATTAACAACTCTCTCAACTACATGATCGCTCTCCTCAATCTCGCGATCACCTCTTCTTCCCAACCCCGTTCTCGCGATATCACTACACTACATCCCTCCCTTTGTTAGTATTAGAGAACTTAAATACTACAATTAACACATTACCCTTAGTTTTAACAGCTTTGTTACCGTTATTCTGAATACTGCTATATTGTTTTAAACTGACTAACTAGTCAACAACATTTTCAAACATTTACATAATCATGTCCTTGAAACGAGCAGGTTTCTTAATCACTCTCCCACTCCGAGTAGTCAAGGGCTTGCTACAGGTGTCTGGTACTGTAACAGAAGAACTCTGTGGCTCTATTGAGAAATCTGACTTGTTCGCTGTCTCTTGAGTTCCTTGATCACTTTGTTTTTCTGCTGGTTTTGGTATGCTTATCTCCAACTGAATGGGAACATGACGAATGTGCTTCACATTTCTCACAATCCTAGAACCATCCTCGACATTGACCATTTCAAAGGAATTGTCCGATGTGTTCTTCAGCAGCACAAAACGAGTATCTCTGTACTTAGAGTCCAGCTTGCCATCTTCCATACTCGCCACATATACAATGTCTCCCAACTTAAAGTTGTGTTCCTTGGCTCGTCTTGTCATGTCTGCGTACTGTTTCATTTTCTCATTGTACCTTTTATGATGACTTTCAATGTCTTTTGTTTCTCTTTTGTCTGTGATGATACTAGGCAACTTCGTACGCACATCTCGTCCAAACATCAGATAAGCTGGTGTCTCACCCGATGCTCTATGTGGTGTAGATCGATAGGCAAGAAGAATCTTTGAAAGATCTTCACTCCAATTCCTTCCCTCACTTTTAGCTGCTTTGAAGGCTTTCTTCAAGTAACGATGAAATCTTTCTATTTTACAATTACTTTTGGGGTAGTAAGGTGAGGCCTTGATGTGCTTAACTCCACTAGTTCTCAGAAATGCCTCGAAGACGTTTCCTACAAACTGCTTCCCGTTGTCAGTCACTACTTCCAAGGGATACCCAAATCAGGCAAATATTTTCATCATTTCCTTGGTAACGGTCTTGGAAGTTATATCGTCAATGACTACTGCTTCAGGGTATGACGTGTAATAGTCAATAACAGTAAGTATATAGACATTCTGAATAGGACCCACCAAATCAACACCTATCTTAGTCCACGGTCTAGGCGGCAGTTCTAATGGATGCAGTGGTTGATCTTCATGCAAGGGTTGATTGAGAACACATGCATTACAGTTTTTGATCATTCTTTCGACTTCCATGTCCATATTAGGCCTTTTTGATCATTCTTTCGACTTCCATGTCCATATTAGGCCAATAGAATTTGCTTCTCAAGAATTGCTTTGTGCGAATTACACCTTGATGTGTCTCGTGTGCAATTTTCAAAGCTTCCTGGACCAGTGCGGAAGGAAGAACTATTCTGTGTCCCCACAGCAAAAGACCATCATGGGTTGACAACTCATCTGAGCAGCGTTTGTATGAATGTAGGCTGTCAGGAATTGTAGTAGGCCATTGTCCTGTCTCCACAATGGAAATCAGCTGTGTCAAAGTAGTATCGTTCATTGTGGCTCTTTTAAGTTCCTCAAGAGTCAAGACTGGTACATCCATCATATTTACAGACAACACTCTGTCCATATACGTGTCCACGTAACTGTTGTCCTCTGTTTCCGGCAAAGGAAGTCTAGAAAGTGAGTCTGCAACATTGTCTTTACCTGCAATGTGTTCAATCTTGTAGTCATATGGATACAGTCTAAGTCCAAGTCTTTGTATTCTAGGAGGCAGAAGCTTTGACTTCTCTGGATTGAGCATATAAATGAGAGGTCGATGATCTGTTTGAAGAGTAAATCTGCCTCCCCACAAATACGCTCTGAAGTGTTCCACCGCCCAAATGCACCCTAGGGCTTCCCGCTCTATCTGAGAGTAACGTCTTTCTGTGGGTGTTAGAGAGCGGCTCGCATATGCTACAGGTTTCTTAGCTCCATTTTCTTGGGTCTGAAGCAAAACTGCTCCAAGTCCGACTGGACTTGCATCACTGATCACAACTGTTGGAGCATTTATGTTGAAGTATGCAAGGCCTGGCTCACTAGTTAATTCTTTTTTCAGTCGCTTAAAAGCATTTTCTGCTTCAGATAACCACTGCCACTTTTGTCCTTGTCTGGTCAGTTTTCGGAGAGGTTCAGATAGATTTGCGTAATTGGGAACAAACTTCATCAAAAATCCACAAGTGCCTAGGAATGAACGTAACTGTGCAACATTTTCAGGTCTGGGAGCGTTACAAACTGCTTCAACCTTTCGTGGATCTGGTTTTATTCCCTCCGCTGTGACAACATGACCCAAAATCTCAATCTGCTTAAGTCCAAAGAAACATTTTTCTTTATTCAAGGTCAGTCCCTTTTCTTGGAATTTTTGAAAAACATTTCTCAGTCTTTGCTCCAGCTCATTTTCATTTTCAGCAAACACGACCACGTCATCCATGTAGCACACCACACCTGGCATCCCACATAACATAGAGTCCATGGCTTTCTGGTATGCTTCAGGAGCACTGGACAATCCGAATGGAACCTTCCTAAAACGGTAGCATCCCTTGTGTGTAATGAATGTGGTCATTTGTCTGGATTCAAGTGCCAGATCAAATTGCCAGAAGCCTTTACGGGCATCCAGTTTTGCGAACACATTTGCTCCCTGCATTGCTTGCAGTATGCTGTCTATTGTTGGTACAGGGTGTCTTTCTCTTACCACCGCTTTATTCACTTCTCTCAGATCTACACAAAGTCTCACTTCTTTAGTGTCTTTTTTTGGAATGAGAAGAATGTTTGACACTTCAGATCCTAGAGCACTTCCTCTATGATTCCATCTTCCATCATTTTGTCCAGCTCTTGATTTACAGCCTCTACCATCAGGTAAGGTACTCTCCTTAAAGCTTGAGCTACAGGTGTGACCTTTTCATTTACAGATATTTTATGGCTGTAATCTTTGATTTGTCCCAGTCCTTTAAACAAACTCTGATATTCAGCCTCAAGTTTAAAAAATCTCTCTGGCGAATTTTCAATTGCACTGACCTGGTCTGTGGTATTCAGGATCTTTAAGTCAAAGCATGACCGCCTTCCTAACAGTGGCTCTACATTCCCTTTTATTACAAAAATGTCATCCTTCGTGACATTATCCTTCCATTGGAAATGTGCTTCAAAAAATCCCACACAGTGGAAAGAGTGCGTCTGTGCATAAGCGTAGAATTTTTTCTTGGTTTGTTTTAGTTCAACTTTTTGTGCAAACAAACTGTGATACAGTTCTTCTCCAATGAAATTTCTTCCACTTCCTGTATCAATGACCATCTTCAGCCTCTGCCCATTAACTCTTATGGTCTCTTTTCCTTCTGGATCAATTGAATACACAAATTCATCAGAATCAGAATTGTCAATTACAGCTCTCACTGGTTTGTCTTTGCGGTCTGACTTGTCTTTGGCCTTGTATCTGTCATTTTTATGCTCCAGTGAGTTTTTTTTTCTTTCTGCAAACACGTGCATAATGACCGGTTTTTCTGCAATACAGGCAGGTTGCTGATTTTGCCCCACAGTCATCTGCTTTATGTGTTGTAAGTCCACATCTATAACACTTAGGGCCCTATTTTAACGATCTGAAACGCAAGTGTCAAAGTGCAAGTAACTTTGTGGGCGGATCCCGGCGCTGTTGCTATTTTCCCGGCGGGATAAATGCCTCTTGCGCCTGGCGCAAATCTAAAAGGGGTTGGTCTGAAGTAGCTTCATTATTCATAGGTGTGGTTTGGGCGTAACGTGAAATAAACCAATCAGAGCGTCATCTCACATTCCCTTTAAGAGCAGGTGCGCATGTTGCATGGCGGATTTCTATTATAACGGCGGATTTACCAGGCGCACGCCAGGAGTGGTTCACAGCCGAGAAGACCGACGTTCTTGTCAGGACCGTGAAAGACAGAGAAGTGACGTTGTATGGGGATGGGATAATCCCACCCAAATCAGCGTCGGCTAAACAGGCGTGGGAGAAAAAAATCTAAATTTTTTACATCTTCATGGACACCACAATGATTTCCCTCATGTGTTAATATTTTTCCTTGTTATAATGTATGATTTGCAAAAATAAAAACGGCTGCATCTGTGTTGATGAGAGAATCAAAGTGTATGCGCGTTGTGCACCCGCTACATTATGGCCAAGCATGCGCGCTTAAAATAGCATTATGAACAACGCGCAACGCTTCACTGACTTTAGACTAGGTTTTTTCTGGTCAGTGGCGCAATTGTTTTATAGAACAGCAAAATAGCATGAGGGAAAGTTTGCGCCGGAACACGCCTCCTCTTTGCGCTGAACCGCCCCGGGGAGCGCAAGTGTATTTCTTAGTTAACCGACGTGTGTCTGTGGAGGGAAAAGTCCGCTTTGCGCGGGTGCAAAATAGGAATGATACATGCGTCAGTGTACAAAGTCATTTGCGCCGGGTGCAAGATAGTGTCACTGTTGTCCTTTTCAAATCGCCCTCTGCTGGCATTTTGCAGTTTCACTTTTGCGTTAGGAGCTCGTATACCCTTTGTGAAATTACCGTGATTGTCTTTTTCTTTGGTGTTGTTTTCTGAAAGCACTTTAGACTCCGCTTGGGCTGATTCAAAAATTCTAGCAACAGTTAATGCTCTTTCCAACGTAAGCCCTTCTTCCTGCAACAGTTTATCTCTTAATCGTCTATGTGCACATTTCTCTACGAGTTGATCTCGTATCATATCACGTTCTAAAGCTCCGAACTCACAAGATTTGGCAAGTTCCCTTAACGCGTTCATAAATGCGTCGATCGTTTCGTCCTGTAGTTGAGATCTTAGTCTGAATTTGTGTCTTTCTAGCACAACATTTTTCCGTGGAGTAAAGTAAGCATCCAGTGCAGCTACAGTCTCTATATATGAATCTTTAGGACCCGGGAGATTGGCAAAAATCATCTGCACTGGAGCACCAATACAATGCAAAAAAGTAGCGCGTCTTACCACATCAGCAGCATTGATAGCTCCACTGGCCAACTCAAAGAAACTATACGAGTCTTTCCATGTTTTGTATTCTGCATACAAATCCGAAACTCTGAGGTTCAATGGAATGGGCGGCGATAACTGAGCCTGTGCGACATGTATCGGCGGTGCTCGTGCTACGGCTTCTTCGCCTTCCATCATGCCAGTTCACCCAGTCAGTCTTTTAGATCCAGATGTCGCTTCCAACGACAGTTGAACGGTAATCCTAATCGTTCTCTTTATGTGTTCATCCTCGTCGCCATTTATGTTGTGTTGTTAGTCTCAATAACCAGTCTTCATTGCTGTTATATTCACTTTATTAACAACTCTCTCAACTACATGATCGCTCTCCTCAATCTCGCGATCACCTCTTCTTCCCAACCCCGTTCTCGCGATATCACTACACTACATGACATGCCCTGACATTTGTGCTTTTTTCAGTTGCTTATAAACATATTAATGGCACAGGTGAAATTACACTCGTATTTAGCACAAACAGGGCTACCATAATATGTGAGCAACATGTATGTATATGTTTGTATTTTTGAGAGAATATTGTTTATGCATGGTTATTGAAAAAACTAAAAATTAAAGTTTCTGAAATAAAGCCACAAAACACATACTAAATATGTGTCCACAAGACTTTTGACTAATGGAAGTTGTGGCCTAGAGTTTTTGCTTCAAAATGATCTGAAAATCATCCTGTCTAATCATTCACATAACACAATAGATTCTTTTAACTCTCTGGGGTCGGCGGTCTCGCCGGCGATACCAGCTCACTTTTTTCCTTATCAGTGCAAAAGAGACTCAAATTACTCTGTTGATTTTGATATTACATATAAGTGTTGTACATCATTCGATCCTGTTAAGTTTGTATTTTTTTTGTGGAACCTCACAATAAAAACAAAGTGTTGTGCTTTTCGCCTAATAAAGAAAAATAAACATGATGCGCGTTCTGCGTTCTCTCTGTCAGTGAAGTCCATTCTGAAACGCGTC
Source organism: Rhinichthys klamathensis goyatoka (assembly GCF_029890125.1). Taxonomy (NCBI): domain Eukaryota; kingdom Metazoa; phylum Chordata; class Actinopteri; order Cypriniformes; family Leuciscidae; genus Rhinichthys; species Rhinichthys klamathensis. The sequence continues at coordinate 589,980 of NW_026606556.1, forward strand.
CGAAAAATGAACTGTAACTAAGTCAATATTTATCACAGAACCACGAGACATGTGTCTTTTTAAAGCTTGTATTCTCTTCTTTTAAATGAAGTAATTTATTAAAAAAATATATATTTCCAGTTTATGTAATCCGTTTGAAACCAAGGAGAGGTACAGTTTTTTCGTTCTCCCTTCATTATTTTTAATGAGCCGAGGCCGCCACGCCCCTAGCGCTTTTCATATGGTAAATAGGTGATCTAACGTTATGCATAGCACACGCCCAGCGATCAATGCCATAACAACACAAAGTTTCTTCACTGATAGATTCATTGCGTTTTGAGGATGGCACGGTACTCCGACAAAGAGGCTCTTCAGATGATTCTGGACAGCGAGGAAGAATTCACTTTTCCTCAGAGGAAGATTAGCCTATAACTCGGATGAGGAACGGCTGCATTTTGAAGAACGAATTGATCCCGCGCCGAGGATAGGCCTACAAGTTCAGAGTAAGTTGTTTAGTGTTTTATGATCGTATAGAGCTCAAATGAATTTTCAGACTATATTTTGCCTAGCTTTTGACATCTTACAGAAAAGATTGCCTCACAATATCCCTAACATTCGCTCGTGTAAACTTTTTAAATGTGATATTACTCTCTAAACATATTTGTATTTTAAATATATAGTTTTGATTAGCTTATGACACTGATTATCATGCTAAAATACTGCCTTATGCGTTATGTATTTTGTTTGCGAATAAGTGCATGTTTAGGTATAGCCTATTGATTTAGTGAAATATATTTCAGCCTCCGGTAAAATATGATACTGTCTAAATACAATATATTTTTTATATAAAAATGTTGAGTTTTGGTTAGCCTATGACACTAGTTATGCTAAAATAGTGCCTTATGCGTAATGTAGCCTATTTTGTTTGCGAATAACTGCTTAGGTTATATAACGAGAAATATATTTCAGGCTCCGGTAAAAGAGGTCTAAATACAATATATTTTTTATATAATTAAATGTTCAGTTTTGGTTAGCCTATGACACTATATCATGCGTAAATAACTGAATACAGGTGTAAATGTTTGAAATGTAGTAATGTGTCGTTCGCGAACGATCCGTTCATTGCGTGTAGGCCTATCACTAAATGCGTGCGGTCTATATGGCCCATCAACAGATATGTCTCCGTCCCATGGCCCATCAACAGATATATACATACTGTGCATCCATACCCATTAAAGGAGTCATAATGTGCAATTTTCACTTTTCCATGAGAATCAATGTATGTTATGATTGACTAACGATTATACATTGGCCGGGATGCCGATATTCAAAAGTGAAGCGTTTGTTTACCCCAGGGTTCTTAAACTAGCCAACGTGCACGCGCACTCAAATACGAGATTTCAATTTCTCCCCCGACATGACGTCAAGACGGGGCCGGATATACCATATATGGACACCGCAGAGGAGGCCCGCCCTGCCCCTCTCCCCATCATATTCAGTCAAGAAAGATGCAGAAACGTAGTGCACACGTGAGTTGCTCTGTGTTGACTGTCATAATCCACATTCGTTGGAATCCACATAATGTTTTTTCTTTACCCAAAACTGACCAAACTACAAGGGACAAGTGGATGAAATTTATTTTTAATGACGCTGTTCCAACAACCATCTCAACTTGCTCAACGTTAGGTGTCTGCGCTAAACATTTCACAAAAGAATCTTTTACAAATTTGGGGCAATATCAGGCGAAGTTGGCATCGAAGCTACGTTTGGAAAAAGGTGCCATTCCAACAATCAGGGACTTGCCTGAATTTGAAACGGTAAGACTGTGTTTTTATTACTATATTTTGTGTAAATAGCAGCTAACTACTAATGCGTTAGTGTATGTGATGTAAACACGGGGAATGGACTCTACGAATGCTAGCCACATCTTTCCACTTTAAACAGACTAGAAAATGATACAGCTATTATTTAATATAATCGTATACAATATAACAATGACAACATATCATTGTATTGATTTTTTTATATAATAGATAAGGATAGATACATTTAAAAAACAGTCAAGAATTAATAAACATAAAGAAAAACATAACGTTACATGTCTGCAGATGAAAATTATTAAATATCTAAAAAACCACAACGTCAAAAAAGGCAAAAACAACACATTATAGCAAACGTTAATCTCTATAACCACTGTAAGCTGAAAATAAAGTAGACTACATCTCCGTTAATGTAATCTACATTAAATTAAAGCTAAACTTATGTGGGAGAAAATAGCAAAAAAACGTTTTAGCTCGTTACTGATGTTAATGTATGTCTCAGTCAAAAAAATTGTCTTTACCATTCAGAGACATTTTGATGTATAGACGTCCTTCTATTGACTGTTGTTACTCTTCCGTTTTCAGAGTCTGGCTCAAACATATACGGTTGAATCCCGTAGGTCACGGCCGGGTCGGGTTCATTAACAACTTGCGCCATGATCTCTTTTTGGAATGATATGCTGAAGTTACCTGCGGTGTCAAGCCCCCTCCTTCCTGCCACCAATCAACGCGCCCCTCATTTGCATTATTAAAATGACCGTCCACGACAGCCAAAACCTCGCATCAGATCTCGCGAGACAATAATGCATTCAGAAATAAGGGTCAAACGAGCTCTGTGTTTATTTTTTTCCAATTTTTCTTTTTTAGAAGGGCATGAAATGACTATAATAGAGCGTGGGTATCAAAGTTAATACTACATTATGACTCCTTTAATTGTCCATCAGTTTACTTTGGATAATGTATGCTAACAGGTTTTTTTTTAGGAATGTGTTTGCATCATGCTCTCCTTCGCCAGCACCTCGCAGAGGGACACGCAGGTGTCGTTCAGTTCTCAGTGCGATCGAGAATCATACTGAGTAAGTGCACAGACGTAATATTTTACAGATGAAATTTAGCCTAATTATGTTTACATCGTCATAATGTAAAAGTAGGCTACCTATTCCTGTGTGAAATTACAACAAAAAAAAAATTATCCATGGCAATTAGTGATTGATAATGATAATAATACAGTTTATTTGATTGTGTTATCAGCATGCTCATGCTTTTTTCTTTTTTATAACAGATGTGACAATGAACACGTCCATCCACCAGTTCCGAAGAGAGCCAAGGCAAACAAGCAGGCAAGCAACAGGCAGTCCACTTTTTTATATATATAAAAAAACAAGTTTGGTCTTTTTATATTTGTTTTTTTGAAAGGATGCGTTAAGTGTCAGTAATGACTTTAAGTCTTTACGTTCTTAGGAAAGATTTCTATTTTGAATAAATGCTGTTCTTTTTAACTTTTTATTCATCAGTGAATCATTCTTAGTTCAGGCTGCCACACAGCACCTTGATGGGCCATTGGGGGAGTGTCTTTAGTCTTCCCACCCAGGTGTAAATCACATTAATATTCATGGCCATTCACACTTCCACGCATACAGCAGTGCTGACCAAAAACTGACGTAAAAAATTTTTAAATCATTATATTGTTGTTTGTGAAAGAGTGGTCAGAATGATTTTCACTTCATTTTGAAGTAAAAATTCTAGCCTACAAGAATAGTAACTCAAAAGCCTTGTGGACAACTATTCAGTATGTGTTAAATGGCCTTATTGCGGTGACATTTTTTTCCCCAAAACGTACTAACCACGCATAATATTTTTTTTTCTATAAAATGCAAACATGTACATCCATTTTGCTCAAATATTATTGTAGCAGAGTTTGTGCTGAATACAGCAAATTTATATGTTGGCAAATGGTATGTTTTAAGTAGCTGAAATAAGCACAAATGTCAGGGCATGTCAAAACATCTCAAGGACCCCAAAAACACCTCAGACCCCAGAGGGTTAAGGCCTTTAAGGCCGTTAAGCACAAAAACATCAAAAGACATTAAGTTTTATGTAGCAAGCATTTAAACATTGACATCATAGATGGAATAGACCATGTTTTAGCATGATTTACCATGAGATACCAAATTTAGTGTGATTTTTCATGATCTACCATGTTCCAGTATGATTTACCATGAATCTAGCATGATTTACCACAGTTTACCATGATTTCCCATGTTATAGGATGATTTACCATGATATACCACATTCTAGAATGATTTACCAGGATTGTAGCATGATTTACCATGATTCATCACATTGCTAGCATGATTTGCCATGATCCACCATGTAATAGTATTTTTTACTATGATTTACCATGTTTCTATCGTGATTTACCATGATTTACCACATTGCTGCATTGATGTGAAGGGCCAATAAAAATGAAGTGATAAACTCTGACAAAAAATGATTGTCTTATAATAGTTAACATGGAAAAACTGGTTTGCTTTAGTGCTTTGATTTACTGTTGAAAATCAAGTGTGTCAAAATGAGAGTGAGCCAATAAGTGGTCTTCTACTGCCCTCTGCTGGCCATTCTACTTATTAATAAAGTGTTTTCACAGGTGCTTTTGCACTCATATGTAGACATTTGATCACACACACACACACACACACACACAAAGTCATTATATAAATATATTTTAATGGTCTATAAGCATTTAATGTCTTTGCAAGCTATTAATCAGATTATTCAGCATTTATTCAGAAACCTAGGACTACACACACACACATTCTGTTGTAGATACAGATATTTGAACTATGTGATGGAAAAAAGAAATGTTTACTGCAATTGTCCTTCAGGATTCATATTTCTCAATGTACTACAATAGTCAGTTTACCATGGTTTGTCTTAGTTTACCTTGATGTTACCTTGTTGTGACCGAATGTTACACAATAATTTATCATGATATACCACATTCTAGAATGATTCAGCAGGATTGTAGCATGATTTACTATGATTTACCACGTTGTTAGCAATTATGTGAAGCTTCAGAACAGTAAAGTGAATTGAAAGACAAAATATGATTGTGTTATTATAGTAATTGTCACATAAGGTTATTTTTTAGTGTCTGAATATATGAATGCAAAAGCACATGTGAAAAGAATATTAATAAGTATAATGTCCAGCAGAGGGTAGTAGAAGACCACTTATTGCTATAGTACCACTTTTATTTTGAACTACTTGGTTTAATCAGTATCAGGGTTTCCGCGGGGTCATAAAAAGTCATAAAACGTCTTAAATTTAATAATAAGAATTTTAGGCCATAAAAACGTCCGGTTTTTCCAAACAAGGTCATAAATTCCATTTAGCCACGTCTTAAATTGATATGCTCATTCATTCATTATCGCGATATAATGTTTTCTATAATGTATAACGGCAGCGTAGCGCGATCAAGCTCACTAGAGCAGACGCGTTCTTCTACTGTCTATGGTTAACTTTGATCAGTCTCGATCACGAGATCCAGTGAGAAGCACTTGAATTCAGCGAAGAACACAAATGTCTCAGTGATTTAAACCAGTTTAAAGGCAGATGAAACAGCGCTGACGAACAGGAGAAACACTGTGCGCAACTATACAGTCAGAAAGCTTTTCCATCTACACATTTACATCCTTTACCATGGTTCTACTGTAACGTTAGCCTAGTAATATTAACTGCACCATGAAATGTGGGATACATATTGAATTGTATTATATTATTAATGTAGACAATGTATTAAAGGACTAATGGAATATAATTACAGTATTTATGTATTTAGGCTATAGCCTACTGTTTTTCATACATTTCATAAAGATACGTGCCATCAAAGTCAGGCAACACAAACCTGTTTCAAGACTTGAAACAATATCCCCCATTAGCACATGCAGAAACTAAGAAATAAATTTTGAAATAAAGATATTATTTTTGTTAAGGAAAAAATACAAATGTTTGAATTTTCTACCTCAGATTTGTGAAATGTTCACCTGTTTGGCAAGTGTTTGTCATGATATGTTTTGACAATAAAGAGTAGTTTAAAACCACAATTAACGCTCTGGTTTCTACAACTTTCAGTTGGGAACAAAAATCTGCCTTCAAAGTTCAAAGAAATAAAGAATTGACATTTATCGTCATAATTATCGATATTGACTGATATATTATCGTGATAAGTGTTGTGTTGTTCCTGTGTTATTGATACTTAGGAAAAGGGAGCCTTCAGTTTGTTACTCTTAAGAAAATGGAACCTTTAAATAATTAAACTTATTACTTTTAATGAAAGTCAATAAAAAAAAGACTTTTGAAAGGAAGTTATTTTTCGTAATTCGAGTAGGTCATAAATTTAAATCATATTGGTCATAAAAAGGTCTTAAAAGGTCTTAAATTTGACTGACTAAACCCTGCAGAAACCCTGAGTATTGTGCACTAAAGCAAACCAGTCTTTCAATGTGAACACCATTATGCATGCTTACACACACACACAAACACACACACACACACAATTGTGGGTTATGATATTGTGAAAATCTCTTTTTGTGGTCCTTAAGCATTTCAGATATTTATTTGTGATGTAAAAATATTAAACTTTCTAATAAATCATTATTTAATATTATATTATAAGCATTTGTTTGTTAGCCATTGCTGAAAACTGGTTAAAAAAGATTAAAAATATCTAATGCTGTTGCTCCCTCTAGTGGACAACAGCGGTTTTACAGCCTACATAAACGGTTGAAATGAATGACAGGAAATTCGTTTTTTTTTTTACTTATATCTCGGGAACGAGAAAGTGAAAAAATCTGAAACTCAGAACTTAGATAGGGTTAGAGGAGCCCTCTTGAACAAGACCATCCCCGTGTTGCTGAGTGATTGCTGTCGGGAGTAATGTCTGTTGAAATGCATATCTTTGTGGGCTTATATCTCGGGAATGCCTGGATCAAATCGCACCATACTCGGATCGAAGCTAGATGAGGACGGGCCCTTTCCAACAAGCTCTCCCACAAGGATATAGGTGCTCTAGGTCGGGAGTTACAGCCGTTTCAATTCGGGAGTCTTATGGATTAGCGATCCGCGGGGGGGAGGGGGGGCGGGGGGGCGTTCCTGTGCCCCGAGACGATAGATTTCGATCAAGACCACAGAGAGGACCTTACCATCAAAATTTGAGCGTGCAGCGACTTTCTGTTTTCGAGTTATGAGTGAATTTGTACTTGGGGGGCGTGGCCCAACGTTATACTTTCGTTTTCAGCCTCCCTGTGACACAATTGTAAATAGTAATAAATAAAATAAATAAATGCAGTCCATAATACTCCAATAGATGCATTTTTACAAAATGTGATTGTAAATGTTGAAATAATTATTTTATTTTAAGTCTAAATATGAACTATAACAATATTAGGGAGTAGTATGATGAAATGACTGCAGGGGGCAGTAAAATACCACTTATTGGCTGTTATAGCCATCCAAATAAAAAAATTATACCTTTTCTGATAATTATTGATCTAGAGAGTCCAGATAATTGTACTGCACTGGTTTTATATAAAATTATACGATCATAGATGGAAAAGACCATTTACAGCCAATACAGGCAATTTACCATAGGAAATGTATTGTTTTAAAGCTTTTTAACAGTTATAGCGCCACATATGGTCCGATCTCCATGAAACTTTGCATGCTTCTTTACCATGGTATGACACATATGCTCATCAATTTTTGTCAAGTTTTGAGTTTTCATTTATGATTTATAGGCTTTTGGGTGTATTTTGACACGCCCATTTTCTAAATGACCCTGTTACAGTGAACCAAAGGGCAAAGTTCAACTTTTTTTCGATAATTATTGATCTAGAGAGTCCAGAGAATTGTCCTAGACTGGTCTGGTTCCAATCGGGCGAAAAACCAGGGACTAGTTCGCAAAAGTAGGTTTTTAATATATTCGTGAATATTTAATGAATGATTTGATTGACAGCAATGGTTCTAGAGGCAAAGTTGTTCAGCATGAGGAGATCTATCAATTGATATGCATATTTTGGGGATGTGTGCAACACCACGTGATTACAGAGCTGTAAAACTCGTTAGCGCCAACTAGTGGCCGATTTCTTTCAAAACTCTTAAAGACCTCTTGGGCCATGAGTCGAACATGCCCATTGAGTTTCGTTCCGATTGGCCTCCGTTAACCTCGTCTCACAGGTGCTCAAACTTCATTGGCGATGGCGGCCATGTTTTTTGAGATAGACCAATGTCCTCATACACACACATGGGGCCTTGGACCAAGACACTGCATACCAATTTTCAAGTCAATCGGACTAACGGTCAGGTGGTCATAGCCCTATTTATGTTTTTTTTTTTTTATAGCGCCACCTAGTGTTAGATCGACGCGTTTTTTTTACTGTGACCCCAGACTGTCCTCATACACATGTGTGTCAATTTTGGTGAAGATATCTCATTTACTTCTCGAGTTATAGCCATTTTAGTAAAATAGGCTCCTCCCACAACGATCATTTTACTCCCCCTATTGACCGTAAATTGAAATGTAAACTTTTTTTCGATAATTATTGATATTCAGACTCCAGAGAACATGTATGCATTTGTTTGGTTTTGATCGGGCGAAAAACCAGGGACTAGTTCGCAAAAGTTGTTTTTTGACGAAATTCAAAATGGCGGGAAAATTTGCATACCGGAAATGAAATCGGAGATATACTTTTTTTTCGACCTTGTATGGAAAAACCGGACGTTTTTATGGCCTAAAATTCTTATTATTACATTTAAGACGTTTTATGACTTTTTATGACCCCGCGGAAACCCTGATACTGATTAAACCAAGTAGTTCAAAATAAAAGTGGTACTATAGCAATAAGTGGTCTTCTACTACCCTCTGCTGGACATTATACTTATTAATAGTCTTTTCACATGTGCTTTTGCATTCATATATTCAGACACTAAAAAATAACCTTATGTGACAATTACTATAATAACACAATCATATTTTGTCTTTCAATTCACTTTACTGTTCTGAAGCTTCACATAATTGCTAACAAAGTGGTAAATCATAGTAAATCATGCTACAATCCTGCTGAATCATTCTAGAATGTGGTATATCATGATAAATTATTGTGTAACATTCGGTCACAACAAGGTAACATCAAGGTAAACTAAGACAAACCATGGTAAACTGACTATTGTAGTACATTGAGAAATATGAATCCTGAAGGACAATTGCAGTAAACATTTCTTTTTTCCATCACATAGTTCAAATATCTGTATCTACAACAGAATGTGTGTGTGTGTAGTCCTAGGTTTCTGAATAAATGCTGAATAATCTGATTAATAGCTTGCAAAGACATTAAATGCTTATAGACCATTAAAATATATTTATATAATGACTTTGTGTGTGTGTGTGTGTGTGTGTGTGTGTGATCAAATGTCTACATATGAGTGCAAAAGCACCTGTGAAAACACTTTATTAATAAGTAGAATGGCCAGCAGAGGGCAGTAGAAGACCACTTATTGGCTCACTCTCATTTTGACACACTTGATTTTCAACAGTAAATCAAAGCACTAAAGCAAACCAGTTTTTCCATGTTAACTATTATAAGACAATCATTTTTTGTCAGAGTTTATCACTTCATTTTTATTGGCCCTTCACATCAATGCAGCAATGTGGTAAATCATGGTAAATCACGATAGAAACATGGTAAATCATAGTAAAAAATACTATTACATGGTGGATCATGGCAAATCATGCTAGCAATGTGATGAATCATGGTAAATCATGCTACAATCCTGGTAAATCATTCTAGAATGTGGTATATCATGGTAAATCATCCTATAACATGGGAAATCATGGTAAACTGTGGTAAATCACACGCATGATATGAGTAGCCTATTGCAGATTTGGGGAGGGCCCATTCACTGGAACTTTTCAGGGGCCCAGTCATTTCTGTTGGCGGGCCTGTTTGCATTTGTTTTGTGAAGTTGCACTTACCTTTTGTGTACATTTGTTTCAGATTCCTCTCTCAAATCCCACTGAAGAGAAGAACGAACTTGAAAGCACAAAAGAAAGAGAACAAGAGGAGAGACAGATAGATTATGTAAATACAATTGAGGAAGGAGAGGAAGATAATGAAAATGGACAAGAGGACCAAGAGGAAGATAATGGAAATGAGGAAGATGATGGAGATGGACAAGAGGACAGAGAGGAAGATGATGGAGATGGACAAGAGGACAGAGAGGAAGATGATGGAGATGGACAAGAGGACAGAAAGGAAGATGATGGAGATGGACAAGAGGACAGAGAGAAAGATGATGGAGATGGACAAGAGGACAGAGAGGAAGATGATGGCGATGGACAAGAGGACAGAGAGGAAGATGATGGCAATGGACAAGAGGACAGAGAGGAAGATGGAAGTGGAAATGAGGAAGGTGAGGAAGATGATGGAGATGGACAAGAGGTAAACACAGAAGGTGATGGAAGTGGAAATGAGGAAGAAGAGGGAAATGAGCAAGAGGACAGAGAAATAGATGGTGAAAGTGAAGATGATGGAAGTGAACAAGAGGAGACAGAGGAAAAGGATGGAAGTAGACAAGGACAGAGATCAGGAAAAGAGAGGAGCCAAGGAAATGATAATTCAAACCAAAGGAAGGTGCGTTGATATCTATACACATGGTGTTAATTTATGTTGACTGTGTTGACTGTGATTTATGTTTGCTTTTCACCTGTCTTAAATGTTCAATACTGATATTTCTGCTTGTGTTTTATATTTTCTTGTTGTAGTTAATTTGATCAGACTTGTCTTTTTTCACAGAAACAACATGAAGATGATCCTGTATACCCAGGTGCTCCTCTCACAAAGGGACAGAGTCTGCTCTTACTCATGTCGTATGTACTGCGCCACAATTTGACAGAAGTAGCTCTTCAGGATCTCCTTACTATGTTCAATGAACATTTTCCTGGCTTGGTGCCAGCAACTTGGCAACTTGGACAATTTGGCCAGTATGTGCCACATTTTCATTGTATCAACTGTGAAAGCTACTTAGGAGCTACTGAGACAGCACCACAAAACTGTTCTTCTTGTAAAGCTAATGTTATGTGGATGAAGGATGAACCCAATAGCAGACAGTAAATGATTCTCACAGGGTTTATTAATGGACAAACAGAAAACAAAAACCCACAATGGGGCAAAACAAGGCAGGTAGTGATGTGACATTTGAACCGAGGCGTCGGAGCTTGTGTCGAGAAAAAATGGGCGTGCCAGATGAAGCCGCGATTCGAGGCTTGTGTTGTTAACGTGAAAATCACGTGACTAATGACAAACGAGGCCTCGGTTTGTGAGGATACGTCATCGGTTCGGTCTGAGTGTCGCTTCCGGATAAAGGGGGTTCGAAACTCGCGCCACCTTGTGGGTGTTGCAGGAGTTGGAAGTTGTAGTAGTGTGTCAGAGAGACAGAGTTAGAAAACTCTCATTGTCATTGTCGTTATATTGTGTCATACAGTGTTAGGGCTGTATATTATTACATTATGTCAGGTTAGAATAGTTATTAAAATTAATTAATAATTGTTATTATTAATTATAGTAGCTATATTATAGTCTTGTTATATTTATTAGATAAGATTATTTGGATTGCTTTGGATTTTTGGTAGCTTAGATTTTTGGATCTGGACTGGACTGCTTTTTGTTTTGGATTGCCCTTTTGGATTTGTTTGCTTTTTATGACATCTTCCTTTTCCATGGTAATGGAGCCAGCAAGAAAGAGGAGATCCTCCCCTGTCTGGGCTCAACAGAAGCATCAGTATCTTCATTTATACCCGCTGGCACTGACATTTTTCCTTGTGAAAGGATATTTTTACAAGGCTGGAGAGGTTTTGTCCAAGAAGAGGAATTGTCTAAACCCCAACACACTTCAAAAAAATTCATTTTCTTAATAAAAATCTATTGTAATCCTTCCTTCATCCACCCCAAATTTACTTTATTACACTCCCTTGAGTCCCTCCACCATAAGCACTGCACTCAACACAGTGTCACTTTTGTTGTTCATACTGTCACTATCCAATTTTTTTTGAATAATTAATTAATTGTGTGTGTGACAGTTGTCTCTGTACAAGTAAATGCAGACAGATAAAGATAAACGTTTTATTTCATACCCAGGCAATGGACAAATGTCTGCACAGATATCTTTATGAAAGGTTACAGAGACATTATCAGTGAGAAGATAAATAAATAAAACAGAGCGGGAGGGGGGCGGGTCATTGGTTCACAATGCATTAATTTGCCTGCTATTTCTTTGTACAGTAGCTAGGTAGCTAGGTGTATGAGCAATGCTGAATGAAGCTTCGAGTAATGAACCGAGTAATGAACCTTTGGTTGAAGCAATGGGCTGCGAGGTCTCAGTGGTTCAGGAAGCCTCATTTTGCCATCACTAAAGGCAGGACAAGACTAATACTCAGACAGTAAACTCACAGCTACGACAGGAACAGACAATTCTTGAAGACAGGAACAGACAATTCTTGAAGACAGGACTCTCAACAGGTTACTCACAGCTTGATACACACAACGTATGACAATGTCAAACAATGAACCGACACAGGACAGCAAACACAAGGGGATTATGTAGGGAACACTAATGACGAGGACAGGTGAAACTGACTAGACAATAATGACAAGACGAGGGTAACAAGGGGGCGGAGTTACATAACGAGACAACACAAGCACATGGCCCAAACAACAGACCATGCGCTTGTACACAAAACACGGGTCTGTCATGATCCAGCCTCAAGACTAGGGGAAATCAAGGACAAGAAGGCCGGATCATGACAGCTAAATTTGATGCAGAGATAAACCTAAGGGCTGGATCTTACTTTCTAGTACTTAGTCTATCAGCCCAAATAAAAGACATTTTGGAAAAACCAGAGATTTGTTTGAATAAAAGGGAATCAATTCCAGGCATTGTTTCCGATATTCAGTGTGGGGAATTATATCAAAAGATCAAGCAGAGTGGACAAATGGGGCCTGATGACATATCAATCTTGTGGAATTGTGATTCCTGTTTTTAAAAGTAATAATGTTCCGATATGGCCAATCCAGTGTCAAATTATTGAGCTGTCACCAAGTGATCGTGAAAGGAACATATGCGTACCATGCTTATGGGTTGGTAACAGCAAGCCAAATATGATCACATTTTTAACTGCTTTTGTGTCACAGCTCAAGGAACTAGACCAGGTTGGAATCAAATGGAGGGACTCTGAAAACGTAGAGCATACAAGCAAGGTTCATTCACTCCTCTGCTCTTCTGATTCAATTGCCTGGCCCCTCCTGAGAAACACAAAGCAGTTCAATGGAAAATATGGGTGTGACTTTTGCCTCCACTACGGTGGTGGCCCATATATTTGGGAAACACCTGAACCACCTTTAAGGACATAGACAGATCATTTCCGGCATGCTATGCTGGCAACACCTGCTCAACCAGTAATGGGTGTAAAAGGACCATCACCTTTGATGGAACTTAAAAGCTTTAACATGATCACAGGCTTCGTTCCAGAGTACCAGCACAGTGTCTGCCTTGGTGTAACTAAACAGGTAACATCTCTGTGGCTGGACAGTAAACACCATAAGGAAGATTGGTACTTGGGCTCAAAGACCAATGACATAGACCAGGGGCTCAAGGCCATTAACCCACCTTTGGAAGTCACAAGGGCCCCAAGATCAGTGGTGTAGTCTACGTGATACGCGGGTCAGGGTTTCCGTTGTTCGGTAATTACCGGACATTGGCCGGGAAAAAAATTAAATGTCCGACAAAATTAAATCTCTCCGGTCAAATTGTCCGATTAAAATTGCGTAATAATCCCGCCCCCCTAACACAATATGAATTTGTTTGAGAATAAGCCTAAAATGTATAAAGCAAAAATACACCGACTTTTGGCTATGTTATAAAGGAACAGCCTCTACCGTTTGAAAGTTATTAAACAACATCGCATGCTGCATTTCAAATAAAGCGCACGCCTAAAACGGCTGTAATATAGACCTAAACAACGAACGATTGAGTGAGATGTTTCAGATATGGCCAGGCCCAGGCAGGCTAGCCTTAAAGGAACACTCCACCATTTTTTAAAAAATTGGGGTTATTCACGGTCTCCCCTAGATAGGAGGGCAAATGCATTTTTGGAAGCACAGGCGAAGCACTGATACTTGGGCGCAGAGATATCACGCAACACCTGAAATAAAGCTTGACACAAAACCGGCGAAAGTAATGATTAGGCCTATGCATGAAACATTTGAATTATTGATAAATTGATAAAGTTGACGATGCAGACTCGCCATCTTCGCAGTAGGCTAGTGAACGCGCCTATAGAGAGAAGTGTGCACGCGCCGGCGACTCCGTCCTGATTATATTGTCCACTATATTTGCTTCTTATTTATTAATCCAGGCAAATTTGTTGATGAAACATTGATTAAAATTAAGATACAATTTATACAAAACGAAATTTTCAAGCAAAAATAATATTAGACGCTGGGTTGATTATTATTCGAAAATCGCACCCCTCTCCACCACATGCACGCACACATGCATTAGGCTACACACCAGAGCATGAGCGCTCAGCTTGACAATTTATACAAAACGAAATTTTCAAGCAAAAATAATATTCGAAGATCGCTGGGTTGATTATTATTCGAAAATCGCACCCCTCTCCACCACATGCACGCACACATGCATTAGGCTACACACCAGAGCATGTGAGCAAAGCGGAGGGGTGTGACGCTTATTATAAGTTAAAAAACTTAAATGATGTTTTATTAACAAAGTTCGGGAGGAGCACGTTCAGATAATTAAACCTAATTAAACACACGTGGAGCACATTCAGATAATCAAACCTAATTAGACAAGAGTGGTGCTTAATCAACGAGTTAAGCGCTGTGTATATATACAGCAAACTAACCTCCGTTCATTGACAGTTTAACAGCATTTGGCCCCGCAGTACCTTCCTAACATGTCCGAATCGAGCGCTTCCCGTTTGATGAAGAATCTTTCGTCCTTCAGGATTAGGAATCTTTGCCACAATCATCTGGTATTATCTCGTGGGCGTCAGGCCAAACAAACGGGTCCTCGCCACCGCGGGCGAAACATCAGCAATCTACTTCCGCGTATTTCTTTAAACTGTCCCATTCAATAATTCCTGCCATAGAGAAATGGTCATAAGGCAATGCCGCCCTCTTAATTCGAAGGAACGGGTCTTCCTCCAGCGTCAGGCCGCCGCAGCAGGCCCTAAGTAAGCCGCGCTGCAGATTCAGTCCCGGTCAGTCCACACTCAACATCTGCCGGGTCAACTCTGTGAGCGCTTGGCTCAAAACCTTTTCGTTTTCTGTCCCTAATTGAACTTCGTATCACTTCAGTTGTTGAATCACGAGCAAGTTATGCTATCTGGATACTAATTTTGATCGGGGGAACACGCGTTTTAAATAGTTTCCGTACAAATGATTTGCCGTTCATTAACGCGATGCTTCCTTTTGGTAAACTCACACGTAAACAATAGGTCGCACATTACGTGCAGATTGCACACAGAATCATTAAGAACCTTTCGTTAACACTGTCCTGCAATTTATTTACAAAAATCGCTTAGAAACTTAAAGTTATAGCATAAATGCATTTTTATTTTTTATTTTTTTTTTGAAGTAGGTAGGCTAGTTTAAAGCCACAGTTTCACTATTGGTTTTTCTGATTCAGAACGAACAAATCGGCAGGGAATATGACCCACAGAAATGATCAAAATAAACGAAATAAACGGAGAAAATAAGAACATTTTCGTACGTTTAATAATCGATATCTCAGCCCCGCACAGTTTCTGCTGAGCTCGGGATTCCAATTGCACAGGTTAAAACCATGGGTTCAGCCTCGTCCATTTGAATTCTGGGCATTAACTTGGATACAGTTGTTTTCCAGGCCTCACTGCACAAGAAAAAATCGATAGGATATTTTTGATCTCGTCCACCTTCCCACTGTTCTAAAACGCGAACTGCTATCTTTGCTCGGCCACTTAAACTTCAGATGCGCATAATCCTGCAAGGATTTAATCTCTCACCACCTCTTCGCGTTTTTGATTAACGCGCAAGAAGACGAGCATCGGCCCACCAGGCCCCAACCTACTCCTCCCTTTGCTCAGCCTCACACCAGAGGAACTCAATTTGTCCAGGTAAATTTCTCCACTGCCGCAGCAGTGATGTCTTCTCCGCTCCCGCAGGAGCTCATTTCTCCAGGTAAGTTTTCTGCTCCCGCAAGAGCTCTGTTTCTCTGGACACAAGTTTGACCCATGCTTTTTGCTTAAAGTTGAAGACCCAACTTTGTGTATGTTTTGTAAAATTCCCTTATCTGTCAAACATGTTTTATTAGATTGTTCTGCCCTTCATGCAAGCAGAATGCTCTTTTATGAAGTTTCTTCATTGAAGGACATATTTAATGAGATTATGCCTGAAAAGGTTTTAGATTTTTTATCATGTTAATTTAAATATATATATTATATAATATGACTTGTTTATATTTGCTTTGTTTTTATTGTATTTATATGATATTTGTATTTTTGTGATTGAATTTTTGCCATGAAAATAGCTCTGAATGCCGACATGGCATTAAATAAAATAATCTGATCTGTTTCTCTGGCTATTTTCTCCACTGCCGCTGCAGTGATGTCTCCTCTGCTCCCGCAGGAGCTCTGTTTCCCTGGCTATTTTCTCCACTGCCGCAGCAGTGATGTCTCCTCTGCTCCCGCAGGAGCTCTGTTTCCCTGGCTATTTTCTCCACTGCCGCAGCAGTGACGTCTCCTCTGCTCCCGCAGGAGCTCTGTTTCCCTGGCTATTTTCTCCACTGCCGCTGCAGTGATGTCTCCTCTGCTCCCGCAGGAGCTCTTTTTTCTCCAGGTAAGTTTCTCCACTGCCACAGTAGTGACGTCTCCTCTGCTCCCGCAGGAGCTCTGTTTCTCTGGCTATTTTCTCCACTGCCGCAGCAGTGATGTCTCCTCTGCTCCCGCAGGAGCTCTGTTTCTCTGGCTATTTTCTCCACTGCCGCAGCAGTGATGTCTCCTCTGCTCCCGCAGGAGCTCTGTTTCTCTGGCTATTTTTCCACTGCCGCAGCAGTGATGTCTCCTCTCCAGTACCTCACTATTCAGAATTAATATTCCTGTTAAAAACCCCTACGTGATGCCTCTTTCTCTGTCCAGCGAGCATTGGTCTCCCAGCGGACGTTGCATGCTTCTATGTTTCCTCTTTCTCCGTCCAGCGAGCATTGGTCTCCCAGCGGACGTCGCATGCATCTATGTTTCCTCTTTCTCTGTCCAGCGAGCATTGGTCTCCCAGCGGACGTTGCATGCATCTATGTTTCCTCTTTCTCTGTCCAGCGAGCATTGGTCTCCCAGCGGACGTCGCATGCATCTGTTTCCTCTTTCTCTGTCCAGCGAGCATTGGTCTCCCAGCGGACGTTGCATGCATCTATGTTTCCTCTTTCTCTGTCCAGCGAGCATTGGTCTCCCAGCGGACGTTGCATGCATCTATGTTTCCTCTTTCTCTGTCCAGCGAGCATTGGTCTCCCAGCGGACGTCGCATGCATCTGTTTCCTCTTTCTCTGTCCAGCGAGCATTGGTCTCCCAGCGGACGTCGCCTGTATCTATGTTTCCTCTTTCTCTGTCCAGCGAGCATTGGTCTCCCAGCGGACGTTGCATGCATCTATGTTTCCTCTTTCTCTGTCCAGCGAGCATTGGTCTCCCAGCGGACGTCGAATGCATCTGTTTCCTCTTCCTCTGTCCAGCGAGCGTTGGTCTCCCAGCGGACGTCGCATGCATCTATGTTTCCTCTTTCTCTGTCCAGCGAGCATTGGTCTCCCAGCGGACGTTGCATGCATCTATGTTTCCTCTTTCTCTGTCCAGCGAGCATTGGTCTCCCAGCGGACGTCGCATGCATCTGTTTCCTCTTTCTCTGTCCAGCGAGCATTGGTCTCCCAGCGGACGTTGCATGCATCTATGTTTCCTCTTTCTCTGTCCAGCGAGCATTGGTCTCCCAGCGGACGTTGCATGCATCTATGTTTCCTCTTTCTCTGTCCAGCGAGCATTGGTCTCCCAGCGGACGTCGCATGCATCTGTTTCCTCTTTCTCTGTCCAGCGAGCATTGGTCTCCCAGCGGACGTCGCCTGTATCTATGTTTCCTCTTTCTCTGTCCAGCGAGCATTGGTCTCCCAGCGGACGTTGCATGCATCTATGTTTCCTCTTTCTCTGTCCAGCGAGCATTGGTCTCCCAGCGGACGTCGAATGCATCTATGTTTCCTCTTCCTCTGTCCAGCAAGCATTGGTCTCCCAGCGGACGTCGCATGCATCTATGTTTCCTCTTTCTCTGTCCAGCGAGCATTGGTCTCCCAGCGGACGTCGCATGCATCTATGTTTCCTCTTTCTCTGTCCAGCGAGCATTGGTCTCCCAGCGGACGTCGCATGCATCTGTTTCCTCTTTCTCTGTCCAGCGAGCATTGGTCTCCCAGCGGACGTTGCATGCATCTATGTTTCCTCTTTCTCTGTCCAGCGAGCATTGGTCTCCCAGCGGATGTCGAATGCATCTATGTTTCCTCTTCCTCTGTCCAGCGAGCATTGGTCTCCCAGCGGACGCCGCATGCATCTATGTTTCCTCTTTCTCTGTCCAGCGAGCATTGGTCTCCCAGCGGACGTCGCATGCATCTATGTTTCCTCTTTCTCTGTCCAGCGAGCATTGGTCTCCCAGCGGACGTCGCATGCATCTGTTTCCTCTTTCTCTGTCCAGCGAGCATTGGTCTCCCAGCGGACGTCGCATGCATCTGTTTCCTCTTTCTCTGTCCAGCGAGCATTGGTCTCCCAGCGGACGTCGCATGCATCTATGTTTCCTCTTTCTCTGTCCAGCGAGCATTGGTCTCCCAGCGAACGTGGCATGCATCTATGTTTCCTCTTCCTCTGTCCAGCGAGCATTGGTCTCCTAGCAGACATAGCATGCATCTGTTTTTCCTTCTCCGTCCAGCAAGCTTTGGTCTCCCAGCGGACGTAGCATTCATCTATGTTTCCTCTTTCCCATCCAGCAGGTATTGATTTCCCAGCTGACACAGCAAGAAATCTCCCGGCCGGGCTTCCAAAATTTGTCACTCCGCCGTCGGCCGGTAGAGCCCACCAGACCGACGCTGTGAGCTGCTCCCGTCGGAAGCTACATGGGCCCTATCGGTCGGCCATCTTAGATCTCGCTGCTCCCCGCCCATCGGTCGGCAGAGATCACCCGTCATTCCCAAATCTTGCTGCTCCCCATTCGTCAGCCAATAGGGCCCGTCCGCCTAGCGCAGTGAGCTGCTTCCGCCAGAAGCAACATGGGCCCTCCTGGTCAGGCGGCATAAATCACGCTGTTCATCGGCCGGTAGAGCTCACCTGTCTGACGCTGTGAGCTGCTCCCGTCGAGAAACGGTCCGAGCCCTCCCAACTGTTGTTCCAAATTACGACTGCTCCCCGTTCGTGAGCCAGCAGGCCGTCCTGGTCAAGCAACCAGGCTTATTCTCAAAAACGCCAGCCCGCCAAATTCTCTGCGTTTTGGGGGGTCTTTAGTCTGGCGGCTGTCCTTTAGCTCTTTTTGCCTTTTGGGGGAGTACTCTGGGTTCGGGCAAAATTCCGAGCTCGGAGCCCTCCCCCCGGACAGCACGCCAAATACGCATAATCTTTACTCTGTGTAATTGATGTAAGTGTGAACTCGTGAAATGATGTTTTATTAACAAAGTTCGGGAGGAGCACGTTCAGATAATTAAACCTAATTAAACACACGTGGAGCACATTCAGATAATCAAACCTAATTAGACAAGAGTGGTGCTTAATCAACGAGTTAAGCGCTGTGTATATATACAGCAAACTAACCTCCGTTCATTGACAGTTTAACAGCATCCCTCCACCACCCCATCTCCTCACTTATAGTACTAATACTCTTACAACAACGGGGGGAGTACTCTGGGTTCGGGCAAAATTCCGAGCTCGGAGCCCTCCCCCCGGACAGCACGCCAAATACGCATAATCTTTACTCTGTGTAATTGATGTAAGTGTGAACTCGTGAAATATACGTTTCATATTTATAAATAATATAATGTTATTATTTTTTTTATTTCATCTATGTTGATTAGCCTATATGAAAAGAGAACCGCATGAGTTCTCATCCTAACTAGCGAAGCACAACTGCCTTATCTTAAGGGGGTGCTTGCAGAAGTGATGGTCACTACCACATATCCTTGTGATAGCGACCTGATCCTCCCCGTCCAGTTCTTTGAACGCGGGTGCCATCATGCCCCGTCCCTGAAAAGTATTCAGGGGAAGTCAGGAAGGCTGTCGAGGGAACTAGATCTGGTTGGGCCAAAAAAGGGGCAACAATCAAGACCTGTTCCACTCCTGACTTAGGACAGTAGGTGCAAGCGACATGCACGCACAAGACAGGAGCACTACTCAACACTAGATGTGATAATTCACTGAGCTTCAGGAGCATTTCTGTTCAACACCTGAGTGTGATGAACATCACTGAACTTGAGCAGCGCCAAGCAATAATGAATCGCATAGCCGCTTTCTTAGAAGGCTCACTGGGGAATGCATTTCTGCTGGGCCACGGGGTCAGCTGAAAGCCAGTGT
Organism: Rhinichthys klamathensis goyatoka; assembly: GCF_029890125.1. Classification (NCBI taxonomy): domain Eukaryota; kingdom Metazoa; phylum Chordata; class Actinopteri; order Cypriniformes; family Leuciscidae; genus Rhinichthys; species Rhinichthys klamathensis. Next base: position 610,467 of record NW_026606556.1, read on the forward strand.
CTACCCAAGGGATGTCCGCTCAGACAGAAACACAACTGGCAGAGGGACGAGTCCAGAGGGGCAACAGATGCAACTGTGCGGCCCCGAAGTGGTCCCTGTCCAGCTGGACCGCCAGGGGATTGGAGTCTCCACTCTCCCTGGCCATAGCTGTCGTGAGGCTCATTGGCGGCACGATTGAGCAGGCTGGAAGAATTTTATAGTGGAATGAAGCGACCTCAGAAGCTTCTGACTCCAAGGAGGAGGTGATGGGCGAGTTGTGACATGCGAGGGAAGCTTAGCGCAACGGTCGCGATGTTGTCCTTTCAGACCAGTACCAGCTCGCTGAGCAGCGGTGGCTCAAAGCGAGGTGAACTGCCAACTCGAGGTAACGAATACCAATGCAGTCGGAGGTCGCCCAGGCCTCCGTTAAAGCATGCCCTTTGTACATGGCCCCTCAGTCGGGGTTAGTGGACCTGAAGGTCTAAACACGGGCTGAGAGTTTGGCGGCAGGCCGGGGTGATCTTTATCACACAGGGCGTGCCGCTCTGCCACGGTCACCTCGGGACTCGATCATAAAACTAGTGCTGAAGCGGTCTTCATATGGAGGAAGCCAAGCGGCTGCGTCTGCCATATGCCCCAGGAGCCTCTGAAATTTTCAGTGGGACCCTTTCTCACTTCTAGCACTAGCCTAACACACTCTTCTTGAAGAGACGTGTTGGACCGAGTCCTTCTCCTGAACTGAAACAGAGATACTCAGCCCGAGGGCGAGATTACTCTCTTCCAGTTGACCTGAAGACCCAACTGGCTATGGAGCACTCAAAGGGTAGGACTTGTACTGATACTTCGTACTCTCGACGTCAGAACACAGAAAGGTCTGTGGAACGGAAGGATAGAGATCTGAAGTACTGTCCTTCAGGTCGAATGCTGTAGGCCAACCTTGGGGACGGAGCATTTGAAAATGCATCTCTGTGTAGTAATTGAATGGAGGATTTCGAAAAAGGGCCCGTTTCAATTGACACAGGTCTAAGATGGCCATAACCCACCACCTATCTAGGGTACAATGAAGTACGGGTCTATAGAAACCGGCCCTTATATCGGCTGGAGGAGAGGCAACATCGCGTCCTTCGCCAGTAGGACTGCGACGTGCGCACACAGGACAGGAGCAGCGCTCAACACGTAGGTGTGATAAATATCACTAATCTTAGGAGCATCTCAGCTCAACACCTAGGTATGATGAATATCACTGAGCCAGGGCAAAGCCAAGCGAAATGAATCGCAAGCCGAGTCTGCTGGTAGTTTCGGGGCCAGCTGGAGCGGTAGGAAGCATCTTCAGGCTTACACACACCGTGCCAAGGGCCAGGGAACCACAGACGTACCCGAGGTGGGGCAGCGAGGTGGAGGACAGGGACCCGGCTCGGAAGGCCCGGAGGCGGCCCAAAGCAGGGTCTGAGTGTGGTGTATGACACTTACCTGTCTCCACGAGACGGCCAGGGATGCGTGAGAAGGCGGATGACCGGGTCCTCGAACCGCACCCAGCTGCCGTGCTTGCGAACAAGAGGGGGCTGAGGGGTGCAAGGCTTACAGGGTCGCACACCGCCAGACTCGCCCTCTTGGAACCCAGGAACAGAGGAATTCGCTCTTTCTTTGGAGTGTGGGTACCGCTTGCTCCACTTCTTTTGGGAGCAGCTCTTCCTCAACAGACACACACACAAACAAAGACTCCACCCGGCCCTCACCCGGGGGGAGGGAGTGGATTGTTGACGAACTCCCAGAGCATCCTCCTCCATCCCTGAGTGGCCCACTCCGGAATGCTTTCGCTGTAGCTTGCCACCTGGCTTGGCAGCGCCTGGAGCGGGCTGGGCGTCCCTACTGCGGCCGGCTCCATGCTGAGGCCTGGCTGGAGGCTGCTGCGGAGGCCCAGTGGGAGCGGCGGCAGGGGAACGCCCTCGGCGACGAGCAGGCGGAGGAACTGCCTCCGGCGGCGGGGTGGAGGCAGCAGCGGGCCGCCAGGGCAGGATGTGCCGGATGGCCTCCGTCTGCACTTGGGCGGCAGAGAACTGTTGGACGTAGTTCTCCACCGTGTCGCCGACCAGCCCAACCTGGGAAATTGGGGAGACCAGGAACCTTGTCCGCATCCGCCATATCAACCAGGCTGAGCCAACGATGGCGCTCCTGGACCACTAAGGTGGACACCGCCAGACCGATCGCGCATGCCACGACACTCGTGCCCGGAGGGCGAGGTCAGATGCAGTGCAATGCTCACCTATGAGCGCACGGTCTTGGCTACCCTCATGCATGTCCATGGGTGCCCTGGCCTGACAGACCTGTAGCAGCGCCATGGCACGCAAAAGGAGGCGGCTTGCCCACAGGCTCTGTAAGTTCTGCCCGTCGGAATGAACGAGAACTCACAGGCCTTAGGGGGGAGACGAGGATCCCCCCAAAAGGTAGCGGCCGCCGGACACAGGTGCACCTATGTCGCGACAGACCGCTCCACTGGAGGGATAACCTCGCAACCCTTCACCGCTCCTCCATCAAGGGTAGTGAGGGGGAAAAGCTATTCAGGCAGTTTCTGGCAGAGAAAGGTGCCATCCACAACCTGGTAAGCTCTCCATGCACTTCGGGAAAGAAAGGCACTGGGGCGGCGAGCTGAGAACCAGCGCGGCCCGCCCCAAGATACCAATCCTCCAACCGAGACTGAACGGGACACGGTGGAGGGTTCCACTCGAGCCCGGCAGCCTCGGCGGCCCGTTTCAGCATAGCTGACATTTCTGGATCTGGCTCGGGCAATGTTAAACTCCCAGAGGGAGAAAACACAGCCGAGTCGTCATCTCCAGAGGCCAGCTCACCCTCCGATGCTGCTATCGACATCTTATCCTCCGGGGGAACCCCAATTGAAACGGCTGATCGGTCCATTACAGAGGGACCAGCACGTTCAACAGGAATTCCATCGGCTACAGTGTGATGGAGGAGTGAGGAGCCCACAGGGAATGGTTACCGGGCGAGATCTCCATCACTATCCTCCGTTCACCCATCCCACACGGCACCCGGGGGTGGGGCATGGTAATGGGGACCCGCGCTTCGCGGACGAAGGCGAGTCTCGATTTCAACACCGCGACAGTCATATTCCCGCAATGTACCGCCCACAAAAGCTGCTTCAGCGTGCTGTAACCCCAAACAAGTGATGCAACAATTGTGACCGTCAGAGAGGAAAAGGGAACGACCGCATACAGAAACGCACAGGTGGAATGACATATTTTTAAAAAAAATTTTTTTTTTTTTTTTTTTTTTTAAAAGACGCAAACGCACCCGTGTTGCTCTTTCATGAAATAGGACCCGTCACCAGTGCCGGAGCACACAGGGGAATGACCGCGGCAACACTGAACAGTGAACTGAAACAGTGAAGCACTCACTTTTCTGCCCTCTAACCAGCCGTCAACACACACAAACCTTTAGAAATTTGTTGCTGTTAAAACAGCAGTTGAGAGATCAAAGCTCGCGATCACCGCTCCACTCGCGCTGTAGAAACCACCAGCACTGGGAGAGTTTTCCAGAAGAACACCGACACACTCGCTCGTTGTAAACAACAGCACTCTTCAGAGACATCAAAGACGATCGGCTCCGAAGTGAAAGACAACTAGTGCGTGCATCCACTTCCGTATTTATACCCGCGGCGCGGGGGCGGAGTGTGTGATGCATTTCACGCACGCCAATTTCACTGGCTCGTTTTAATAGTACTCGAAGATGACAGGCTCTCTAAGCGTGATCCCAATCAGTCGACAGGTCGACTACGTCGAACGTGAGCGACTGAAAGGGAACTCATGGCCAGCCTTGTGGACTGAAAGTCAGGCTAGGGAATTTAAAAACAAGCATCCTTGGTTAGAGTGGAGGGACAGAAAGTTAGGTAGATATCAGCACACATGCAAAGCTGATATAAACAATTGCAATTCAGTCAGTGACTATGCAAATGAGGTTTCATTCTTTTTTCATCGTAGTAGTTCACTTCAGAATTAAAATGTCCTGATAATTTACTGATAATGTCCTCGAGATCGAGATTCGAGATTCCTTTATTTGTCATTTTCATGGTGTACATAAAAACGAAATTGTGTTTCACACATCCACCACTCAGTAATTCAGTGCAATAGTAACTAATCAAAAAAGCACAATTTAAATATAGATATAAATATACTAAAATACACATATACAATACCAAAAGAATAAAATACATAAATAATTTCAAATTTCAAATCACGTTCTCTGGTTAAGCAGTCTAACAGCTGTGGGGAAAAAGCTATTTAATAGCCTACTAGTTCTTGCTCTGATACTTCTGTATCTTTTACCAGACTGAAGGAGTATGAACATGTCCCGTGAAAAATGAGTGAATTCCTTAACTATGTTATTTGCTCTATGCACACAGCGCTCTGTGTAGATGTCCTGAATACGTGGCAGTGAAGCACCAATGATTTTTTCAGCAGTTCTCACAATCCTATTCAGTTTATGTCTCTCGTCTGCCGTACTGTTTCCAAACCAGCAAGAGATGCAATATGTGAGAATGCTCTCAATGGTGCCTCTGTAGAACATGGTCAAAGCTGGAATAGGGAGATCCACCTTCTTCAGTCTGCGAAGAGAATGAAGACGCCGTTGGGCCCTCTTGATTATAACTGTTGTGTTTTCTCTGGAGGTTAACTCATCGGTCCTGGTATTTGAGGAAAACTTTTCAGGATTTTTCTCCATATAATGGACTTCAATGGGGTTCAACGGTTTGAAGGTCCACATGCCCTTTCAATGCAGCTTCAAAGTCTCTACATGATCCCGGCCGAGGGATATCTTTTTTATCTAACAAAACATTTTCTAAAAAAAAAAAAAACATTTATATACTTTTTAATAGGAATGCCACTTTTTCCAGGACGAGTCCGATACAGAAACTTTACTTCCCTTTCAAGGGAACTTCGAGCTGCGTCAAACGCCCCTGCGTTGTGCGTCATGAAGCAGGTATGGAATCAGCCCAATGGAGAGACGGAACGTCATAGGCGGGTGACGTCATCGACCAGGAAACTATAAAGCACCCCAAAAACACAAGCGCATCAGCTTCTGTGCCTTCAGTCGCGCTATATGTGAATCTGTCTGAATGTAAACACTGTGTCTGTCTTTAGTATTTGCTAGGCAGGAGTTATCACATTTACACCACACAAACAATTTTGTATGAGAGACTATGGCGAGCGAACGGCATTTAAGAAGTGTGTTCCTCCCTGCTTGCGCTATCTAACGGGCGGGTATACACACGTTCTTTGTGTTGTTTGTTTGGGAGTGCAGCATGCCCAGTCAGCTCTCGAGGGGGCTGGCTGCGAGCATTGCGAGCGTCTGTTATGGACGCTCCGCTCCCGCCGGGCGCTCTTTGAGGAGAGTGCTCGGTGCGCGCTCCCCGCGGTTCGAGTCCCGCTTCTGCCGAGGCTGAGCGGCGACGCTTATCGTGGGGATCACAAATGGATCTTTCAGCGGGGTTAGAGACGGGCTCTGCCTTATCTCTGCCTTTACCTGTTAGATCCAGTGTCTCAGCCCGGTTTGGAAGCACGCTCTGCGGTTTCTTCCGCCCGGGCTGAGGCACCAGTACTGCAACTATCTAACGTTAGTTATAAAAACTAGGAGATAAAAATAGCAGTATTGACGAGGGAGATGTGGAGGACTCGGCACCTAACACTCCCGAAAGCGAAGAGCTCATGGAGGTTCTCACTCGAGCTGTATTAAAACTAAGCATTGAGTGGCCAGTGGCTAGGCAGGAGTCTGTTATTAAATCTTAAGTTAGATGAAAGATTTCTCCCTTCCCGTGTGTAACCTCCATGCCGGTGCTTGCCGTTTTTTCATGATCTCCATACTGAGGTGTCGAGATTATGGAAGAAGCAGGCTTCTGATATAATTTTAGCCCCCAATCATTCACATATTCAGATTTAACGGGGGCTAGGTTTTTGAAAAGAAAAGACGGCGCTTTGCCGCGGGTAGAAGAGACGCTTGCGAGCTATCTCTCTTCCGAGGCTGCATTGTCATTTAAAGCACCGGCATTACCTTCCAAGCCATTATGAAATATTTCGGCTTTGTAAAGTGTATTTGGCGGCAGGTCAGGCTGCGTCGTGTCTGCATACAATGTCTATATTGCAGGCATACCAGGCTGATTTGCTAAAGGACGTGAGCGTGAGTGAGGAGGCAGTACTGACGTGGTTCGAGAACTGCGTCAGGCTGCCGATTTGTGGTAAAATGATTTTTTCCAACATGAAACAGAAAGAGAAAGCTTTCTTTTAGATGATCCACTCTCCCCTGCGGGGTTATTCAGTGACTTAGTTAATACTTTCATTGATAATTTCAAGAAGAAAAGAAGCAGGCAGCAGCGTTTAAAAGGTTTCTTCCATTAAAAGTTCACGTCCACGGGGCTGCTGGGCGGGAGCAGCCCCAGCCGTCCACGAGCTCATCGCATAGGCGCAGCAAAGCAGAGTATCGCGTCTCGCGCTCCCCCTGCTGGACAGTGGGACCAGACGCGGCACTCTCAGCCAAAGCTTTTTGAAAAATAAATATAATATAATATATATATATATATATATATATATATATATAAAAAAAAGCAATAGAACTGTTTTGAGGACAGTTATATTGGTTATGCTGAGGGCGGTCTCCACCGAGGGAGAAAGGTGTTCACCTCTTTTTACGGTGCCCATTCTTCCTCGGTGCCCTCAGGGGCCCGTTCTGCCAACCCCGCCTTCATGCCGGGGCGCAGACGGTCCCGGCGAGCGCTTTCCCGAGGGACGCTCGCCGCCTCTGACACTGAGGGTGGTCCCCATCGAGGGAGAAAGGTGTTCACCTCTTTTTACGGTGCCCATTCTTCCTCGGTGCCCTCAGGGGCCCGTTCTGCCAACCCCGCCTTCATGCCGGGGCGCAGACGGTCCCGGCGAGCGCTTTCCCGAGGGACGCTCGCCGCCTCTGACACTGAGGGTGGTCCCCATCGAGGGAGAAAGGTGTTCACCTCTTTTTACGGTGCCCATTCTTCCTCGGTGCCCTCAGGGGCCCGTTCTGCCAACCCCGCCTTCATGCCGGGGCGGAGACGGTCCCAGCGAGTGCTTTCCCGAGGGACGCTCGCTCCCTCTGAGGAGGGTCTCAGAGCAGTCAAACCAGTTGTTCCCTGCCGGTGCGTCGTTACAGGGCGCTGTGTTTGCTGCTCAAATTACACCAGAGACCAGTCTCGAGAGACTGGTACCCTTAGTAGAATTTGTTTGGCAGAGTGGAAAAGCCTTCCAAGAATATCTCAGTGGGTCCTGCAGACAGTAGTAAGAGGTTATGCGATCCAATTTAGGTGTCGTCCACCGAATCTCAGAGGGGTTCTGCCCATAGTGTGGGCCCCGAGCAGGCTCTGGTAATGGAACAAGAGGTTAAAACGCTCCTTCAAAAGGGGGCTATAGAACGGGTTCCTCCTCCCAGTTTGGAGCTAGGTTATTACAGCCGATATTTCATCGTTCCAAAGTAGGATGGGGGGTTGCGTCCAATTTTAGATTTGCGCCTATAAAATCGCTCGGTAGGGAAGCTCAATTCAAGATGCTCACTATCAAGCAGGTCGTGTCACAAATCAGGTCCGAGGGCTGGTTTGTCACGATAGATCTAAAGGACGCTTACTTCCACATTTCCATACTTCCACAACACAGGAAGTTCCTGAGGTTTGCCTTCGGGGGCGAGGCATTCCAATATAGGGTTCTTCCGTTCGGTCTAGCTATCTCCCCGTACTTTACGGAGCAGATGGCGGTTCGACATCGAGATGTCGTCCTCGCGCATATCAGGAAGTTGGGGTTGAGGCTGAACGCGAAGAAAAGTGTTTATCTCCTTCCCTGGAGACCACTTTTCTGGGCATTGTTTGGGATTAGGTCACCCGCATCGCTTCGATTCTTCAGCCTTGAAACAGTAAAGCTAGGCCAGCTACTCACTGTAAAGCAGTTTCAGAAACTGTTGGGTTTGATGGCAGCAGTGTCCAACGTTATACCTTGGCCTGTTGTACATGAGACCGCTGCGGTGGTGGCTCAGGACCAAGGGATTCTACCCGAGGGGAAATCCACTCCACACGATCAAAGTCACGCAGCGCTGCCTTCGTGCTCTGGTCTTGTGGAAAGAAACTTGGTTCCTATCCAAAGATCCTGTGCTGGGGGCTCTTTGTCGTCGCGTAAGCTAACGACGGATGCTTCCCTCACAAGGTCGGGGGCGGTCATGAGTGGTCGTCCAGCCCAAGGTCTGTGGCAGGACCATCATCTATCATGGCATATAAATTGTCTAGAGATGTTGGCAGTGTTTCAGGCTCTGAAACAATTCCTAGCAGACCTGAGAGGTCATCATGTGCTAGTTCAGTCAGACAACACGTCGGTGGTCTCTTATATAAATCGTCCGGGGGGCCTGCGGTCTGGCCGGCTTTACAAGTTGGCCCGTCAGGTCCTCCTGTGGTCCCTAGGGAAGTTACTATCACTGAGAGCAATGTATCTTCCTGGGTATTTGAATGTGGTAGCGGACTCTCTGTCGAGGCAGGGGCCGAGGCCGGGGGAATGGAGACTCCACCCCCGAGGTGGTGGAGCTCCTTTGGTTGAGTTTCGGTCGCGCCGAGGCGGACCTATTCGCTTCCAAGGAGATATCGCACTGTCGTCTATGGTTCTCCATCAGTCATCCAGCCCCTCTGGGGTTGGACGCTATGGTGCAGCCGTGGCCGAGGTCACGTCTGTACGCTTTTCCCCCGATTGCTCTGCTACCAGGAGTTCTGGAGAGGGTTCGCCGGGACGGGGTCAGCCTACTATTAGTGGCCCCGTTCTGGCCGGCCCGAGTATGGTTTGCGGACCTGTTTTCTCTCCTGGACGGCTCTCCTTTGGAGCTCCCGGTCAGGAGAGATCTACTCTCTCAGGCGGGCGGCATGATATTTCACCCCCGCCCAGAGTTATGGAAACTGTGGGCTTGGCCTCTGAGGGGGCCCAGCTCTTAGATTCCGGTCTCTCAACCGAGGTTGTTGAGACCATCCTTCACTCCAGAGCTCCATCCACGAGGAAGCTATATGCCTTTGAAGTGAAAACTTTTCACTTCTTGGTATGGACAACACCTGTAGGACCCAGTTAACTGCCCAGTGGGTGCAGTGCTGGAATTCCTGCAGGAGCGTTTCTCCACAGGGTTATCCCCCTCCACACTAAAGGTGTATGTGGCGGCACTGGTTGCTTACCACGTCCCTTTCAGTGGAGTTTCTCTTGGGAGACACCCGCTTATTTCCTTCGTGGCACTTTGAGGCTGAGGCCAGCAGTTCGTGCCTGGAATTTTCGCCTGGTGTGCTTAAGGCTTTTCTATACCCTAGGCCAGGTTATGTTCCTAAGGTCCCTACTAATGTTGTTAGACCTACAGTTCTGCAGGCTTTCTGTCCTCCTCCATTTCTGTCATCAGACCAGGAGAAACTTAATTTGCTCTGCCCAGTGAGGGCGTTAGACGCTTATGTCCACAGAGCTGCTCTGTGGAGGAAATCAGAACATTTATTTGTATGTTTCGGGCCACCCAGGAAAGGGTGTCCTGCGTCTAAATAGAGAATGAGCAAGTGGGTGGTCGAGGCTATCTCACGTGCTTATGAGTCGGCTGGTCAGCCTTCACCTTTGGCTGTACGAGCCCGCTCTACTAGGAGTACGGCTGCATCCAAAGCTTTATTGTCAGGAGTTTCCCTGAGTGAGGTTTGTGATGCGACTGGATGGTCTTCACCGTGCAGGTGCTCTCGTCCGCTGTGCGCTAGATCTCACATGACGGTCACTTGCTCCTATGGCGACGTGGGTATTCGCGTTCCCACAGCGTTTGACGCAGCTCGAAGTTCCCTTGAAAGGGAACGTCTCGGTTACGTATGTAACCCTAGTTCCCTGATAGGGAACGAGACGCTGCGTCGTTCTGCCATACTCCCGGCATTCCCGTTAAGCGCTCCTTCAGGCCTATCAGAAGCTGATGCGCTTGTGTTTTTGGGGTGCTTTATAGTTTCCTGGTCGATGACGTCACCCGCCTATGACGTTCCGTCTCTCCATTGGGCTGATTCCATACGTGCTTCATGACGCACAACGCAGGGGCGTTCCCATAGCGTTTGACGCAGCGTCTCGTTCCCTATCAGGGAACTAGGGTTACATACGTAACCGAGACGTTTTTGGTACTCACTGATACAGATACCGTAACCGATATTTTATATTATACCTGTTTTTTAATACATTTATAATGTTAATTGTACAGAAATATGTATTGGTATTACTAGCATTAGTTGGCTTAATTTGTTCACCAAATATATATTTCCTCAATTATTTTCATGCTTAATTAAGTCTGCTAAGTGTGATTACGTAATGTGTGGCGCATCACAGCTAGTGCAAGACCAGCATTTGTGGTTAAAAAGTATATAAATGTTTGTTTTTATATATGATGGCCGATGGTTTGTCTAGATAAGACTCTTATTCCTCGGCTGGGATCGTGTCGAGACTTTAAAGCTGCACTGAAACTGATTAGACCGTCCAACCCGTTGGACCCCATTGAAATCACTATTATGGAAAAAAATCCGGGAATGTTTTCCTCAAAAACCTTTTCGACTGAAGAAACAAAGACATGAACATCATGACGTGGGGAGAGTAAATTACCAGGATTTTTTTAATTCTGAAGTGAAATACTCCTTTAAATGTGCATCAATTTAAAACATTTACACTATTAAATTACTAACATATGGTAATGTTAGTTATCAATATTTTTCAGATAATTAGCTATTGAAAGAGTGTAACATTTTTCTCCTTTCGCCTGCTTTTCATGCATTTGTTAACCATAGTGGGAGATTGTATACAGTTTATGAAATACTTTTGAGTACATTTTGGCCCTGTTCAGCAGATTATTACTAATATAGTTACAAAAGTTGTATGATGATGCTAATTAGTCATGGTTTTGCTTCCAGGTTGTGCTGTTTGCAGCGCAACAAAATCAACTGGCATCCTCACAGAAAAAAGAGTGTCCATATCTGAGGAGTGGGTGCACTTTAAGATCCAGTCCTCAAAGGCAAACAGGTCAACATCTCTGGCTTCTTTGAGGAACAAGATACGACGACATGAGACATCCAAGGCACACAAAATAGCTCAGGAGCTCACTGAAAAGGGTGGACAGGATTTACTTGGAAATTTGGTGAGTTCTATGTCAGAGACTGTGTTTGCTGAGACAGATGCTATATTCAGAACAGCATACTATCTTGCGAAAATGAACCGACCTTTCAATCTCATTGAGCTTCAGGAAAAAAATGGTGTCAACATGGGTGCTAGTCTGCACTCAAGGTACAGTTCTACAAAAATTGTGGAACACGTAGCAAAAGAGATGCAGAAAAAAATAGTTCACAGTTTTGTGTCGTCTTCAAGTAAGTTGTCTGTTCTCATTGACGAGGCTACATCTCTTAGCCACAAATCTGCCATGATTGTCAACTTGAAAGCCTCAGTAGATGGAGCTACTCCTGAATTTGTGTTTCTGGAGCTGGTTGAGCTGGAGAGCCAAAGGGCAGGGGATATAGAAAAAGCCCTTCTTGACTGTTTGGACACTGCAGGCTTCAGTGAAGAGTGGCTTCAAAAGAACTGGGTCTCATTTGTTTCAGATGGAGCTAGTGTCATGTTAGGCAAGAACTCTGGTGTGGCAACCAGGCTGACTGCAAGGTACCCTAACCTCTTCACATGGCACTGCATGAACCACCGTTTGGAACTGGCTGTATCTGATGCTGTGGATGAGGTTCAGGCAGTCAACCACTTCAAAGTGTTCATGGAGAAGATCCATAATCTCTACAGTCAGTCCAATAAAAATTCACGGGAGCTTCTGGAAGCAGCGCAAGAAGTGGGTTCACAAGTCCTGAAAATTGGCAGAGTTTTAAGTACGCGATGGGTGGCCAGCAGCTTTCGCTCTGTAAAGGCTGTGTGGAGGTCGTTTGAAGCATTTAACAGACACTTTGAAAATGCTGCAGGAGACCAAACAAGAAACGGCAAAGAGAGACAAACTTACAGAGGACTGGCACGTCGTATGCAAAGCAAGGAATTTCTGTGTGACCTTGGACTCATGTACGATGCACTGTCTGAACTTGCAAACCTGTCTCAGCAACTCCAGGCGCATTCAATCACACTCTTGAGAGCAGACCAGCTTCTGAAGTGCACCATAAGAGTGCTGGCATCATTCAAAGACACCCCAGGAGAGAAATCAGAGGAGGCACTGACAGCACAGGGTTTAGGACATTTTGGATCAGTTCCCCTGGAGTCAAATGCAAAGCTCACACCAATCAATGCAAAGCAGTTCCTACAAAGTCTGATCAACAACATGGAGAAGCGCCTCTCATTTGAAGGTGAAATGCTTCATGATCTCAGCGTTTTGGATACAGGCAACTGGCCGTCAACACCTGGCATACGGCATGGTGAGGCAGAAGTGAAACGACTGTGCAGGCGGTTCAATCTTTGTGAAGAGCAAGCAGTTAATGGTATGAGAGATTTCCTTGAGCACCCAGACAGTGAGCCTGAAAGCCTAAAACCACTCATACGATGCATGCAGGCCATCCCTTGCAGCACTGCTGAGTGTGAAAGGGACTTCAGTCTCATGAACAATGTATGCACGGAAAGAAGATCTACACTGCTGTTGTCTAATGTTACTAATTTGATGATGGTCAGCATCAATGGGCCTCCTGTAAGACTTTTTGAGCCAAGGAAATATGTAACAACATGGCTGAAAAGCCATCGCTCTGCCACGCAAGCAAGGAGGCAATGCACACCTCAGATGCCTGTGTACAAACAAATTTGGAAAGCTCTGTAGACTACCAGGCTAATACCCCCTACCACTCTCCGTAGTGACTTAGTGATCCCACTCCTCCCCTTCTGTCAGTGTTCAGTTCTTTTTCCACGACCCGTGGAGTAACACAGTGAACCCAGTATGGATTCATATGACAATGTTAAGTTGTTAATTCATGTTAATTCACATGACAATGTTAAGTGCCTTTTCAGCCGCCTTTCTTTTATTGAGGTAAAGCTTATTTGTCAATTAACCTTGTTTGTGTTTTCTTATTTGAAGCTTATTTGTCTTGTAGCAGTTCCTGGATGCTTTCTCATGCATTTAAAGGCATAGTAGTACGCCCAAAAACAAACGTTTTGTTGTCATTTACTGACCCTTATGTTGTTTTAAACCTGTATACATTTCTTTCTTCTGTTGAACACAAAAGAAGAAATTTTAAAGAATGTTGGTAACCAGACAGTTGTTGGCACCCATTGACTCCCATAATATTTTTTTTTCCTACTATGGAAGGCGATGGCTAATATAAAAGGAAGAATATGTTACAGATTTTAACTGGTTAATTTATGCAAACAGTAAAATAGAAAATCAGTCCAGTCTCCCCAGCTGTAAATGTCATTGGCTGACATGTTGATAACACATAAGCAGAATCTTTCAGAATGCCCTCAATCACATGTAGTTACACACTGTATGCATTAGTGAGTGTGGTGGTGCTTATGGGGTGTCGCTCTGGGACGAGTGAGTTAGAGGCTAGGAGGGAAAAATCACAGTATACTCACTACAAAAAAACGTCTCGGTTACGGATGTAACCCTCGTTCCCTGAGTAGGGAACGGAGACGTTCCGTCGGATGACGACGAATGGGGGTTTCGCTTAGAAAGCCTATCGACTTCGAGTATACAAAACGAGCCAATGGCAAGCAAATGCCATGGGTCTGCGGAATTTGCATGGCGCAACTCCGCCCCACCTCGTGGGAATAAAAGGAGAAAGCCGGCAATATGCAGATATGTTTCTTCGCTGAGGAGCCAAGACTGAACTCGGCTGTTCCAGCGGTACAGCGGAAGTGGCAGGCAGACGGAACGTCTCCGTTCCCTACTCAGGGAACGAGGGTTACATCCGTAACCGAGACGTTCCCTTTCGTTGTCACTCCGAGTTCCGTCGGATGACGACGAATGGGGATACCAGTCTAATCACGCCACCTTCTCAGCTGTCTTCCAGTGCCCTGCGTAATCTGAGATCCCTGTCGTGAGACTAGCACGGACAAAGGACTCCTATTTAGCACAGGAATACCAAGGTACACTGGGGAGCATATCCCAGGTTTTGAGGGGAATATGCAATTACTGCCAACCCAGAGGGGGGGGACTTAGAAAATACACATATGACCCGAAGGATGCATATGGGGAATCACTGGGGTGTCCAGCCGCAGGTGGAATATTTCAACCCCAGGGGTGGTAAGGTGGCTTGCCGAGGGAAAGACACATGCTCAGAGAGGCTTACAGTGGAAATACACATGTGGGGGTAGCTCAGAGGAGGTACCATGCACACGGAAGGCACCTAGCCGACGCGCAGGCAATAGACACTGGCGCCAGCGTCAGCAGTGCTGGAGGAGCTCAGGGCTTTCGGGGAAGCTCACCTGAGGAAATATCGCACGTATCCAGTCCGTGGAGTGGAATGGCGAGCAAGCGAAGACACCTAACGGGTCCCATGTTAGCTTGAAAAAGACAGTACATGGGAGGAGACTGGCTCCACTCGGAGATTGTAAAATCTGGCGAATGTGTTAGGTGTCGCCCAGCCTGCAGCTCTGCAGATGTCTGTTAGCGAGGCGCCATGCGCTAAAGCCCAAGAGGACGCGACACTCCGGGTGGAGTGTGCGGTCACACCAAGGGGGCACGGTTGACCTTGCTGCTGGTATGCCAAAGCAATGGCGTCCACTATCCAGAGAGACAACCTCTGCTTGGAGAGAGCCTTTCCCTTCAGCTTCCCACCATAACAGACAAAGAGCTGGTCTGAGGTCCTGAAACACTGCGTTCTGTCTACATAGATGCGAAGAGCACGTACTGGACAGAGCAGTGCCAAGGGCCCGGAAGGGAGTGGTAGGAACCTTGGGCACATATCCAGGCCGGGGTCTCAGGATCACGTGAGAGTAACCCGGCCCGAATTCCAAGCACGCTTTGTCAACGGAAAATGCGTGCAGGTCCCCTACCCTCTTGATGGAGGCCAGTGCAGTCAGAAGCGCTGTCTTCATTGACAGGAAGTTAAGCTCGACCGACTGCAAAGGCTCAAAGGGAGCGCTGCGCAGGGCAGTTAAGACCACTGCGAGGTCCCAAGAGGGTACGAGAGGAGGGCGAGGAGGATTCAGTCTCCTTGCTCCCCTCAGGAACCTGATGATCAGGTCATGCTTCCCCACAGACTTACCTTCTATCGGGTCATGATGTGCGGCAATAGCGGCGACATAGACCTTGAGGGTGGAGGGAGACAGCCTTTGCTCCAACCCTTCTTGAAGAAAGGAAAGCAGAACACTGATCGAACATCTCCGGGGGTCTTCTCGGTGAGAAGAGCACCAGTTGACAAAGAGGTTCCACTTCAACGCATAGACGTGTCTCGTGGACAACGCTCTAGCGGAAGTGATGGTAGCCACCACCGCTGGTGGTAGGGTACTCAAACCTGCCTCGTCCCGTCCAGGAGCCACACGTGGAGGTTCCAAAGATCGGGACGAGGGTGCCACAGGGTGCCCCGTCCCTGAGAAAGGAGGTCCTTCCTCAGAGGAATCGGCCAAGGAGGTGCTGTCGCGAGGAGTATGAGTTCGGAGAACCAGGTCCGGGTGGGCCAGTACGGCGCGACCAGAGTGACCTGCTCCTCGTCCTCCCTGACCTTGCGCAGGAATTGCGCAAGAAGGCTCACTGGGGGAAACGCATATTTGCGGCCCTGCGGCCAGCTGTGCGCCAGTGCATCCATGCCGAGCGTGCCCTCGGTCAGGGAATAATACAGGGCGCAATGGGTCGAGTCGTGAGAGGCAAACAGATCTATCTGTGCGTCCCCGAACTGGTCCCAAATCAGCTGAACCGACTGGGGATGGAGTCGCCAATCTCCCGGGAGGGGCTGAAGCCGTGAGAGCTCGTCGGCTTCACAGTTCAGGGCTCCGGGGATATAAATGGCAAGAAGCGACCTCAGATGCTTCTGACTCAATAAGAGGAGGTGGCGGGCGAGTTGCGACATACGGCGGGAGCGCAGACCACCTTGACGGTTGATGTACGCTACGGTCGCGGTATTGTCTGAACGGACTAGTACATGCTGGCCCCTGAGCACGGCTCGGAAGCGGCGCAAGGCGAGCTGTACAGCCAGCAACTCGAGGCAATTGACGTGCCACAGGCGGTGGGGTCCTGTCCAGGAGCCCGCGGCAGCACGTCCATTGCACATGGCACCCCAGCCCGTGGTAGAGGCATCTGTCGTTATGACAATATGCCGGGAAGCTCGTTCCAGGGGCACTCCGGCCCGTAGAAAACTGAGGTTCGACCACGGGGTGAAGGTCTGACGGCAGGTCGGAGTAACTGGTACTCGGAGAGTGCCGTGTTGCCATGCCCACCTCGGGACTCGGTCGCGAAGCCAAAGCTGAAGCGGTCTCATATGAAGTAATCCGAGCGGGGTTGCCACGGCTGCGGATGCCATATGCCCCAGGAGCCTCTGAAAAAGTTTCAGTGGAAACTTACGAGTGCGCGCGCGCGCGCAGTCACTGCTGACTTGCCTGAGACAGTTCGAGGGCAAGAGTGCGGACTCTTGCCCTCGAACTGTCTCAGGCAAGTCAGCAGTGACTGCGCGCGCGCGCGCACTCGTAAGCTGCGCAGACATGGCGACCGAGTCGATCTCCATACCGAGAAAAGAGATCCTCTGCACGGGGCAAAGTTTGCTCTTCTCCCAGTTGACCCGAAGGCCCAGACGGGCTACGTGGCGGAGCACCAAGTCCCTGTGTTCGCAAAGCTGATCTCGAGAGTGAGCTAGAATTAGCCAGTCGTCGAGGTAATTCAGAATGCGAACCCCGTGTTCCCGGAGGGGAACAAGGGCTGCCTCGACGACCTTCGTGAAGACGCGAGGAGACAGGGCTAGCCCGAATGGGAGAACTGCGTACTGATATGCCTGCCCCTCGAAAGCAAACCGCAGGAACGGTCTGTGTCGAGGGAGAATGGAGACATGAAAGTAGGCGTCCTTCAGGTCGATCGCTGCAAACCAATCCTGGTGCCGCAAACATTCGAAAACGCGTTTGGCGGTGAGCATCTTGAACGGCAGCCTGTGAAGGGAGCGGTTCAGAACGCGCAGGTCCAGGATTGGCCGTAACCCACCGGTTTTCTTCGGGACAATGAAGTACGGGCTGTAGAAGCCGGTCCTCATTTCGGCTGGAGGGACAGTCTCGATCGCACCCTTCGCCAGCAGGGTGGCAACCTCCGCTCTCATGATAGGGCCATTGCCACCGACCATAGTGGAGCGGACTCCCCTGAAGCGGGGAGGAGACCGCGCGAACTGAATCGCGTAGCCGAGCCTGATCGTTCGTGCGACCCAGCGGGACAGGTTGGGAAGCTCTAGCCAGGCTCCCAAGGACTGTACCAGCGGGGTCACGCGAACCACAGACTTCCCCTCGGTGGAGCAGCGAGGCGGTATGGCTGACCCAGACGTGGACGACATAGCGGCCCGGTGTGAGGGTACAGTCATAGACCGCAGAGTCCTGACAGAGGAGACCAGGGAAGGACGAACGTTCCACGGGGGTCTACTCTGCCAGGGGTCTGGCGACAGAGGAGGATGAGAGCGGCACGGTCCGGGGACGGCGCGCACTGTCATCCGGCTCTGGGACAGAGGAGGACGAGGGGTGCACGGCCCGGGGGCGGCGCACCGTGTCGTCCAAGAACTCTGTGTGCTTAGAGATGGGAAGTCAGCTCTCTGGAAAAAGAGGTTCTCCCCCGGCCCTCCACCGGGGAAAGGAGTGGCCCTGCAACCACCTCCTGGAGAACTGCAACCTATCTCTGAGCTGCCCGTAACGGAGCGCCGCTTTGCCTGGCATTTGGCAGGCTGCGGGGCTGGTACGGGCTGGGGCGCTTTCCTGCGACCACCTCCACGGCGCGGCCCGGAGCTGCTGGGGCCGGGCGGGAGGAAGCGAAAGTCGCAGGAGGGCGCGTTCGGCGGCAAGCTGACTGAGGCGTCTGAGCCGGCGGCAGCAGCTGGCCACGGGGTCAGAACGTGTTTGGTAGCCTCAGTCTGCTTCTGTGCGGCCGAGAACTGTTGGGCAGAGTCCTCGACCGCGCCGCCGAAAAGGCCAGCCTGGGATATGGGGGAGTTGAGGAAGCGGGTTCGCTCAGCCTCGCGCATATCAACCAGGTTAACCCAGAAATGTCTGACCAAGTCAAGTCAAGTCAAGTCACATTTATTTATATAGCGCTTTTCACAATACAGATTGCATCAAAGCAGCTTCACAGTGATAACATGAAAGTAGTACAACACAGTTCAATAATATTGTTGAATATTAAATATCCCCAACTAAGCAAGCCAAAAGCAAGGCGACAGTGGCAAGGAACCAAAACTCCATCAGATTGGATGGAGAAAAAAACCTTGGGAGAACCCAGGCTAGTCAGGGGCCAGTTCTCCTCTGGCTAACAATCATAGGGTTTTAAAGAAGCTTTACAGTAAGTGCATATCAGAGAGTACCTGGAAAAAATACATTTAGTTAATCATGTAATATTTAGGGGATAACATATCGCCGGCGTTGAGTCGTCTCTTCGCAGGCGTTGAGTCGTCTCTTCACAGGCGTTGGTCTTCTCATCACAGGCGTTGAGGCATCCGAAATCCCCGTGAGAGGCAGGATACCAAACTGGAGCCTACGAACGCCATTTTTCTCGGGACAAGCGTCCCGAGATAACAGCAGAAAGGCAGATGGGAAATAATTAGCATAGCTGATGTTCATAATGATTTCCATTACACGGGAGTAGGTGTTAGAAAACCATAATCTCACAACTCTCCGCAACCCAAACTCTCCGCAACCCAACCGCAACCATACGGACCGACCCGTTTGTCTATAAGGCTGTCGAGCCCCACTGGTGCGTTAAGCAGTTTCAGTGGCAAACGGTTCCGTATGGCATAGCAGAGGACTAAAAGGTAAGCATTATGTGAATGCTTGACTAAAGAGACACGTCTTTAGTCTAGTTTTAAACTGTGTCAGCGAGTCAGAGCATCGGACCGTATCGGGAAGGCTATTCCAGAGTTTTGGAGCTAAATGCGAGAATGCCCTCCCTCCTTTCGTGGACTTCGATATCCTAGGAATGACCAGAAGCCTTGAATTTAGTGATCTTAGAGAACGCGGTGGATTGTAGGGCGAAAGAAGGTCCGTTAAGTACATAGGAGCTAAACCATTAAGGGCTTTATAGGTCAGTAGTAGTACTTTGTAATTGATACGGAACTTAATAGGTAACCAGTGCAGAGATGATAAAATCGGTGTTATATGATCATATTTTCTTGATCTAGTAAGAACTCTAGCGGCTGCATTTTGCACTAACTGTAGCTTGTTTATTGAGGATGCAGGACAACCAGCTAATAAAGCATTACAGTAATCTAGTCTCGAGGTCATGAATGCATGAACTAACTTTTCTGCATCAGAAACAGATAGCATGTTACGTAATTTAGCAATGTTTCTAAGGTGGAAAAAGGCTGTTCTTGTAACAGATGAAATATGATTTTCGAAAGACAAGTTGCGGTCTAGTATAACACCCAGGTCTTTTACTGTAGTGGAAAAAGTAACAGGGCATCCTTCTATATTAAAGTCGTATTGTAAGAGGTTTTGTGTGTAGTTTTTTGGACCAATAAGTAATACCTCCGTTTTATCTGAATTTAATAGCAGGAAATTACGCGTCATCCAGCATTTTATATCTTTGAGACATTCTGTCAATTTAGATGAGGTAATGTTTTCATCTGGTCGTGATGAAATATATAATTGAGTGTCGTCAGCATAACAGTGGAAATTAATTCCATGTTTTCTTATAATATTACCAAGTGGCAGCATATATATTGAGAATAGCAGAGGGCCTAGCACCGATCCTTGCGGTACTCCGTAGTCTACTGACGTTAACTTTGATTTTCCCCCGTGTAAAGAGACAAAATGATAACGGTCAGATAAGTACGATCTAAACCAGCTTAATGCCTGTCCCTGAACACCAGTGTAGTTTTGTAGTCGATCCAAGAGTATTTTATGATCTATAGTGTCGAACGCGGCGCTAAGATCAAGTAGGACTAGTATTGAGATACAGCCTTGGTCAGAAGCTAAAAGTAAATCATTTGTAATTTTAACTAGCGCAGTTTCTGTACTATGATGCGGTCTGAATCCTGACTGGAATTTTTCATAGATATCATTTTCTTGCAAAAAAGAGCACAGTTGAGCGGATACAACTTTTTCTAGTATTTTGGACATAAATGGAAGATTTGAAATGGGTCTGTAATTTGCTAGGTTATTTGGATCTAGTTGCGGTTTCTTAATGAGAGGTTTTATTACTGCCAACTTGAATATTCTTGGAACATGACCTAAGAATAGAGACGAGTTAATAATATTAAGAAGAGGCTCTTCCACTACAGGTAACACTTCTTTCAGTAGTTTAGTGGGTATTGGATCTAATGAGCATGTTGTTGGTTTAGATGCAATAATAAGTTTATTTAGCTCTTCCTGTCCTATCGTTGCAAAGCGGTGTAGTTGTTCTTGAGGGACGATAATTGAGGCTGAATCATAAGAGACCATAGAGGATTGTACATTTATAATTGTGTTTCGAATGCTTTCTATTTTCTCATTGAAATAATTCATAAAATCATTACTACTAAACTGTAACGGTATATTTTGCTCTGGTGATGTCTGTTTATTTGTTAGTCTAGCCACGGTGTTAAATAAGAACCTTGGATTATTTTGGTTATTTTCTATTAGTTTGCGGAGGTGCTCAGCCCTGGCTGTTTTTAGAGCCTTTTTATAACGTGACATACTGTCTTTCCACGCGATTCTAAAGACCTCTAAATTAGTTTGTTTCCATTTACGCTCTAGGTTACGAGTTTCTCTCTTGATATCATGCGTAACACTGTTGTACCATGGTGCTTTAGTTTTCTCTTTAACCTTTTTTAATCTAATTGGTGCAACAATATCTAATGTACTAGTGAAAATGGTGCTCAAACTGCTAGTCATTTCCTCTAGTTCATCTGTTTGTTTGGGTTCACTGAGCAGCTGAGATAGATCAGGTAAGCTATTTGAGAATCTATCTATAGTGGTTGGAAGGATTGTTCTGCCTGGTCTATAACGTGGCGCAACATGACATATTTCAGCAGTACGTATTATGCACGTTACCATGTAATGATCAGTGACATCATCACTTTGCGGTATAATATCTATATCAGTTGGATTGGTTCCATATGATATAATTAAATCTAGTGTATGATTTAGACGATGAGTGGGACCACGGACGTTTTGCTTGACCCCAAAGGAGTTTAATAAATCTGTAAACGCAGCCCCTAAGGCATCATTTTTGTTGTCTACGTGTATGTTAAAATCTCCAACAATTATTGCTTTATCGACATTGACCAATAGATCCGAGAGAAAGTCTGCAAACTCTTTTAGAAATTCAGCATATGGCCCTGGAGGTCTATATACAGTAGCCAAGGCTAGAGATAATATGGATTTCTTTCTTACATCTAAGAGCGTAACATTTAGCATAAGTACTTCAAACGAATTAAATCTGTGACCTGTTTTCTGAGAAATATTAAGAATATCTTTATAGATTGTTGCAACACCGCCGCCACGACCAGTCAGACGGGGCTCATGCTTATAACAGTATCTTGGCGGAGTAGACTCATTTAGACCGAAATACTCATTTGGTTTAAGCCAGGTTTCAGTAAGGCAAAGTATATCGAAATTATTATCTGTGACCATTTCATTTACAATAACCGCTTTAGGTGTGAGCGATCTAATGTTTAGAAGACCTAGCTTTAGAAATTCTTTTTGTTCACTGATATTTAGATTTTCTGGTTTAATTACAATAAGATTTTTGCTAGATCCTGCACTAGATTTATTGTTTGGCTTCACTAAACGAGGAATAGACACAGTTTCTATATAATGTTCTTCACTACGTATATCAATTAAGTTTGGACAGCAAAGACTGTGATTTGGATTTTGACTTATTAGTCATCTGGTGCGTAACGTCTTGGAGATATTATCCGACAGAACAGCCGCTCCGGCTCTGCTGGGGTGCAGGCCATCAGCACGGTACAGCCTGGGTCGCTCCCAAAACAGATTCCAATTATTTACAAAGAGCAGTTTCTGTTCATTACACAGTGACATTAACCATTCATTTAGTGCAAATAGTCTACTGAACCTTTCTTGTCCTAGTCGGTACGTGGGAAGCGGTCCAGACACGATGATCGTTGCCTCAGGCGCTGTGTTGCGTACGGTCTCGATCAGGCTCATGTAGTCCTTCTTCAGAACCTCCGTCTGCCGCAGCCTGACGTCGCTCCCTCCCGCATGCAGCACCACAGCTCCGACGCGCTCGTCCCCGGTCAGGATTTCGGGAACCTGTGCAGCGATATCAAGAACACGAGCACCAGGAAAGCAGTGAGAGCGCACCTTACCTTTACCTGAGGTAGCACGGACATGGCGGACCATGGACGTGCCGATGATCACGGCGTCGTCGCGTTTCGACTCGCGAAGAGGGGAGAAGCGGTTCCGAGTGGAGATCTCGAAGACCGGGAGGGGCGGAGGAGTAGCTCTGGTCCTGGCTCGCGTCTTCCGCTGCGTGATCCATGGTCCATTGTGTTGTGTCGGTGCCGGAGTAAATGAAGCCCGAGATGATCGCGTCCTTCTGGACAGAGAAACACACGGAGTAGACGAACTCGGAGTTAAAGAGTTACTAACCACTAACTTGTGAGCATCGGCGCGTGCTGCTTCAAGTGCTGATCGCCGATCCAACAGCTCGGCTTGCTTTTCCAGCAGACCACGGATCTGTTTCTCCACGGATTCCAGCTCCAGATTCACCGAGAATAGCTCGAAAGTGTCCTCACCTGCACTCAGAGGTAAAGTTAGACACGCATCCGATATGTTCGCCATTATAACAAATGAGCTGTAAATTAGCAGTGATACTACAACTATCAGTACTAATTTAGGACTGCAATGTCAAATATAACTCGTGTCCTTTCAGTGAAAGGATGTAATATTAGACGGCCGAGGCCACGCGTGAAATGTTAGCGGGCTAAAGGCTAGTAGCCGAGAATCGAAAGGTTGGATATAAGTAGCGATATCAAAGCAATCTAATTGTTTTTTATAAGGAATAGTTTCGTGGATAAGTTCACATGATATAAAAATAAAAAGTGCTTGCTTATAAATGCCTGGTAAAGCAATAAAACAAGGATTAATGAAGTAATTCGCCGGAGCAACGGAGTAAGCGTCTGCCTCAGTGGACACCACACAAGTGGACATCACCTGACACAGGGAGCGTGCGGTCACCTTCGTCACTCGTAGAGCGAGGTCGGTGGCGGCAGGCAGTCTCTTAGATGAGCCCTGAATCAGCCCTACCCTCGTGCATGTCATTGAGCACCCCAAAGGATGGCAATAACATGCAGTGAGACGGCAGCCTGTCCGCTGCTCTATAGGTCTTTGCCACCGGAGTAGACAAAAACCTACAGGCATTGGAGGGGTGCTTAGGGTCGCCACGCCAGGTGGAGGCGCTGTGGGGGCACAGATGTGCTGCCACAGAACACTCAACGGGGGGAACCCCAGTGTACCCATGGCCGCGGCCTCTACGAGGGCAGAGAAGGTGGAAGAGGCTGCTGAGCAGTCGCAAAAGTCAAAGGAGACTCTCACGATCTCATAACCTCTTCATGCACAGCCGGGTAGAAAGGATTTGGGTTCGCCTCCCCAAAACCAATCATCAGCCTTGAGTGCTCGAGACATGGCAGAGTGATCCACACATGCCCGATACTCGCGGCGGCCCGGGAAGCATAGCTGTCAACTCTGGATCAGACTCGCTATGTTGCACACCCGAGAGTGGCAACATAGACGAGCCCTCACTTCCAAAGGACTCCAGCTCACCTTGTGACGCGGCGATAGACATGATTTCATCAGCCGGGGAACTGAATGAGATGCCGGCCCGCAATGAGATGCTCTGACCAGCTAAATCATTCAGAACCGCGCGGGTTGCAATGTTAAAGAGAGGGGTGTGGACCACGGATATTAATCGGCGGTTTAGTTCCACACCAGCCATCTCAGGTCACCCTGGCCACCAGCCAAAGTATTCTCTCACGTGGAGAAAATAGATCGGGGTGTGGATGAGGGGACTCTCACTCGGTGGAGCTCATTGAGTCTTGACCGTCATTGCGATGGTCATGTTCCCCGTAGAGAACGTGACACATCCGCGAACGCTGCTCGAACGTGATCGAAGCCAAAACACGTCAAAACAGCGCTCGTGCCCATCAGCTGAATCTATCAGACTACCGCACTCAGAAATACACGGGCAGATCGTCTTTAGAAAGACGCGCCGCGTGCACGCTCTTTTTGTGAGATAAAAGCTTGCAGCAGTGCTGAAGCGCCCAGGGAGAAGCACACACGCTGTTCAGATCAGCAGGCAGGAATGTGAAACTCGCTGGAACACGCCATCACACCAACACCGACTGGAAGCTGCTCGTCTTGAAGATTCTCGAAGATAGTCAGAGAATAGACTGCAGGAGTGAAGAGAACATCTTGGCTCCGAAGCAAAAACATATCTGCATATTGCCGGCTTTCTCCTTTTATTCCCACGAGGTGGGGCGGAGTTGCGCCATGCAAATTCCGCAGACCCATGGCATTTGCTTGCCATTGGCTCGTTTTGTATACTCGAAGTCGATAGGCTTTCTAAGCGAAACCCCCATTCGTCGTCATCCGACGGAACTCGGAGTGACAACGAAAGGGAACTAGACTACACCACTGCCCAAGATCATTGAAAGACCGAAAATTCTGGAAAGCATCTAGAATGGAGGTCTTATTTGTTGTTTTATGCTTTGCCTGTTTTGAGTGGTATTTTGAAAAAGAAATACTAGAATTATCTTTTTTTATTAGTTTTTTCAATGCACACTCTTCTTCATGATGCCATCAAAGCAAACCACGTGGATATGGCAGAACGAGGTCTTCGAAAGTTTGTGCGTAACTTTGAGAAACTTTATGGTGCTAAAAATGTTTCTTTCAATGTGCATTTATTAATGCACTTAGCAACAAGTGTGCGAAACTGGGGGCCGCTGTGGGCAACATCCACATTTCCATTCGAATCTTTTAATGGAACATTGCTGAAGTTTTTCAACGGAACAACGCATGTGCTAGATCAAGTAGTTAAGAGATTCCTTAGGTGGAGGGCTCTCTCAGCAAAAGCAGGGACTACAATGGCAAATGCTAATGAAAACATACAAAATTGTTTTGACAAACTCCAAAATAGATCTGCCTTAAGACAGAAGTCAAAGAAGTTTCAAGATAATGTCAGAGGTTTTGGTTGCCCGAAGAAAGGTACCACATCTGTGCTGCAGAGGATGGCTATTGAAGACTTTACTGGTGACACCGTTAATTCAGGGTTTTTTTAATGACCGTTTCACTTGTAGAGGAGTTCTTTATCATTCCTGCAAGAGCACAACTCTTAAAAAGAGAAACAATTCAGTTGTCCAGTTAAGTGACGGAACATTCTGTGAAATTATGACCACAGATTCTGTATTTTAGTTAAAGAGGAAAGTTGTGTAGAAATGCTCAGCTAAATATATCCTCAACATTTATATATGAAGTGTCTCACACCAATAATGTGTTTGCTGTCCCTCCGCAATCACTCAAACGTAAATGTGTACTGATTAGGTCTAAGGACAAACTGTATGTCATTCCACTTCCAAACAACATTGAAAGAGACTAAAACTGACTCCTGGGGAACTACTTCTGCAGCTTTACTGATGTCAATGCCAATTGTTGTTTTTAAGCTTTATTTCTGCCTAAAATTATTAATGATATGTTACGAGTTTTTGATCACTGATTATGATATAATGTATTAAAGCAGTGCATGCAATATAGACAGTGTTTACTTGGCTGTACTTGTGACATCACAATCCAGTAGCTGAACTTCCTGTCCAGTAGAACACATTTTCTTGTGTTCAAATGGTGTGCTGTTGGTATAAAATTGGATTGATGTTTATACGTTGGACCTCTCTGTGACTTTGTATAAATGTATTAAAAATACTTAAATCACAATTAGCCTTTTGTGCAGAGCATATACACTTTATTAAAAAATGTTTTAAATGGCCTTTCAATGCATTTATCATATGTTTTATTACTTTCTGAAAGTAGCAATTAAGTGAATTGCAAGCATGAAGAAATACACTTAAAAAATTCCATAATTTAACAAAGTATACTACAACTTCAGGTTATTTAATAATGTACTTTGAAAGTATACTTTCAATGCATTGTTACAATGATCATTTTCAGCACATAGTTAAAAAATAGGCATAAAATATATTTAAGAAAAGTGCAAATAAATATACTTATAAAAAATAAACAGAACTTTCACTTCAAGTATATTTGTGTAAAATATATTTTTTTAGAAAATATACTAAATTACAAATATTTTAAAGTGTGTTAAAAATTGTATTGTGAAAATAGTCAAAAGTATGCTGCTAATATACTTTTTGTATATTTAAAAATATTCCTTTTTTATTAGTAAATTTGTAATGTACTATTAAAACAGGGAATATATTACAAATACAATAAAGTATACTTTTCACTAGGGCAGTCAAAAGTCTGACAAGTCAAAGTGATCTGTGCTTCAAACGTAAATAAAACAGAACAGAATGAAATGTTAATAAAAGTTGAAAATAAATTGTAATTTTCTTCTTATTTCTAAAATATAAAGTTTAAAACAATCCACATTTAGTAAAATGTGTGGACAGTGGATCTGTAAGATTAAATCTTATTTAAACATCCAAGAAAAAGTGAACAAGAGGGAAATTAATTACATGAACTGAAGGAGCAAGAGAGAGATCTGATAAAATTCATGAACAACACTGCCACCAGCTGACAGGCCCGTGTAAGTGCTTTATGTTAACGAGATGTATAAAAGGCCTTTTAGATGATCTTAGACTGCAATCTGCTGTTAGACGGAGGTACTACTACCAACTCAATTGAAATCACAATACAATCTATAAAATGTATAAACATATTTCACAAATTAAAATATCAGATTAACAGGTTACACAGAAAAACATTGGAATCATTTATTTAGATTGTATTAAACAAACGGAAACGGCAAATAAATACACATGCAAATAATTGACTGTTCAATCATTATTTATTAAGTTGTTTTATATCATTGAGCAGTTTAAATTGTAAAACTGTTAACTCCCCAAAACAAACTACGTTTTATTTTTCTAAATCGGGCCTATTATTCCGCCTATAATTACTGCTAGACAGCTGAACATTAGGCCAAGTTAATATTAGAAAAATTTCAAAAACACTGCTCCAGGTGAGGCTCGAACTCACAACCTCGGCATTGCTCTGCAACGTACTGCTGTATAAGTACCGCGCGCTAACCGATTGCGCCACTGGAGCGTCGCTCACATTGGCTGCCATCAGATATATCATGACAAATATATGTGCCATTAATCCATAATATTTATTTCAATGTGACATTTTTATGCCATAATATTCTGATGGTGCTACTGAGCGTTGTTTTTTCTAAACTACCTAATGTTTTATGCATCACGTGTTTTAACTGTGCAAGTTAGAAACAGCATACTGGAAGTGTGCAGATGCCGTAGTAGGCTATATGGATTTAATATTTTAACCGGCAGTTAAAAATATCATAGATTTTGTGAACGTTTTATGAAGCATTAAATGCTTTATGTTGAATGCTATTATCGTGATACTATCAGAGACTAACAGCATTTTGTACTTCTATTGCTGCTGAGAGCTAAGAGAGCTAACAGCAGTGGCCTTTTCGAAGCACGATGAGATCATATTATTATAAGAAACCACTATTAAAATATAGGCCTAAACCAAGCTGCATTTCTTCAATTTCACAATTTGTAATAGATAATGTTTCTGCTTCAGTGATAAAATCTGTCTGTTACCAACCCACCAAACAACAGTGAATGAGTTGCTCTGTTACGGTTATACGGTTCGTCCGGGTTCGTCACTTATTTGGTTCCCCTGGAAACATATCCGTTGTGGTCTGTGTTATTTGCAGCGCGTTTCTGCATTTGGTTGTGTTGTGAACTTTTGCAGCGCGTTTTAAAACGAATAATGCATAACGAAAATGACGTGGCTGTAAAATGATCAAGCATTTAGCTTTTATTTCTCAAAAAAAAAACAGGTATTTATTCCAACTCCAACATTTGGCTCCAAAACTAAGCCTATTTATTGCAATTTTTACCCATTTAGTGTTTATAAGTGTGCCAACAATTATATAACAATACAGTTAAGTCAACTTACTGTAAAACATGTAAAACTATGAATACAAACTTAAATAGTAAAGGCATCACTTGCATTGCGGTGCATTTTAGGTGAAGCATCCGTTCGATTAAATTGCATGCGTTGGAGACACCTACACATATAGTGTAGCTTTGAAAAGGGGAATGTTTTATTGCAAATATGCATTTATTGCAAAAAGAACCGCATTTTGTTTTTCACTTAGGCTAGTTGAAGTATATTAGCACGTTTTGTAGTATTATATTTTTTGTTAATTGAAAATGTTACTTTGGTAGCCGATAATGTCTTCCCCAAAAGTACGAGTGGATTTGGAGAAGCAGGCTGGGGAGTTTCATTTTTTGTTGTTGTCTGTAACTATTTGGCAGACGTGGCATACAAACAAGGTTTCGCAAAGACTACAATACAATATTTGTTCCTCCATCATGTCCCGGTGTATACAGTGAATGCATGCTGAAATTATTGTTGCGTGGCTACATAAAAGTTTAAACATATGTGATGCTTTTTTTGCAGTAGACACATTGCACCTTGTTCTCTTCCTTTTTAAGTTTGTAATGATCCCAAACTTTAGACATTCTCTGCCGTTTATGGACATCTTTAATCTCCACCATCGCGCCAACTAAATTCAAAATGTGTCACGCGCTATGGTGTGTGATCCCAAACTTTAGACATTCTCTGCCATTTATGGACATCTTTAATCTCCACCATCACGCCAACTAAATTCAAAATGTATCACGCGCATAGGAATTTATCGAGGCAGAGTTTTTGCCTCAAGGAATTTTTGTAATCGAGTTAATCGAGTAACTCGATGAATCATTTCAGCCCTAGTTGTGTTGTGAACTTTTGCAGCGCGTTTCTGTATTTGGTTGTGTTGTGAGTATTTGGAGCACACGTGTGTTGTGAAACTGATGAAGATGTTTTCTTAATTTGCGGGTGTTTTCTTCACTTGCAGCGCGTTGAGCTCTCTCGGCCACCGTACTATCAGTAAAAAACAGTTTTAACCCAGGGTCACCCTTAGGCCTACATAAATTATAAAGCATTTCATCAAAACACATGCATCAGGTTACATCCCTGCCTAATATTTTAATATGGCCTAATATGTTTACACCTTGAATAGGGGAGAGCAGGTATGGTTGCAACATGGCATATTTCTCTAGTCAGAAATGAGCTATAGAGATGATATTCATATTACACATGCTCAGTTAGCCTGTCTTCCTTCCTGGATTAAAGCAGCATGTGAATATTCCTTCTGCAAAAAATACATTTCAAGTTGAAAAAGTGATTTTTTTTATGATCAGATTTTTTTTATTTGTTTAGATTTTTATTATCTTTTTATTTTTTTGTCGTAGCCACACAAGCCTCTTTTGTTTTACTGAGACGTGGTTCACCCAGGAAACAACGGATGTTCATCTGGATGGTTTTACATTGATCCGATTTGATCGAGATACTCTTTAAACGAAGAAAAATGTTGGTGGGGGGCTTTGTATGGCTGTCAATAACAGACGGGCAACGAACTTTACGTTGAGGGAAACCGATTGTTCAAAACATCACGAAATCATGGTGGTTTCCTTTCGACCACACAATCTCCCCCGAGAATTTGCTCAAATTACAGTCTAGGCTGGATAAAACACTGGATCTGTGCTATGGAAACATACCAAGTGCTTATATTTCCAAGGCACTCAGATCGACCATTATGATCAGATCGACCAAGAGGAGGGCCCTCTTGGCCGATCTGATCATAATGCTGTTCTTCTACTACCACATTACAAGCAAAAATTAAAAACTGAAAAAGTGCAAACTAGTACTATTCAAGTATGGGACTTTGATTCTATTGAAACACTAAAAGGATGTTTTGAAGTCACAGATTGGAAAGGATTGTGGAAATGATGTCGATATGCTCAATGCTTCTCAGGGTATGTGGATTTTTGTGTTGACAGTGTCATTCCTGTAAAATGTGTCCAGTGTTATCCTAACAATAAGCATTGGGTTACAAAAGATTGAAGCACTGTTTAAATCTTAAAAAGAATGCTGTTTTTTAATGGAGATACATATGGTGTTAAACTCCTGCAAAAAGAAATAAGGCAAAAAAAAATAAGGAGGCCAAACAGTAATACAAACGTAAAGTTGAGGAAAAGTTAACAATGGGTAAAGCCTGGATGGCCTGGCAAGGACTAAATATTATGATAGGGAGAAATCAGAAACAAAATACAAGCAGTGCTTTGATTCTGCCTGTTCTGCTGCAGAACTGAATCAATTCTATGCTCGTTTTAATAGTAATTTCATCGGATGAGCAAGTATTTTGATGCCCCACCCATAATAATTTAGGGACAGACCGTGGAAAAGGTTTTATTACAAGTTAAACCCCAAAAGGCATCGGGGCCTGATGGCCTGAGGCAAGGTATTGAGGGAATGTGCAACTCAGCCGAAGGGAGTGTTGACAACTTTTTCAGCTGTCTCTTGATTGTAACATTGTACCACATGAAGGAAACTATCATTATCCCATTGCCAAAAAAGCCACATACTAAGGAGCCTGAGGATTATAGACCAGTGGTTTTAACATCGGTGCTGTGTAAGTGTATGGAGAGAGTCGTTTGTCAGCAACTCTCCCAGAAACTGACTGATAAAATGGATCCCTTGCAATTTGCGTAGAGTAGGGCGCAGAGTCGAAGATGGCACTCTCACTCTGCTAGATAAGGTTACAAAACACTTGGATGGAGTATTCCTGTGTTAGGATTTTAATTATGGACTTCTCTTCTGCTTTTAATACGGTGAATTTAAATAGACATGTGGTGTTTGGAGGAATTGCAGGTGCATCAAACTTTGATCTTATGGATTAATAGGTTTTTACTGGACCGTCTACAACATGTGCTGGTTAATGGCAAAAAGTCAGAGAATGTGGTTTTAAAGGTGCATTGTGTAATATTTAGGAGGATCTGTAGACAGAAATGCAATATAATTGTGGCAGCTTACGATCAGGAGTTTACTACAATGCCAGTTATGGCACTAAACCGACTACGCCACCCCGGAAATTGGCCGGGGACCCACAGATAATTTGCAAAGACACACAGATTCGTAGTGGCTGAGTCAGGTATCAGACAAGGATAATCGCTTCACAGATTTTATTCTTCAATACATACAATAAAATACAACTGGTATCTTTTAATATGCAAACAGTAAAAGGAACACATCAATCATAATACACGTTACACGGACACACACACACGCACACTTCAGAATTGGGGGATTCATCTTGCCTGTCCAATAAACACAGCAACTACTTGTGCTCTCACCACACAACACCAAATCACCCGCTGTGAACACTGCAGACCGATAGCCGAACCACCACCACACACGGAGGACTCTGGCTAATACTGGAACCCCAATTCTGAGTAGAAGAGAAAGCAGCATGAGATACAAACAAACAAATACCTATTCCACATAATGGTCTGTCAATTAAACACTTATCACATGTTGCCAGAAGGAATCAGTTTGTCACAATATTCACTGGCTGACACTGGTGAACTCTTGTCAGCACAACACTGTCCTATAAAAATGTAATCTCAGACTACAATACAACAGAATACTCACAACACAACAGAATACTTAAAACACATTTACAAACAACATCCACAGTGACATCATATTCACAATGAAACACAATAGTAGTGACAAAACTAGTAGCTTCTCCCCACTGTACTCAGGTCTGAATGTCAATTCTATTAAAGACTAAATTTAGAAGCGTCGCCAAAGGCTATGAACGCACTATCGATCCGGTCGTCAAGGAGACCCTCGTTCACTAAAAAAAATGAGACAATCAAACAATTAGAATAAATATACAGTACAGATTGGCAACAAATGCGTCGTCACGGTCGTCAAGGAGACCCTCGTTCGCTGGAATGAGATCGCCAAACAATTAGAATACAGTACAGATCGGCAACAAATGCGTCGTTACGGTCGTCAAGGAGACCCTCGTTCGCTGGAATAAGATCGTCCAACAATTAGAATAAATATACAGTACAGATCGGCAACAAATGCGTCGTTACGGTCGTCAAGGAGACCCTCGTTCGCTAGAATAAGATCGTCCAACAATTAGAATAAATATACAGTACAGTACAGATCGGCAATAAATGCGTCGTTACGGTCGTCAAAGAGACCCTCGTTCGCTGAAATGAGATCGTCAGGTACTGTTAATTAGAGTAGAGGTACAGATCGACAGTCGATGCCTCGTTCCAATAAAAGGCAGAAGAATGGTCGAAGACAGCTTGTAGAGGAGAATACAACTCAGTTCGGAAGCGCTCCAGTTCGAATGACTACCGGATGCAGGTAATCCTCCCAGGACCATCAAATGGGTCGCATAAAGCCTAACAGCGCCCACAAAGCCTGCTGCAACACCTCCTGGCCCCCGTGTCACTGTTAGAATATAATACACATTTCAATTTAAGAAATCACCGTCTTGTGAACCTAACGTTAAAATAAGCGTAACATACCTGCGTATGGTAACTCGCCCTGCCCAGTGCACTTGATGGCGTGCCAATTATGGCCTAACATTGATAAATACTAGTTCGACGGGTCTAAAGTACTCCTCAGCCACACACTGTAAATCACATGAGTCTCAAATTACCCTTCCACACCAAACATTCATAATGAGACTGCCACCAGTAGCTCTTACCTCCTGGACATAAACACGGCGCACCAAAAATGACGTCACTCCCAGGACCCAGAAAGACGCGCTTAATGATTCTTCTTCTTCTTCTTTTGGGGTTTTATGGCGGTTGGCATCCAAAGTGTTGCATTACCGCCACCTACTGAATTAAATAGTTTTCCCAGTGCAGAATATTTACAGTGACCACCCTAAAGTTCACTGCCCGTTCTATATGTCATTCTCAATGGTCTGAGATTATATAAATTCTTTCCTCAGCGTATTATCTAGTTCTTCTCCTGATATGTCCCCAATGTCCAAGAATCTTCTCGCCGCATCCAACACCATCTTGATCCTCTCTGATTTCCCTTTAATTTCCACAGCACAATTGACCACCATAGCAATAAATCCCAGAAATCGCTTCTTGTCCATTCCAATAACGTTATTCTGATCATCTCCCTTCTTTCCCGGCTCCTGTTCTGTTTGCACTACTACTCGTTCCATTCTCTTAGTAGCTTCTGCGTATGTTAGCCCTTCTTCTGCTCTGATTTTACTCACTTTTACCTGTTTGATTTTTTCAGGACATTGCGTTGACCCCGCAGGATGATTTCCCGAACAATGAATGCATTTTA
Source organism: Rhinichthys klamathensis goyatoka (assembly GCF_029890125.1). Classification (NCBI taxonomy): domain Eukaryota; kingdom Metazoa; phylum Chordata; class Actinopteri; order Cypriniformes; family Leuciscidae; genus Rhinichthys; species Rhinichthys klamathensis. The sequence goes on from NW_026606556.1 coordinate 643,991, forward strand.
CCTGTTCCTCTTCACACTCCCCTCTTTCACAAGTATTTTTCCCACATCTCCCACATCTCCTGACTCCTCTACACACTGCAGCCACATGTCCATATTCCTGACAGTAAAAGCACCTTAACGGAGCTCTTTCATAAGACCTCACCCTGTAGCATATATAGTTTACATATATCCTCTCTGGCAAGTCTCCCACAAACGTCAGACACACAGAAGTACTTTCTTCCCTTTCTCCTTGACAGAATCTTGTCAATCTTCTGGCCTCACAAACTCCTTCAACGGCCCGAAACTCCTCATCTTCCACTGACAGCGGTACGCCACTTACTACTCCTTTCTTTTTGTATTCTGTCCCGAGTGGGAAACATTTCACAACTCTGTAATCTGTATACTCCTTAATCTTTAGAGCTTGTTCTCTCTGATGCCTTGACACGCAGTCAATAATAACCATCCCACTCCTTGTTATTTTAATGGACCGAACATCTCCGAGTTTCTTTCCAACGAATCTTCCAACCTCGTGCGAATCCTTGAAGATCCCGTCACTTTTTGTTACTGCTATCATTCCTACTTGATATCTCTCAACAGTTCTTCTTGTCTGGCTTTCATCACTTGAAACACTGTTCTTTTTCCTTTTCCTGTTCTTAACTCCTCTTGTATCTTCTTCATTTCCCTCGCTCTCGTCTGACTCCATTTTTCACCCCAACCTCCCTGTGATCTTCGAAGATCCCGCGCTTAATGATGTCAACCTCATCTCCTTTTATGTCCCTTGAACGTGCAGTATCCGCCCTTAATCACTATAATGACTGACCGCATCATCACATAATATACATAACTATGTTTTCAGTAGTGAATAAAGACCTTAATTAAAGGGATAGTTCACCCAAAAATGAAAATTAGCCCATGATTTACTCACCCTGAATCCGTCCTAGGTATAATTTCCTTTCTCATTCTCCTTTCAGACGAATACAATCGGAGTTATATTAAAAAATGTCCTGGCTCTTCCAAGCTTGATAATGTAAGTGAATGGCTGTTTGACTTTGGAAGTACTTAAAGCGCATCTATTCATGATTAAAGTGCTCGACACGGCTCTGTGGGGGTTAATAAAGGTCCTCTGAAGTGAAGCGATGTGTTCGTATAAGAAATCCTTCTTAAATAGTGTTTTTAAGAAGGCTTACCAACGTCTAGGCTTGTTAAGGAAACTGAGGAGTTTTGATATTGAAAAGGACATTCTAATAGTAGTATATAAATCACTAGTTGAATCTGTGTTCACCTTTAATATTATATCCTGGTTCAACTCTCTCTCTGTTAAGAGTAAAAACAGACTCTTAAGGGTTATAAATTTGGCTAGTAAAATAATTGTTGAAAAACAAGGATCGCGTACGGATCTTTACATGGTGGCAGTAAAAAGGAAAGCCTCTGTTATTGTGACAGATTCTTCTCATCCCCTGCATTTCAGTTACTTCCTTCTGGCGGTATAAAGTTTGGTGAAAAAGGCCAAATTTAAGACTTTTATTCCAACTGCTATTGGTATTTTAAATGAAATCTTAGGATGAATCTTATGTTCTTCATAAGAATTGTGTAGGTTTTAATGTAGTTGTTTTAAAAATTGATGTTACTGTATGTGTTGTTGTTGTATTGTTTGTTGAGCCTTTGTCTAAAGACAATTTTCTACCCCTGTGGGGATAGACAATAAAGTTTTTGAATTGAATTGAATATGTAATTACTACAACTGTAATTCATTTCTGTAATTACATCTATAATTACACTGTTGATTCTTCCTTTACACCTTAACCATCCCTTACACCTAACCATATACCACAAAACCTGTCGGTAACCTTACCCGTATCACACAATAGCTGCAAAAGTTTTTTGCAATAAAATATGAACACAATAAGTACATTGTACCTAACAAATATTATTAGTAGTAGTAGTTAAAATGTGACCCAATATTTGTTCAAAGTTTACACTAATAAAAAAATAAAAAAAGATTCTGCTATGAATCTTTTGTTGATTGTGTTGCTCTTGGCAGAAATCTCTACTTGTGTTTTTAACACTTCTTTAGCTGTTTGAGGCAGGGGAGTAGCCAGTAATGGGCCAGGGCGGCACTGGCCCACCCACATTACTCACTGGCCCGCCCAGGCAAGTTTGATAAAAATACATTTTTAATTTATTTTTATTATTCAAATGTATATAAGAAAATATATTAATATAAACCTGATTTATTGTTGACTGGTGTGTGTGTGTTTAATTTGTTTCCCGAATAAAATGGAACTGTTGAAGCAAGTTGTAGAAAGCCTCCCTCCGGAACGTTATTGGTTGCTATGGTTGCTAGGGGTTCCGACAGGAAAACTCTCTGAGTGGCGCCAGCGCCACAATAATGGCTAAACAACTTTCTTTAATGTGCTATTTGAAAAAAGCAAGAGTTGAGGAAGAAGACACGCCACTGCCTTCATCTACCGAGTCCACCCAGCCCAGTTCTTCAGACTCATTAACCCACAAGAAGGCTAGTCAGGTGCTGGTGGCGGCCGCTTCTTGCTCCCTGGCGGCAGTGCCAGTGCTCTCTCCCGGTCAGCCTGACGCGGGTTTACCCGCCGATCTAACTGCGATATTATTATTTTAGCTTACTTTATTTTCGGGTGAACTGTCTTTGCACTGCTGACTAGCCTGAATAAAATAGACAGGTTATACTGGTTTGTCCAGCCTTTATTGAGCTCTGTTGGTTAAAGGGGCACTTGGAAACTAATTTCTTTGCTGATTTTCACTTTTGTTGTCGCATGTTTTCTCATCGAGCTCCCCCTACAGCTGTGCAGCGTATATTTTCACAACACTGTCATAAAAAAACTCACTTGCGGCACCTTCCCCCGCTTTCTACCACTGCTCATGTGCATTTGTCATTATCGGAGCCGGCCAACTTTATCGTGTGGAGCTATGTCTACCGAGTGGGTAATACATCATACACAGTATCATAGAATTATGTCGAACTGCCATGAAGCAGTTCGTGTTTCTCGCTCGTTCTCGCTTCTCACAAGACTTCTATTTCCAACTTACCAACTTAATGTTGCAAGGTTGGTTCTCTTACGAGAGTATCTCTCGTACTGCGTAATAGCTTACGCTAGGGGAAAAACTCTTTTCCACGAGATATTGAAGCCAAAAATTATCCTTAATTTTTTATTAATGTAAAACGCTTTGCAGCAGCAAGCAGACATAGGCGAAACAGCTCGTGCGCCTATTGGTTGCTCTGCAGCAAATGCAGCAGCCTATCGAGAGAGACTCTGCGTGACGTAATGACCAATGGGGGCAATTCGCGCCCATATCGTCACGTCCCGCCAGAAGGGGCGTGGTCTCACCCTATAAATATGCTCGTTAGGCTGGTACAAGCTGGTTTTTATCGCTGAAGCGAACCAGAGCGTATTCCAAGCACGGCAAGATACGCAGTACTCGTTCCCTCTCTAGAGAGAACCGAGGTTACGTTAGTAACCGAGTACGTTCTCTTACGAGAGTATCTCTCGTACTGCGTAATAGCTTACGCTAGGGGAACACAATGCAACACGCCGTGCGTACAGGGATCCAACACCAAAGTCCCGGGGGCCGAAGCCCAGGGCTCATGTAGTGCATAATCACCATAAACTCACATAGAGTGGAGGAAGAGAGGCTGGAAGCGTCATTCCCTATAAAAAAGCACCCAGCGGGGCTATCATATGACAATAAAACGCGCAGCCAGGGTGAAAGCTTTCAGCCTGATCTGGGTGGCCATACGTGTGTCAACACTCATGGGGCTGCAGTAAACTCAGCATCTGGGCCGCACAGCGGGGCAGATAGCACTGAATTTTAGACCGCCAAAAGCTTAGCTTGTAAGGCGGGTACCTCCAGGTTATAGTATTTTATAAATGTAGACGGCGAGGCCCAGCCCGCGGCCGTACAGATATCTTGCAGGGAAACCCCGCTCGACCACGCCCATGAAGAGGCCACGCCTCTCGTGGAGTGCGCTCTGACACCCAAGGGGCACTGTAGGCCCTTCGCAGAGTAAGCGAGCGCAATGGCATCCACTATCCATCTGGATAGGCTCTGTTTTGAGGCGGCGAGTCCCTTGGAACGCCCGCCAAACAAAACAAAAAGCTGCTCCGTCTGTCTGAAAACAGACGAGCGTGACACATAAGCTCTCAATGCCCTGACGGGGCAAAGGAGACTCGCATCCTCCTCCTCACTGAGAACCGGAAGGGCGGACAGGGAAATTACCTGGGCCCTGAACGGTGTATTGAGGGATTTCGGGACATACCCGTGCTTTGGTTTGAGAATGACCTTCGAGTCATTAGGCCCAAACTCCATACACGACGCGCTTACTGAAAGCGCCTGTAAGTCCCCTATGCGCTTCACTGAAGCGAGAGCCATGAGAAACACTGTTTTGAACGACAGGTGTTTCATGTCCACCAGCTGGATTGGCTCGAACGGGGCGCCTTTCATGGCCTCCAGGACCGTGGAAAGGTCCCACGTCAGGACTGAAGGGGGCCTGGGAGGGTTCAGCCTCCGAGCTCCCCTAAGGAAACGCACGACTAAGTCGTTTTTCCCCAGCGACTGGCCAGACACCGGTTTTGCAAACGTTGCTATGGCCGCCACATATACTTTGAGCGTGGATGGGGTCCTGCCCTTATCCAGTAGCTCTTGAAGGAAGGAAAGCACTTCCGAAACCCCGCATTCCACAGGTGAAAAGCTCTGGGCTTGACACCATGCAGAGAAAACAGACCATTTCGAGGAGTAGAGCCGCCTGGTAGACGGAGCTCTAGCCTGCGCGATCGTGTTTAACACTCCTTCTGGGAGGCTAGCGGGTACCCGTTGATGGCCCATGCGTGCAGGGGCCACAACTCCGGGCGAGGGTGCCAAATCGAGCCCTCCGCCTGAGAGAGGAGGTCTCTCCTCAATGGTACAGGCCATGGGGCAGTGCTGGTCAGCTGCATCAGGGCAGGGAACCACGTCTGGTTTGTCCAGAGCGGAGCTACGAGCAGCACTGGGCATCCGTTCTCCCTGATTCGTTCCAACACCTGAGGCAGGAGCGAGACAGGAGGAAAAGCATATAGGGGGCAGCGGGGCCAAACATGAGCAAGCGCGTCCTTGCTTTTCGAGAAAAACTCCGGGCAATGAGCGTTTTCGTGGGACGCGAATAGGTCCACCTGTGCTCTGCCGAACGTTTTCCACAGCAGCTGGACCGTCTGCGGGTGCAGCGACCATTCCCCTGCTGGAACATTGTTCCTGGACAGTCTGTCTGGTCCCACATTCAGGTGACCAGGCACGTGCGCTGCTCTCAGTGAGAGCAGGTTGTGCTGAGCCCAGACCAGGAGGCGTTCCGTCAGCCTGTGAAGGTTTCGTGACCTGACGCCGCCCTGGCGATTTATGTATGCCACCACTGACATGTTGTCCGACCGGACCAAGACGTGGTGGCCTGTTACCTGGGGACAAAAACGCCGTAGCGCTTTGTCGACTGCTATCATCTCCAAGCAGTTTATGTGAAGGAGCTTTTCCCGTTCTGACCACAGGCCAGCTAGCGGTCTGCCCTCGAGCAGCGCTCCCCACCCCGAGGTGGAGGCGTCCGTAGACACCACCTTCACACTCGAAGCGGTCCCCAGACTCACACCTGACTGATACCAGTCGGTTATTTTCCAAGGTTCCAGAGCTGAAACACACTGAAGGTCGACCCTGAGGCGAAACAGACCCGCTGTCCATGCCCTGGGTGGAACCCGCGCTTTCAGCCACATCTGCAGTGGGCGCATGCGGAGCAAGCCCAACTGGAGTACAGAGGCTGCTGAGGCCATCAGCCCCAGCATTTTCTGAAACCTTTTGAGCGGAACTATCGCGCCGTGGCGGAAGGATTTCGCGCCGCGCTGAATATTTAGCCCGCGCTCTGGTGACAGGCGTGCTGTCATGGACAGCGAGTCCAACACGGTTCCCAGAAAGGAAATTTTCTGACTGGGAGACAGTGAGCTCTTCGCCCAATTGACTGTGAGGCCCAGCTCCTCGAGGTGCTCGAGTAATGCGGCCCTGTGTTCTATGAGCTCCGATCGTGATCGAGCTAGAATCAGCCAATCGTCCAAGTAGTTCAGGACTCGCATGCCCTGAAGTCTCAGGGGTGCGAGCGCCGCGTCCATGCACTTCGTGAATGTACGAGGTGCTAGGGACAGGCCGAACGGCAGGACTGTGTATTGATATGCCTGGCCCTCGAAAGCGAATCTCAAGAATCAGATTCGCATTTTTGGTTTACGGGCCCAAGCCGGTGGCACCGCAACCCCGGTGCCTTTAGTTACCTAAAGGCACCGGGGTGGCGGTGCCGCCGGCTTTGGCCCTTCATCGCTGCTCGCAGCTATATATATATATATATATATATAAAGCCGGTGGCACCGCCACCCTGGTGCCTTTAGGGTTATTGTGCACGACGTGACACAAAATATCTGCTCGCTATCTGCCGAACGGCTCTGGTAGTTCTGCTTCAACACTGATGATGTTGTAGAAATAGTGCGCTCTGGTTGGTCTGGATTATTCGGGATTTTGTATTTTATACAGAAATAAGTTATTTATAATTCAGATGAGAATAAAGTTAGTGTTGATTAAAATGAAGGAAAACAAATATATTTATCTGAAATATAGCACATTAGTTTTAAATTTATTTAGGTTCAATTACCAAACATACAATCTTAATTTAATTTAAAGCAAACAATACATTTAAAATATATGGCTTGTATGCACTTTTTTTTTAATAAAAAAAAAGATATATATCCAAAAAGACAAGGGCGCTGTGAAAGGGCGCAGAGCCCTATTGTTTTCCTTAGGATTATTAGGGCCCAAGCCTTGAAAAGGCGAAGGCCCTATTTTTTCCTTAGGATTATTTTTAGGGCCCAAGCCTTGAAAAGGCGAAGGCCCTATTGTTTTCCTTAGGATTATTAGGGCCCAAGCCTTGAAAAGGCGAAGGCCCTATTGTTTTCCTAAGGATTATTATTATTAGGGCCCAAGCCTTGAAAAGGCGAAGGCCCTATTGTTTTCCTTAGGATTTTTTTTTTTTCTCTGTATTATTATTAGGGCCCAAGCCCTGAAAGGGCGAAGGCCCTATTGTTTTCCTTAGGATACATTTTTGATTCTACATTTTTGGTTCTATAGCACCTTTGCTCAGTAGTTTCGCTATCTCGGCTCGAAGTAGATGAGATACTTCGTTTTCCACCGTCGTCTCGACGCGCGCCGTATAATGGCGGGGACGTCGAGCGAACTGTAGCGAATAGCCTCTTTTTATAGTGTTCAGCACCCATTCTGATACCCCAGGAAGCTGTGCCCACACTTTCGCGTGAATAGCTAGGGGTAGAATGAGATCTGGGCTCTGGCCGAGACATAGTGACGGCAAGAGAGCTCCGGCGTGCTGTAACGCAGACACTGTGTTTACAGTGTATGAGGCGGGGGGCGCGCCGATCGCGGCGGGCAGCCTGGCCGCGCTCAAAACCCTTATAGCAGTTTGCTGAGGGAGAGAGAGCGGGGCGAACCCCGTGGGGCTTAACATGTCTGTGAGTGAATGTGGGCGCAGGACAGCGGGCACATTTACTGCACTGAAAAACACCGTCGGCCTGAGCTGACTGAATGCGTGTTGGTTTCGTTTTCACAGAACCCGTGGGACATGTGGTGTGTAGTGTTTGTGGGCACTGAGACGTAGGCACATTCACTACATTTAGTGCACAATCGACATGAGGCGATTTTGTTTGTGCGAGCCCTGCATTTTTGCGGGCTGTGTTTGTGTGTAGAAATGAGCCCTGGGTTGTAGGCATTTTCAATACACTCATAACACCATCGGCTGTGGCCGGAATACCAGAAAATACACCATTTATGTGATTTATCTGGGTCGCCGTGGGAACAGCATTTGTGTGCAGGCAAGCGGGCATGGCTTTGGCCCTTCATCGCTGCTCGCAGCTATATTTATATATATATATATATATATATATATAAAGCCGGTGGCATCGCCACCCTGGTGCCTTTAGGGTTATTGTGCACGACGTGACACAAAATATCTGCTCGCTCTCTGCCGAACGGCTCTGGTAGTTCTGCTTCAACACTGATGATGTTGTAGAAATAGTGCGCTCTGGTTGGTCTGGATTATTCGGGATTTTGTATTTTATACAGAAATAAGTTATTTATAATTCAGATGAGAATAAAGTTAGTGTTGATTAAAATGAAGGAAAACAAATATATTTATCTGAAATATAGCACATTAGTTTTAAATTTATTTAGGTTCAATTACCAAACATACAATCTTAATTTAATTTAAAGCAAACAATACATTTAAAATATATGGCTTGTATGCACTTTTTTTTTAATAAAAAAAAAGATATATATCCAAAAAGACAAGGCCTTAAAGGGTTAAACTCTTGTCACTGTAACAGACACAATCTCTCTCTCACACACACACACGTCAAGTCACTTACATTTTAGATGCAATATTGAATAAGCAGAAAAATCGGATTTTCTGCTCTGAAAATATAAATAAGCTTAAAAATTGAATAAGCACTTTGAATATTCTAAACAGAATAAGCACTAGTCGCTAATGTATAAGTACTAGTACTTAATGGAATAGATACTAGTATCTAAAAAATAAGTACTAGTAGCATGAAAATAGAGACTAGTAGGTTAAAATGATTAAATGTTAAAACGGCTTGCCATATTGGCTCAGAGAGAGAGAGAGAGAGAGAGAGAGAGAGAGAGAGAGAGAGAGAGAGAGAGAGAGAGAGAGAGAGAGAGAGAGAGAGAGAGAGAGAGAGAGAGAAAATTACCTTTTAGATACTAGTACCTATTAATAGATACTAGTATTTAGGCTCTAGATCCACTCCGAAAGTCACTTCGTGATCATTTAACCGCTTCATTTGAGAAAAACTATCATTATGACATAAACAAACAAACTCAAAAGGTCTTCACAGCAACCCGTCAAAATAAAAGTTCGGTTTAACTTGACAGAAATATATTACCGTTGTACAGTAGAATTTAGATATGTCCCAATGTAATAATACTAACACTAATCCAAATAAATTATCATCAAAACTGAATTTAAGGAATAATCCATGTTTTAATTTTAACAGTAAAGCTCATTGTGCAGCACGTTATTTGAAAAAAAGTTTATTTAATTTCATATGATTAAAATTGATGATAAATGATAAAATTTGTGTTTTATGTCTTCATTTTATTACCAGAAAAAACACAACACAGAATTAGTGTGACATTTTTTTCATATTTTTTTTTTAAATGTTGCATACGTTTAATGATTCATAATACACTATTTCAATTAATTAGACATGCTTTTTGATTGCTAAAAAATTTACACCACGTATTCGTAATACGCCCGCTCCGCAACACTAGCAGTTCCCCCAATCCCCCCCCCCCCGACAAAAAAACCTTGGGGAAACACTGGGCATTCATAACGGTGCGCATCCATGGCGACGAGCGAGCAGAGCTGAGCGAACGTTTAGTTAATTTATTCATTCGAGCGCTCTGCAAGCGCCACCATTATCAATGTGGACGTCCGTATTTAAAAGCTCTCGATCCTCAGTCACATACCAAATATGTATATAATTTTGAACACAAGAGGGCAGTATGGCCCTATGTATGAGTTGGTGTTTAAACTGAACTATCACTCAAAGAGTCCCGCTCCCCCCCCCCCCCCCCCTCCCCCCCTCCCCCCCCTCCCCCCTCCCCCCTCCCCACACAGACACACACACACACACACAAACAGAATGGCAGGGGGACAAGAAATCCATTCAAACTACAATATCTGACTTTCTGTTGCTCTGAGCTAATGACTTAAAATTAGAAAGTCGATTGGCTTGATGAGAACAATATGCGTGGCAAGTTTTGTAACTGTAGGTAAAACGAGCAAAGTTATAACACACTTTATGTGTCCTTTTTTAATCATAAAATTAATTTCCTCTTATTTTAACCCAATTTGCTTCAAACTTCATCTGTATAATGTAAACATACGCCAGATGTAGACCTGTGAATGGATTCTTGATATCTTTGATACTGTTGCCGTGGCAACACATCAAACTTTAAAATTCTTTTTTGATGCTTTTGAGACTCTTAGCATGCTTGAAATTGCATGAAACTCGACAGACATGTCACATATATTAGCCAGTAGACATGTCCAAAGTTTCAGGAACGGGCGTGGTGCAGGGACTCAGTAGCGCCACCTTTTGACAAAAGTGAGAGGGTTAGTTTCATAGTTTTACCTGCAATCTTAAAACTCGGTAGCCATATTGTTCAGATCAAGCCGGACAACTTTCTAATTTACAGATTTTGGTTCCGAACAACAGGAAGTCAGATATTTTGGTTTGAATGGGATGTTTTGGAGTAATCTCTGTCCCTCTCTCCCTCTCTCTGCATACCTCTGTGTCTGTGGGGGGAGGGGGATGTGTCTGTTTGAGTGACAAAGCTTTTAATTATTGTTGATCAAGGTTTCGGGGGCTTTTGGGGCCCTTAACATCCTCTAAAACTCTTGAAACTTTGCACACGGGTCAGAACCCGTGGCCATCAGGGCCGGACTGAATAGACTATTTTTAGTCTATTAATTTTTCTACTCTCTGAGGTTTAATTATTATTTAAGTCATTGTTTTTTCTAGGAAAAACTATAGGCCCACCCACTTTTTCACTGGCCCGCCCAAAATACAATTTCTGCCTACGCCACTGCTTTGAGGGGCTCTCTGCTGAAAGTCTCCTCACAGCTAAAATCTGTACTTTGACTTGGCTCTTCAAAGCCCTTAATTTCTGGTTTTAAGCTATTGCCTTAGCAAGGATTTGATATGAAAAATGACTGACAACGTGATCTCTAATGCATTCCCTGCAAATGAGGAATTCATGCATCAGACAGAACTAAGGTCATATCACTTCCTTTTTGCATACAAAGCTATCACTTCACCCTCAGTTTGGTAAGTTTTTTAATTTTTCGTAATTCAAACAGATAATTTTGAAACACCTGTAGTCACAATTACAATATTTGAAAAACACATTTCAATGTTTATAAGGTTTGCTTATTGAATGAAATATGGGTTTCAGTGGAAATGAGATATACATCTAACACAGAAATAGATTTTATGTTGTCAACTTTAAATGGTGCATTAATAATGTGGTATGGTATTCATAGATGCTATACCACAAGTCATTTTTGTTTTGTTTCATTAATTCAAATACAGTTGGCTAGACAATATACAACATAGCTTCTATGAGGCAACAAGAGGTTACGTAATGTTAATGAGGAAGACACCCGGTTTCACTTCCACCTTTTTATATATGGTTCATGAGCCATTTTTTATTAGATTCTAATGGCAAGGACATTTTTAAACAGCTTGTTAAAGCTCTGTCGTGAACTAAGTCGTGCCACTGCATCATCATCATGACTGCAAACATATGGATTCAATTGCTTGAAACAGTCACAGAAATGCCCAGACATTAAAAATGTGCTTGTTTGTTTGATTGTTTGTTTTTTTGTCTGATGGTTCAAACAAAAAGTGCAAATTAAAATATCCTTTCATATTTCTGCAGACCCACTAACATTTGCACAAAAAAACCTAATTGTTTGTTTTTGTTTATTTATTTATTAGGGCCCAAGCCTTGAAAAGGCGAAGGCCCTATTGTTTTCCTTAGGATTATTTTTAGGGCCCAAGCCTTGAAAAGGCGAAGGCCCTATTGTTTTCCTTAGGATTATTATTATTAGGGCCCAAGCCCTGAAAGGGCGCAGAGCCCTATTGTTTTCCTTAGGATTATTAGGGCCCAAGCCTTGAAAAGGCGAAGGCCCTATTTTTTCCTTAGGATTATTTTTAGGGCCCAAGCCTTAAAAAGGCGAAGGCCCTATTGTTTTCCTTAGGATTATTAGGGCCCAAGCCTTGAAAAGGCGAAGGCCCTATTGTTTTCCTAAGGATTATTATTATTAGGGCCCAAGCCTTGAAAAGGCGAAGGCCCTATTGTTTTCCTTAGGATTTTTTTTTTTTTCTCTGTATTATTATTAGGGCCCAAGCCCTGAAAGGGCGAAGGCCCTATTGTTTTCCTTAGGATACATTTTTGATTCTACATTTTTGGTTCTATAGCACCTTTGCTCAGTAGTTTCGCTATCTCGGCTCGAAGTAGATGAGATACTTCGTTTTCCACCGTCGTCTCGACGCGCGCCGTATAATGGCGGGGACGTCGAGCGAACTGTAGCGAATAGCCTCTTTTTATAGTGTTCAGCACCCATTCTGATACCCCAGGAAGCTGTGCCCACACTTTCGCGTGAATAGCTAGGGGTAGAATGAGATCTGGGCTCTGGCCGAGACATAGTGACGGCAAGAGAGCTCCGGCGTGCTGTAACGCAGACACTGTGTTTACAGTGTGTGAGGCGGGGGGCGCGCCGATCGCGGCGGGCAGCCTGGCCGCGCTCAAAACCCTTATAGCAGTTTGCTGAGGGAGAGAGAGCGGGGCGAACCCCGTGGGGCTTAACATGTCTGTGAGTGAATGTGGGCGCAGGACAGCGGGCACATTTACTGCACTGAAAAACACCGTCGGCCTGAGCTGACTGAATGCGTGTTGGTTTCGTTTTCACAGAACCCGTGGGACATGTGGTGTGTAGTGTTTGTGGGCACTGAGACGTAGGCACATTCACTACATTTAGTGCACAATCGACATGAGGCGATTTTGTTTGTGCGAGCCCTGCATTTTTGCGGGCTGTGTTTGTGTGTAGAAATGAGCCCTGGGTTGTAGGCATTTTCAATACACTCATAACACCATCGGCTGTGGCCGGAATACCAGAAAATACACCATTTATGTGATTTATCTGGGTCGCCGTGGGAACAGCATTTGTGTGCAGGCAAGCGGGCATGGCTTTGGCCCTTCATCGCTGCTCGCAGCTATATATATATATATATATATATATATATATATATATATATATATATATATAGCCGGTGGCATCGCCACCCTGGTGCCTTTAGGGTTATTGTGCACGACGTGACACAAAATATCTGCTCGCTCTCTGCCGAACGGCTCTGGTAGTTCTGCTTCAACACTGATGATGTTGTAGAAATAGTGCGCTCTGGTTGGTCTGGATTATTCGGGATTTTGTATTTTATACAGAAATAAGTTATTTATAATTCAGATGAGAATAAAGTTAGTGTTGATTAAAATGAAGGAAAACAAATATATTTATCTGAAATATAGCACATTAGTTTTAAATTTATTTAGGTTCAATTACCAAACATACAATCTTAATTTAATTTAAAGCAAACAATACATTTAAAATATATGGCTTGTATGCACTTTTTTTTTAATAAAAAAAAATATATATATCCAAAAAGACAAGGCCTTAAAGGGTTAAACTCTTGTCACTGTAACAGACACAATCTCTCTCTCACACACACACACGTCAAGTCACTTACATTTTAGATATTGAATAAGCAGAAAAATCGGATTTTCTGCTCTGAAAATATAAATAAGCTTAAAAATTGAATAAGCACTTTGAATATTCTAAACAGAATAAGCACTAGTCGCTAATGTATAAGTACTAGTACTTAATGGAATAGATACTAGTATCTAAAAAATAAGTACTAGTAGCATGAAAATAGAGACTAGTAGGTTAAAATGATTAAATGTTAAACGGCTTGCCATATTGGCTCAGAGAGAGAGAGAGAGAGAGAGAGAGAGAGAGAGAGAGAGAGAGAGAGAGAGAGAGAGAGAGAGAGAGAGAGAGAGAGAGAGAAATTACCTTTTAGATACTAGTACCTATTAATAGATACTAGTATTTAGGCTCTAGATCCACTCCGAAAGTCACTTCGTGATCATTTAACCGCTTCATTTGAGAAAAACTATCATTATGACATAAACAAACAAACTCAAAAGGTCTTCACGGCAACCCGTCAAAATAAAAGTTCGGTTTAACTTGACAGAAATATATTACCGTTGTACAGTAGAATTTAGATATGTCCCAATGTAATAATACTAACACTAATCCAAATAAATTATCATCAAAACTGAATTTAAGGAATAATCCATGTTTTAATTTTAACAGTAAAGCTCATTGTGCAGCACGTTATTTGAAAAAAAGTTTATTTAATTTCATATGATTAAAATTGATGATAAATGATAAAATTTGTGTTTTATGTCTTCATTTTATTACCAGAAAAAACACAACACAGAATTAGTGTGACATTTTTTTTCATATTTTTTTTTAAATGTTGCATACGTTTAATGATTCATAATACACTATTTCAATTAATTAGACATGCTTTTTGATTCCTAAAAAATGTACACCACGTATTCGTAATACGCCCGCTCCGCAACACTAGCAGTTCCCCCAAATCCATTCAAACTACAATATCTGACTTTCTGTTGCTCTGAGCTAATGACTTTAAATTAGAAAGTCGATTGGCTTGATGAGAACAATATGCGTGGCAAGTTTTGTAACTGTAGGTAAAACGAGCAAAGTTATAACACACTTTATGTGTCCTTTTTTAGTCATAAAATTAATTTCCTCGCCACGGCCAAACCGTTCGAGATATCAAAAATCCCTCCGGAATTTAGCATCATCAATGTCTTGACGTCATGCTGACCGAGTTTGCTTGAAATCCGATCAATTCCCAAGGAGAATTAAATTGAATTTCAGGGGTATGCGTTTCCAAACAAACCATGATAGCCGGCTTCCTGTTGGGATGTCGTAAAACTTAGAGCACGAAAGTTGTTCAACCCAATGAGATCTATAAGTGTACCGAGTTTCATATTATTACATGCAAGTGTCTTTGATTTATGGACAAGTGTTCGAATCCCAGTCCAGGGGGCGCTGTCGGTTCGCCCTGCCACACCCGGGTACCAGCTTCAGTCCGGCCCTGAAGGCCACGGGTTCTGACCCGTGTGCAAAGTTTCAAGAGTTTTAGAGGATGTTAAGGGCCCCAAAAGCCCCCGAAACCTTGATCAACAATAATTAAAAGCTTTGTCACTCAAACAGACACATCCCCCTCCCCCCACAGACACAGAGGTATGCAGAGAGAGGGAGAGAGGGACAGAGATTACTCCAAAACATCCCATTCAAACCAAAATATCTGACTTCCTGTTGTTCGGAACCAAAATCTGTAAATTAGAAAGTTGTCCGGCTTGATCTGAACAATATGGCTACCGAGTTTTAAGATTGCAGGTAAAACTATGAAACTAACCCTCTCACTTTTGTCAAAAGGTGGCGCTACTGAGTCCCTGCACCACGCCCGTTCCTGAAACTTTGGACATGTCTACTGGCTAATATATGTGACATGTCTGTCGAGTTTCATGCAATTTCAAGCATGCTAAGAGTCTCAAAAGCATCAAAAAAGAATTTTAAAGTTTGATGTGTTGCCACGGCAACAGTATCAAAGATATCAAGAATCCATTCACAGGTCTACATCTGGCGTATGTTTACATTATACAGATGAAGTTTGAAGCAAATTGGGTTAAAATAAGAGGGTGATTTCGAAGCATTTTGAAAGTGACACACTTCCTGCTGCCAGTTGGTGGCGCTATAACTTTGACTCACAATAGTCACATCCATGTGATCGGCCTCTTACAGCGAACACACTGCTGAAGTTTCATCAAGATCAGTTAATGTATGCAGAAGTTATAACACACTTCCTGTTTCACGTTTCTCGCCATAATTTCGTTTCCTCGCCACGGCCAAACCGTTCGAGATATCAAAAATCCCCTCGCAATTTTTCATCCTCAATGTCTTGACTTCATGCTGACCGAGTTTCGTGGCATTTCTTTGAATTCTCTAGGAGAAGTACTTTAAATTCCATTGCATGCGTTTTACAAACAACCCTAAATCGCCGACTTCCTGTTGGGCTGGGGTAAAAAGTAAGAGCATGAAGTATATATGAACCGATGAGATCTATATGTGTACCGAGTTTCATATTCTTACATACAAGCGTGTTTGATTTATGGACCAAGTTTTCGGACCCCGTTCCAGGGGGCGCTGTCGAGCCCCCCTGCCACGCCCGGGTACCATCTTCACCCCGACCCTGATGGCCGCGGGTTCTGACCCGCGTGCAAAGTTTCAAGAGTTTTCGTGCATGTTAAGAGCCCCAAAAGTGCTTGAATAGTCGTAAGAAAAATAAAAGAGGAGAAAAAAATATATATATATAACTGCGAGCAGCTATATATATATATATAGCTGCGAGCAGCGATTACGGGCCCAAGCCGGTGGCACCGCAACCCCGGTGCCTTTAGGGTTATTGTGCACAACGTGACACAAAATATCTGCTCGCTATCTGCCGAACGGCTCTGGTAGTTCCGCTTCAGCACTGATGATGTTGTAGAAATAGTGTGCTCTGGTTGGTCTGGATTATTCGGGATTTTTTATTTTATACAGAAATAAGTTATTTATAATTCAGATGAGAATAAAGTTAGTGTTGATTAAAATGAAGGAAAACAAATATATTGATCTGAAATATAGCACATTAATTTTAAATTTATTTAGGTTCAAAAACCAAACATACAATCTTAATTTAATTTAAAGCAAACAATACATTTAAAATATATGGGTTGTATGCACATTTTTTTTTTTTATAAAAAAAAGATATATATCCAAAAAGACAAGGCCTTAAAGGGTTAAACTAATAAGCACTTTGAATATTCTAAACAGAATAAGCACTAGTCGCTAATGTATAAGTACTAGTACTTAATGGAATAGATACTAGTATCTAAAAAATAAGTACTAGTAGCATGAAAATAGAGACTAGTAGGTTTAAATGATTAAATGTTAAAACGGCTTGCCATATTGGCTCAGAGAGAGAGAGAGAAAATGACCTTTTAGATACTAGTACCTATTAATAGATACTAGTATTTATTCAATAAATACTAGTACTAAGTCATTAGATACTAGTACCTATTAAATAGATACCAGTACTTATTCATTAGCTACTAATACGCATTCAAAAGAATATCTAAAGAATAAGCACTAGTATCTAAAGAATAGGCACTAGTACTAAAGAATAAGCACTAGTCGCTAATGAATAAGTACTAGTACTTAATGGAATAGATACTAGTATCTAAAAAATAAGTACTAGAAGCATGAAAATAGAGACTAGAAGGTTAAAATGATTAAATGTTAAAACGGCTTGCCATATTGGCTCAGAGAGAGAGAGAGAGAAAAGGACCATATTCAAACCACCATATTCAACTTCTTCTTGGTCTGAGCTAATGACAGTTAATTAGAAAGTTGTCCGGCTTGATCTGAACAATATGCGTACCGAGTTTTATGATTGTAGGTAAAACTATAAAACTAACCCCCCCCACTTTTGTCAAAAGGTGGCGCTACTGAGTCCCTGCACCACGCCCGTTTCTGAAACTTTGCACATGTCTACTGGCTAATAAATGTGATCTGTCTGTCGAGTTTCATGCAATTTCAAGCAATTTCAGGCATGCTAAGAGTCTCAAAAGCATCCAAAAAGAATATTAAAGTTTGATGCGTTGCCATGGCAACAGTATCTAAGATATCAAGAATCCTTTCACAGGTCTACATCTGGCGTGTGTTTACATTATACACATCAAGGTTGAAGCAAATCGGGTAAAAATAAGAGGGTGATTTCAAAGCATTTTGAAAGTGACACACTTCCTGCTGCCAGTTGGTGGCGCTATAACTTTGACTCACCATAGTCACATCCATGTGATCGGCCTCTTACAGCGAACACACTGTTGAAGTTTCATCAAGATCAGTTAATGTATGCAGAAGTTATAACACACTTCCTGTTTCCATTATTCGCCATAAATTCGTTTCCTCGCCACGGCCAAACCGTTCGAGATATCAAAAATCCCCTGGCAATTTTTCATCCTCAATGTCTTGACATCATGCACACCGAGTTTCGTTGCGATTAGTTGAATTCTCTAGGAGGAGTATATCGAATTCCAGGGGCATACGCTTCCAAACAAACCATAATAGCCGACTTCCTGTTGGGCTGGGGTAAAAAGTAAAAGTACAAAGGATATATGAACCGATGAGATCTATATGTCTACCGAGTTTCATATTATTATATGCAAGCGTTTTTGATTTATGGACCAAGCTTTTGCACCCCGTTCCAGGGGGCGCTGTCGAGCCCCCCTGCCACGCCCGGGTACCATCTTCAGCCCGGCCCTGATGGCCGCGGGTTCTGACCTGTGTGCAAAGTTTCAAGAGTTTTCGTGCACGTTAAGAGCCCCAAAAGTGCCTGAATAGTCGTTAGAATAATAATAATAATAATAAATATAGCTGCGAGCAGCGATTACGGGCCCAAGCCGGTGGCACCGCAACCCCGGTGCCTTTAGTTACCTAAAGGCACCGGAGTGGCGGTGCCGCCGGCTTTGGCCCTTCATCGCTGCTCGCAGCTATATTTACACTCACCGGCCACTTTATTAGGTACACCTGTCCAACTGCTCGTTAACCTGTTAAGCTTCAAGCCCACTTTTGAAAAATCCCCAGAAATGACATACCCAAACTAAAACAGATACAGTTCATGAACCCTTTGCACTAAAAGCACAAGTATGATCTCATTTGAAAGCTGACACTTGGTTGTTTATTGTAAATGTAGAATTAATTATTGTCATAATGAAAAAAACAATTTTAAATAGCTTCAAAGTTTTGTAAAGTTATTAGAAATTTATTTTTATGAAACATCTTCATGAAAATAAAATTGAAGTTGGCCCTGGAGCAATCTAGAAATGCACTGCAGCTAAAGCCACATGTCTGACCATTTTATATTTAAAATCTGAAAATGATAAGTATAAAGCTCTGTATTTAGTTAAATGTTTTTCAAGATCATGTCAAATTACTTTATTTTGATTAGACTCTATTAGCAAACTGATGTTTAGTCATCTTCTGAGTCATCTATTCAGTCTATTGTCTCTATTGTTTTGTGGTGCCCCATTCAGTCTCAGTCTCCCCTGCACACATTTACACCTCTCCAGACTGGTTATTATGGCTCTAAATATGCATTTCTTTTGTCTGCATTATAGCTACTAACGACTGGCTATTCACAAGCTATTCATAGGGTTTCAAACCCTAATTTATTTTATCAAAGTTCTCACTAAATATTTGAAACTGGTATCAAATGCACTGAAACATTTCAGTAAGCATTCCTATTTAGAAAAAAATCATAAAACAATAACTGCTCGTGGCAGGTGCGCCTGGGCTCGCTAGCATGTTAGCTTAGCACACCATCAATACACGACCATTTATGAGATTAAAACTATGTTTGCGCTCCAAACTCACTATATAACGCAAGTCTAGTGTTTTAAATAATCTTCTGTGATCTAACTTGGCTTCAGATTAAAAAAAAATCAGACAGAAAATGTATTATTTAGTGTTCTGAACGATGATGAAATCTATATCGATTAGCATTACATTATAAATATAATCTATTATTATGAAATACCTGGCATGGCTTGAAGAACACAGGTAACTCAAATATCATTGCAATCATGTTTATTGTCTTCAAAACATCTTTATCTGCATGTTACAGCGATCTCTGTACTTTCTGTATCACTCAGTGACGTCCTGGAATGTCACATGACTATGGGTCTTCTTCATGATCCATACATGGACTTTTATTGGACATAATAGCGCCCCCATGCTATTGGTATGAATGGAAAACACAGCACATCTCAGTAAGAAGCGATCATTATGATTACATCGACGCATTTGGGTATAAATTCAATAAATATTATTCCTGTCTATAGAAATATGATGTGAATCTATGAGAATATATCAATATTTCTCCACATCTGCACATTGTTGAGCTAAAAGCCCTCAGGGACGTTGTTTTGTGAATCGCTATCATGACGACAGCACGGAGTGTTTTTTATGAATGGACCAGCTGACGCTCATAATTCATATTAAAGGTATCGACTCGTTTTTTTCATTTCATAACTCCTGACACAAATTAAGACATAACTGTCACTATAAGTTTCTCAGAATACAATAGTGGTCAAATACTGAATCTTGAGTCTTATATCTTTTTAATGATGTATAGTTTGTCAAGGTATAACATTAAATCTGATAGTATATTTGAACTAAATAAAAAAAAAAACGCTTCAGTGCGCCGACGCTCTGGAGAAGGTTAAGAGGTTAACACTTAATTTCTAAGCAGCCAATCACATGGCGGCAACTCAGTGCATTTAGGCATGTAGACATGGTCAAGACAATCTCCTGCAGTTCAAACCAAGCATCAGTATGGGGAAGAAAGGTGATTTGAGTGACTTTGAACGTGGCATGATTGTTGGTGCCAGAAGGGCTGGTCTGAGTATTTCAGAAACTGCTAATCTACTGGGATTTTCACGCACAACCATCTCTAGGGTTTACAGAGAATGGTCCGAAAAAGAAAAAACATCCAGTGAGCGGCAGTTCTGTGGGCGGAAATGCCTTGTTGATGCCAGAGGTCAGAGGAGAATGGCCAGACTGGTTCGAGCTGATAGAAGGGCAACAGTGACTGAAATAACCACTCGTTACAACCGAGGTATGCAGCAAAGCATTTGTGAAGCCACAACACGCACAACCTTGAGGCGGATGGGCTACAACAGCAGAAGACTCCACCGGGTACCACGCATCTCCACTACAAATAGGAAAAAGAGGCTACAATTTGCAAGAGCTCACCAAAATTGAACAGTTGAAGACTGGAAAAATGTTGCCTGGTCTGATGAGTCTCGATTTCTGTTGAGACATTCAGATGTTAGAGTCAGAATTTGGCGTAAACAGAATGAGAACATGGAACCATCATGCCTTGTTACCACTGTGCAGGCTGCTGGTGGTGGTGTAATGGTGTGGGGGATGTTTTCCTGGCACACTTTAGGCCCCTTAGTGCCAATTGGGCATCGTTTAAATGCCACGGCCTACCTGAGCATTGTTTCTGACCATGTCCATCCCTTTATGGCCACCATGTACCCATCCTCTGATGGCTACTTCCACCATGTCACAAAGCTCTAATCATTTCAAATTGGTTTCTTGAACATGACAATGAGTTCACTGTACTAAAATGGCCTCCACAGTCACCAGATCTCAACCCAATAGAGCATCTTTGGGATGTGGTGGAACGGGAGATTCGCATCATGGATATGCAGCCGACAAATCTGCGGCAACTGTGTGATGCCATCATGTCAATATGGACCAAACTCCCTGAGGAATGCTTCCAGCACCTTGTTGAATCTATGCCACGAAGAATTGAGGCAGTTCTGAAGGCAAAAGGGGGTCCAACCCGTTACTAGCATGGGGTACCTAATAAAGTGGCCGGTGAGTGTATATTTATATATATATATATATATATATATATATATATATATATATGAAGAGTTCAGATGCAAAACCCTCTAAATCCGTCAGACTTATTTTCTTTAAATGAGCATTTTTTATCAGGCTCCTATGTTCACGTCCAGTAGTTTCATTTTAAAGGTACTGATAAGGTTATTAGTCATTGAATAAAATAACTTTTTTTCAAAAATGTCACTTGAGTCAATTCAGTGATTTTTAACAAATTCGATTTTCTTTTGCGTCAAAAACAGCTAAATCCACTTGTGCTTTTTTCGCAAAAACCTCTAAATCCACCTCTTTGGGGCAAGACATAGTAAATAGCTGAAAAATCAATAAAAATGTAACTAGAAACACTGAAAAAGATTAGAGCACATTCATTTCAAAACTAAACAGTAGACACACCTCTTTACAGGGGGGCTGAATGAGATCTGCGATTATTTGCAAATCCCACCCCATTTCTCTGCAGTCACCTTTCTGCCCTGTCTGAATAAAGACAAAAGCCCCCCCGATTCACACAGTACAACCACATTGGCAAAAAGAATTGGCGATTAAAATAGTTTAATAGTTTTAGTTTGTATAATCAAGTAGAACAGAGCAACATTCTTAAACATCAATATCTGTGCATTTTGTATAAGAAGCTTATAAGACTTAAATAATGTAAAGTAATATTATAATGTATATCTCAAGTATAATAAATCAAATTCCTTCAAAGTTACAGCACTGCACCAAGAACTGTTATAAGTGCATGCTACACTTGCGACCAAGCTATTTTCACTGTAAAGTTACCGATTTTCTTTTGCCTTGTAAATTAACGGGAAGAGTTTTGAGGTAGATAAACGACGTTCTCTTCTGCCTTTTGATGTCAGTAGGACAGGCTCCTCCATTTCATCGTACTCCATCTTAAAAATGTAAAAAATCTGAATCCAAAAACAAAACAATCTCCTCAGCCGTCTCAAAAAATCCGTCTCCTCAGCGCACCGCTCTATTGAAACAGCCTGTACTGATTCGCGCGGCTCGCGCCTTCTGATTGGTTCTCGGGATGTAGTGGCTTTTGCTGCCAAAGGGAAGTGGCGTCTAGAGGCTTTTGCCGACAAACTGATATTTCTGAATGGGCTGAGGCTGAGATTTCGAGGATTTGAAGCAAATATATTTGTTGAACGTGTACTGTGTTCAGATAGCTTTCACTCAATGTCATTATCTCATTTTTGACGGAGGTGGCGTTTAGAGGCTTTTGCATCTGAACTCTTCATATATATATATATATATATATATATATATAAACAAGCCGGTGGCACCGCCACCCCGGTGCCTTTATATATATATATATATATATATATATATATATATATATAACAAGCCGGTGGCACCGCCACCCCGGTGCCTTTAGGGTTACTGTGCATGACGGGCAATATCGTAACTCCGCTTTGACCTTTGAGAAGATGTGTGCTGTAGAGCTTGCATTGGTGTGGGCTCTGCAAAAGTGTGCATTGAAGGCACATATCAACCACAAAGTATGCGTGAGCAACCTTCTGAAACCTAAAATGAAAAATGAGACACCCTACGGTCTCATGGACTTAATGGACACATGAAATAAGTACACAAGTTTGAAAGTTATATGAAGTGTGCCAAGACAGAATATTTGCCTGATCTGATTAGAAAAATAGTTGGTGTGTGTGTGTGTGTGTGTGTGTGTGTGAGGCGTGATTGAACAATGTAGACATAAAAACATACTCCGTCCTTTTGTTCATACAGGACATTATTCAAACTGCAAAGTGTTTACTTATATTTGTGTACAATCGCAATAAAACACAACATTGTGCTTTTGTCAAACTGTAAACTACAACTGTCACCCAACCAAAATCTCTTACACACACATAGTTTAAAAGCAAAAAAAATCTTTTGGACATTCATCATATTGCATTGGTTTTCATTTATTGTCCTCGAACAGAGCCCTAATCTGTTTATTTTTTCAGTTACACATTCTACATTGATTAAAAAAGAAAAATCAAATGTGTTTTTATTTTATACATAAATAAATAATCTATCATTCAGATGAGAATAAAGTTAGTGTTAGTTCAAATTTTAAGGAAAACAAATATATGATCTGAAATATAGCACATTCATTTAAAATTCATTCAGGTTCAATTACCAAACATACAAATCTCAATGTAATTTAAAGCAAACAATACATTTAAAATATATGGGTTGTATGCTATTTTTTTAATATAAAAAGATATATATCCAAAAAGACAAGGCCTAAACTTTAACAAGGGTTAAACAATCACTGTAACAGACACAATCACACACACACACGTCAGATCACTTACATTTTAGATGCAATATTGACTTTTTTTTCTGTTTCAGCAGCGAAAATAGTTAAACAAAGATCACAGCAGAACCATCGAGCATCTCACAGCAACACGTTCTCATTACTGAATGATTCAGCATTTTGAACGAATCGGTTGACTCAAAGATTCAACGACCAATCCATAATCTGTCTCATTCATGAATGACTCAGCCGTTCGAACGAATCGTTTGAACGAATGAATCAATGACTCGCTCATTAAGACGGTCGCCTGGCGGCACCTAATGACGGTTTAGTGATATTAAAAGTATCATTCTTTCCAACGATTGTTAATTAACTCATATTTGAAACATAAGCTATATATATATATATATATATATATATACACACACATATATATACACAAAAATAAAATAAAAACACATTTGAAGCGTGTTTGCTTACTAAATTGTGAGCGGAACGAAAGTTGCAGCAAATATCAGCAACAGGAGTCAAATTTCATTAATCACGAGAGTGAAGAGCTGACTGAAAAGATGATGACGGAATAGGCTATTTTATGTAAAAGCCCCTATTTAAGCGAATCTATCATTGTACTTTTTTGTTGTTGTGTTTTCCGTGAAAAATAATAGACTATTGAACTCACAATTCAAGCAATCGGCCCCGTTATTGCACTAATTTTAAAGTGACACTAAAAAGTATGCGGCTGCACTGGCATTCATAATGGTGCACGTCCATGGCGACGAGCGAGCAGAGCTGAGCGAACGTTTAGTTAATTTCTACTTCCATAGGAATTCATTCGAGCGCTCTGCAAGTGCCACCATTATCAATGTGGACGTCCGTATTTAAAAGCTGTAGGTCCTCAGTCACATACCAAATATATGTATATATAAATATAATTTTGGACACAAGAGGGCAGTATGCCCCTATGTATGATTTTGTGGGTGCATTCTCTCTGTCAGAGAGAGACAGAGGGAGAGAAAACAACCACATTCAAACTAAAATATCTGACTTCGTGTTGGTCCAAGCTAATGACTGTAAATTAGAAAGTTGTTTGGCTTGATCCGAACAATTTACGTACCGATTTTTATGATTGTAGGTAAAACTATAAAACTAACCCCCCCACTTATGTCAAAAGGTGGCGCTACTGAGTCCCTGCACCACGCCCGTTTCTGAAACTTTGCACATGTCTACTGGCTAATAAATGTGATCTGTCTGTCGAGTTTCATGCAATTTCAAGCAATTTCAGGCATGCTAAGAGTCTCAAAAGCATAAAAAAAGAATATTAAAGTTTGTGCGTTGCCATGGCAACAGTATCTAAGATATCAAGAATCCATTCACAGGTCTACATTTGGCGTGTGTTTACATTATAGTAGTGAAGTTTGAAGCAAATCAGGTAAAAATAAGAGGGTGCTTTCAAAGCATTTTGAAAGTGACACACTTCCTGCTGCCAGTTGGTGGCGCTATAACTTTGACTCTCAATAGTCACATTCATGTGATCGGCCTCTTACAGCGAACACACTGCTGAAGTTTCATCAAGATCAGTTAATGTATGCTGAAGTTATAACACACTTCCTGTTTCCATTATTCGCCATAAATTCGTTTCCTCGCCACGGCCACACCGTTTGAGATATCAAAAATCCGTTCGCAATTTGGGATCCTGAATGTCTTGACTTCATGCACACCGAGTTTGGCGATGATTGAATGAATTCCCTAGGAGAAGTGTTTCAAATGCCAGATCATGCGTTTCCAAACAACCCTAAATAGCCGACTTCCTGTTGGGTTGGCGTAAAAAGTAAATGCACGAAGGATATATGAACCGATGAGATCTATATGTGTACCGAGTTTCAAATTATTACATGCAAGCGTGTTTGATTTATTGACCCAGTTTTCGGAGCAGTTTTCGGACTGTTCCAGGGGGCGCTGTCGAGCCCCCCTGCCACGCCCGGGTACCAGCTTCAGCCCGGCCCTGATGGCCGCGGGTTCTGACCCGTGTGCAAAGTTTCAAGAGTTTTCGAGCACGTTAAGAGCCCCAAAAGTGCCCGAAAGGTTGACAGAAAAAGAATAATAATAATAAAATATAGCTGCGAGCAGCGATTACGGGCCCAAGCCGGTGGCACCGCAACCCCGGTGCCTTTAGTTACCTAAAGGCACCGGAGTGGCGGTGCCGCCGGCTTTGGCCCTTCATCGCTGCTCGCAGCTATATTCATATATATATATATATATATATATATATATATATATATATATACAAGCTGGTGGCACCGCCTTTATATATATATATATATGTCTACATTGTTCAATCACGCCTCACACACACACACACACTTTTGCAGAGCCCACACCAATGCAAGCTCTATAGCACACATCTTCTCAAAGGTCAAAGCGGAGTTACGATATTGCCCGTCATGCACAGTAACCCTAAAGGCACCGGGGTGGCGGTGCCACCGGCTTGTTTATATATATATATCGTATTATTCTAACTTGTAAAAAACTATTAACTTTTGTTAATATTCAACCATTTCACAACTAACTTTTTTCCATAGATCAAACACAACATAATTATATGGTGGACTGAAACAAAAATTATTAATTAAATAAAATTATTGTTTTCCTCTGAAATAGCAAAAGCATCACACACTAGCTGTACCTGCTCTAAATAAAAAATAGTAATTCAATAAAAATACCAAATCGAACTAAATAAAATAAATTATTACAAAAACAAAATCAAACCAAAGAAAATATATCTTCGAAAAAAAAAGCGAGTGTCATGAGGAAAGGCGCCTCAGGAATCGTCAGGATTAACTCCATGTGTAAGGAATTTTGATTGATTTTATTTGTCACTTGAAAATTATTGTTAAATGTGTGCCTGCATAACTTTAATAAGATTTATTTTCTTTGATTTGATTTTGTTTTATATAATTTATTTATTTCGATTTTGTATTTTTATTTAAATACTATTATTTATTTAGAGCAGGTACAGCTAAGTGTGCGATGCTTTTGCTATTTCAGAGGGAAAAAAACACATTTTATTTCAAAAAGGCTTTTCAATTAAATAAAATGTTCAAGCTTTGTTTTCGTTTTATTATTTTGTTTGTTTTAAGCTTTGTTTAATTTATATTGTTAATCATCTGACACAAAACAAATGCATAAAGTATCATTTTAACTTTTAAAAAACTATTAACATTTGTTAATAGTACATTGCCTGTCTTTTGTTAATAGGACAAAACATAGTTATTATATTTTATAATATTTTATAAATATATAAAATAAACATTTGTAATGAAATCGTTCAAAAAAATGATATTAGCATTGTTTTAAACTTTGAAATAGAAGTAGCGCAATGCCTGGCCACTCCCGCGCCGCCTCCTTTTCACAATCCGAGGGAACCGTCTCCGGAATATTAACCTCACTCCTAGAAGTCCAATTCTCATTATTCATGCCTCTTACCTGGGATTGATTGCACACACACACACACACACACACACACACACACACACACACACACACACACGCACGCACGCACTCACACGCACACACACACACACACACACACACACGTGTCAAGTCACTTACATTTTAGATGCAATATTGACTGTTCTTCTGTTTCAGCAGCGAAAATAGTTAAACAAAGATCACAGCAGAACCATTGCATCTCACAGCAACGTGTTTTCTCATTACTGAATGATTCAGCATTTTGAACAAATTGGTTGACTCAAAGATTCAATGACCAATCCATAAACATCTGTCTCATTCATGAATGACTCAGTCGTTCAAACGAATCGTTTGAACGAATGAATCAATGACCCGCTCATTAAGACGGTCGCCTGGCGACACCTAGTGACGGTTTAGTGTTATTTGATTATACACTCAAAATATTCCACAACAAATCCTTTAAATTTAATGATATTCAGAACAGAACACGAATAAAAAAATAACTATAATAAAGCCAAAACGAAATAATTTAAAACAAAAGTAAAAGTAAGTGGTGTTAGGCTCACGTAAATCTCTCTTTAGAATCTAAATGTTGCAACATTTGCGATGTATTTGGATGCTAAACTATTCTTTATTACAGGCTTTGTACTTCACTCACGTTCCAATATCGACGGAAAAAATCATCCTCTTCACTTGTGCAAAAATGTGCTTGGAAAAATCACAGTGGAGCGGTGCTTACTGTGAATGATACAAATTGTACTACTGACTATTTCAACATAGCAGTGTAATTTGTATATGTTAGGTTGAATGTTTTATTATTGTGTGTGTGTGTGTGTGTGTGTTTGTGTGTGTGTGTGTGTGTGTGTGTGTCAGTGTGTGTGTGGGGGTCTGGGTGGCTCAGCGCGATTGAACAGTGAAACATACTCCGTCATTTTCTTCATACAGGACATCATTCAAACGTCAAAGTGTTTACTTATATTTGTGTACACTCGCAATAAAACACAACATTGTGTTTTTGTTAAATAAATTAAAGTAATACGTCCCCCGAAATGGCGCTAATTTTAAAATGAAACTAAAATGCTCACGGCTGCACGGGCATTCATAACTCTGCGCGCCCACGGTGAGGGACGAGCAGAACAGAGCGAACGTTGTTTAGTTCATTCCTACTTCCATAGGAATTAATTGAAAAAGCTCACTCTACTCTGCACCATTATTAATGAATTGTGCAGACGTCCTTATTTTACTTTCGCTTTTTACCTGATTTTGAACACAAGAGGGCAGTATAACACTATGTATGATTTGGAAAAAAAAAATTTTTTTTGACTAAACAACCATTCTGGCTGTTTTTAAACTTAAACATTATTCTCTAATTGCTCTCACCATGCCCGTTTCTGAAACTCTGCACATGTCTACTGTCTAATAAATGTGATGTGTCTGTCGGGTTTCATGCAATTTCAAGTATGTTAAGAGTCTCAAAAGCATCAACAAAGAATAATAAAGTTTGATGCGTTGCCACGGCAACAGTATCTAAGATATCAATAATCCTTTCTCAGGTCTACATCTGCCGTGTGTCTACATTATACACATAAAGTTTGAAGCAAATTGGGTAAAAATAAGAGGGTGATTTCAAAGCCTTTAGGAAGTGACACACTTCCTGCTGCCAGTTGGTGGCGCTATAACTTTGACTCACAATAGTCACATCCATGTGATCGGACTCTTACAGCGAACACACTGCTGAAGTTTCATCAAGATCAGTTAATGTATGCAGAAGTTATAACACACTTCCTGTTTCCTTTATTCGCCATAAATTCGTTTCCTCGCCACGGCCAAACCGTTCGAGATATCAAAAATCCCCTGGCAACTTTTCATCCTCAATGTCTTGACTTCATGCTGACCGAGTTTCGTGGCGATTGGTTGAATTCTCTAGGAGGAGTATATCGAATTCCAGGGGCATACGCTTCCAAACAAACCATAATAGCCGACTTCCTGTTGGGCTGGGGTAAAAAGTAAAAGTACAAAGGATATATGAATCGATGAGATCTATATGTGTACCGAGTTTCATATTATTACATTCAAGCGTGTTTGATTTATGGACCAAGTTTTCGGACCCTGTTCCAGGGGGCGCTGTCGAGCCCCCCTGCCACGCCCGGGTACCAGCTTCAGCCCGGCCCTGATGGCCGCGGGTTCTGACCCGTGTGCAAAGTTTCAAGAGTTTTTGAGCATGTTAAGGGCCCCAAAAGTGCGCTGAGAGTCTCAAAAGTATCCAAAAAGAATATTAAAGTTTGATGCGTTGTCACGGCAACAGCATCTAAGATATCAACAATCCTTTCACAGGTCTACATCTGGCGTGTGTCTACATTATACACATCAAGTTTGAAGCAAATGGGGTAAAGCCTGTTTGATTTATGGACCAAGTTTTCGGACCCCGTTCCAGGGGGCGCTGTCGAGCCCCCCTGCCACGCCCGGGTACCAGCTTCAGCCCGGCCCTGATGGCCGCGGTTTCTGACCCGTGTGCAAAGTTTCAAGAGTTTTTGAGCATGTTAAGGGCCCCAAAAGTGCGCTAAGAATCTCAAAAGTATCCAAAAAGAATATTAAAGTTTGATGCGTTGTCACGGCAACAGCATCTAAGATATCAACAATCCTTTCACAGGTCTACATCTGGCTTGTGTCTACATTATACACATCAAGTTTGAAGCAAATAGGGTAAAGCGTGTTGGATATATGGACCAAATTGTCTGACCCGTTCAAGGGGGCGCTGTCGAGCCCCCCTGCCACGCCCGGGTACCAGCTTCAGCCTGGCCCTGATGGCCGCGGGTTTTGTCCCGTGTGCAAAGTTTCAAGAGTTTTCGAGCACGTTAAGAACCCCAAAAGTGCCCGAAAGCATAAAAAAGCATGAAAAAGCTTAAAAAAAGGAATATTAATGTTTGATGCATTGCCATGGCAACAGTATCTAAGATATCAATAATCCTTTCACAGGTCTACATCTGGCGTGTGTCTACATTATGCACATGAAGTTTGAAGCAAATCGGGTAAAAATAAGAGGGTGATTTAAAAGCATTTTGAAAGTGACACACTTCCTGCTGCCAGTTGGTGGCGCTATAACTTTGACTCACAATAGTCACATTCATGTGATCGGGCTCTTACAACGAACACACTGCTGAAGTTTCATCAAGATTAGTTAATGTATGCAGTAGTTATAACACACTTCCTGTTTCACGTTTCTCGCCATAATTTCGTTTACTCGCCACGGCCAAACCGTTCGAGATATCAAAAATCCCCTGGCAATTTTTCATCCTCAGTGTCTTGACTTCATGCTGACCGAGTTTCGTGCCGTGTGTTTGAATTCTCTAGGAGGAGTATTTCACATTCCATTGCATGTGTTTTCCAAACAACCCTTAATAGCCGACTTCCTGTTGGGCTGGGGTAAAAAGTAAGAGCATGAAGTATATATGAACCGATGAGATCTATATGTGTACTGAGTTTCATATTATTACATGCAAGCGTGTTTGATTTATGGACCAAGTGTTCAAACCCCGTTCCAGGGGGCGCTGTCGAGCCCCCCTGCCACGCCCGGGTACCAGCTTCAGCCCGGCCCTGATGGCCGCGGGTTCTGAGATGTGTGCAAAGTTTCAAGAGTTTTCGAGCACGTTAAGGCCCCCAAAAGTGCCCAAAAGGTAGTAAAATAATAATAAATATATATATATATATATATATATATAAATATATATATATATATATATATATATATATATATATATAAATATAGCTGCGAGCAGCGATTACGGGCCCAAGCCGGTGGCACCGCAACCCCGGTGCCTTTAGTTACCTAAAGGCACCAGGGTGGCGGTGCCGCCGGCTTGGGCCCTTCATCGCTGCTCGCAGCTATATTTATATATATATATATATATATATATATATTTATATATATATATATATATATATATATATATATATATATATATATATATATAAAGCCGGTGGCACCGCCACCCTGGTGCCTTTAGGGTTATTGTGCACGACGTGACACAAAATATCTGCTTGCTATCTGCCGAACGGCTCTGGTAGTTTCGCTTCAGCACTGATGATGTTGTAGAAATAGTGCGCTCTGGTTGGTCTGGATTATTCGGGATTTTTTATTTTATACAGAAATAAATTCTTTATAATTCAGATGAGAATAAAGTTAGTGTTGATTAAAATGAAGGAAAACAAATATATTGATCTGAAATATAGCACATTAATTTAAAATTTATTTAGGTTCAATTACCAAACATACAATCTTAATTTAAGTTAAAGCAAACAATACATTTAAAATATATGGGTTGTATGCACATTTTTTTTAATAAAAAAAATATATATCCAAAAAGACAAGGCCTTAAAGGGTTAAACTCTTGTCACTGTAACAGACACATCTCTCTCTCACACACACACACACACACACACACACACACACACACACACACACACACACACACACACACACACACACACACGTCAAGTCAATTACATTTTTAGATGCAATATTGAATAAGCAGAAAAATCGGATTTTCTGCTCTGAAAATATAAATAAGCAAAAAAATTTAATAAGCACTTTGAATATTCTAAACAGAATAAGCACTAGTCACTAATGAATAAGTACTAGTACTTAATGGAATAGATACTAGTATCTAAAAAATAAGTACTAGTAGCATGAAAATAGAGACTAGTAGGTTAAAATGATTAAATGTTAAAACGGCTTGCCATATTGGCTCAGAGAGAGAGAAAGAGAAAATGACCATTTAGATACTAGTACCTATTAATAGATACTAGTATTTATTCAATAAATACTAGTACTAAGTCATTAGATACTAGTACCTATTAAATAGATACCAGTACTTATTCATTAGCTACTAATACGTATTCAAAAGAATATCTAAAGAATAAGCACTAGTATCTAAAGAATAGGCACTAGTACTAAAGAATAAGCACTAGTCGCTAATGAATAAGTACCAGTACTTAATGGAATAGATACTAGTATCTAAAAATAAGTACTAGTAGCATGAAAATAGAGACTAGTAGGTTAAAATGATTAAATGTTAAAGCGGCTTGCCATATTGGCTCAGAGAGAGAGAGAGAGAGAAAATGACCCTATTCAAACCACAATATCTGACTTTCTGAGGGTCGGAGCTAATTACTATAAATTAGAAAGTTGTTTGGCTTGAGGAGAAGAATATACACGCTGAGTTTTGTAACTGTAGATAAAACTAACCCCCCCCACTTTTGTCAAAAGCATTTAGAAAGTGACACACTTCCTGCTGCCAGTTGGTGGCGCTATAACTTTGACTCACAATAGTCACATCCATGTGATCGGCCTCTTACAGCGAACATACTGTTGAAGTTTCATCAAGATCAGTTAATGTATGCAGAAGTTATAACACACTTCCTGTTTCCATTATTCGCCATAAATTCGTTTCCTCGCCACGGCCAAACCGTTCGAGATATGAAAAATCCCCTGGCAATTTTTCATCCTCAATGTCTTGACATCATGCTGACCGAGTTTCCTTGCGATTGGTTGAATTCTCTAGGAGGAGTATATCGAATTCCAGGGGCATACGCTTCCAAACAAACCATAATAGCCGACTTCCTGTTGGGCTGGGGTAAAAAGTAAAAGTACAAAGGATATATGAACCGATGAGATCTATATGTGTACCGAGTTTCATATTATTACATGGAAGCGTGTTTGATTTATGGACCAAGTTTTCGGACCCCGTTCCAGGGGGCGCTGTCGAGCCCCCCTGCCACGCCCGGGTACCAGCTTCAGCCCGGCCCTGATGGCCGCGGGTTCTGACCAGTGTGCAAAGTTTCAAGAGTTTTCGTGCACGTTAAGAGCCCCAAAAGTGCCCGAATAGTCGATAAAATAATAATAATAATAATAATAATAATAATAATAATAATAATAATCCTAAGGAAAACAATAGGGCCTTCGCCTTTTCAAGGCTTGGGCCCTAATAATAATAATATATATATATATATATATATATATATATATATATATATATGAATATAGCTGCGAGCAGCGATTACGGGCCCAAGCCGGTGGCACCGCAACCCCGGTGCCTTTAGTTACCTAAAGGCACCGGAGTGGCGGTGCCGCCGGCTTTGGCCCTTCATCGCTGCTCGCAGCTATATTCATATATATATATATATATATATATATATATATAAACAAGCCGGTGGCACCGCCACCCTGGTGCCTTTATATATATATATATATGTCTACATTGTTCAATCACGCCTCACACACACACACACACTTTTGCAGAGCCCACACCAATGCAAGCTCTATAGCACACATCTTCTCAAAGGTCAAAGCGGAGTTACGATATTGCCCGTCATGCACAGTAACCCTAAAGGCACCGGGGTGGCGGTGCCACCGGCTTGTTTATATATATGTATCGTATTATTCTAACTTGTAAAAAACTATTAACTTTTGTTAATATTCAACCATTTCACAACTAACTTTTTTCCATAGATCAAACACAACATAATTATATGGTGGACTGAAACAAAAATTATTAATTAAATAAAAATAATGTTTTCCTCTGAAATAGCAAAAGCATCACACACTAGCTGTACCTGCTCTAAATAAAAAATAGTAATTCAATAAAAATACAAAATCGAACTAAATAAAATAAATTATTACAAAAACAAAATCAAACCAAAGAAAATATATCTTCGAAAAAAAAAGCGAGTGTCATGAGGAAAGGCGCCTCAGGAATCGTCAGGATTAACTCCATGTGTAAGGAATTTTGATTGATTTTATTTGTCACTTGAAAATTATTGTTAAATGTGTGCCTGCATAACTTTAATAAGATTTATTTTCTTTGATTTGATTTTGTTTTATATAATTTATTTATTTCGATTTTGTATTTTTATTTAAATACTATTATTTATTTAGAGCAGGTACAGCTAAGTGTGCGATGCTTTTGCTATTTCAGAGGGAAAAAAACACATTTTATTTCAAAAAGGCTTTTCAATTAAATAAAATGTTCAAGCTTTGTTTTCGTTTTATTATTTTGTTTGTTTTAAGCTTTGTTTAATTTATATTGTTAATCATCTGACACAAAACAAATGCATAAAGTATCATTTTAACTTTTAAAAAACTATTAACATTTGTTAATAGTACATTGCCTGTCTTTTGTTAATAGGACAAAACATAGTTATTATATTTTATAATATTTTATAAATATATAAAATAAACATTTGTAATGAAATCGTTCAAAAAAATGATATTAGCATTGTTTTAAACTTTGAAATAGAAGTAGCGCAATGCCTGGCCACTCCCGCGCCGCCTCCTTTTCACAATCCGAGGGAACCGTCTCCGGAATATTAACCTCACTCCTAGAAGTCCAATTCTCATTATTCATGCCTCTTACCTGGGATTGATTGCACACACACACACACACACACACACACGTACGCACGCACTCACACGCACACACACACACACACACACACACACACACGTGTCAAGTCACTTACATTTTAGATGCAATATTGACTGTTCTTCTGTTTCAGCAGCGAAAATAGTTAAACAAAGATCACAGCAGAACCATTGCATCTCACAGCAACGTGTTTTCTCATTACTGAATGATTCAGCATTTTGAACAAATTGGTTGACTCAAAGATTCAATGACCAATCCATAAACATCTGTCTCATTCATGAATGACTCAGTCGTTCAAACGAATCGTTTGAACGAATGAATCAATGACCCGCTCATTAAGACGGTCGCCTGGCGACACCTAGTGACGGTTTAGTGTTATTTGATTATACACTCAAAATATTCCACAACAAATCCTTTAAATTTAATGATATTCAGAACAGAACACGAATAAAAAAATAACTATAATAAAGCCAAAACGAAATAATTTAAAACAAAAGTAAAAGTAAGTGGTGTTAGGCTCACGTAAATCTCTCTTTAGAATCTAAATGTTGCAACATTTGCGATGTATTTGGATGCTAAACTATTCTTTATTACAGGCTTTGTACTTCACTCACGTTCCAATATCGACGGAAAAAATCATCCTCTTCACTTGTGCAAAAATGTGCTTGGAAAAATCACAGTGGAGCGGTGCTTACTGTGAATGATACAAATTGTACTACTGACTATTTCAACATAGCAGTGTAATTTGTATATGTTAGGTTGAATGTTTTATTATTGTGTGTGTGTGTGTGTGTGTGTTTGTGTGTGTGTGTGTGTGTGTGTGTGTCAGTGTGTGTGTGGGGGTCTGGGTGGCTCAGCGCGATTGAACAGTGAAACATACTCCGTCATTTTCTTCATACAGGACATCATTCAAACGTCAAAGTGTTTACTTATATTTGTGTACACTCGCAATAAAACACAACATTGTGTTTTTGTTAAATAAATTAAAGTAATACGTCCCCCGAAATGGCGCTAATTTTAAAATGAAACTAAAATGCTCACGGCTGCACGGGCATTCATAACTCTGCGCGCCCACGGTGAGGGACGAGCAGAACAGAGCGAACGTTGTTTAGTTCATTCCTACTTCCATAGGAATTAATTGAAAAAGCTCACTCTACTCTGCACCATTATTAATGAATTGTGCAGACGTCCTTATTTTACTTTCGCTTTTTACCTGATTTTGAACACAAGAGGGCAGTATAACACTATGTCTGATTTGGAAAAAAAATTTTTTTGACTAAACAACCATTCTGGCTGTTTTTAAACTTAAACATTATTCTCTAATTGCTCTCACCATGCCCGTTTCTGAAACTCTGCACATGTCTACTGTCTAATAAATGTGATGTGTCTGTCGGGTTTCATGCAATTTCAAGTATGTTAAGAGTCTCAAAAGCATCAACAAAGAATAATAAAGTTTGATGCGTTGCCACGGCAACAGTATCTAAGATATCAATAATCCTTTCTCAGGTCTACATCTGCCGTGTGTCTACATTATACACATAAAGTTTGAAGCAAATTGGGTAAAAATAAGAGGGTGATTTCAAAGCCTTTAGGAAGTGACACACTTCCTGCTGCCAGTTGGTGGCGCTATAACTTTGACTCACAATAGTCACATCCATGTGATCGGACTCTTACAGCGAACACACTGCTGAAGTTTCATCAAGATCAGTTAATGTATGCAGAAGTTATAACACACTTCCTGTTTCCTTTATTCGCCATAAATTCGTTTCCTCGCCACGGCCAAACCGTTCGAGATATCAAAAATCCCCTGGCAACTTTTCATCCTCAATGTCTTGACTTCATGCTGACCGAGTTTCGTGGCGATTGGTTGAATTCTCTAGGAGGAGTATATCGAATTCCAGGGGCATACGCTTCCAAACAAACCATAATAGCCGACTTCCTGTTGGGCTGGGGTAAAAAGTAAAAGTACAAAGGATATATGAATCGATGAGATCTATATGTGTACCGAGTTTCATATTATTACATTCAAGCGTGTTTGATTTATGGACCAAGTTTTCGGACCCTGTTCCAGGGGGCGCTGTCGAGCCCCCCTGCCACGCCCGGGTACCAGCTTCAGCCCGGCCCTGATGGCCGCGGGTTCTGACCCGTGTGCAAAGTTTCAAGAGTTTTTGAGCATGTTAAGGGCCCCAAAAGTGCGCTGAGAGTCTCAAAAGTATCCAAAAAGAATATTAAAGTTTGATGCGTTGTCACGGCAACAGCATCTAAGATATCAACAATCCTTTCACAGGTCTACATCTGGCGTGTGTCTACATTATACACATCAAGTTTGAAGCAAATCGGGTAAAGCCTGTTTGATTTATGGACCAAGTTTTCGGACCCCGTTCCAGGGGGCGCTGTCGAGCCCCCCTGCCACGCCCGGGTACCAGCTTCAGCCCGGCCCTGATGGCCGCGGTTTCTGACCCGTGTGCAAAGTTTCAAGAGTTTTTGAGCATGTTAAGGGCCCCAAAAGTGCGCTAAGAATCTCAAAAGTATCCAAAAAGAATATTAAAGTTTGATGCGTTGTCACGGCAACAGCATCTAAGATATCAACAATCCTTTCACAGGTCTACATCTGGCTTGTGTCTACATTATACACATCAAGTTTGAAGCAAATAGGGTAAAGCGTGTTGGATATATGGACCAAATTGTCTGACCCGTTCAAGGGGGCGCTGTCGAGCCCCCCTGCCACGCCCGGGTACCAGCTTCAGCCTGGCCCTGATGGCCGCGGGTTTTGTCCCGTGTGCAAAGTTTCAAGAGTTTTCGAGCACGTTAAGAACCCCAAAAGTGCCCGAAAGCATAAAAAAGCATGAAAAAGCTTAAAAAAAGGAATATTAATGTTTGATGCATTGCCATGGCAACAGTATCTAAGATATCAATAATCCTTTCACAGGTCTACATCTGGCGTGTGTCTACATTATGCACATGAAGTTTGAAGCAAATCGGGTAAAAATAAGAGGGTGATTTAAAAGCATTTTGAAAGTGACACACTTCCTGCTGCCAGTTGGTGGCGCTATAACTTTGACTCACAATAGTCACATTCATGTGATCGGGCTCTTACAACGAACACACTGCTGAAGTTTCATCAAGATTAGTTAATGTATGCAGTAGTTATAACACACTTCCTGTTTCACGTTTCTCGCCATAATTTCGTTTACTCGCCACGGCCAAACCGTTCGAGATATCAAAAATCCCCTGGCAATTTTTCATCCTCAGTGTCTTGACTTCATGCTGACCGAGTTTCGTGCCGTGTGTTTGAATTCTCTAGGAGGAGTATTTCACATTCCATTGCATGTGTTTTCCAAACAACCCTTAATAGCCGACTTCCTGTTGGGCTGGGGTAAAAAGTAAGAGCATGAAGTATATATGAACCGATGAGATCTATATGTGTACTGAGTTTCATATTATTACATGCAAGCGTGTTTGATTTATGGACCAAGTGTTCAAACCCCGTTCCAGGGGGCGCTGTCGAGCCCCCCTGCCACGCCCGGGTACCAGCTTCAGCCCGGCCCTGATGGCCGCGGGTTCTGAGATGTGTGCAAAGTTTCAAGAGTTTTCGAGCACGTTAAGGCCCCCAAAAGTGCCCAAAAGGTAGTAAAATAATAATAAATATATATATATATATATATATATATATATATATATATATAAATATATATATATATATATATATATATATATATATATATATATATATAAATATAGCTGCGAGCAGCGATTACGGGCCCAAGCCGGTGGCACCGCAACCCCGGTGCCTTTAGTTACCTAAAGGCACCAGGGTGGCGGTGCCGCCGGCTTGGGCCCTTCATCGCTGCTCGCAGCTATATTTATATATATATATATATATATATATATATATATATATTTATATATATATATATATATATATATATATATATATATATATAAAGCCGGTGGCACCGCCACCCTGGTGCCTTTAGGGTTATTGTGCACGACGTGACACAAAATATCTGCTTGCTATCTGCCGAACGGCTCTGGTAGTTTTGCTTCAGCACTGATGATGTTGTAGAAATAGTGCGCTCTGGTTGGTCTGGATTATTCGGGATTTTTTATTTTATACAGAAATAAATTCTTTATAATTCAGATGAGAATAAAGTTAGTGTTGATTAAAATGAAGGAAAACAAATATATTGATCTGAAATATAGCACATTAATTTAAAATTTATTTAGGTTCAATTACCAAACATACAATCTTAATTTAAGTTAAAGCAAACAATACATTTAAAATATATGGGTTGTATGCACATTTTTTTTAATAAAAAAAATATATATCCAAAAAGACAAGGCCTTAAAGGGTTAAACTCTTGTCACTGTAACAGACACATCTCTCTCTCACACACACACACACACACACACACACACACACACACACACACACACACACACACGTCAAGTCAATTACATTTTTAGATGCAATATTGAATAAGCAGAAAAATCGGATTTTCTGCTCTGAAAATATAAATAAGCAAAAAAATTTAATAAGCACTTTGAATATTCTAAACAGAATAAGCACTAGTCACTAATGAATAAGTACTAGTACTTAATGGAATAGATACTAGTATCTAAAAAATAAGTACTAGTAGCATGAAAATAGAGACTAGTAGGTTAAAATGATTAAATGTTAAAACGGCTTGCCATATTGGCTCAGAGAGAGAGAAAGAGAAAATGACCTTTTAGATACTAGTACCTATTAATAGATACTAGTATTTATTCAATAAATACTAGTACTAAGTCATTAGATACTAGTACCTATTAAATAGATACCAGTACTTATTCATTAGCTACTAATACGTATTCAAAAGAATATCTAAAGAATAAGCACTAGTATCTAAAGAATAGGCACTAGTACTAAAGAATAAGCACTAGTCGCTAATGAATAAGTACCAGTACTTAATGGAATAGATACTAGTATCTAAAAATAAGTACTAGTAGCATGAAAATAGAGACTAGTAGGTTAAAATGATTAAATGTTAAAGCGGCTTGCCATATTGGCTCAGAGAGAGAGAGAGAGAGAAAATGACCCTATTCAAACCACAATATCTGACTTTCTGAGGGTCGGAGCTAATTACTTTAAATTAGAAAGTTGTTTGGCTTGAGGAGAAGAATATACACGCTGAGTTTTGTAACTGTAGATAAAACTAACCCCCCCCCACTTTTGTCAAAAGCATTTAGAAAGTGACACACTTCCTGCTGCCAGTTGGTGGCGCTATAACTTTGACTCACAATAGTCACATCCATGTGATCGGCCTCTTACAGCGAACATACTGTTGAAGTTTCATCAAGATCAGTTAATGTATGCAGAAGTTATAACACACTTCCTGTTTCCATTATTCGCCATAAATTCGTTTCCTCGCCACGGCCAAACCGTTCGAGATATGAAAAATCCCCTGGCAATTTTTCATCCTCAATGTCTTGACATCATGCTGACCGAGTTTCCTTGCGATTGGTTGAATTCTCTAGGAGGAGTATATCGAATTCCAGGGGCATACGCTTCCAAACAAACCATAATAGCCGACTTCCTGTTGGGCTGGGGTAAAAAGTAAAAGTACAAAGGATATATGAACCGATGAGATCTATATGTGTACCGAGTTTCATATTATTACATGGAAGCGTGTTTGATTTATGGACCAAGTTTTCGGACCCCGTTCCAGGGGGCGCTGTCGAGCCCCCCTGCCACGCCCGGGTACCAGCTTCAGCCCGGCCCTGATGGCCGCGGGTTCTGACCAGTGTGCAAAGTTTCAAGAGTTTTCGTGCACGTTAAGAGCCCCAAAAGTGCCCGAATAGTCGATAAAATAATAATAATAATAATAATAATAATAATAATAATAATAATCCTAAGGAAAACAATAGGGCCTTCGCCTTTTCAAGGCTTGGGCCCTAATAATAATAATATATATATATATATATATATATATATATATATATATATATATGAATATAGCTGCGAGCAGCGATTACGGGCCCAAGCCGGTGGCACCGCAACCCCGGTGCCTTTAGTTACCTAAAGGCACCGGAGTGGCGGTGCCGCCGGCTTTGGCCCTTCATCGCTGCTCGCAGCTATATTCATATATATATATATATATATATATATATATATAAACAAGCCGGTGGCACCGCAACCCTGGTGCCTTTATATATATATATATATGTCTACATTGTTCAATCACGCCTCACACACACACACACACTTTTGCAGAGCCCACACCAATGCAAGCTCTATAGCACACATCTTCTCAAAGGTCAAAGCGGAGTTACGATATTGCCCGTCATGCACAGTAACCCTAAAGGCACCGGGGTGGCGGTGCCACCGGCTTGTTTATATATATGTATCGTATTATTCTAACTTGTAAAAAACTATTAACTTTTGTTAATATTCAACCATTTCACAACTAACTTTTTTCCATAGATCAAACACAACATAATTATATGGTGGACTGAAACAAAAATTATTAATTAAATAAAATTATTGTTTTCCTCTGAAATAGCAAAAGCATCACACACTAGCTGTACCTGCTCTAAATAAAAAATAGTAATTCAATAAAAATACAAAATCGAACTAAATAAAATAAATTATTACAAAAACAAAATCAAACCAAAGAAAATATATCTTCGAAAAAAAAAGCGAGTGTCATGAGGAAAGGCGCCTCAGGAATCGTCAGGATTAACTCCATGTGTAAGGAATTTTGATTGATTTTATTTGTCACTTGAAAATTATTGTTAAATGTGTGCCTGCATAACTTTAATAAGATTTATTTTCTTTGATTTGATTTTGTTTTATATAATTTATTTATTTCGATTTTGTATTTTTATTTAAATACTATTATTTATTTAGAGCAGGTACAGCTAAGTGTGCGATGCTTTTGCTATTTCAGAGGGAAAAAAACACATTTTATTTCAAAAAGGCTTTTCAATTAAATAAAATGTTCAAGCTTTGTTTTCGTTTTATTATTTTGTTTGTTTTAAGCTTTGTTTAATTTATATTGTTAATCATCTGACACAAAACAAATGCATAAAGTATCATTTTAACTTTTAAAAAACTATTAACATTTGTTAATAGTACATTGCCTGTCTTTTGTTAATAGGACAAAACATAGTTATTATATTTTATAATATTTTATAAATATATAAAATAAACATTTGTAATGAAATCGTTCAAAAAAATGATATTAGCATTGTTTTAAACTTTGAAATAGAAGTAGCGCAATGCCTGGCCACTCCCGCGCCGCCTCCTTTTCACAATCCGAGGGAACCGTCTCCGGAATATTAACCTCACTCCTAGAAGTCCAATTCTCATTATTCATGCCTCTTACCTGGGATTGATTGCACACACACACACACACACACACACACGTACGCACGCACTCACACGCACACACACACACACACACACACACACACACGTGTCAAGTCACTTACATTTTAGATGCAATATTGACTGTTCTTCTGTTTCAGCAGCGAAAATAGTTAAACAAAGATCACAGCAGAACCATTGCATCTCACAGCAACGTGTTTTCTCATTACTGAATGATTCAGCATTTTGAACAAATTGGTTGACTCAAAGATTCAATGACCAATCCATAAACATCTGTCTCATTCATGAATGACTCAGTCGTTCAAACGAATCGTTTGAACGAATGAATCAATGACCCGCTCATTAAGACGGTCGCCTGGCGACACCTAGTGACGGTTTAGTGTTATTTGATTATACACTCAAAATATTCCACAACAAATCCTTTAAATTTAATGATATTCAGAACAGAACACGAATAAAAAAATAACTATAATAAAGCCAAAACGAAATAATTTAAAACAAAAGTAAAAGTAAGTGGTGTTAGGCTCACGTAAATCTCTCTTTAGAATCTAAATGTTGCAACATTTGCGATGTATTTGGATGCTAAACTATTCTTTATTACAGGCTTTGTACTTCACTCACGTTCCAATATCGACGGAAAAAATCATCCTCTTCACTTGTGCAAAAATGTGCTTGGAAAAATCACAGTGGAGCGGTGCTTACTGTGAATGATACAAATTGTACTACTGACTATTTCAACATAGCAGTGTAATTTGTATATGTTAGGTTGAATGTTTTATTATTGTGTGTGTGTGTGTGTGTGTGTTTGTGTGTGTGTGTGTGTGTGTGTGTGTCAGTGTGTGTGTGGGGGTCTGGGTGGCTCAGCGCGATTGAACAGTGAAACATACTCCGTCATTTTCTTCATACAGGACATCATTCAAACGTCAAAGTGTTTACTTATATTTGTGTACACTCGCAATAAAACACAACATTGTGTTTTTGTTAAATAAATTAAAGTAATACGTCCCCCGAAATGGCGCTAATTTTAAAATGAAACTAAAATGCTCACGGCTGCACGGGCATTCATAACTCTGCGCGCCCACGGTGAGGGACGAGCAGAACAGAGCGAACGTTGTTTAGTTCATTCCTACTTCCATAGGAATTAATTGAAAAAGCTCACTCTACTCTGCACCATTATTAATGAATTGTGCAGACGTCCTTATTTTACTTTCGCTTTTTACCTGATTTTGAACACAAGAGGGCAGTATAACACTATGTCTGATTTGGAAAAAAAAATTTTTTGACTAAACAACCATTCTGGCTGTTTTTAAACTTAAACATTATTCTCTAATTGCTCTCACCATGCCCGTTTCTGAAACTCTGCACATGTCTACTGTCTAATAAATGTGATGTGTCTGTCGGGTTTCATGCAATTTCAAGTATGTTAAGAGTCTCAAAAGCATCAACAAAGAATAATAAAGTTTGATGCGTTGCCACGGCAACAGTATCTAAGATATCAATAATCCTTTCTCAGGTCTACATCTGCCGTGTGTCTACATTATACACATAAAGTTTGAAGCAAATTGGGTAAAAATAAGAGGGTGATTTCAAAGCCTTTAGGAAGTGACACACTTCCTGCTGCCAGTTGGTGGCGCTATAACTTTGACTCACAATAGTCACATCCATGTGATCGGACTCTTACAGCGAACACACTGCTGAAGTTTCATCAAGATCAGTTAATGTATGCAGAAGTTATAACACACTTCCTGTTTCCTTTATTCGCCATAAATTCGTTTCCTCGCCACGGCCAAACCGTTCGAGATATCAAAAATCCCCTGGCAACTTTTCATCCTCAATGTCTTGACTTCATGCTGACCGAGTTTCGTGGCGATTGGTTGAATTCTCTAGGAGGAGTATATCGAATTCCAGGGGCATACGCTTCCAAACAAACCATAATAGCCGACTTCCTGTTGGGCTGGGGTAAAAAGTAAAAGTACAAAGGATATATGAATCGATGAGATCTATATGTGTACCGAGTTTCATATTATTACATTCAAGCGTGTTTGATTTATGGACCAAGTTTTCGGACCCTGTTCCAGGGGGCGCTGTCGAGCCCCCCTGCCACGCCCGGGTACCAGCTTCAGCCCGGCCCTGATGGCCGCGGGTTCTGACCCGTGTGCAAAGTTTCAAGAGTTTTTGAGCATGTTAAGGGCCCCAAAAGTGCGCTGAGAGTCTCAAAAGTATCCAAAAAGAATATTAAAGTTTGATGCGTTGTCACGGCAACAGCATCTAAGATATCAACAATCCTTTCACAGGTCTACATCTGGCGTGTGTCTACATTATACACATCAAGTTTGAAGCAAATCGGGTAAAGCCTGTTTGATTTATGGACCAAGTTTTCGGACCCCGTTCCAGGGGGCGCTGTCGAGCCCCCCTGCCACGCCCGGGTACCAGCTTCAGCCCGGCCCTGATGGCCGCGGTTTCTGACCCGTGTGCAAAGTTTCAAGAGTTTTTGAGCATGTTAAGGGCCCCAAAAGTGCGCTAAGAATCTCAAAAGTATCCAAAAAGAATATTAAAGTTTGATGCGTTGTCACGGCAACAGCATCTAAGATATCAACAATCCTTTCACAGGTCTACATCTGGCTTGTGTCTACATTATACACATCAAGTTTGAAGCAAATAGGGTAAAGCGTGTTGGATATATGGACCAAATTGTCTGACCCGTTCAAGGGGGCGCTGTCGAGCCCCCCTGCCACGCCCGGGTACCAGCTTCAGCCTGGCCCTGATGGCCGCGGGTTTTGTCCCGTGTGCAAAGTTTCAAGAGTTTTCGAGCACGTTAAGAACCCCAAAAGTGCCCGAAAGCATAAAAAAGCATGAAAAAGCTTAAAAAAAGGAATATTAATGTTTGATGCATTGCCATGGCAACAGTATCTAAGATATCAATAATCCTTTCACAGGTCTACATCTGGCGTGTGTCTACATTATGCACATGAAGTTTGAAGCAAATCGGGTAAAAATAAGAGGGTGATTTAAAAGCATTTTGAAAGTGACACACTTCCTGCTGCCAGTTGGTGGCGCTATAACTTTGACTCACAATAGTCACA
Organism: Rhinichthys klamathensis goyatoka; assembly: GCF_029890125.1. Classification (NCBI taxonomy): domain Eukaryota; kingdom Metazoa; phylum Chordata; class Actinopteri; order Cypriniformes; family Leuciscidae; genus Rhinichthys; species Rhinichthys klamathensis. The sequence continues at coordinate 688,860 of NW_026606556.1, forward strand.
TCCATGTGATCGGGCTCTTACAACGAACACACTGCTGAAGTTTCATCAAGATTAGTTAATGTATGCAGTAGTTATAACACACTTCCTGTTTCACGTTTCTCGCCATAATTTCGTTTACTCGCCACGGCCAAACCGTTCGAGATATCAAAAATCCCCTGGCAATTTTTCATCCTCAGTGTCTTGACTTCATGCTGACCGAGTTTCGTGCCGTGTGTTTGAATTCTCTAGGAGGAGTATTTCACATTCCATTGCATGTGTTTTCCAAACAACCCTTAATAGCCGACTTCCTGTTGGGCTGGGGTAAAAAGTAAGAGCATGAAGTATATATGAACCGATGAGATCTATATGTGTACTGAGTTTCATATTATTACATGCAAGCGTGTTTGATTTATGGACCAAGTGTTCAAACCACGTTCCAGGGGGCGCTGTCGAGCCCCCCTGCCACGCCCGGGTACCAGCTTCAGCCCGGCCCTGATGGCCGCGGGTTCTGAGATGTGTGCAAAGTTTCAAGAGTTTTCGAGCACGTTAAGGCCCCCAAAAGTGCCCAAAAGGTAGTAAAATAATAATAATAATAATAATAATAATAAATATAGCTGCGAGCAGCGATTACGGGCCCAAGCCGGTGGCACCGCAACCCCGGTGCCTTTAGTTACCTAAAGGCACCGGAGTGGCGGTGCCGCCGGCTTTGGCCCTTCATCGCTGCTCGCAGCTATATTCATATATATATATATATATATATATATATATATATATATAAACAAGCCGGTGGCACCGCCACCCCGGTGCCTTTATATATATATATATATGTCTACATTGTTCAATCACGCCTCACACACACACACACACTTTTGCAGAGCCCACACCAATGCAAGCTCTATAGCACACATCTTCTCAAAGGTCAAAGCGGAGTTACGATATTGCCCGTCATGCACAGTAACCCTAAAGGCACCGGGGTGGCGGTGCCACCGGCTTGTTTATATATATATATCGTATTATTCTAACTTGTAAAAAACTATTAACTTTTGTTAATATTCAACCATTTCACAACTAACTTTTTTCCATAGATCAAACACAACATAATTATATGGTGGACTGAAACAAAAATTATTAATTAAATAAAATTATTGTTTTCCTCTGAAATAGCAAAAGCATCACACACTAGCTGTACCTGCTCTAAATAAAAAATAGTAATTCAATAAAAATACAAAATCGAACTAAATAAAATAAATTATTACAAAAACAAAATCAAACCAAAGAAAATATATCTTCGAAAAAAAAAGCGAGTGTCATGAGGAAAGGCGCCTCAGGAATCGTCAGGATTAACTCCATGTGTAAGGAATTTTGATTGATTTTATTTGTCACTTGAAAATTATTGTTAAATGTGTGCCTGCATAACTTTAATAAGATTTATTTTCTTTGATTTGATTTTGTTTTATATAATTTATTTATTTCGATTTTGTATTTTTATTTAAATACTATTATTTATTTAGAGCAGGTACAGCTAAGTGTGCGATGCTTTTGCTATTTCAGAGGGAAAAAAACACATTTTATTTCAAAAAGGCTTTTCAATTAAATAAAATGTTCAAGCTTTGTTTTCGTTTTATTATTTTGTTTGTTTTAAGCTTTGTTTAATTTATATTGTTAATCATCTGACACAAAACAAATGCATAAAGTATCATTTTAACTTTTAAAAAACTATTAACATTTGTTAATAGTACATTGCCTGTCTTTTGTTAATAGGACAAAACATAGTTATTATATTTTATAATATTTTATAAATATATAAAATAAACATTTGTAATGAAATCGTTCAAAAAAATGATATTAGCATTGTTTTAAACTTTGAAATAGAAGTAGCGCAATGCCTGGCCACTCCCGCGCCGCCTCCTTTTCACAATCCGAGGGAACCGTCTCCGGAATATTAACCTCACTCCTAGAAGTCCAATTCTCATTATTCATGCCTCTTACCTGGGATTGATTGCACACACACACACACACACACACACACACACACACACACACGCACGCACGCACGCACTCACACGCATACACACACACACACACACACACACACACACACACACACACGTGTCAAGTCACTTACATTTTAGATGCAATATTGACTGTTCTTCTGTTTCAGCAGCGAAAATAGTTAAACAAAGATCACAGCAGAACCATTGCATCTCACAGCAACGTGTTTTCTCATTACTGAATGATTCAGCATTTTGAACAAATTGGTTGACTCAAAGATTCAATGACCAATCCATAAACATCTGTCTCATTCATGAATGACTCAGTCGTTCAAACGAATCGTTTGAACGAATGAATCAATGACCCGCTCATTAAGACGGTCGCCTGGCGACACCTAGTGACGGTTTAGTGTTATTTGATTATACACTCAAAATATTCCACAACAAATCCTTTAAATTTAATGATATTCAGAACAGAACACGAATAAAAAAATAACTATAATAAAGCCAAAACGAAATAATTTAAAACAAAAGTAAAAGTAAGTGGTGTTAGGCTCACGTAAATCTCTCTTTAGAATCTAAATGTTGCAACATTTGCGATGTATTTGGATGCTAAACTATTCTTTATTACAGGCTTTGTACTTCACTCACGTTCCAATATCGACGGAAAAAATCATCCTCTTCACTTGTGCAAAAATGTGCTTGGAAAAATCACAGTGGAGCGGTGCTTACTGTGAATGATACAAATTGTACTACTGACTATTTCAACATAGCAGTGTAATTTGTATATGTTAGGTTGAATGTTTTATTATTGTGTGTGTGTGTGTGTGTGTGTTTGTGTGTGTGTGTGTGTGTGTGTGTGTGTGTGTGTGTGTGTGTGTGTGTGTGTGTGTGTGTGTGTGTGTGTCAGTGTGTGTGTGGGGGTCTGGGTGGCTCAGCGCGATTGAACAGTGAAACATACTCCGTCATTTTCTTCATACAGGACATCATTCAAACGTCAAAGTGTTTACTTATATTTGTGTACACTCGCAATAAAACACAACATTGTGTTTTTGTTAAATAAATTAAAGTAATACGTCCCCCGAAATGGCGCTAATTTTAAAATGAAACTAAAATGCTCACGGCTGCACGGGCATTCATAACTCTGCGCGCCCACGGTGAGGGATGAGCAGAACAGAGCGAACGTTGTTTAGTCCATTCCTACTTCCATAGGAATTAATTGAAAAAGCTCACTCTACTCTGCACCATTATTAATGAATTGTGCAGACGTCCTTATTTTACTTTCGCTTTTTACCTGATTTTGAACACAAGAGGGCAGTATAACACTATGTATGATTTGGAAAAAAAATTTTTTTGACTAAACAACCATTCTGGCTGTTTTTAAACTTAAACATTATTCTCTAATTGCTCTCACCATGCCCGTTTCTGAAACTCTGCACATGTCTACTGTCTAATAAATGTGATGTGTCTGTCGGGTTTCATGCAATTTCAAGTATGTTAAGAGTCTCAAAAGCATCAACAAAGAATAATAAAGTTTGATGCGTTGCCACGGCAACAGTATCTAAGATATCAATAATCCTTTCTCAGGTCTACATCTGCCGTGTGTCTACATTATACACATAAAGTTTGAAGCAAATTGGGTAAAAATAAGAGGGTGATTTCAAAGCCTTTAGGAAGTGACACACTTCCTGCTGCCAGTTGGTGGCGCTATAACTTTGACTCACAATAGTCACATCCATGTGATCGGACTCTTACAGCGAACACACTGCTGAAGTTTCATCAAGATCAGTTAATGTATGCAGAAGTTATAACACACTTCCTGTTTCCTTTATTCGCCATAAATTCGTTTCCTCGCCACGGCCAAACCGTTCGAGATATCAAAAATCCCCTGGCAACTTTTCATCCTCAATGTCTTGACTTCATGCTGACCGAGTTTCGTGGCGATTGGTTGAATTCTCTAGGAGGAGTATATCGAATTCCAGGGGCATACGCTTCCAAACAAACCATAATAGCCGACTTCCTGTTGGGCTGGGGTAAAAAGTAAAAGTACAAAGGATATATGAATCGATGAGATCTATATGTGTACCGAGTTTCATATTATTACATTCAAGCGTGTTTGATTTATGGACCAAGTTTTCGGACCCTGTTCCAGGGGGCGCTGTCGAGCCCCCCTGCCACGCCCGGGTACCAGCTTCAGCCCGGCCCTGATGGCCGCGGGTTCTGACCCGTGTGCAAAGTTTCAAGAGTTTTTGAGCATGTTAAGGGCCCCAAAAGTGCGCTGAGAGTCTCAAAAGTATCCAAAAAGAATATTAAAGTTTGATGCGTTGTCACGGCAACAGCATCTAAGATATCAACAATCCTTTCACAGGTCTACATCTGGCGTGTGTCTACATTATACACATCAAGTTTGAAGCAAATCGGGTAAAGCCTGTTTGATTTATGGACCAAGTTTTCGGACCCCGTTCCAGGGGGCGCTGTCGAGCCCCCCTGCCACGCCCGGGTACCAGCTTCAGCCCGGCCCTGATGGCCGCGGTTTCTGACCCGTGTGCAAAGTTTCAAGAGTTTTTGAGCATGTTAAGGGCCCCAAAAGTGCGCTAAGAATCTCAAAAGTATCCAAAAAGAATATTAAAGTTTGATGCGTTGTCACGGCAACAGCATCTAAGATATCAACAATCCTTTCACAGGTCTACATCTGGCTTGTGTCTACATTATACACATCAAGTTTGAAGCAAATAGGGTAAAGCGTGTTGGATATATGGACCAAATTGTCTGAGCCGTTCAAGGGGGCGCTGTCGAGCCCCCCTGCCACGCCCGGGTACCAGCTTCAGCCTGGCCCTGATGGCCGCGGGTTTTGTCCCGTGTGCAAAGTTTCAAGAGTTTTCGAGCACGTTAAGAACCCCAAAAGTGCCCGAAAGCATAAAAAAGCATGAAAAAGCTTAAAAAAAGGAATATTAATGTTTGATGCATTGCCATGGCAACAGTATCTAAGATATCAATAATCCTTTCACAGGTCTACATCTGGCGTGTGTCTACATTATGCACATGAAGTTTGAAGCAAATCGGGTAAAAATAAGAGGGTGATTTAAAAGCATTTTGAAAGTGACACACTTCCTGCTGCCAGTTGGTGGCGCTATAACTTTGACTCACAATAGTCACATCCATGTGATCGGGCTCTTACAACGAACACACTGCTGAAGTTTCATCAAGATTAGTTAATGTATGCAGTAGTTATAACACACTTCCTGTTTCACGTTTCTCGCCATAATTTCGTTTACTCGCCACGGCCAAACCGTTCGAGATATCAAAAATCCCCTGGCAATTTTTCATCCTCAGTGTCTTGACTTCATGCTGACCGAGTTTCGTGCCGTGTGTTTGAATTCTCTAGGAGGAGTATTTCACATTCCATTGCATGTGTTTTCCAAACAACCCTTAATAGCCGACTTCCTGTTGGGCTGGGGTAAAAAGTAAGAGCATGAAGTATATATGAACCGATGAGATCTATATGTGTACTGAGTTTCATATTATTACATGCAAGCGTGTTTGATTTATGGACCAAGTGTTCAAACCCCGTTCCAGGGGGCGCTGTCGAGCCCCCCTGCCACGCCCGGGTACCAGCTTCAGCCCGGCCCTGATGGCCGCGGGTTCTGAGATGTGTGCAAAGTTTCAAGAGTTTTCGAGCACGTTAAGGCCCCCAAAAGTGCCCAAAAGGTAGTAAAATAATAATAAATATAGCTGCGAGCAGCGATTACGGGCCCAAGCCGGTGGCACCGCAACCCCGGTGCCTTTAGTTACCTAAAGGCACCGGGGTGGCGGTACCACCGGCTTTGGCCCTTCATCGCTGCTCGCAGCTATATTTATTTATATATATATATATATATATATATATATATATATATATATATATATATATATATAAAGCCGGTGGCACCGCCACCCTGGTGCCTTTAGGGTTATTGTGCACGACGTGCAAAAACGTAACCCTGCTTTGACTGTCGAAAAGAAGTGTGCTGTAGAGCTTGTATCAGTGTGGGCTCTGCAAAAGTGTGCATTGAGGGCACATGTCAACCACAAAGTATGCGAGAGCAACCTTCTGAAAGGTCAGGTCTACATCCAGGTCTACATCTGCCGTGTGTTTACATCATAGTAGTGAAGTTTGAAGCAATCAGGTGATTTCAAAGCTTTTTGAAAGTGACAGACTTCCTGCTGCCAGTTGGTGGCGCTATAACCGGGGTGGCGGTGCCGCCGGCTTTGGCCCTTTCACGCTGCTCGCAGCTATATTTATATATATATATACACACACACACACACATATATATATATATATATATATATATATATATATACATAAATATATATATATTGTTTTTTTAAGAGACAAGACAGAATATTACTTGCCTGATCTGATTAGAAAAATAGTGTTTGTGTGTGTGTGTGTGTGTGTGGCGTAATTGAACAATGTAGACATAAAGACATACTCCGTCCTTTTGTTCATACAGGACATTATTCAAACTGCAAAGTGTTTACTTATATTTGTGTACACTCGCAATAAAACACAACATTGTGCTTTTGTCAAACTATAAACTCTTGTCAAACTGTAAACTACAACTGTCACCCAACCAAAATCTCTTACACACACACACACACACACACACACAGTTTAAAAGCAAAAAATATCAAACAATCCTATTTAAAAACAGTCTGTGGGAGCCATCTTTTGGACATTCATCATATCGCATTGGTTTTCATTTCTTGTCATCAAACAGAGCCCTAATCTGTTTATTTTTTCAGTTACACATTCTACATTGATTAAAAAAGAAAAATCAAAGGTGTTTTTATTTTATACAGAAATAAATAATCTATCATTCAGATGAGAATACAGTTAGTGTTAGTTCAAATTTTAAGGAAAACAAATATATGATCTGAAATATAGCACATTCATGTAAAATTCATTTAGGTTCGATTACCAAACATACAATCTTAATGTAATTTAAAGCAAACAATACATTTAAAATATATGGGTTGTATGACTATTTTTTAATATAAAAAGATATATATCCAAAAAGACAAGGTCTAAAGTTTAACAAGGGTTAAACTCTTATCACTGTAACAGACACAATCACACACACAATCACACACACACACACAAGTCAAATCACTTACATTTTAGATGCAATATTGACTTTTTTTCTGTTTCAGCAGCGAAAATAGTTAAACAAAGATCACAGCAGAACCATCGCGCATCTCACAGCAACGCGTTCTCATTACTGAATGATTCAGCATTTTGAACGAATCGGTTGACTCAAAGATTCAATGACCAATCAATCCATAAACATCTATCTCATAAGTGTTTACTTATATTTGTGAACAATCGCAATAAAACACAACATTGTGCTTTTGTCAAACTGTAAACTACAACTGTCACCCAACCAAAATCTCTTTTTTATTTTATACAGAAATAAATAATCTATCATTCAGATGAGAATAAAGTTAGTGTTAGGTCAAATTTTAAGGAAAACTCTGAAATATAGCACATTCATTTAAAATTCATTCAGGTTCAATTACCAAACATACAAATCTTAATGTAATTTAAAGCAAACAATACATTTAAAATATATGGGTTGTATGCCTATTTTTTTTTATATAAAAAGATATATATCCAAAAAGTAACAGACACAATCATACACACACACACACACACACACACACACACACACACACACACACACACACACACACACACACACACACACACACACACACACAAGTCAAATCACTTACATTTTATATGCAATATTGACTTTTTTCTGTTTCAGCAGTGAAACTAGTTAAACAAAGATCACAGCAGAACCATCGAGCATCTCACAGCAACGTGTTTTCTCATTACTGAATGATTCAGCATTTTGAACGAATCGGTTGACTCAAAGATTCAATGACCAATCCATAATCTGTCTCATTCATGAATGACTCAGCCGTTCGAACGAATCGTTCGAACAAATGAATCAATGACTCGCTCATTAAGACGGTCGCCTGGCGACACCTAATGACGGCTTAGTGATATGTTTAAAAGTATCATTCTTTCAAACGATTGTTAATTAACTCATATTTGAAACATAAGCTATATATATATATATACACACATATATACACACAAAAATAAAATAAAAACACATTTGAAGCGTGTTTGCTTACTAAATTGTGAGCAGAACGAAAGTTGCAGCAAATATCAGCAACAGGAGTCAAATTTCATTAATCACGAGAGTGAAGAGCTGACTGAAAAGATGATGACGGAATAGGCTATTTTATGTAAAAGCGCCTATTTAAGCGAATCTATCATTGTACTCTTTTGTTGTTGTGTTTTCCGTGAAAAATAATAGACTATTGAACTCACAATTCAAGCAATTGGCCCCCGATATTGCACTAATTTTAAAGTGACACTAAAAAGTATGCGGCTGCAGTGGCATTCATTACGGTGCGCGTCCATGGCGACGAGCGAGCAAAACAGAGCGAACGTTTTTTCATTTCTACTTCCATAGAAATTCATTCGAGCGCACTGTGAGCGCCACCACTATAAATGTCCTTACTTTACTTTCACTTTTAACTTAGCGATATAAAAGCCCCCGGTGTTACACGTCAAATAACCGGTGAGAAAAAATTCTCGGAGTCACATAGCAGCTACCTATATTTAAATACAACAGGCCTACCTGATTTTGAACACAAGAGGGCAGTATAGCCCTATGTATTATTTGATATATTTATTTTTTAACTGAATAGTGCATCCTGGCTGTTTTTAAACTTGTACATTATTCTTAAATTGAAAACAAGAATAAAATGGGTTTAGTTCTGATATTTGTATAATTTTATCTAGAAATAAATGGTGTATAATTAAATTTTTAGAAGATATGAGGCTTTTAGTGTTTATTTTTTTTTACATGACTTTAATCCCTCGCCATAGCAAAACAATTAGAGATATTCAATAGATATTCACAATTATGCTTCTTTAATGTATTTTCATCATGTTGAAAAAGTTTGGTGGGAATAAAATAAACCACTTAAGAGGAGTGGGTAAAAATGTAGAGCCTGGTTTTGCAAAACATCCACATTAAGACCAAAATAGCCCACTTCCTGTTGGGCTGGCTTAAAGTTGTTTGGCCCGATGAGATCTATATGTGTACAGAGTTTCATAATATTACATGCAAGTGTGTTTGATTTATGGACCAAATTTTCTGACCAAGTTAATTTAATTAATAAACTAATTATATAAAACTATTTTCAATGCACTACAATTCAACTGGTTATATGCCTTTACTTATTAATACAACTTATTTAAAAAATACAAGGCGTAAGACATTTTTTTTTCTTTTTTAATGCAGGCCAAACCACACAGCAGTCAAATGGTTAATCTAGCCCCCCTCCCCCTCCCCACACTCACAGACACACACACACACACATAGACGTAGGCTCAGAGAGAGAGAGACATAAAATGACAATTTTCAAACCAAAATATCTGACTTCCTGTTGGTTGGAGCTATTGAGTGTAAATTAGAAAGTTGTCTGGCTGAAGGAGAACAATACACATACCGATTTTTATTACTGTAGATAAAATCAATCCCCCCACTTTTGACAAAAGGTGGCGCTACTGAGCCCCTCACCACGCCCGTTTCTGAAACTCTGCACATGTCTACTGTCTAATAAATGTGATGTGTCTGTCGGGTTTCATGCAATTTCAAGTATGTTAAGAGTCTCAAAAGCATCAACAAAGAATAATAAAGTTTGATGCGTTGCCACGGCAACAGTATCTAAGATATCAATAATCCTTTCTCAGGTCTACATCTGCCGTGTGTCTACATTATACACATAAAGTTTGAAGCAAATTGGGTAAAAATAAGAGGGTGATTTCAAAGCCTTTAGGAAGTGACACACTTCCTGCTGCCAGTTGGTGGCGCTATAACTTTGACTCACAATAGTCACATCCATGTGATCGGACTCTTACAGCGAACACACTGCTGAAGTTTCATCAAGATCAGTTAATGTATGCAGAAGTTATAACACACTTCCTGTTTCCTTTATTCGCCATAAATTCGTTTCCTCGCCACGGCCAAACCGTTCGAGATATCAAAAATCCCCTGGCAACTTTTCATCCTCAATGTCTTGACTTCATGCTGACCGAGTTTCGTGGCGATTGGTTGAATTCTCTAGGAGGAGTATATCGAATTCCAGGGGCATACGCTTCCAAACAAACCATAATAGCCGACTTCCTGTTGGGCTGGGGTAAAAAGTAAAAGTACAAAGGATATATGAATCGATGAGATCTATATGTGTACCGAGTTTCATATTATTACATTCAAGCGTGTTTGATTTATGGACCAAGTTTTCGGACCCTGTTCCAGGGGGCGCTGTCGAGCCCCCCTGCCACGCCCGGGTACCAGCTTCAGCCCGGCCCTGATGGCCGCGGGTTCTGACCCGTGTGCAAAGTTTCAAGAGTTTTTGAGCATGTTAAGGGCCCCAAAAGTGCGCTGAGAGTCTCAAAAGTATCCAAAAAGAATATTAAAGTTTGATGCGTTGTCACGGCAACAGCATCTAAGATATCAACAATCCTTTCACAGGTCTACATCTGGCGTGTGTCTACATTATACACATCAAGTTTGAAGCAAATCGGGTAAAGCCTGTTTGATTTATGGACCAAGTTTTCGGACCCCGTTCCAGGGGGCGCTGTCGAGCCCCCCTGCCACGCCCGGGTACCAGCTTCAGCCCGGCCCTGATGGCCGCGGTTTCTGACCCGTGTGCAAAGTTTCAAGAGTTTTTGAGCATGTTAAGGGCCCCAAAAGTGCGCTAAGAATCTCAAAAGTATCCAAAAAGAATATTAAAGTTTGATGCGTTGTCACGGCAACAGCATCTAAGATATCAACAATCCTTTCACAGGTCTACATCTGGCTTGTGTCTACATTATACACATCAAGTTTGAAGCAAATAGGGTAAAGCGTGTTGGATATATGGACCAAATTGTCTGAGCCGTTCAAGGGGGCGCTGTCGAGCCCCCCTGCCACGCCCGGGTACCAGCTTCAGCCTGGCCCTGATGGCCGCGGGTTTTGTCCCGTGTGCAAAGTTTCAAGAGTTTTCGAGCACGTTAAGAACCCCAAAAGTGCCCGAAAGCATAAAAAAGCATGAAAAAGCTTAAAAAAAGGAATATTAATGTTTGATGCATTGCCATGGCAACAGTATCTAAGATATCAATAATCCTTTCACAGGTCTACATCTGGCGTGTGTCTACATTATGCACATGAAGTTTGAAGCAAATCGGGTAAAAATAAGAGGGTGATTTAAAAGCATTTTGAAAGTGACACACTTCCTGCTGCCAGTTGGTGGCGCTATAACTTTGACTCACAATAGTCACATCCATGTGATCGGGCTCTTACAACGAACACACTGCTGAAGTTTCATCAAGATTAGTTAATGTATGCAGTAGTTATAACACACTTCCTGTTTCACGTTTCTCGCCATAATTTCGTTTACTCGCCACGGCCAAACCGTTCGAGATATCAAAAATCCCCTGGCAATTTTTCATCCTCAGTGTCTTGACTTCATGCTGACCGAGTTTCGTGCCGTGTGTTTGAATTCTCTAGGAGGAGTATTTCACATTCCATTGCATGTGTTTTCCAAACAACCCTTAATAGCCGACTTCCTGTTGGGCTGGGGTAAAAAGTAAGAGCATGAAGTATATATGAACCGATGAGATCTATATGTGTACTGAGTTTCATATTATTACATGCAAGCGTGTTTGATTTATGGACCAAGTGTTCAAACCCCGTTCCAGGGGGCGCTGTCGAGCCCCCCTGCCACGCCCGGGTACCAGCTTCAGCCCGGCCCTGATGGCCGCGGGTTCTGAGATGTGTGCAAAGTTTCAAGAGTTTTCGAGCACGTTAAGGCCCCCAAAAGTGCCCAAAAGGTAGTAAAATAATAATAAATATAGCTGCGAGCAGCGATTACGGGCCCAAGCCGGTGGCACCGCAACCCCGGTGCCTTTAGTTACCTAAAGGCACCGGGGTGGCGGTACCACCGGCTTTGGCCCTTCATCGCTGCTCGCAGCTATATTTATTTATATATATATATATATATATATATATATATATATATATATATATATATATATAAAGCCGGTGGCACCGCCACCCTGGTGCCTTTAGGGTTATTGTGCACGACGTGCAAAAACGTAACCCTGCTTTGACTGTCGAAAAGAAGTGTGCTGTAGAGCTTGTATCAGTGTGGGCTCTGCAAAAGTGTGCATTGAGGGCACATGTCAACCACAAAGTATGCGAGAGCAACCTTCTGAAAGGTCAGGTCTACATCCAGGTCTACATCTGCCGTGTGTTTACATCATAGTAGTGAAGTTTGAAGCAATCAGGTGATTTCAAAGCTTTTTGAAAGTGACAGACTTCCTGCTGCCAGTTGGTGGCGCTATAACCGGGGTGGCGGTGCCGCCGGCTTTGGCCCTTTCACGCTGCTCGCAGCTATATTTATATATATATATACACACACACACACACATATATATATATATATATATATATATATATATACATAAATATATATATATTGTTTTTTTAAGAGACAAGACAGAATATTACTTGCCTGATCTGATTAGAAAAATAGTGTTTGTGTGTGTGTGTGTGTGTGTGGCGTAATTGAACAATGTAGACATAAAGACATACTCCGTCCTTTTGTTCATACAGGACATTATTCAAACTGCAAAGTGTTTACTTATATTTGTGTACACTCGCAATAAAACACAACATTGTGCTTTTGTCAAACTATAAACTCTTGTCAAACTGTAAACTACAACTGTCACCCAACCAAAATCTCTTACACACACACACACACACACACACACAGTTTAAAAGCAAAAAATATCAAACAATCCTATTTAAAAACAGTCTGTGGGAGCCATCTTTTGGACATTCATCATATCGCATTGGTTTTCATTTCTTGTCATCAAACAGAGCCCTAATCTGTTTATTTTTTCAGTTACACATTCTACATTGATTAAAAAAGAAAAATCAAAGGTGTTTTTATTTTATACAGAAATAAATAATCTATCATTCAGATGAGAATACAGTTAGTGTTAGTTCAAATTTTAAGGAAAACAAATATATGATCTGAAATATAGCACATTCATGTAAAATTCATTTAGGTTCGATTACCAAACATACAATCTTAATGTAATTTAAAGCAAACAATACATTTAAAATATATGGGTTGTATGACTATTTTTTAATATAAAAAGATATATATCCAAAAAGACAAGGTCTAAAGTTTAACAAGGGTTAAACTCTTATCACTGTAACAGACACAATCACACACACAATCACACACACACACACAAGTCAAATCACTTACATTTTAGATGCAATATTGACTTTTTTTCTGTTTCAGCAGCGAAAATAGTTAAACAAAGATCACAGCAGAACCATCGCGCATCTCACAGCAACGCGTTCTCATTACTGAATGATTCAGCATTTTGAACGAATCGGTTGACTCAAAGATTCAATGACCAATCAATCCATAAACATCTATCTCATAAGTGTTTACTTATATTTGTGAACAATCGCAATAAAACACAACATTGTGCTTTTGTCAAACTGTAAACTACAACTGTCACCCAACCAAAATCTCTTTTTTATTTTATACAGAAATAAATAATCTATCATTCAGATGAGAATAAAGTTAGTGTTAGGTCAAATTTTAAGGAAAACTCTGAAATATAGCACATTCATTTAAAATTCATTCAGGTTCAATTACCAAACATACAAATCTTAATGTAATTTAAAGCAAACAATACATTTAAAATATATGGGTTGTATGCCTATTTTTTTTTATATAAAAAGATATATATCCAAAAAGTAACAGACACAATCATACACACACACACACACACACACACACACACACACACACACACACACACACACACACACACACACACACACACACACACACAAGTCAAATCACTTACATTTTATATGCAATATTGACTTTTTTCTGTTTCAGCAGTGAAACTAGTTAAACAAAGATCACAGCAGAACCATCGAGCATCTCACAGCAACGTGTTTTCTCATTACTGAATGATTCAGCATTTTGAACGAATCGGTTGACTCAAAGATTCAATGACCAATCCATAATCTGTCTCATTCATGAATGACTCAGCCGTTCGAACGAATCGTTCGAACAAATGAATCAATGACTCGCTCATTAAGACGGTCGCCTGGCGACACCTAATGACGGCTTAGTGATATGTTTAAAAGTATCATTCTTTCAAACGATTGTTAATTAACTCATATTTGAAACATAAGCTATATATATATATATACACACATATATACACACAAAAATAAAATAAAAACACATTTGAAGCGTGTTTGCTTACTAAATTGTGAGCAGAACGAAAGTTGCAGCAAATATCAGCAACAGGAGTCAAATTTCATTAATCACGAGAGTGAAGAGCTGACTGAAAAGATGATGACGGAATAGGCTATTTTATGTAAAAGCGCCTATTTAAGCGAATCTATCATTGTACTCTTTTGTTGTTGTGTTTTCCGTGAAAAATAATAGACTATTGAACTCACAATTCAAGCAATTGGCCCCCGATATTGCACTAATTTTAAAGTGACACTAAAAAGTATGCGGCTGCAGTGGCATTCATTACGGTGCGCGTCCATGGCGACGAGCGAGCAAAACAGAGCGAACGTTTTTTCATTTCTACTTCCATAGAAATTCATTCGAGCGCACTGTGAGCGCCACCACTATAAATGTCCTTACTTTACTTTCACTTTTAACTTAGCGATATAAAAGCCCCCGGTGTTACACGTCAAATAACCGGTGAGAAAAAATTCTCGGAGTCACATAGCAGCTACCTATATTTAAATACAACAGGCCTACCTGATTTTGAACACAAGAGGGCAGTATAGCCCTATGTATTATTTGATATATTTATTTTTTAACTGAATAGTGCATCCTGGCTGTTTTTAAACTTGTACATTATTCTTAAATTGAAAACAAGAATAAAATGGGTTTAGTTCTGATATTTGTATAATTTTATCTAGAAATAAATGGTGTATAATTAAATTTTTAGAAGATATGAGGCTTTTAGTGTTTATTTTTTTTTACATGACTTTAATCCCTCGCCATAGCAAAACAATTAGAGATATTCAATAGATATTCACAATTATGCTTCTTTAATGTATTTTCATCATGTTGAAAAAGTTTGGTGGGAATAAAATAAACCACTTAAGAGGAGTGGGTAAAAATGTAGAGCCTGGTTTTGCAAAACATCCACATTAAGACCAAAATAGCCCACTTCCTGTTGGGCTGGCTTAAAGTTGTTTGGCCCGATGAGATCTATATGTGTACAGAGTTTCATAATATTACATGCAAGTGTGTTTGATTTATGGACCAAATTTTCTGACCAAGTTAATTTAATTAATAAACTAATTATATAAAACTATTTTCAATGCACTACAATTCAACTGGTTATATGCCTTTACTTATTAATACAACTTATTTAAAAAATACAAGGCGTAAGACATTTTTTTTTCTTTTTTAATGCAGGCCAAACCACACAGCAGTCAAATGGTTAATCTAGCCCCCCTCCCCCTCCCCACACTCACAGACACACACACACACACATAGACGTAGGCTCAGAGAGAGAGAGACATAAAATGACAATTTTCAAACCAAAATATCTGACTTCCTGTTGGTTGGAGCTATTGAGTGTAAATTAGAAAGTTGTCTGGCTGAAGGAGAACAATACACATACCGATTTTTATTACTGTAGATAAAATCAATCCCCCCACTTTTGACAAAAGGTGGCGCTACTGAGCCCCTCACCACGCCCGTTTCTGAAACTCTGCACATGTCTACTGTCTAATAAATGTGATGTGTCTGTCGGGTTTCATGCAATTTCAAGTATGTTAAGAGTCTCAAAAGCATCAACAAAGAATAATAAAGTTTGATGCGTTGCCACGGCAACAGTATCTAAGATATCAATAATCCTTTCTCAGGTCTACATCTGCCGTGTGTCTACATTATACACATAAAGTTTGAAGCAAATTGGGTAAAAATAAGAGGGTGATTTCAAAGCCTTTAGGAAGTGACACACTTCCTGCTGCCAGTTGGTGGCGCTATAACTTTGACTCACAATAGTCACATCCATGTGATCGGACTCTTACAGCGAACACACTGCTGAAGTTTCATCAAGATCAGTTAATGTATGCAGAAGTTATAACACACTTCCTGTTTCCTTTATTCGCCATAAATTCGTTTCCTCGCCACGGCCAAACCGTTCGAGATATCAAAAATCCCCTGGCAACTTTTCATCCTCAATGTCTTGACTTCATGCTGACCGAGTTTCGTGGCGATTGGTTGAATTCTCTAGGAGGAGTATATCGAATTCCAGGGGCATACGCTTCCAAACAAACCATAATAGCCGACTTCCTGTTGGGCTGGGGTAAAAAGTAAAAGTACAAAGGATATATGAATCGATGAGATCTATATGTGTACCGAGTTTCATATTATTACATTCAAGCGTGTTTGATTTATGGACCAAGTTTTCGGACCCTGTTCCAGGGGGCGCTGTCGAGCCCCCCTGCCACGCCCGGGTACCAGCTTCAGCCCGGCCCTGATGGCCGCGGGTTCTGACCCGTGTGCAAAGTTTCAAGAGTTTTTGAGCATGTTAAGGGCCCCAAAAGTGCGCTGAGAGTCTCAAAAGTATCCAAAAAGAATATTAAAGTTTGATGCGTTGTCACGGCAACAGCATCTAAGATATCAACAATCCTTTCACAGGTCTACATCTGGCGTGTGTCTACATTATACACATCAAGTTTGAAGCAAATCGGGTAAAGCCTGTTTGATTTATGGACCAAGTTTTCGGACCCCGTTCCAGGGGGCGCTGTCGAGCCCCCCTGCCACGCCCGGGTACCAGCTTCAGCCCGGCCCTGATGGCCGCGGTTTCTGACCCGTGTGCAAAGTTTCAAGAGTTTTTGAGCATGTTAAGGGCCCCAAAAGTGCACTAAGAATCTCAAAAGTATCCAAAAAGAATATTAAAGTTTGATGCGTTGTCACGGCAACAGCATCTAAGATATCAACAATCCTTTCACAGGTCTACATCTGGCTTGTGTCTACATTATACACATCAAGTTTGAAGCAAATAGGGTAAAGCGTGTTGGATATATGGACCAAATTGTCTGAGCCGTTCAAGGGGGCGCTGTCGAGCCCCCCTGCCACGCCCGGGTACCAGCTTCAGCCTGGCCCTGATGGCCGCGGGTTTTGTCCCGTGTGCAAAGTTTCAAGAGTTTTCGAGCACGTTAAGAACCCCAAAAGTGCCCGAAAGCATAAAAAAGCATGAAAAAGCTTAAAAAAAGGAATATTAATGTTTGATGCATTGCCATGGCAACAGTATCTAAGATATCAATAATCCTTTCACAGGTCTACATCTGGCGTGTGTCTACATTATGCACATGAAGTTTGAAGCAAATCGGGTAAAAATAAGAGGGTGATTTAAAAGCATTTTGAAAGTGACACACTTCCTGCTGCCAGTTGGTGGCGCTATAACTTTGACTCACAATAGTCACATCCATGTGATCGGGCTCTTACAACGAACACACTGCTGAAGTTTCATCAAGATTAGTTAATGTATGCAGTAGTTATAACACACTTCCTGTTTCACGTTTCTCGCCATAATTTCGTTTACTCGCCACGGCCAAACCGTTCGAGATATCAAAAATCCCCTGGCAATTTTTCATCCTCAGTGTCTTGACTTCATGCTGACCGAGTTTCGTGCCGTGTCTTTGAATTCTCTAGGAGGAGTATTTCACATTCCATTGCATGTGTTTTCCAAACAACCCTTAATAGCCGACTTCCTGTTGGGCTGGGGTAAAAAGTAAGAGCATGAAGTATATATGAACCGATGAGATCTATATGTGTACTGAGTTTCATATTATTACATGCAAGCGTGTTTGATTTATGGACCAAGTGTTCAAACCCCGTTCCAGGGGGCGCTGTCGAGCCCCCCTGCCACGCCCGGGTACCAGCTTCAGCCCGGCCCTGATGGCCGCGGGTTCTGAGATGTGTGCAAAGTTTCAAGAGTTTTCGAGCACGTTAAGGCCCCCAAAAGTGCCCAAAAGGTAGTAAAATAATAATAATAATAATAAATATAGCTGCGAGCAGCGATTACGGGCCCAAGCCGGTGGCACCGCAACCCCGGTGCCTTTAGTTACCTAAAGGCACCGGAGTGGCGGTGCCGCCGGCTTTGGCCCTTCATCGCTGCTCGCAGCTATATTCATATATATATATATATGCCTTTATATATATATATATATGTCTACATTGTTCAATCACGCCTCACACACACACACACACTTTTGCAGAGCCCACACCAATGCAAGCTCTATAGCACACATCTTCTCAAAGGTCAAAGCGGAGTTACGATATTGCCCGTCATGCACAGTAACCCTAAAGGCACCGGGGTGGCGGTGCCACCGGCTTGTTTATATATATATATCGTATTATTCTAACTTGTAAAAAACTATTAACTTTTGTTAATATTCAACCATTTCACAACTAACTTTTTTCCATAGATCAAACACAACATAATTATATGGTGGACTGAAACAAAAATTATTAATTAAATAAAATTATTGTTTTCCTCTGAAATAGCAAAAGCATCACACACTAGCTGTACCTGCTCTAAATAAAAAATAGTAATTCAATAAAAATACAAAATCGAACTAAATAAAATAAATTATTACAAAAACAAAATCAAACCAAAGAAAATATATCTTCGAAAAAAAAAGCGAGTGTCATGAGGAAAGGCGCCTCAGGAATCGTCAGGATTAACTCCATGTGTAAGGAATTTTGATTGATTTTATTTGTCACTTGAAAATTATTGTTAAATGTGTGCCTGCATAACTTTAATAAGATTTATTTTCTTTGATTTGATTTTGTTTTATATAATTTATTTATTTCGATTTTGTATTTTTATTTAAATACTATTATTTATTTAGAGCAGGTACAGCTAAGTGTGCGATGCTTTTGCTATTTCAGAGGGAAAAAAACACATTTTATTTCAAAAAGGCTTTTCAATTAAATAAAATGTTCAAGCTTTGTTTTCGTTTTATTATTTTGTTTGTTTTAAGCTTTGTTTAATTTATATTGTTAATCATCTGACACAAAACAAATGCATAAAGTATCATTTTAACTTTTAAAAAACTATTAACATTTGTTAATAGTACATTGCCTGTCTTTTGTTAATAGGACAAAACATAGTTATTATATTTTATAATATTTTATAAATATATAAAATAAACATTTGTAATGAAATCGTTCAAAAAAATGATATTAGCATTGTTTTAAACTTTGAAACAGAAGTAGCGCAATGCCTGGCCACTCCCGCGCCGCCTCCTTTTCACAATCCGAGGGAACCGTCTCCGGAATATTAACCTCACTCCTAGAAGTCCAATTCTCATTATTCATGCCTCTTACCTGGGATTGATTGCACACACACACACACACACACACACACACACACACGCACGCACGCACGCACGCACTCACACGCACACACACACACACACACACACACACACACACACACACACACACACACACACACACACACACACACGTGTCAAGTCACTTACATTTTAGATGCAATGTTGACTGTTCTTCTGTTTCAGCAGCGAAAATAGTTAAACAAAGATCACAGCAGAACCATTGCATCTCACAGCAACGTGTTTTCTCATTACTGAATGATTCAGCATTTTGAACAAATTGGTTGACTCAAAGATTCAATGACCAATCCATAAACATCTGTCTCATTCATGAATGACTCAGTCGTTCAAACGAATCGTTTGAACGAATGAATCAATGACCCGCTCATTAAGACGGTCGCCTGGCGACACCTAGTGACGGTTTAGTGTTATTTGATTATACACTCAAAATATTCCACAACAAATCCTTTAAATTTAATGATATTCAGAACAGAACACGAATAAAAAAATAACTATAATAAAGCCAAAATGAAATAATTTAAAACAAAAGTAAAAGTAAGTGGTGTTAGGCTCACGTAAATCTCTCTTTAGAATCTAAATGTTGCAACATTTGCGATGTATTTGGATGCTAAACTATTCTTTATTACAGGCTTTGTACTTCACTCACGTTCCAATATCGACGGAAAAAATCATCCTCTTCACTTGTGCAAAAATGTGCTTGGAAAAATCACAGTGGAGCGGTGCTTACTGTGAATGATACAAATTGTACTACTGACTATTTCAACATAGCAGTGTAATTTGTATATGTTAGGTTGAATGTTTTATTATTGTGTGTGTGTGTGTGTGTGTGTTTGTGTGTGTGTGTGTGTGTGTGTGTGTGTGTGTGTCAGTGTGTGTGTGGGGGTCTGGGTGGCTCAGCGCGATTGAACAGTGAAACATACTCCGTCATTTTCTTCATACAGGACATCATTCAAACGTCAAAGTGTTTACTTATATTTGTGTACACTCGCAATAAAACACAACATTGTGTTTTTGTTAAATAAATTAAAGTAATACGTCCCCCGAAATGGCGCTAATTTTAAAATGAAACTAAAATGCTCACGGCTGCACGGGCATTCATAACTCTGCGCGCCCACGGTGAGGGACGAGCAGAACAGAGCGAACGTTGTTTAGTTCATTCCTACTTCCATAGGAATTAATTGAAAAAGCTCACTCTACTCTGCACCATTATTAACCTGTTAAGCTTCAAGCCCATTTTTGAAAAATCCCCAGATATGGCATTCCCAAACTGAAACAGATACAGTTCATGAACCCTTTGTACTAAAAGCACAAGTAAGATCTCATTTGAAAGCTGACACCTGGAAGTTTATTGTAAATGTAGAATTAATTATTGTCATAATGAAAAAAAATAGTTATAAATAGCTTCAAAGTTTTGTAAAGTTATTATACATTTATTTTTATGAAACATCTTCATGAAAATAAAATTGAAGTTGGCATTGTAGCAATCTAGAAATGCACTGCAGCTAAAGCCACATGTCTAACCATGTTATATTTAAAATCTGAAGATGATAAGTCTAAAACTCTGTATTTAGTTCAATGTTTTTCAAGATCATGTCATATGACTTTATTTTGATTAGACTGGTGTTTATTGTTTTCTTATAAGCATCTATTCAGTCTATTGCCTCTATTGTTTTGTGATGCAAAAACGAGCCCCATTCAGTCTCAGTCTCCCCTGCACATATTCATACCTCTCCAGCCAGTTTATTGCTCTAAATATGCTTTTCTTTTGTCTGCATTATAATCACTAACGACTAGCAATTCACACTGTTTCAATCCCTCATTTATTTTATAAAAGTTCTCACTTCACAGTGAAACTGTATCAAATGCCCTTTTTGAAAAACGAAACATTTCAGTAAGCATTCTTATTTAGAAAAAAATCATAAAAATTACACCGAAGTAAGGTAGCAGGTGCTCAGTACTAGCTAGCATGTTAGCTTAGCACACCATCAATACACGACAATTTATGAGAATAAAACTATGTTTGTTCTCCAAACTTACTTTATAGCGCAAGTCGAGTGTTTTAAATAACTTTCTGTAATCTGATTTGGCTTCAGATAAAAAAATCAGATAGAAAATATATTATTTTATTGTATTCTGCACAATTTGAAAGTCTATCTCGATTAGCATTACATTATACATATAATCAATTATTATGAAAATACCTGACATGACTCGAAGAACACAGGTAAATCAAATATCATTGCAATCATGTTTATTGTCTTCAAAACATCTTTATCTGCACTTTACAGCGATCTCGGATAGCTTTGTTGTGGCAGGACTTCCTGAATGTCACATGATTATGGCTCTTCTTCATGTGATCCATATATGGACTTTATGTGCAAACAGCGCCCTCACTTTCAGGATGAATTGATAACACAGTACAGAGTATACAGCGCTCAAAATGATTACATCGACGCATTTGGGTATAAATTCAATAAATATTATTCCTGTCTATAGAAGTCTGATGTAAAGCTATGAGAATCTATCAATATTTCTCCAAATCTGCACATGTTTGAGCTAAAAGCCCTGAGGGACGTTGTTTTGTCAAGCGCTGTCATGACGATCGCACGGGAGTTTTTTTCTGAATGAGACCAGCTGACGCTCATAATTCATATTAAAGGTAACGACTCATTTTTTAATTTCATAACTCCTGACACAAATTAAGACATAACTGTCACTATAAGTTTCTCAGAATACAATAGTGGTCAAATACTGAATCTTGAGTCTTATATCTTTTTAATGATGTATAGTTTGTCAAGGTATAACATTAAATCTGATAGTATATTTGAACTAAATAAAAAAAAAACGCTTCAGTGCGCCGACGCTCTGGAGACGGTTAAGAGGTTAATGAATTGTGCAGACGTCCTTATTTTACTTTCGCTTTTTACCTGATTTTGAACACAAGAGGGCAGTATAACACTATGTATGATTTGGAAAAAAATTTTTTTTGACTAAACAACCATTCTGGCTGTTTTTAAACTTAAACAATATTCTCTAATTGCTCTCACCATGCCCGTTTCTGAAACTCTGCACATGTCTACTGTCTAATAAATGTGATGTGTCTGTCGGGTTTCATGCAATTTCAAGTATGTTAAGAGTCTCAAAAGCATCAACAAAGAATAATAAAGTTTGATGCGTTGCCACGGCAACAGTATCTAAGATATCAATAATCCTTTCTCAGGTCTACATCTGCCGTGTGTCTACATTATACACATAAAGTTTGAAGCAAATTGGGTAAAAATAAGAGGGTGATTTCAAAGCCTTTAGGAAGTGACACACTTCCTGCTGCCAGTTGGTGGCGCTATAACTTTAACTCACAATAGTCACATCCATGTGATCGGACTCTTACAGCGAACACACTGCTGAAGTTTCATCAAGATCAGTTAATGTATGCAGAAGTTATAACACACTTCCTGTTTCCTTTATTCGCCATAAATTCGTTTCCTCGCCACGGCCAAACCGTTCGAGATATCAAAAATCCCCTGGCAACTTTTCATCCTCAATGTCTTGACTTCATGCTGACCGAGTTTCGTGGCGATTGGTTGAATTCTCTAGGAGGAGTATATCGAATTCCAGGGGCATACGCTTCCAAACAAACCATAATAGCCGACTTCCTGTTGGGCTGGGGTAAAAAGTAAAAGTACAAAGGATATATGAATCGATGAGATCTATATGTGTACCGAGTTTCATATTATTACATTCAAGCGTGTTTGATTTATGGACCAAGTTTTCGGACCCTGTTCCAGGGGGCGCTGTCGAGCCCCCCTGCCACGCCCGGGTACCAGCTTCAGCCCGGCCCTGATGCCCGCGGGTTCTGACCCGTGTGCAAAGTTTCAAGAGTTTTTGAGCATGTTAAGGGCCCCAAAAGTGCGCTGAGAGTCTCAAAAGTATCCAATAAGAATATTAAAGTTTGATGCGTTGTCACGGCAACAGCATCTAAGATATCAACAATCCTTTCACAGGTCTACATCTGGCGTGTGTCTACATTATACACATCAAGTTTGAAGCAAATCGGGTAAAGCCTGTTTGATTTATGGACCAAGTTTTCGGACCCCGTTCCAGGGGGCGCTGTCGAGCCCCCCTGCCACGCCCGGGTACCAGCTTCAGCCCGGCCCTGATGGCCGCGGTTTCTGACCCGTGTGCAAAGTTTCAAGAGTTTTTGAGCATGTTAAGGGCCCCAAAAGTGCGCTAAGAATCTCAAAAGTATCCAAAAAAAATATTAAAGTTTGATGCGTTGTCACGGCAACAGCATCTAAGATATCAACAATCCTTTCACAGGTCTACATCTGGCTTGTGTCTACATTATACACATCAAGTTTGAAGCAAATAGGGTAAAGCGTGTTGGATATATGGACCAAATTGTCTGACCCGTTCAAGGGGGCGCTGTCGAGCCCCCCTGCCACGCCCGGGTACCAGCTTCAGCCTGGCCCTGATGGCCGCGGGTTTTGTCCCGTGTGCAAAGTTTCAAGAGTTTTCGAGCACGTTAAGAACCCCAAAAGTGCCCGAAAGCATAAAAAAGCATGAAAAAGCTT
Source organism: Rhinichthys klamathensis goyatoka (assembly GCF_029890125.1). Classification (NCBI taxonomy): domain Eukaryota; kingdom Metazoa; phylum Chordata; class Actinopteri; order Cypriniformes; family Leuciscidae; genus Rhinichthys; species Rhinichthys klamathensis. The sequence continues at coordinate 712,959 of NW_026606556.1, forward strand.
AAAAAAAGGAATATTAATGTTTGATGCATTGCCATGGCAACAGTATCTAAGATATCAATAATCCTTTCACAGGTCTACATCTGGCGTGTGTCTACATTATGCACATGAAGTTTGAAGCAAATCGGGTAAAAATAAGAGGGTGATTTAAAAGCATTTTGAAAGTGACACACTTCCTGCTGCCAGTTGGTGGCGCTATAACTTTGACTCACAATAGTCACATCCATGTGATCGGGCTCTTACAACGAACACACTGCTGAAGTTTCATCAAGATTAGTTAATGTATGCAGTAGTTATAACACACTTCCTGTTTCACGTTTCTCGCCATAATTTCGTTTACTCGCCACGGCCAAACCGTTCGAGATATCAAAAATCCCCTGGCAATTTTTCATCCTCAGTGTCTTGACTTCATGCTGACCGAGTTTCGTGCCGTGTGTTTGAATTCTTTAGGAGGAGTATTTCACATTCCATTGCATGTGTTTTCCAAACAACCCTTAATAGCCGACTTCCTGTTGGGCTGGGGTAAAAAGTAAGAGCATGAAGTATATATGAACCGATGAGATCTATATGTGTACTGAGTTTCATATTATTACATGCAAGCGTGTTTGATTTATGGACCAAGTGTTCAAACCCCGTTCCAGGGGGCGCTGTCGAGCCCCCCTGCCACGCCCGGGTACCAGCTTCAGCCCGGCCCTGATGGCCGCGGGTTCTGAGATGTGTGCAAAGTTTCAAGAGTTTTCGAGCACGTTAAGGCCCCCAAAAGTGCCCAAAAGGTAGTAAAATAATAATAATAATAATAATAATAAATAATAATCCTTAGGAAAACAATAGGGCCTTCGCCTTTTCAAGGCTTGGGCCCTAATAATAATAATAATAATAAATAATAATCCTTAGGAAAACAATAGGGCCTTCGCCTTTTCAAGGCTTGGGCCCTAATAATAATAATAATAAATATATAAATATAGCTGCGAGCAGCGATTACGGGCCCAAGCCGGTGGCACCGCAACCCCGGTGCCTTTAGTTACCTAAAGGCACCGGGGTGGCGGTACCACCGGCTTTGACCCTTCATCGCTGCTCGCAGCTATATTTATATATATATATATATATATATATATATATATATATATAAAGCCGGTGGCACCGCCACCCTGGTGCCTTTAGGGTTATTGTGCACGACGTGCAAAAACGTAACCCTGCTTTGACTGTCGAAAAGAAGTGTGCTGTAGAGCTTGTATCAGTGTGGGCTCTGCAAAAGTGTGCATTGAGGGCACATATCAACCACAAAGTATGCGAGAGCAACCTTCTGAAAGGTCAGGTCTACATCCAGGTCTACATCTGCCGTGTGTTTACATCATAGTAGTGAAGTTTGAAGCAATCAGGTGATTTCAAAGCTTTTTGAAAGTGACAGACTTCCTGCTGCCAGTTGGTGGCGCTATAACCGGGGTGGCGGTGCCGCCGGCTTTGGCCCTTTCATCGCTGCTCGCAGCTATATTTATATATATACACACACAAACACACACACACACACACACATATATATATATATATATATACATAAATATATATATATTGTTTTTTTAAGAGACAAGACAGAATATTACTTGCCTGATCTGATTAGAAAAATAGTGTTTGTGTGTGTGTGTGTGTGTGTGTGTGTGTGTGTGTGTGTGTGTGTGTGTGTGTGTGTGTGTGTGTGTGTGTGTGTGTGTGTGTTTGTGTGTGTGTGTGGCGTAATTGAACAATGTAGACATAAAAACATACTCCGTCCTTTTGTTCATACAGGACATTATTCAAACTGCAAAGTGTTTACTTATATTTGTGTACACTTGCAATAAAACACAACATTGTGCTTTTGTCAAGCTATAAACTCTTGTCAAACTGTAAACTACAACTGTCACCCAACCAAAATCTCTTACACACACACACACACACACACAGTTTAAAAGCAAAAAATATCAAACAATCCTATTTAAAAACAGTCTGTGGGAGCCATCTTTTGGACATTCATCATATCGCATTGGTTTTCATTTCTTGTCATCAAACAGAGCCCTAATCTGTTTATTTTTTCAGTTACACATTCTACATTGATTAAAAAAGAAAAATCAAATGTGTTTTTATTTTATACAGAAATAAATAATCTATCATTCAGATGAGAATAAAGTTAGTGTTAGTTCAAATTTTAAGGAAAACAAATATATGATCTGAAATATAGCACATTCATTTAAAATTCATTCAGGTTCAATTACCAAACATACAAATCTTAATGTAATTTAAAGCAAACAATACATTTAAAATATATGGGTTGTATGCCTATTTTTTTTTATATAAAAAGATATATATCCAAAAAGTAACAGACACAATCATACACACACACACACACACACACACACACAGACACACACACAAGTCAAATCACTTACATTTTATATGCAATATTGACTTTTTTCTGTTTCAGCAGTGAAACTAGTTAAACAAAGATCACAGCAGAACCATCGAGCATCTCACAGCAACGTGTTTTCTCATTACTGAATGATTCAGCATTTTGAACGAATCGGTTGACTCAAAGATTCAATGACCAATCCATAATCTGTCTCATTCATGAATGACTCAGCCGTTCGAACGAATCGTTCGAACAAATGAATCAATGACTCGCTCATTAAGACGGTCGCCTGGCGACACCTAATGACGGCTTAGTGATATGTTTAAAAGTATCATTCTTTCAAACGATTGTTAATTAACTCATATTTGAAACATAAGCTATATATATATATATACACACATATATACACACAAAAATAAAATAAAAACACATTTGAAGCGTGTTTGCTTACTAAATTGTGAGCAGAACGAAAGTTGCAGCAAATATCAGCAACAGGAGTCAAATTTCATTAATCACGAGAGTGAAGAGCTGACTGAAAAGATGATGACGGAATAGGCTATTTTATGTAAAAGCGCCTATTTAAGCGAATCTATCATTGTACTCTTTTGTTGTTGTGTTTTCCGTGAAAAATAATAGACTATTGAACTCACAATTCAAGCAATTGGCCCCCGATATTGCACTAATTTTAAAGTGACACTAAAAAGTATGCGGCTGCAGTGGCATTCATTACGGTGCGCGTCCATGGCGACGAGCGAGCAAAACAGAGCGAACGTTTTTTCATTTCTACTTCCATAGAAATTCATTCGAGCGCACTGTGAGCGCCACCACTATAAATGTCCTTACTTTACTTTCACTTTTAACTTAGCGATATAAAAGCCCCCGGTGTTACACGTCAAATAACCGGTGAGAAAAAATTCTCGGAGTCACATAGCAGCTACCTATATTTAAATACAACAGGCCTACCTGATTTTGAACACAAGAGGGCAGTATAGCCCTATGTATTATTTGATATATTTATTTTTTAACTGAATAGTGCATCCTGGCTGTTTTTAAACTTGTACATTATTCTTAAATTGAAAACAAGAATAAAATGGGTTTAGTTCTGATATTTGTATAATTTTATCTAGAAATAAATGGTGTATAATTAAATTTTTAGAAGATATGAGGCTTTTAGTGTTTTTTTTTTTTTACATGACTTTAATCCCTCGCCATAGCAAAACAATTAGAGATATTCAATAGATATTCACAATTATGCTTCTTTAATGTATTTTCATCATGTTGAAAAAGTTTGGTGGGAATAAAATAAACCACTTAAGAGGAGTGGGTAAAAATGTAGAGCCTGGTTTTGCAAAACATCCACATTAAGACCAAAATAGCCCACTTCCTGTTGGGCTGGCTTAAAGTTGTTTGGCCCGATGAGATCTATATGTGTACAGAGTTTCATAATATTACATGCAAGTGTGTTTGATTTATGGACCAAATTTTCTGACCAAGTTAATTTAATTAATAAACTAATTATATAAAACTATTTTCAATGCACTACAATTCAACTGGTTATATGCCTTTACTTATTAATACAACTTATTTAAAAAATACAAGGCGTAAGACATTTTTTTTTCTTTTTTAATGCAGGCCAAACCACACAGCAGTCAAATGGTTAATCTAGCCCCCCTCCCCCTCCCCACACTCACAGACACACACACACACACATAGACGTAGGCTCAGAGAGAGAGAGACATAAAATGACAATTTTCAAACCAAAATATCTGACTTCCTGTTGGTTGGAGCTATTGAGTGTAATTAGAAAGTTGTCTGGCTGGAGGAGAACAATACACATACCGATTTTTATTACTGTAGATAAAATCAATCCCCCCACTTTTGACAAAAGGTGGCGCTACTGAGCCCCTCACCACGCCCGTTTCTGAAACTCTGCACATGTCTACTGTCTAATAAATGTGATGTGTCTGTCGGGTTTCATGCAATTTCAAGTATGTTAAGAGTCTCAAAAGCATCAACAAAGAATAATAAAGTTTGATGCGTTGCCACGGCAACAGTATCTAAGATATCAATAATCCTTTCTCAGGTCTACATCTGCCGTGTGTCTACATTATACACATAAAGTTTGAAGCAAATTGGGTAAAAATAAGAGGGTGATTTCAAAGCCTTTAGGAAGTGACACACTTCCTGCTGCCAGTTGGTGGCGCTATAACTTTGACTCACAATAGTCACATCCATGTGATCGGACTCTTACAGCGAACACACTGCTGAAGTTTCATCAAGATCAGTTAATGTATGCAGAAGTTATAACACACTTCCTGTTTCCTTTATTCGCCATAAATTCGTTTCCTCGCCACGGCCAAACCGTTCGAGATATCAAAAATCCCCTGGCAACTTTTCATCCTCAATGTCTTGACTTCATGCTGACCGAGTTTCGTGGCGATTGGTTGAATTCTCTAGGAGGAGTATATCGAATTCCAGGGGCATACGCTTCCAAACAAACCATAATAGCTGACTTCCTGTTGGGCTGGGGTAAAAAGTAAAAGTACAAAGGATATATGAATCGATGAGATCTATATGTGTACCGAGTTTCATATTATTACATTCAAGCGTGTTTGATTTATGGACCAAGTTTTCGGACCCCGTTCCAGGGGGCGCTGTCGAGCCCCCCTGCCACGCCCGGGTACCAGCTTCAGCCCGGCCCTGATGGCCGCGGGTTCTGACCCGTGTGCAAAGTTTCAAGAGTTTTTGAGCATGTTAAGGGCCCCAAAAGTGCGCTGAGAGTCTCAAAAGTATCCAAAAAGAATATTAAAGTTTGATGCGTTGTCACGGCAACAGCATCTAAGATATCAACAATCCTTTCACAGGTCTACATCTGGCGTGTGTCTACATTATACACATCAAGTTTGAAGCAAATCGGGTAAAGCCTGTTTGATTTATGGACCAAGTTTTCGGACCCCGTTCCAGGGGGCGCTGTCGAGCCCCCCTGCCACGCCCGGGTACCAGCTTCAGCCCGGCCCTGATGGCCGCGGTTTCTGACCCGTGTGCAAAGTTTCAAGAGTTTTTGAGCATGTTAAGGGCCCCAAAAGTGCGCTAAGAATCTCAAAAGTATCCAAAAAGAATATTAAAGTTTGATGCGTTGTCACGGCAACAGCATCTAAGATATCAACAATCCTTTCACAGGTCTACATCTGGCTTGTGTCTACATTATACACATCAAGTTTGAAGCAAATAGGGTAAAGCGTGTTGGATATATGGACCAAATTGTCTGACCCGTTCAAGGGGGCGCTGTCGAGCCCCCCTGCCACGCCCGGGTACCAGCTTCAGCCTGGCCCTGATGGCCGCGGGTTTTGTCCCGTGTGCAAAGTTTCAAGAGTTTTCGAGCACGTTAAGAACCCCAAAAGTGCCCGAAAGCATAAAAAAGCATGAAAAAGCTTAAAAAAAGGAATATTAATGTTTGATGCATTGCCATGGCAACAGTATCTAAGATATCAATAATCCTTTCACAGGTCTACATCTGGCGTGTGTCTACATTATGCACATGAAGTTTGAAGCAAATCGGGTAAAAATAAGAGGGTGATTTAAAAGCATTTTGAAAGTGACACACTTCCTGCTGCCAGTTGGTGGCGCTATAACTTTGACTCACAATAGTCACATCCATGTGATCGGGCTCTTACAACGAACACACTGCTGAAGTTTCATCAAGATTAGTTAATGTATGCAGTAGTTATAACACACTTCCTGTTTCACGTTTCTCGCCATAATTTCGTTTACTCGCCACGGCCAAACCGTTCGAGATATCAAAAATCCCCTGGCAATTTTTCATCCTCAGTGTCTTGACTTCATGCTGACCGAGTTTCGTGCCGTGTGTTTGAATTCTCTAGGAGGAGTATTTCACATTCCATTGCATGTGTTTTCCAAACAACCCTTAATAGCCGACTTCCTGTTGGGCTGGGGTAAAAAGTAAGAGCATGAAGTATATATGAACCGATGAGATCTATATGTGTACTGAGTTTCATATTATTACATGCAAGCGTGTTTGATTTATGGACCAAGTGTTCAAACCCCGTTCCAGGGGGCGCTGTCGAGCCCCCCTGCCACGCCCGGGTACCAGCTTCAGCCCGGCCCTGATGGCCGCGGGTTCTGAGATGTGTGCAAAGTTTCAAGAGTTTTCGAGCACGTTAAGGCCCCCAAAAGTGCCCAAAAGGTAGTAAAATAATAATAATAATAATAAATATAGCTGCGAGCAGCGATTACGGGCCCAAGCCGGTGGCACCGCAACACCGGTGCCTTTAGTTACCTAAAGGCACCGGAGTGGCGGTGCCGCCGGCTTTGGCCCTTCATCGCTGCTCGCAGCTATATTTATATATATATATATATATATATATATATATATATATATATATATAAACAAGCCGGTGGCACCGCCACCCCGGTGCCTTTATATATATATATATATATATAAACAAGCCGGTGGCACCGCCACCCCGGTGCCTTTAGGGTTACTGTGCATGACGGGCAATATCGTAACTCCGCTTTGACCTTTGAGATGTGTGCTGTAAAGCTTGCATTGGTGTGGGCTCTGCAAAAGTGTGCATTGAGGGCACATATCAACCACAAAGTATGCGTGAGCAACCTTCTGAAACCTAAAATGAAAAATGAGACACCCTACGGTCTCATGGACTTAATGGACACATGAAATAAGTTATGAAAGTTAAATCAATTGTGCCAAGACAGAATATTACTTGCCTGATCTGATTAGAAAAAAAGTTTGTGTGTGTGTGTGTGTGTGTGTGTGTGAAACGTGATTGAACAATGTAGACATAAAAACATACTCCTTTTGTTCATACAGGACATTATTCAAACTGTAAAGTGTTTACTTATATTTGTGAACAATCGCAATAAAACACAACATTGTGCTTTTGTCAAACTGTAAACTACAACTGTCACCCAACCAAAATCTCTTTTTTATTTTATACAGAAATAAATAATCTATCATTCAGATGAGAATAAAGTTAGTGTTAGTTCAAATTTTAAGGAAAACTCTGAAATATAGCACATTCATTTAAAATTCATTCAGGTTCAATTACCAAACATACAAATCTTAATGTAATTTAAAGCAAACAATACATTTAAAATATATGGGTTGTATGCCTATTTTTTTTATATAAAAAGATATATATCCAAAAAGACAAGGCCTAAACAATACATTTAAAATATATGGGTTGTATGCCTATTTTTTTTATATAAAAAGATATATATCCAAAAAGACAAGGCCTAAACTTTAACAAGGGTTAAACAATCACTGTAACAGACACAATCATACACACACACACACACACACACACAGACACAGACACAGACACACACACAAGTCAAATCACTTACATTTTATATGCAATATTGACTTTTTTCTGTTTCAGCACCCGCTCATTAAGACGGTCGCCTGGCGACACCTAGTGACGGTTTAGTGTTATTTGATTATACACTCAAAATATTCCACAACAAATCCTTTAAATTTAATGATATTCAGAACAGAACACGAATAAAAAAATAACTATAATAAAGCCAAAACGAAATAATTTAAAACAAAAGTAAAAGTAAGTGGTGTTAGGCTCACGTAAATCTCTCTTTAGAATCTAAATGTTGCAACATTTGCGATGTATTTGGATGCTAAACTATTCTTTATTACAGGCTTTGTACTTCACTCACGTTCCAATATCGGCGGAAAAAATCATCCTCTTCACTTGTGCAAAAATGTGCTTGGAAAAATCACAGTGGAGCGGTGCTTACTGTGAATGATACAAATTGTACTACTGACTATTTCAACATAGCAGTGTAATTTGTATATGTTAGGTTGAATGTTTTATTATTGTGTGTGTGTGTGTGTGTTTGTGTGTGTGTGTGTGTGTGTGTGTGTGTGTGTGTCAGTGTGTGTGTGTGTCAGTGTGTGTGTGGGGGTCTGGGTGGCTCAGCGCGATTGAACAGTGAAACATACTCCGTCATTTTCTTCATACAGGACATCATTCAAACGTCAAAGTGTTTACTTATATTTGTGTACACTCGCAATAAAACACAACATTGTGTTTTTGTTAAATAAATTAAAGTAATACGTCCCCCGAAATGGCGCTAATTTTAAAATGAAACTAAAATGCTCACGGCTGCACGGGCATTCATAACTCTGCGCGCCCACGGTGAGGGACGAGCAGAACAGAGCGAACGTTGTTTAGTTCATTCCTACTTCCATAGGAATTAATTGAAAAAGCTCACTCTACTCTGCACCATTATTAATGAATTGTGCAGACGTCCTTATTTTACTTTAGCTTTTTACCTGATTTTGAACACAAGAGGGCAGTATAACACTATGTATGATTTGGGAAAAAAAAATTTTTGACTAAACAACCATTCTGGCTGTTTTTAAACTTAAACATTATTCTCTAATTGCTCTCACCATGCCCGTTTCTGAAACTCTGCACATGTCTACTGTCTAATAAATGTGATGTGTCTGTCGGGTTTCATGCAATTTCAAGTATGTTAAGAGTCTCAAAAGCATCAACAAAGAATAATAAAGTTTGATGCGTTGCCACGGCAACAGTATCTAAGATATCAATAATCCTTTCTCAGGTCTACATCTGCCGTGTGTCTACATTATACACATAAAGTTTGAAGCAAATTGGGTAAAAATAAGAGGGTGATTTCAAAGCCTTTAGGAAGTGACACACTTCCTGCTGCCAGTTGGTGGCCCTATAACTTTGACTCACAATAGTCACATCCATGTGATCGGACTCTTACAGCGAACACACTGCTGAAGTTTCATCAAGATCAGTTAATGTATGCAGAAGTTATAACACACTTCCTGTTTCCTTTATTCGCCATAAATTCGTTTCCTCGCCACGGCCAAACCGTTCGAGATATCAAAAATCCCCTGGCAACTTTTCATCCTCAATGTCTTGACTTCATGCTGACCGAGTTTCGTGGCGATTGGTTGAATTCTCTAGGAGGAGTATATCGAATTCCAGGGGCATACGCTTCCAAACAAACCATAATAGCCGACTTCCTGTTGGGCTGGGGTAAAAAGTAAAAGTACAAAGGATATATGAATCGATGAGATCTATATGTGTACCGAGTTTCATATTATTACATTCAAGCGTGTTTGATTTATGGACCAAGTTTTCGGACCCCGTTCCAGGGGGCGCTGTCGAGCCCCCTTGCCACGCCCGGGTACCAGCTTCAGCCCGGCCCTGATGGCCACGGGTTCTGACCCGTGTGCAAAGTTTCAAGAGTTTTTGAGCACGTTAAGGGCCCCCAAAGTGCGCTGAGAGTCTCAAAAGTATCCAAAAAGAATATTAAAGTTTGATGCGTTGTCACGGCAACAGCATCTAAGATATCAACAATCCTTTCACAGGTCTAAATCTGGCGTGTGTCTACATTATACACATCAAGTTTGAAGCAAATCGGGTAAAGCCTGTTTGATTTATGGACCAAGTTTTAAGACCCCATTCCAGGGGGCGCTGTCGAGCCCCCCTGCCACGCCCGGGTACCAGCTTCAGCCCGGCCCTGATGGCCGCGGTTTCTGACCCGTGTGCAAAGTTTCAAGAGTTTTTGAGCATGTTAAGGGCCCCAAAAGTGCGCTAAGAATCTCAAAAGTATCCAAAAAGAATATTAAAGTTTGATGCGTTGTCACGGCAACAGCATCTAAGATATCAACAATCCTTTCACAGGTCTACATCTGGCTTGTGTCTACATTATACACATCAAGTTTGAAGCAAATAGGGTAAAGCGTGTTGGATATATGGACCAAATTGTCTGACCCGTTCAAGGGGGCGCTGTCGAGCCCCCCTGCCACGCCCGGGTACCAGCTTCAGCCTGGCCCTGATGGCCGCGGGTTTTGTCCTGTGTGCAAAGTTTCAAGAGTTTTCGAGCACGTTAAGAACCCCAAAAGTGCCCGAAAGCATAAAAAAGCATGAAAAAGCTTAAAAAAAGGAATATTAATGTTTGATGCATTGCCATGGCAACAGTATCTAAGATATCAATAATCCTTTCACAGGTCTACATCTGGCGTGTGTCTACATTATGCACATGAAGTTTGAAGCAAATCGGGTAAAAATAAGAGGGTGATTTAAAAGCATTTTGAAAGTGACACACTTCCTGCTGCCAGTTGGTGGCGCTATAACTTTGACTCACAATAGTCACATCCATGTGATCGGGCTCTTACAACGAACACACTGCTGAAGTTTCATCGAGATTAGTTAATGTATGCAGTAGTTATAACACACTTCCTGTTTCACGTTTCTCGCCATAATTTCGTTTACTCGCCACGGCCAAACCGTTCGAGATATCAAAAATCCCCTGGCAATTTTTCATCCTCAATGTCTTGACTTCATGCTGACCGAGTTTCGTGCCGTGTGTTTGAATTCCCTAGGAGGAGTATTTCACATTCCATTGCATGTGTTTTCCAAACAACCCTTAATAGCCGACTTCCTGTTGGGCTGGGGTAAAAAGTAAGAGCATGAAGTATATATGAACCGATGAGATCTATATGTGTACTGAGTTTCATATTATTACATGCAAGCGTGTTTGATTTATGGACCAAGTGTTCAAACCCCGTTCCAGGGGGCGCTGTCGAGCCCCCCTGCCACGCCCGGGTACCAGCTTCAGCCCGGCCCTGATGGCCGCGGGTTCTGAGATGTGTGCAAAGTTTCAAGAGTTTTCGAGCACGTTAAGGCCCCCAAAAGTGCCCAAAAGGTAGTAAAATAATAATAATAATAATAAAATATAGCTGCGAGCAGCGATTACGGGCCCAAGCCGGTGGCACCGCAACCCCGGTGCCTTTAGTTACCTAAAGGCACCGGGGTGGCGGTACCACCGGCTTTGGCCCTTCATCGCTGCTCGCAGCTATATTTATTTATATATATATATATATATATATATATATATGTATATATATATATATAAAGCCGGTGGCACCGCCACCCTGGTGCCTTTAGGGTTATTGTGCACGACGTGCAAAAACGTAACCCTGCTTTGACTGTCGAAAAGAAGTGTGCTGTAGAGCTTGTATCAGTGTGGGCTCTGCAAAAGTGTGCATTGAGGGCACATGTCAACCACAAAGTATGCGAGAGCAACCTTCTGAAAGGTCAGGTCTACATCCAGGTCTACATCTGCCGTGTGTTTACATCATAGTAGTGAAGTTTGAAGCAATCAGGTGATTTCAAAGCTTTTTGAAAGTGACAGACTTCCTGCTGCCAGTTGGTGGCGCTATAACCGGGGTGGCGGTGCCGCCGGCTTTGGCCCTTTCACGCTGCTCGCAGCTATATATATATATACACACACACACACACATATATATATATATATATATATATATATATATATATATATATATATATATATATATATATACATAAATATATATATATTGTTTTTTTAAGAGACAAGACAGAATATTACTTGCCTGATCTGATTAGAAAAATAGTGTTTGTGTGTGTGTGTGTGTGTGTGTGGCGTAATTGAACAATGTAGACATAAAGACATACTCCGTCCTTTTGTTCATACAGGACATTATTCAAACTGCAAAGTGTTTACTTATATTTGTGTACACTCGCAATAAAACACAACATTGTGCTTTTGTCAAACTATAAACTCTTGTCAAACTGTAAACTACAACTGTCACCCAACCAAAATCTCTTACACACACACACACACACACACACACACACACAGTTTAAAAGCAAAAAATATCAAACAATCCTATTTAAAAACAGTCTGTGGGAGCCATCTTTTGGACATTCATCATATCGCATTGGTTTTCATTTCTTGTCATCAAACAGAGCCCTAATCTGTTTATTTTTTCAGTTACACATTCTACATTGATTAAAAAAGAAAAATCAAAGGTGTTTTTATTTTATACAGAAATAAATAATCTATCATTCAGATGAGAATAAAGTTAGTGTTAGTTCAAATTTTAAGGAAAACAAATATATGATCTGAAATATAGCACATTCATGTAAAATTCATTTAGGTTCGATTACCAAACATACAATCTTAATGTAATTTAAAGCAAACAATACATTTAAAATATATGGGTTGTATGACTATTTTTTAATATAAAAAGATATATATCCAAAAAGACAAGGTCTAAAGTTTAACAAGGGTTAAACTCTTATCACTGTAACAGACACAATCACACACACAATCACACACACACACACAAGTCAAATCACTTACATTTTAGATGCAATATTGACTTTTTTTCTGTTTCAGCAGCGAAAATAGTTAAACAAAGATCACAGCAGAACCATCGCGCATCTCACAGCAACGCGTTCTCATTACTGAATGATTCAGCATTTTGAACGAATCGGTTGACTCAAAGATTCAATGACCAATCAATCCATAAACATCTATCTCATAAGTGTTTACTTATATTTGTGAACAATCGCAATAAAACACAACATTGTGCTTTTGTCAAACTGTAAACTACAACTGTCACCCAACCAAAATCTCTTTTTTATTTTATACAGAAATAAATAATCTATCATTCAGATGAGAATAAAGTAAGTGTTAGGTCAAATTTTAAGGAAAACTCTGAAATATAGCACATTCATTTAAAATTCATTCAGGTTCAATTACCAAACATACAAATCTTAATGTAATTTAAAGCAAACAATACATTTAAAAAATATGGGTTGTATGCCTATTTTTTTTTATATAAAAAGATATATATCCAAAAAGTAACAGACACAATCATACACACACACACACACACACACACACACACACACACACACACACAGACACACACACAAGTCAAATCACTTACATTTTATATGCAATATTGACTTTTTTCTGTTTCAGCAGTGAAACTAGTTAAACAAAGATCACAGCAGAACCATCGAGCATCTCACAGCAACGTGTTTTCTCATTACTGAATGATTCAGCATTTTGAACGAATCGGTTGACTCAAAGATTCAATGACCAATCCATAATCTGTCTCATTCATGAATGACTCAGCCGTTCGAACGAATCGTTCGAACAAATGAATCAATGACTCGCTCATTAAGACGGTCGCCTGGCGACACCTAATGACGGCTTAGTGATATGTTTAAAAGTATCATTCTTTCAAACGATTGTTAATTAACTCATATTTGAAACATAAGCTATATATATATATATACACACATATATACACACAAAAATAAAATAAAAACACATTTGAAGCGTGTTTGCTTACTAAATTGTGAGCAGAACGAAAGTTGCAGCAAATATCAGCAACAGGAGTCAAATTTCATTAATCACGAGAGTGAAGAGCTGACTGAAAAGATGATGACGGAATAGGCTATTTTATGTAAAAGCGCCTATTTAAGCGAATCTATCATTGTACTCTTTTGTTGTTGTGTTTTCCGTGAAAAATAATAGACTATTGAACTCACAATTCAAGCAATTGGCCCCCGATATTGCACTAATTTTAAAGTGACACTAAAAAGTATGCGGCTGCAGTGGCATTCATTACGGTGCGCGTCCATGGCGACGAGCGAGCAAAACAGAGCGAACGTTTTTTCATTTCTACTTCCATAGAAATTCATTCGAGCGCACTGTGAGCGCCACCACTATAAATGTCCTTACTTTACTTTCACTTTTAACTTAGCGATATAAAAGCCCCCGGTGTTACACGTCAAATAACCGGTGAGAAAAAATTCTCGGAGTCACATAGCAGCTACCTATATTTAAATACAACAGGCCTACCTGATTTTGAACACAAGAGGGCAGTATAGCCCTATGTATTATTTGATATATTTATTTTTTAACTGAATAGTGCATCCTGGCTGTTTTTAAACTTGTACATTATTCTTAAATTGAAAACAAGAATAAAATGGGTTTAGTTCTGATATTTGTATAATTTTATCTAGAAATAAATGGTGTATAATTAAATTTTTAGAAGATATGAGGCTTTTAGTGTTTATTTTTTTTTACATGACTTTAATCCCTCGCCATAGCAAAACAATTAGAGATATTCAATAGATATTCACAATTATGCTTCTTTAATGTATTTTCATCATGTTGAAAAAGTTTGGTGGGAATAAAATAAACCACTTAAGAGGAGTGGGTAAAAATGTAGAGCCTGGTTTTGCAAAACATCCACATTAAGACCAAAATAGCCCACTTCCTGTTGGGCTGGCTTAAAGTTGTTTGGCCCGATGAGATCTATATGTGTACAGAGTTTCATAATATTACATGCAAGTGTGTTTGATTTATGGACCAAATTTTCTGACCAAGTTAATTTAATTAATAAACTAATTATATAAAACTATTTTCAATGCACTACAATTCAACTGGTTATATGCCTTTACTTATTAATACAACTTATTTAAAAAATACAAGGCGTAAGACATTTTTTTTTCTTTTTTAATGCAGGCCAAACCACACAGCAGTCAAATGGTTAATCTAGCCCCCCTCCCCCTCCCCACACTCACAGACACACACACACACACATAGACGTAGGCTCAGAGAGAGAGAGACATAAAATGACAATTTTCAAACCAAAATATCTGACTTCCTGTTGGTTGGAGCTATTGAGTGTAAATTAGAAAGTTGTCTGGCTGGAGGAGAACAATACACATACCGATTTTTATTACTGTAGATAAAATCAATCCCCCCACTTTTGACAAAAGGTGGCGCTACTGAGCCCCTCACCACGCCCGTTTCTGAAACTCTGCACATGTCTACTGTCTAATAAATGTGATGTGTCTGTCGGGTTTCATGCAATTTCAAGTATGTTAAGAGTCTCAAAAGCATCAACAAAGAATAATAAAGTTTGATGCGTTGCCACGGCAACAGTATCTAAGATATCAATAATCCTTTCTCAGGTCTACATCTGCCGTGTGTCTACATTATACACATAAAGTTTGAAGCAAATTGGGTAAAAATAAGAGGGTGATTTCAAAGCCTTTAGGAAGTGACACACTTCCTGCTGCCAGTTGGTGGCGCTATAACTTTGACTCACAATAGTCACATCCATGTGATCGGACTCTTACAGCGAACACACTGCTGAAGTTTCATCAAGATCAGTTAATGTATGCAGAAGTTATAACACACTTCCTGTTTCCTTTATTCGCCATAAATTCGTTTCCTCGCCACGGCCAAACCGTTCGAGATATCAAAAATCCCCTGGCAACTTTTCATCCTCAATGTCTTGACTTCATGCTGACCGAGTTTCGTGGCGATTGGTTGAATTCTCTAGGAGGAGTATATCGAATTCCAGGGGCATACGCTTCCAAACAAACCATAATAGCCGACTTCCTGTTGGGCTGGGGTAAAAAGTAAAAGTACAAAGGATATATGAATCGATGAGATCTATATGTGTACCGAGTTTCATATTATTACATTCAAGCGTGTTTGATTTATGGACCAAGTTTTCGGACCCTGTTCCAGGGGGCGCTGTCGAGCCCCCCTGCCACGCCCGGGTACCAGCTTCAGCCCGGCCCTGATGGCCGCGGGTTCTGACCCGTGTGCAAAGTTTCAAGAGTTTTTGAGCATGTTAAGGGCCCCAAAAGTGCGCTGAGAGTCTCAAAAGTATCCAAAAAGAATATTAAAGTTTGATGCGTTGTCACGGCAACAGCATCTAAGATATCAACAATCCTTTCACAGGTCTACATCTGGCGTGTGTCTACATTATACACATCAAGTTTGAAGCAAATCGGGTAAAGCCTGTTTGATTTATGGACCAAGTTTTCGGACCCCGTTCCAGGGGGCGCTGTCGAGCCCCCCTGCCACGCCCGGGTACCAGCTTCAGCCCGGCCCTGATGGCCGCGGTTTCTGACCCGTGTGCAAAGTTTCAAGAGTTTTTGAGCATGTTAAGGGCCCCAAAAGTGTGCTAAGAATCTCAAAAGTATCCAAAAAGAATATTAAAGTTTGATGCGTTGTCACGGCAACAGCATCTAAGATATCAACAATCCTTTCACAGGTCTACATCTGGCTTGTGTCTACATTATACACATCAAGTTTGAAGCAAATAGGGTAAAGCGTGTTGGATATATGGACCAAATTGTCTGACCCGTTCAAGGGGGCGCTGTCGAGCCCCCCTGCCACGCCCGGGTACCAGCTTCAGCCTGGCCCTGATGGCCGCGGGTTTTGTCCCGTGTGCAAAGTTTCAAGAGTTTTCGAGCACGTTAAGAACCCCAAAAGTGCCCGAAAGCATAAAAAAGCATGAAAAAGCTTAAAAAAAGGAATATTAATGTTTGATGCATTGCCATGGCAACAGTATCTAAGATATCAATAATCCTTTCACAGGTCTACATCTGGCGTGTGTCTACATTATGCACATGAAGTTTGAAGCAAATCGGGTAAAAATAAGAGGGTGATTTAAAAGCATTTTGAAAGTGACACACTTCCTGCTGCCAGTTGGTGGCGCTATAACTTTGACTCACAATAGTCACATCCATGTGATCGGGCTCTTACAACGAACACACTGCTGAAGTTTCATCAAGATTAGTTAATGTATGCAGTAGTTATAACACACTTCCTGTTTCACGTTTCTCGCCATAATTTCGTTTACTCGCCACGGCCAAACCGTTCGAGATATCAAAAATCCCCTGGCAATTTTTCATCCTCAGTGTCTTGACTTCATGCTGACCGAGTTTCGTGCCGTGTGTTTGAATTCTCTAGGAGGAGTATTTCACATTCCATTGCATGTGTTTTCCAAACAACCCTTAATAGCCGACTTCCTGTTGGGCTGGGGTAAAAAGTAAGAGCATGAAGTATATATGAACCGATGAGATCTATATGTGTACTGAGTTTCATATTATTACATGCAAGCGTGTTTGATTTATGGACCAAGTGTTCAAACCCCGTTCCAGGGGGCGCTGTCGAGCCCCCCTGCCACGCCCGGGTACCAGCTTCAGCCCGGCCCTGATGGCCGCGGGTTCTGAGATGTGTGCAAAGTTTCAAGAGTTTTCGAGCACGTTAAGGCCCCCAAAAGTGCCCAAAAGGTAGTAAAATAATAATAATAATAATAATAATAATAAATAATAATCCTTAGGAAAACAATAGGGCCTTCGCCTTTTCAAGGCTTGGGCCCTAATAATAATCCTTAGGAAAACAATAGGGCCTTCGCCTTTTCAAGGCTTGGGCCCTAAATATAGCTGCGAGCAGCGATTACGGGCCCAAGCCGGTGGCACCGCAACCCCGGTGCCTTTAGTTACCTAAAGGCACCGGAGTGGCGGTGCCGCCGGCTTTGGCCCTTCATCGCTGCTCGCAGCTATATTCATATATATATATATATATATATATATATATATATATATATATAAACAAGCCGGTGGCACCGCCACCCCGGTGCCTTTATATATATATATATATGTCTACATTGTTCAATCACGCCTCACACACACACACACACTTTTGCAGAGCCCACACCAATGCAAGCTCTATAGCACACATCTTCTCAAAGGTCAAAGCGGAGTTACGATATTGCCCGTCATGCACAGTAACCCTAAAGGCACCGGGGTGGCGGTGCCACCGGCTTGTTTATATATATATATCGTATTATTCTAACTTGTAAAAAACTATTAACTTTTGTTAATATTCAACCATTTCACAACTAACTTTTTTCCATAGATCAAACACAACATAATTATATGGTGGACTGAAACAAAAATTATTAATTAAATAAAATTATTGTTTTCCTCTGAAATAGCAAAAGCATCACACACTAGCTGTACCTGCTCTAAATAAAAAATAGTAATTCAATAAAAATACAAAATCGAACTAAATAAAATAAATTATTACAAAAACAAAATCAAACCAAAGAAAATATATCTTCGAAAAAAAAAGCGAGTGTCATGAGGAAAGGCGCCTCAGGAATCGTCAGGATTAACTCCATGTGTAAGGAATTTTGATTGATTTTATTTGTCACTTGAAAATTATTGTTAAATGTGTGCCTGCATAACTTTAATAAGATTTATTTTCTTTGATTTGATTTTGTTTTATATAATTTATTTATTTCGATTTTGTATTTTTATTTAAATACTATTATTTATTTAGAGCAGGTACAGCTAAGTGTGCGATGCTTTTGCTATTTCAGAGGGAAAAAAACACATTTTATTTCAAAAAGGCTTTTCAATTAAATAAAATGTTCAAGCTTTGTTTTCGTTTTATTATTTTGTTTGTTTTAAGCTTTGTTTAATTTATATTGTTAATCATCTGACACAAAACAAATGCATAAAGTATCATTTTAACTTTTAAAAAACTATTAACATTTGTTAATAGTACATTGCCTGTCTTTTGTTAATAGGACAAAACATAGTTATTATATTTTATAATATTTTATAAATATATAAAATAAACATTTGTAATGAAATCGTTCAAAAAAATGATATTAGCATTGTTTTAAACTTTGAAACAGAAGTAGCGCAATGCCTGGCCACTCCCGCGCCGCCTCCTTTTCACAATCCGAGGGAACCGTCTCCGGAATATTAACCTCACTCCTAGAAGTCCAATTCTCATTATTCATGCCTCTTACCTGGGATTGATTGCACACACACACACACACACACACACACACACACACACGCACGCACGCACGCACTCACACGCACACACACACACACACACACACACACACGTGTCAAGTCACTTACATTTTAGATGCAATGTTGACTGTTCTTCTGTTTCAGCAGCGAAAATAGTTAAACAAAGATCACAGCAGAACCATTGCATCTCACAGCAACGTGTTTTCTCATTACTGAATGATTCAGCATTTTGAACAAATTGGTTGACTCAAAGATTCAATGACCAATCCATAAACATCTGTCTCATTCATGAATGACTCAGTCGTTCAAACGAATCGTTTGAACGAATGAATCAATGACCCGCTCATTAAGACGGTCGCCTGGCGACACCTAGTGACGGTTTAGTGTTATTTGATTATACACTCAAAATATTCCACAACAAATCCTTTAAATTTAATGATATTCAGAACAGAACACGAATAAAAAAATAACTATAATAAAGCCAAAATGAAATAATTTAAAACAAAAGTAAAAGTAAGTGGTGTTAGGCTCACGTAAATCTCTCTTTAGAATCTAAATGTTGCAACATTTGCGATGTATTTGGATGCTAAACTATTCTTTATTACAGGCTTTGTACTTCACTCACGTTCCAATATCGACGGAAAAAATCATCCTCTTCACTTTTGCAAAAATGTGCTTGGAAAAATCACAGTGGAGCGGTGCTTACTGTGAATGATACAAATTGTACTACTGACTATTTCAACATAGCAGTGTAATTTGTATATGTTAGGTTGAATGTTTTATTATTGTGTGTGTGTGTGTGTGTGTGTTTGTGTGTGTGTGTGTGTGTGTGTGTGTGTGTGTGTGTGTGTGTGTGTCAGTGTGTGTGTGGGGGTCTGGGTGGCTCAGCGCGATTGAACAGTGAAACATACTCCGTCATTTTCTTCATACAGGACATCATTCAAACGTCAAAGTGTTTACTTATATTTGTGTACACTCGCAATAAAACACAACATTGTGTTTTTGTTAAATAAATTAAAGTAATACGTCCCCCGAAATGGCGCTAATTTTAAAATGAAACTAAAATGCTCACGGCTGCACGGGCATTCATAACTCTGCGCGCCCACGGTGAGGGACGAGCAGAACAGAGCGAACGTTGTTTAGTTCATTCCTACTTCCATAGGAATTAATTGAAAAAGCTCACTCTACTCTGCACCATTATTAATGAATTGTGCAGACGTCCTTATTTTACTTTCGCTTTTTACCTGATTTTGAACACAAGAGGGCAGTATAACACTATGTATGATTTGGAAAAAAAAATTTTTTGACTAAACAACCATTCTGGCTGTTTTTAAACTTAAACATTATTCTCTAATTGCTCTCACCATGCCCGTTTCTGAAACTCTGCACATGTCTACTGTCTAATAAATGTGATGTGTCTGTCGGGTTTCATGCAATTTCAAGTATGTTAAGAGTCTCAAAAGCATCAACAAAGAATAATAAAGTTTGATGCGTTGCCACGGCAACAGTATCTAAGATATCAATAATCCTTTCTCAGGTCTACATCTGCCGTGTGTCTACATTATACACATAAAGTTTGAAGCAAATTGGGTAAAAATAAGAGGGTGATTTCAAAGCCTTTAGGAAGTGACACACTTCCTGCTGCCAGTTGGTGGCGCTATAACTTTGACTCACAATAGTCACATCCATGTGATCGGACTCTTACAGCGAACACACTGCTGAAGTTTCATCAAGATCAGTTAACCTGTTAACCTGCAACCCCATTTTTGAAAAATCCCCAGATATGGCATTCCCAAACCGAAACAGATACAGTTCATGAACCCTTTGTACTAAAAGCACAAGTAAGATCTCATTTGAAAGCTGACACCTGGAAGTTTATTGTAAATGTAGAATTAATTATTGTCATAATGAAAAAAAATAGTTATAAATAGCTTCAAAGTTTTGTAAAATTATTATACATTTATTTTTATGAAACATCTTCATGAAAATAAAATTGAAGTTGGCATTGTAGCAATCTAGAAATGCACTGCAGCTAAAGCCACATGTCTGGCCATGTTATATTTAAAATCTGAAGATGATAAGTCTAAAACTCTGTATTTAGTTCAATGTTTTTCAAGATCATGTCATATGACTTTATTTTGATTAGACTGGTGTTTATTGTCATCTTATAAGCATCTATTCAGTCTATTGCCTCTATTGTTTTGTGATGCAAAAACGAGCCCCATTCAGTGTCAGTCTCCCCTGCACATATTCACACCTCTCCAGCCTGTTTATTGCTCTAAATATGCTTTTCTTTTGTCTGCATTATAATCACTAACGACTAGCAATTCACACTGTTTCAATCCCTCATTTCTTTTATAAAAGTTCTCACTTCACAGTGAAACTGTATCAAATGCCCTTTTTGAAAAACGAAACATTTTAGTAAGCATTCTTATTTAGAAAAAAAAATCATAAAAATTACACCGAAGTTAGGTAGCAGGTGCTCAGTACTAGCTAGCATGTTAGCTTAGCACACCATCAATACACGACAATTTATGAGAATAAAACTATGTTTGTGCTCCAAACTTACTTTACAGCGCAAGTCGAGTGTTTTTAATAACTTTCTGTAATCTGATTTGGCTTCAGATAAAAAAATCAGATAGAAAATATATTATTTTATTGTATTCTGCACAATTTGAAAGTCTATCTCGATTAGCATTACATTATACATATAATCTATTATTATGAAAATACCTGACATGACTCGAAGAACACAGGTAAATCAAATATCATTGCAATCATGTTTATTGTCTTCAAAACATCTTTATCTGCACTTTACAGCGATCTCTGATAGCTTTGTTGTGTCAGGACTTCCTGAATGTCACATGATTATGGCTCTTCTTCATGTGATCCATATATGGACTTTACTGTCCAACAGCGCCCCAGACTTCAGTATGAATTGATAATATACAGTAGATCAGAGTATCCAGCGCTCAAAATGATTACATCGACGCATTTGGGTATAAATTCAATAAATATTATTCTTGTCTATAGAAATCTGATGTAAACTTATGAGAATCTATCAATATTTCTCCAAATCTGCACATGTTTGAGCTAAAAGCCCTGAGGGACGTTGTTTTGTCAAGCGCTGTCATGACGATCGCACGGGAGTTTTTTTCTGAATGAGAGCAGCTGACGCTCATAATTCATATTAAAGGTAACGACTCGTTTTTTAATTTCATAACTCCTGACACAAATTAAGACATAACTGTCACTATAAGTTTCTCAGAATACAATAGTGGTCAAATACTGAAACTTGAGTCTTATATCGTTTTAATGATGTATAGTTTGTCAAGTTAATAACATTAAATATGTAGTAACTTTGAACTATTTAAAAAAAAAACGCTTCAGAGCGCCCACGCACTGGTGACGGTTAACAGGTTAATGTATGCAGAAGTTATAACACACTTCCTGTTTCCTTTATTCGCCATAAATTCGTTTCCTCGCCACGGCCAAACCGTTCGAGATATCAAAAATCCCCTGGCAACTTTTCATCCTCAATGTCTTGACTTCATGCTGACCGAGTTTCGTGGCGATTGGTTGAATTCTCTAGGAGGAGTATATCGAATTCCAGGGGCATACGCTTCCAAACAAACCATAATAGCCGACTTCCTGTTGGGCTGGGGTAAAAAGTAAAAGTACAAAGGATATATGAATCGATGAGATCTATATGTGTACCGAGTTTCATATTATTACATTCAAGCGTGTTTGATTTATGGACCAAGTTTTCGGACCCTGTTCCAGGGGGCGCTGTCGAGCCCCCCTGCCACGCCCGGGTACCAGCTTCAGCCCGGCCCTGATGGCCGCGGGTTCTGACCCGTGTGCAAAGTTTCAAGAGTTTTTGAGCATGTTAAGGGCCCCAAAAGTGCGCTGAGAGTCTCAAAAGTATCCAAAAAGAATATTAAAGTTTGATGCGTTGTCACGGCAACAGCATCTAAGATATCAACAATCCTTTCACAGGTCTACATCTGGCGTGTGTCTACATTATACACATCAAGTTTGAAGCAAATCGGGTAAAGCCTGTTTGATTTATGGACCAAGTTTTCGGACCCCGTTCCAGGGGGCGCTGTCGAGCCCCCCTGCCACGCCCGGGTACCAGCTTCAGCCCGGCCCTGATGGCCGCGGTTTCTGACCCGTGTGCAAAGTTTCAAGAGTTTTTGAGCATGTTAAGGGCCCCAAAAGTGCGCTAAGAATCTCAAAAGTATCCAAAAAGAATATTAAAGTTTGATGCGTTGTCACGGCAACAACATCTAAGATATCAACAATCCTTTCACAGGTCTACATCTGGCTTGTGTCTACATTATACACATCAAGTTTGAAGCAAATAGGGTAAAGCGTGTTGGATATATGGACCAAATTGTCTGACCCGTTCAAGGGGGCGCTGTCGAGCCCCCCTGCCACGCCCGGGTACCAGCTTCAGCCTGGCCCTGATGGCCGCGGGTTTTGTCCCGTGTGCAAAGTTTCAAGAGTTTTCGAGCACGTTAAGAACCCCAAAAGTGCCCGAAAGCATAAAAAAGCATGAAAAAGCTTAAAAAAAGGAATATTAATGTTTGATGCATTGCCATGGCAACAGTATCTAAGATATCAATAATCCTTTCACAGGTCTACATCTGGCGTGTGTCTACATTATGCACATGAAGTTTGAAGCAAATCGGGTAAAAATAAGAGGGTGATTTAAAAGCATTTTGAAAGTGACACACTTCCTGCTGCCAGTTGGTGGCGCTATAACTTTGACTCACAATAGTCACATCCATGTGATCGGGCTCTTACAACGAACACACTGCTGAAGTTTCATCAAGATTAGTTAATGTATGCAGTAGTTATAACACACTTCCTGTTTCACGTTTCTCGCCATAATTTCGTTTACTCGCCACGGCCAAACCGTTCGAGATATCAAAAATCCCCTGGCAATTTTTCATCCTCAGTGTCTTGACTTCATGCTGACCGAGTTTCGTGCCGTGTGTTTGAATTCTCTAGGAGGAGTATTTCACATTCCATTGCATGTGTTTTCCAAACAACCCTTAATAGCCGACTTCCTGTTGGGCTGGGGTAAAAAGTAAGAGCATGAAGTATATATGAACCGATGAGATCTATATGTGTACTGAGTTTCATATTATTACATGCAAGCGTGTTTGATTTATGGACCAAGTGTTCAAACCACGTTCCAGGGGGCGCTGTCGAGCCCCCCTGCCACGCCCGGGTACCAGCTTCAGCCCGGCCCTGATGGCCGCGGGTTCTGAGATGTGTGCAAAGTTTCAAGAGTTTTCGAGCACGTTAAGGCCCCCAAAAGTGCCCAAAAGGTAGTAAAATAATAATAATAATAATAATAATAATAATAAAGAAATATAGCTGCGAGCAGCGATTACGGGCCCAAGCCGGTGGCACCGCAACCCCGGTGCCTTTAGTTACCTAAAGGCACCGGAGTGGCGGTGCCGCCGGCTTTGGCCCTTCATCGCTGCTCGCAGCTATATTCATATATATATATATATATATATATATATTCATATATATATATATATATATAAACAAGCCGGTGGCACCGCCACCCCGGTGCCTTTATATATATATATATATGTCTACATTGTTCAATCACGCCTCACACA